>NC_066583.1:138484199-139092949 GCF_024323335.1 Lathyrus oleraceus | reverse complement strand
ATGCATGCGTATGCTGTGAAATGATGTAATGAATGAGTTATGCGTATGAGAAGTTCTGCTTGGGGACTCTACTGGGGAAAATAAATCCCCATCTACTGATTGGAGATATTCGTGTTGAGGACCCTCTCTCGGCTGGGGGTTCTGATTTCTGTCTGATGGTAGAGATATTCAACAGAGCCTGGCTGAGGATGGATGAGATGATCAATCTGTCTGATGATGCCGACCTCTGTTGGGGAATAGCTGGCTGTGCCGGGGAATACTGCCAACTTCTTCTGGGGAAAAAGAACAGGCTTGCTGGGGGGAAGAGAATTGGTAGTGGATTCATGGGAAGCATGATATGACCTTTTCCTTGATCCTGAAGTAGGGTAGTAATTGCTATTGCTATTCTATGCATGTATTTTGGTAAACATTTATCATATTCAAATGCACATATTAATTCAAATTAAATCAATGGACATTTACGCAACCAAAACAGAAAAGTAAAAAACAAAAGCATCTTTTTTGAAAGAGGGTTGTATTGATTTTTGAAAGAAGGCCTATAAACAGGCAAATTGTGTACAAGGAGACAGAAATCCTAGTAAGAGGAAATTGTCAAAAACAAAGAGAAAGCTATGCAGAAAAAGTCCTATTGATTTTAAGTCTACTACTGCCATTATGTCTTCAAGCATCTCATCCCCTGCTGTCGGATAGAAGTGATTGGCTTGGTCAGTCCCTTGAACTTGGATGAAAGTTGACTGAGAACGGGACATAGTCATACGCTTTAATCCCTAATTTTTGCCTGGACCGCCTTTTCAGGTTTTCAGTCCACCAGGATACCCTTTTTTGCCCAAGCCACCTTTTCAGGTTTTCGACTTGCCGGGTGTACATTTTTTATATATATCCCTAATTTTTGCCCGAACCCTTTTGGTTCGCCGGGATGCCCTTACTTTTGCCTAGATACGTCGATCTAGCGGGTCTTTTTCATGCGTAGTATTTTTTAACTATGTCCGCGTTCACGGGATGCGGGAAATCTTCGCCATCCACTGTAGCAAGTATCATGGCTCCACCAGAGAATACCTTCCTAACTACAAATGGCCCTTTGTACGTGGGAGTCCATTTGCCTCTGGGATCAGTTTGCGGTAGCACGATACACTTGATTACCAAGTCGCCAATTTGATACACTTGTCTCTTGACCTTTTTGTTGAATGCCCTGGTCATGCGCTTCTGATATATCTGCCTATGACAAACAGCCGCGAGTCTCTTCAATCAAATTTATCTGATCGAGTCGAGTCTGAATCCGTTTCTCTTCATCTAAGCCCGCCTCTTTCATGATTCTTAGCGAGGGAATCTGAACTTCCACTGGTAAGATGGCTTCCATTCCATAGACTAAAGAGAACGGAGCTGCCCCTGTCGAAGTGCGTACTGAAGTGCGATAGTCATGAAAAGCAAATGGTAACATCTCATGCCAGTCTTTGTACATTACTGTCATCTTTTGTATAAGCTTCTGGACATTGTTAGCAGCCTCCACGGCGCCGTTCATCCTTGGCCGGTACGGAGAAGAATTAGAGTGTTTTATTTTGAACCGCGTGCAGAGTGCAGTAACCATCTTGTTGTTCAAATTAGCACTATTATCAGTGATAACTCTTTCAGGAGACAACAAGTTTCTCGAATAGATATTTGATAGAACCCATCTTAGAAATCAATAAAGTGGTATGATTCAACATGTACTGTCTTAGTCGGCGAGCAGCCCAAGCCAAAGCGCAGCAAGCTTTCTCGAGCTATGAGTATCTTGTTTCACAGTCGGTACCTTTTGCTAAGGCGGTATATGGCATGCTCTTTTCGACCAGACTCGTCATGTTGCCCCAACACACCTCATTGGATTTTCTAACACGGTCAAATACATGATTAGAGGTCTTCCTTCAACTGGTGGTGTCAGAATTGGAGGTTCTTGGAGACACTTCTTGATTTTATCAAAAGTTTCCTGACATTCATCATCTCTTGACTGTCCTCAGTAATTTGAAGATAGGTTTGCAAGTAGCAGTCAAGTAGGATATAAACCGGGCAATGTAATTCAAGTGCCCCAAGAGGCTTCTAACTTCTTTCTTGTCTACTTTTAGTACTCAGATCGACAGTTTCAATTGACTCCTCATGCGGCTGTATAGTCCTTTCTTCTTTCAGTAACAGTCTGGCAAGTTCTTCAGGTACTTCACAATCTTCCTCACTTCCATCTTCGGCTTGGTAGATCGGATTTTCAAAGTCATAATGAACAGTAGCAGAACTATTATCAACAGGATCCAGAGTGGATGTGGATACGCAATTTGTTACGTGAGTGTGTGCAAGAAAGCATAGCTTATTTGAAAAATGACAGGAAAGATAAAGAGCGCAATATTTGAATGCAAAAAGTCCATTGATTTATTGAATATGAATATGCTTATGAGAATGACAAAACATTTAACCAAATTTGATACATTGAATAAACAACAAACAATTACTCCTGACTAAAGGAAGTTGGAATAGTGTCTTCAGCCTTCCAATTATCCAAGTTGCAATCGCTATTCACATCTTCTACAGCATTAACAGTCTTGTCATGATCGGGCATAGGAGCAGTGATGACATTAGGAATATCCAGAGGATCAAATTCAAATTCCCCAGCGTCGATCATATCCTGAATCTTGTTCTTCAGCGACCAGCAATCATTCGTATCATGCCCGGGGCTATCGGAGTGATAGGCACACCTGGCGTTGGGATTATAACGAGGAGAAGTAGTGTTGGGTTTTGCAGGAGGATCTCTGAGGGTAATTAAATTTACTTTTAGCATACCCTGCAGTGCTTGTGCTAAAGTCATATTGATCTTCGTAAACTGCCTTCTTCCCGGGTTAATGTGCCTCACAGATTTCTTGTCCTTTTTCTTCTTGAGCAAGAGAGTCTTTAGTTCCTCCTGCCCCTTGGATAAGTTCAAGATCATCTCCTGGAGTTGAGCATTCTGAGCCTGGAGATCTTTGACAGTTTGTTCGAGGTCCATTTTTCTGTTTGAAGGAAAACCGTGAGAATACTGATCCTTTTAGAGTACCTGTTATGCAATGTCATGTTATGCTATGCAATGTATGAAATGTTTTCAAGGACTTTTGGAATTTAATTTTGCATAAACTACCAAAAAAGAAAGCCACTTTTATTAATAATATTTGATTAATATTCATTATAATAAGAAGTAAAATACAATAAAAGCTCAGGTCTCCCAGGGACGGCTTCTTTTTGGGCGAAGATATGTATTGAGTCTTCGTTCCTCATTAAGCTGGCCGGTGAGCTCTAACACCTTCTTCCTTGTAGCACAGAACTGGGCTTCAAAAGTATCCCTTTCCTCTCTCAACTGGATCCAGGACTTCTTTAACTCTTCAACATCGGTAGGCATATCTGGATAAGGAACGATCTGAGGAGTACCTCCTTCAGCTTCTGGTTCAACAATCAGTGGTCCGACTGCCAGATATGGCATGATAAGTTCACGAGCTCTTGTGCGGACCCATCTGAGATAAGGTTCCATAGGAATAGAGTTTTTCTGTCCTAAAGTACTTCTTTTCACCATGCCCCAAGCTCGCACAAATCTTTGACGGAGACCTTGGGAATCGTTATCATAGTCAAACACCGTGCCTTGTATAATTATTTCATGTGGACCATCTCTTCGAGCACAACCAAACTGACGTAGGGCTAAAGCAGGATTATAAGTAATACCTCCTCTTATCCCCATGAGTGGTACATTAGGGAATTCTCCACAACGGTCAATGATGATATTGTTTTCTTTGAAATGAGGACACCAACGGATGTCTGAGTGGGAGAGCGACATTATCCTTTGAGACCATCTCAAACTTTGCTCATTCTTCAAGACTGACTGAGGAAGGTGCGAAATAAACCACCTGGATAATAAAGGTATGCAGCACATGAGAGTCCCTTGCCTCTTCATAGTACGAGTGTGAAGGGAATGCAGAATGTCGCCGAGCAAGGTAGGCACAGGGTTACGAGCGAGAAATATCTGAATAGCATTCATATCTATGAATTGATCTGGATTAGGGAATAACACCAAACCATAGATTAGTAATGCTAGAATCTCCTCGAAAGCATGGACATTCATGACTTTTAAGAATTCTCGGGCCTTATTCATCAGAAATTTGGCAAGTAAACCCTTAACTCCACTTCTTGTTACCCAATTAGCTTCAATATCTGACTTTGTCATGTGTAAAGCTGCGGCAACTTTTTCGGACCTCGGAATCTTTTCTAAACCACTGAAAGGTATTTGATCAAGAATAGGTATCCCAAGCAGCTGGGAAAATTCTTCTAATGTGGGCACCAACTGATAATCTGGGAATGTGAAGCAATGATGTTTAGGATCGAAGAACTGGAATAGGACTCTCATCATATCTTCTTTGAAACCAGTGGTAACCAAATCGAGGAGAGAACCATGCTTTTTGACGAACTGAGCCTGATCAGGAAGTTCTGACACTAAATCCTTGAGTTGAGGAGAGATGACTACAAAATTTATCCGGATAGTCTTCCTGGGAGCCATAGCCTTACAAAATAGAGCCAAGTTAAATCCCTAAGTCCTCGAAGTGATTAGTGCAATGTCATAATGTTATGATGTTATGATGTTATGATGTTATGATATTATGATATTAAACAAATAACAAGCATAAGCAAGTCATACAACAATCATTCCTAGGTTTTAAGGCTTGCATGAGTTCCATAGGTAAGTACCCTCCCCACTGAAGTTTGGTGGGTTCAACCTGTCTTAGAATAGTAACCGGGTTCTAGAAGGATCTCAAATCATTGACCTTTCCTTAAGTCCACTTCAGTGCAACACCAAGTGGTTGACCGAAGCTTCCCTAAAGTCCAATCTCAAAGAGTGTAGTATCGAGTCTCAACCAACTCCAGTCGGAACCGAAGCCAGTTATCTCACTACTTTCTAATGGCCAGGATGAGTCAATTAGGGTTCTAAAGGTCTGGTTAATGCTTTTATGACACCACGCGAATGCCAAATATTTCCTCAACTAACATGAGGAACATCAGGACATCCAAAGTGCCACATTAACCGTAGCCATCATTTTGACCATTCCAGTATACGCCGGACAGTCGCGATGATCTCTTGCTACTTACCTAAGGTACACTAGATCCGGGTGTAGGATCTTTCACTCAAGCATAACATACCCAAGCAATCCCTTAAAAATAAATCAGACAAATTGAATAAGTGATCTTGTTTTTAAGGTAACCTCTCTTTTTAAATATTCCCCAGCAGAGTCGCCAGTTCTGTCATACGGTGAACTGGACTTTTTTGTGGTTTTAATCGCAATGTCGCGGTTAGCAAGAGTCGCCACCGACTTTTCTTTTATCCAATAAGGAAAGGTGGAAAAGAACAGGAAAGACCTTAATTTAGATTTTGGGTTCGGGAGGTACATTATACAAAGGGAAGGTGTTAGCACCCTTTGTATCCATGGTTATCCATGGGCTCTTAATTGCTCGATCACTTATATTATTTTTGTCTAAAAAAAGTGTTTGTGAATTGTTTGGAAAATTGTTTTGAAAAGAGAATTTAACTTTGTAATGATTCTTGTATGAATGTATACAAAGTGATTATCTCGTTTAGTTTTGAAAATTGTTTAGAAAAATATAACTCGGTAATGATTCTAGTATGAATGTATACCAAGTGGTGATTTTCTGAAGATATTTTGAAAGGTGTGAGGTGTGAAAAAAAATGTTTTAGGTTGTGAGCCAGCAATTAAGAGTTATACCGACCCAAGGTCTTTATGAGTATTTCCTATCCTTATGAGGGTAAAACTGTCCTTATTATTGAGAAATAAGTAGTTTTATCCTTTGGATGTAAAAGGGTCATCGTAGGGTCATCGATTGGTCATTGAAGGCAACAGTTATGAGGATACCTTAGCATTCGAAGGGACTATCATCATTTAATCGTAGGCAACATCGGAGGGTCATCGAGGGACAAAGTTGTATATTCGAAGGCAACATCCGAGGGACTATAATTTATTTTATGATGATTTAACCGAAGGGTCTTTGCTAAGGGTATCCCCACATTCGCGGGACATGACCGTAATATCGTAATCGTAAGGCAACAAAGAGAGGTCCAAGATCACTTATTCAAAGGCAAAGTTTTACAATTAATTATATAATTAGGATGAAACTCCACATTAAAATTATTAAAAATAATATATTAAAAAATTAATACATTAGAAATTAATACATTAAAAATTAATTTAGGGTGAAACTCCACAAGGGTATCCCACAAATAAAGTGGAATACCTAGCCAATAACCTTTTCCTGGGATATGTGAACTGTCGCAACCTGAAAAATACAGTGTGCGAAAAAACAATCGGCGAAAGAAAATGACAGAAAAGTCGCCACCGTGCGTTATTCATCCCAAAGGAGGGAAAGGAAACGCTCGAAGTAAACCTGAAAAGAGGAAAGGAAAAGACAAGGTCTCGCAACCAAATCTTGGGTTCGGGAGTCGGTTATGCGAAGGGAAGGTATTAGCACCCCTACACATCCGTAGTACTCTACGGGATCCACTTTTATAGTTCTTGTCTAAAGGGTGTGAGTTTATCTTGTGCTGTTTACCCAAAAAAAAAAGGTTAAATGAAAATGACTCGCGTGGATGTCGCATCCACTGCATACGTATCTCATCTGAATATGAGAATCAGAGTCTTCGTAGCTCGGCTGACCTATGGGTTGGGGGATGTGTGCTCGCTAAGACATCGCGTCTTATGCCTACGTATCTCATCTGGAATGAGAATCAGAGCAAACCGTAGTTCGGCTAACTACGGGGTTATGGATTGGGTTTTGGACGAACGACGTCACTACGCAATCTACCGGATGCTCGACCTTTGGAGACTTACTCGCCTGTAGTAGAAGGAGTAAACATGTTGCTTTGGGTTTTAGGGTTTGGGATGCTCGAGGGCAAAAAGGCAGTCCTTGACGAAGGAACCGCGCTACCTGCAGGGATATGAATACAAAACACAAAACATGTATCTCAAAGTAAAATGCCACCAAGGGGCTCAAACATTGCCTCCTATCGAGGTCTTCCAGCTAAGAAAGCGATAAAGTATGAGAAAGGGAAAAAATTACCACACGGATAAAGATCCGAAGTTACAGCAATTAAAGGAATGGGAAACCCAGGGATCCTTCCAAGCTAAACACCATCAAAGAAAGTGAGTCAGTACAGGTAATCGGAATGAAACCTCTAGGGGTATCCCACAAATAAAGTGGGAAACCACGCAAGTTATCCCTGCAAAAGTCATGTGCCTTCACAAAAACTCAACAAAAGGGTTAGTGAAACAAAATAGGGTAACCAAGAGTTGCCCTCAAATCAAAATGTAACCACATGAATCATGCCCTTTCAATTCACAAAAAAAACAATAAAGGGTAGGAGGCCTAAACCTCTTGTCAAACACATGCATCAAAAGGGTATCAAATTCACCCATAATACTTCATATATTTAGAGCATTCAAATTAAAGGCATAAAGATGATGGATATAGGGCAAACCTGATTGGAGAAGAAAAATCAAATGGCAGGGTTTGCTTGAGCTGAAAGTCTGTGAGTCAGAATGAACCTTTCAGAGTTGCCTGGAGGTTGCTGCAGAGTAGTTCCTAGATTTCCTTCTCTCACTATCTTTTTCCTCGTGGTTTTGTTCTAAGGAAACCTCAGAGTACTTTTGCTTCTCTCCCTTTTTCTCAAGTGAATCTCCTAGTGTAACTCCAAGTGTAACTCCAAGTCCAACTCCAAGTCCAACTCCAAGTCCAACTCCAAGTCCCCTTTTCCTCTACTGAAACTTCAGTATTTATAGACTAATTTTGTGGGTAATGGGCTTGGAATGAGGGAGACCCAAGTCCAAAATAATTTGTTATATTTTATTTATTTATTTATTTTATTTAATTAATTAATTAATTAATTAATTAATTAATTAATTAATTAATTAATTTTTTTTTTTTTTTTTTTTTTTTTTTTTTTTTTTTTTTTTTTTTTTTTTTTTTTAAATTTTTTTTTTTTTTTTCAGGAAAAATGATGGGTAAATTTTGGGATATGACAGCTGCCCCTGTTCAATATTCTTGAACCGAGAGAGTTAGGATGGCGTGTATGCCATTCGTGGTCTGGAGGTGGAAGATTATTGAACACTAGAATGCCCCAAAAATTTGCACTTGAGGATCGACAGTTGGTCTTGATGGAGATGGGCTTAAAGATGCCATCCGGGAGGTTTGATGACGAAAGCTTCAGATCGAGCCGTACATTAGGCCAATTTGAAGACATGGGTGCCACACTGGGTCGTACATTAGACCGAATAATGAGTCATCCATTAGGCTGCCGACTTCGCTGGGGAGTCGGAGTGTGTCATATGCTGTTGGGGATAAAGGATCAGAATGGACCATACGCTAGATCGTATCTGAGTTGAAGAGAGAGCCGTCCGTTAGGCTGAATCTGATGATGAAAGGGGTAGTCGTACACTAGACTACACTTCAGAAATGTACCGTACACTAGGTAGCATCTGAGTAGTTGAGGATCCGAATGGGTCGTACGTTAGACCGCATTGGAGTTGCTGGAGCTCAGAATGGATCGTACATTAAATCGAATCTGAGTTGCAGAATGAGCCGTCCAGTAGGCTGAATCTGATGGTAAAAGGGAGTAGTCGTACACTAGACTACACTTCAGAAATGTACCGTACACTAGGTAGCATCTGAGTAAGGGAGTAGCCGTATACTAGACTACCATTCAGAAATGTACCTGTCCGAAGGTAGCATCTGAGAAAGGGAGTAGCCGTATACTGGACTACCATCCAGAAATGTACCTGTCCGAAGGTAGCATCTGGGAAAGGGAGTAGCCGTATACTAGACTACCATCCAGAAATGTACCTGTCCGAAGGTAGCATCTGGGAAAGGGAGTAGCCGTATACTGGACTACCATCCAGAAATGTACCTGTCCGAAGGTAGCATCTGGGAAAGGGAGTAGCCGCATACTAGACTACCATTCAGAAATGTACCTGTCCGAAGGTAGCATCTGAGTAAGGGAGTAGCTATATACTGGACTACCATCCAGAAATGTACCTGTCCGAAGGTAGCATCTGGGAAAGGGAGTAGCCGTATACTAGACTACCATTCAGAAATGTACCTGTCCGAAGGTAGCATCTGAGAAAGGGAGTAGCCGTATACTAGACTACCATCCAGAAATGTACCTGTCCGAAGGTAGCATCTGGGAAAGGGAGTAGCCGTATACTGGACTACCATCCAGAAATGTACCTGTCCGAAGGTAGCATCTGGGAAAGGGAGTAGCCGTATACTGGACTATCATCCAGAAATGTACCTGTCCGAAGGTAGCATCTGGGAAAGGGAGTAGCCGTATACTAGACTACCATCCAGAAATGTACCTGTCCGAAGGTAGCATCTGGTCAGATGAAGGTCTAACTTGGTCGTGCATTAGACTATACTTGAGTTGAAGAAGGTCAGAATGGATCGTACGCTAGATCGTATCTGAGTTGTTGAGGGTCAGAATGGATCGTCTGTTAGATCGTATCTGAGTTGAAGAAGGTCAGAATGGATCGTACGCTAGATCGTATCTGAGTTGTCGAAGGTCAGAATGGATCGTATGCTAGATCGTATCTGAGTTGAAGGAGTCATATGTTGAGCTGAATCAGAATGAACCGTATGTTAGGCTGTATCTGTATACGTTGTACTTACAATAAATGTCTGGGATGGGCTTAAAGATGCCATCGCTAGGAGGATATCGAAGTGTTGTCAGAATGAATGTTCCCATGAATTGCATCTGGAATATGTATCTGAATCTTGTCTAAGATTGATAAAGGCGTCTGCCTGAATGAGCCTTTTACTTTGACTATATCAGGAGGATAATTAACCTGCAAAGAAAAGTTAGCTTTATGCCATGTCATGATGCATGAGATGTTTTATGCTTTCGAAAATAAATGCGAATGTATGGAGGTTGCTTGAGCTGAAAGTCTGTGAGTCAGAATGAACCTTTCAGAGTTGCCTGGAGGTTGCTGCAGAGTAGTTCCTAGATTTCCTTCTCTCACTATCTTTTTCCTCGTGGTTTTGTTCTAAGGAAACCTCAGAGTACTTTTGCTTCTCTCCCTTTTTCTCAAGTGAATCTCCTAGTGTAACTCCAAGTGTAACTCCAAGTCCAACTCCAAGTCCAACTCCAAGTCCAACTCCAAGTAAAACTCCAAGTCCAACTCCAAGTCCAACCGGCGAAAGAAAAATGACTGAAGAGTCGCCACCGTGCGTTATTTATCCCAAAGAAGGGAAAGGAAACGCTCGAAGTAAACCTGGAGAAAGAAAAGGAAAAGACAAAGTCTCGCAACCAAATCTTGGGTTCGGGAGTCGATTATGCGAAGGGAAGGTATTAGCACCCCTACGCATCCGTAGTACTCTACGGGATCCACTCTTGTAGTTCTTGTCTAAAGGGTGTATGTTTATCTAATGTACTATTTACTAAAAGAAGGGGTCAAAGAAAATGACTCGCACGGATGTCGCATCTACTGCATACGTATCTCATCTGAATATGAGAATCAGAGTCTTCGTAGCTCGGCTACCTAGGGGTTAAGGATAAGTGTGCTCGCTAAGACGTCGCGTCTTATGCCTACGTATCTCATCGGGAATGAGAATCAGAGCAAAACGTAGTTCAGCTAACTACGGGAACAAAGGTCTCGATTGCAACTAGGGCAAGAGAAAGGGAAGGTCTCGATCGCAAGAAAGGATAGTCTCGATCGCAACGAGGGCGAGAGAAAGGATCGCAACGAGGACGAAAGCAAACAAGGATTAGTTGTTAGTCGTTAGTCAAACTCGGCAAGACATCGCATCTTGTGCCTACGTATCTCATCTGAACATGAGAATCAGAGTTGCCGTAGTTCGGCTACACGCACGCCAAACAAAACAAGACACCTACACACAAAAATAATAATACATGCCTCATACACCATACAAGTAGGCAACAATCAAACAATAAGATATTTAAACAAGTACATGATCAAATCAAATAATCAAAGAAACGAAATGAATGAGCATTAAACAATGTATGAGTGTAAGTGCGAAGGAACCGGCTCATTGTAAGAAAGCCCAAGAGTAAGCTATGTGAGGTTGATGGCGATGCTTAAAAAGCAATCGACTTACAAGGGTGTAAAAAAGGGGCTCGATGTTAAATCGAGAAAAATATGATTTTTTTTATAATTTTTAAAAAAAAAAATGGTTTTTGAACTATGCATTACTAACAAATGAAATTATAATAAACATAAAAAAGATATTAACAAAATATTAAAAGAATAAAAAATGCTAAAAGAAAAATAATATAACTAAAAGAAATAAAATGCTAAAAAACACCACTCATGAGTATTGAACCCACCCCACTCAAGAAAATGCACACTGCCCTTCTCCACCAGACCACTCAACAATATTTGCTACTGAGATACTATCATAAATATATGAACTGGGCTAACAAATTTAAAACAAAATAAAAAAAACAAAATAAACATTTTTATGGTTTTTTATTATCTCTGTTAAAAAACAAATTAAGCTAAATAAAAAATAATAATAAAAAATAAATAAATAATAATAATAAAAGAAAATAAGAACCCTATAAACATTTTCTGATTTTTTTATTAAAAAGAACAAAATAAATTAAATAGTAAAAAAGAAATAATTAAAAATCAAGAAAAACAAAAAAAGAAAAAGAAATGGAAACAGCAGAAGCATCGTCTTCCTCACTCCCTCTCACCTTGCGAACTCAACCTTAGCTAGCAATGGCGAACTCGCACTTCTCGTCCCTCTTATGACATCAACCGAAACCCTCTCACGCTCACCAACTCAGTGAATCGAACTTTCTCAACTCTCACAAGTATTTCAGACAATAAGCATATGAGAAAGATAGGGAGAAAGAAAGAAAAGTCCTTACAAAATGTCGCAGTGGTGGCGGTGAAGAACGTACAGATGCTGGCCTCCAGGTAATCAATCTTGGGATTTTTAGGGTCTCTTCTCAGATTTCGCCTCCCAGTTCTTTGTTGTTCTCTAGGGTTTTCTTTGGTCTCTTTTCTGCCTCTAGGTTTCTTTACTGATTTGCCTCTCCTCTTTATATTCTGTGAATTAGGGTTACAAATGGGGTCCTTGCTGTTCAAAAGGAGTGTTTCTGCAAAGCATTTTGGATGCTCAGACACAGAATTACCCTATCCATGTTAGATTCAAGAAAAGGTATCCTTCACAAACTTTCCTCTCTGCTTTGACCTCATACCAATTTGGGATGTTTTTGGACTTTGCCCTCTGACTGTTGGTTAATGATTTTGCACTTTGGATTTTGCAATTTGACTGATTAATGTGTTCCCCCCTTATTTTTTTTTACCGCAGTAAAAGAATGGTGAGCATGGTTTGCTGCAACCTTATTGAATTGGCCTTGCATTGCCCTGCTGGATCCCTTCGTTCAGTTCATCAGGTGGTTTAAGCGTGTTAGCATTGTTTTTCTTATGTGAGGCTCATGTTGGTTTTGGCCACTGCAGGATACAGGACCAATGCATTTGCTTCCAAATTCATGCCTCAAGGATAGCCATTACAACGGGATAACAAGTCCTGTAAATCCAATGTGTTGGTAGCTCCATTTGGATCAATATTTCATGGCTTGACTTGTGTTCACGGTAGATTGGTCATTGACACACACATTCATGAATTATGCATTGATGCTTCTGGTTATTTACACTGAATGTTTTTGGATTCAGTTGGTTTCTTGTTACCCGTTGTTGCTGACTTGTTGTTACTGGTGCATTGCAGGATGCTTTGGTTTGATGCCTATTCCATCATGGGCGAATTCCATCGGTAAGCCGGCAAATTAATGCATTTCCTTAAATTCCAATAAAACCTGGTCCATATTTCGGTCTGAAGCAAGCTTTATCATAATTTCTAATTTCTCCATTTTCACATAGACAGGATCATTGTATTTGCAGAAGAACACCTTAATTTCATGTGCAAGAATTGTCGGTCTTCTTTGTACAATAAGATTGATATTTCGCAGGGCAACAAATTGTATCTCAGGTTCTGCTGAGAGTAATGTCACAAGAGGAGGGGCCATCTTTTTGCAAAGATTCCGGACCACATCAGTACTGGTGATGAGCTCCATTTGTTGAAGGATCATCTTAACAGCCGATAGTACAACTGCACAATTGGCATGCTGTAACCGTGGCATAACTCTTTCTTCAATGTTCTCTGCCTCACGCGCATCAGCAGCCTTGTATCTAGATAGAGCATCCAGTATAAAAGCTTGACCCCATTCTGTACATTCATTTAACGCAGTGAGGAGCTTTGATAGTGTGTGGCTAGTGATCTCAAAGATGGGTCTACTGCTATTGTCCTGAATTTCAGCGAATGCCGCGACAGCATTAGCTACAACCATTGGATTATTATCAGATATCAAATCCTTCAGTGATTTTGACTTTCTGGTATCATGAACATTCATGGTCACAGTCTGGATTGTGTAACTTCCAGTACATTTCACTATGATGCGATTATCAGTGAATTTTGTTTCTGATTTCATGGATTCCAGTTTCATCCTGCTGTAAGGTACTTCTGGAGAGCTGCAGGCAACGCAAGGTTCACTCTCAAGATGGTATCCATCAAATTCCACTAAGCCACTCGAAGTAATATATATGCGGGAATTTGGATGGTTAGCTAACAGCTCATTCTGTGAATGAAGTGTCTCAAAGATGCACCTAATTACATCAGAAGTCAAGTCGCTCCTCAACTTGCTCACGGAGTTTCTCACTAAATGCTGAAGTACCCTTTTCAGAAAAGCAGTCAATCCTAGATGCAATAGAGCATTTGTTTGCAAGATAGCGAGCCATGCGGCCCTTGTTTTTGGCAGATGCTCGACCAATAAAAGAAGAGTGGAATATCAGACCATATTTGGGAGTATTTCCTCTTGTTATAGCAGATGCTGTAAAATGACGGGCCCCAACAAGTTTTCTATTGCAAGAGCCAGATGGAAAATCTCGAGTAACCTCGCAGATACCAGAAAAATGAGCAGGAACAGGATATGGATGTTGAGATTTATTGTCGCCGATACTAGGGTGTGATGGATCTATTCCAATGTCAACAAACCCAATAACAACTCCTTCTCCAGCAATATCAAAACCACCATTTTGAGACCATGCTCCTTGTGGCATACCCAAAAATTGTGGAGTATGTGTAGCCGCTGTTCTAACAGAAAAATCCAAAACCACATTGGACACTTCGTCGCTGCTTGATAGTCTCTCTGCCTGCTGTTGGGTAACAAGAACAGCAAATCCATTAATCAGGTAATGGTAGCTATAGAGTTTCAAATATTCAGAATGATCATGGAAATATGATATGGTTTTCTTTAAACAGGTGACAGCAACCTCTCCAGTTAGTCTAACATTATCAGTTGAACCAGACAGCAGCTTGCCAACACATCTTCTTAGCACAGTTTGCAATGTCTCAATAAGCTTAGAAGCACCTAGTACATTTTGCAAGCCATCAACATTTAAAGCTGCTTGAACAACTGTTAAATCTTTATTATCAAGTTGTCTCAAAATGGCCTCTTGAATGTCAACAAGACCCTTTGAAACAAATGCCTTGTTTTTATTTATTCATTGTTTCACTTATGATCAAACTGCTATGGAATTGTTCTCGTGCTTTTGTTTCATCGTTCTGGTTGAGCTTCCCAGGTGAACCTTGTCCTCGTGAATTTGCAACTAAGAATGTCGGTTGTCGTCCAGTCACAAAACTGATTGCAATTGTGAGCCCTGACCAATATGCATTATTCCTGTCATATAGCAAACCAAGTAACACAGCAAGGCCTAATGACAGAGAGGACTTGAATGCAAAGATCAAGCCTTTGTAGCTGGGAATCAAGTTCCTCAAAAGCTCACTGATCTTATTGAAGCACCATTGGCAGCAATTACCGCTTTTCTGAGCTTTCTTCAGCGCATGGTCAGTTTTCTTTGAAATAGACACGTCGTCTACGAGAAGTTTCACACAGTATAAAAAGAATGAGGTTGGAAGATCTTTGTAGGCTATGGATAGGTATTTGTTGAAAATGCCCTGTTTCATTTCTTGAGCCGTGGTTACATCAAAAGGAACAAAGCATTTAGCTTGCTGATCTAATTTTTGGCTGATTTGTTCTCTGCAGTCGAGCAGAACACCTCTGAGCTCTTCATCTATACCACCAACAGGAAAAGACAAGCCGCTCGATAGAGCAATGTCCATTCCTCTTATCGGTATATCCAAGTCTTGCAGTTTCTCTTCCAGGTCAATCCGAGAGTTGGAAATTATTGTTTGAGGTCGTTTCCAATACACGCCATCCAGTGTAGTGGTAACACAATGGAGAAGCTTGGCTCCTGTTGTGGAGAGGTACTTGGCTTGAGTTTTAAAGCCAACAGCAGCTGAGTTATCTGAGGCAGAAATAGCCTCTATATTGCAGTTTAATCTCTCAGATGTATTCTCAGTGTATAATTGGTAGAACTTCTTTGCAGCAGAAGACTAGTTTAATCACTTGTAGCCTCATGTGAGTTTTCCATAAGAGCTTCATTGTAAGAGAAAGAAATTTGGAACTTGATTTTGGTATATTATTTGGCTTGACCCTTCAACTCTATGCTTTTTCTTTCACTGAACTGTTTTTTTGGATTGTTGGGCAGGATGTCGGTGTTCCTGGAGCAGGTTTTATTGTGTGCAACACTGGCTTATGAAATGCTGTTGATTCCAGGTTGCAGTAAAGTGTGCCAACTGCAAGTTTCAGGGGGAGTTTCTTTGGTTAGAACCATGAGTGACAAGGTTGTGCTGCTAGAGCTCTTTTGAGATTGATTTGGAACAGACCACATTCAAGGGTTATTGATGCCAAAATGTCAAGATAACATGGCAGGTGCACAGTGGGACTTGCTTGCAATGGAAGAAACCAAAAAAAAAACTCATCAACAAACATGAAGATTGGGTGATGTACTGAAGAAAAAAAGGTTAGGCTAAGTTTGGATGATAAAAGGCAAATGAGAGTTGACTTTGGTCAAAGTTGACCAAAAAGTCAACCGTTGACCAAAGTCAACAAATGGTCAGAAATGCATTTTTTTTGTATTTTCTTTGTAAATGAAAAATGAATTATTGGTTAGGGTGAAATTTTGGGTTTGTGGATTTTGGGTTGACTTTGGTCAAAGTTGACCAAAAAGTCAACTGTTGACCAAAGTCAACAATTGGTCAAAGTGTCAATTTTTGTGTATTTTTTTGTATGGAATCAAATGTAATGGTTTA
This sequence comes from Lathyrus oleraceus, assembly GCF_024323335.1. Lineage (NCBI taxonomy): Eukaryota > Viridiplantae > Streptophyta > Magnoliopsida > Fabales > Fabaceae > Lathyrus > Lathyrus oleraceus. Next base: position 139,076,677 of record NC_066583.1, on the reverse strand, counting down.
AAATGGATGAAATAGATTGAGATGGTTTGAAAATTATTGGAAATTGGTTTCACAATTGGTTTAATCAGGACTTGAATGTTTGACTTGACTGATAATGTGTATGAACAAAACCATGAAATAAGACCATAAGGTTAGGGTTTTGGCATAGTATCCATGAACCAATAACTTGACTGGCAAGTGGCTAGAAACACGAGCAACTTGGTTGTTCAGATGACCCAGACCATAGGAATATCCACAATCACAACACCAAAACTTTGGATAAAAAAACAAACTTCATATGAAACCCAAGTAAGGTTTGGCCAAGCATGCCAAACAAACATCAAAGATTTAGGACCAAAATCGGGGTATGACAGCTGCCCCTATTTAAACATCTTCAACTGGAGAATATGAAGCAGGACGTTCTTCGTATGATCATTGTGGGAGATGGTTAAATACCAAGAAGACCCGGATTTTGATCATGAATCCCTATGGAACAATGCCTGTCAGCATCGTCAAAGAAGCAATCCCAAAAGAAGAATCTGTCTGGTACGGTGAAAATCGGCCTGAGCACCGAAACAGAGAGTTGACCTGGAAACCAAAATAAATGGTAACACAGGAATACCCATGGCCTGAACGCCGCACTAAGCATCGGAATATGAGAGTATCAATGTTGGTCTGATCACCGGAAATCTGGTCTGAACACCACTTCGATCTGGAAATCGAAAAAAAAAGACTGGCCTGAATGCCATAAGTACTTCGACCTGATCGTCGGAAACTTCTTCGATCTAAAAATCGAAAACTGGCCTGAACGCCACTTTGGTCTGGATACCGGGAAAACTGGCCTGAATGCCACTTCGGTCTGGATACCGGGAAAACTGGCCTGAATGCCACTTCGGTCTGGATACCGGGAAAACTGGCCTGGACGCCACTTCGGTCTGGATACCGGGAAAACTGGCCTGAACGCCACTTCGGTATGGATACCGGGAAAACTGGCCTGGACGCCACTTCGGTCTGGATACCGGGAACACTGGCCTGAATGCCACTTCGGTCTGACTACCGCCTCGGTCTGAACACCGCCTCGGTCTGAACACCGGAAAACTGGTCTGAATACCACCTCGGTCTGAATACCGGAATACTGGTCTGAATACCACCTCGGTCTGAATACCGGAATACTGGTCTGAACACCGCCTCGGTCTGAATACCGGAAAACTGGTCTGAATACCATAAGTTCTTCGTCCTGATTGTTGAGAACTTCTTCGATCTGGAAATCGGGAAAGACTGGCTTGAATGCCACTTCGGTCTGGATACCGGGAAAACTGGCCTGAATGCCACTTCGGTCTGGATACCGGGAAAACTGGTCTGAATACCATAAGTTCTTCGTCCTGATTGTTGAGAACTTCTTCGATCTGGAAATCGGAAATTGGCCTGAATGCCACTTCGGTCTGGATACCGGAAACTTCTTCACGTCTATCATCATCGGCGAAGATAACAAAACAGTGATATGTGAGCCGGCACGCATGCCAAAGACCCATGCTGGGGATAACAATCGAAAGATTGACCAAAGAGTGCATGAGATATATTATCTATAGCCGTCAAAACGTAGATAATACACTCGCATGGAAGATTATCCATAACCGGGTTGCAGGTTGTTAAATGAATAATCGACCGAAAAGAAAGACATCGGGGTACCAGACTAGGTATGCAAAAAAATGACCAATCAAAAGAGGATAAAGTTGCTAACTTGGAGCAAATACCCAAAAGAAAGGGGAAGACCCACTGGGGACAATACTGCTTGATCAAGGCAAGTATCCAGAGGGGAAAGAATATCAATATCACAAACCGGATATTGATAACTGCAAAGAGGGGATTACATCTACCGGTTTGTAGGCAGAAAACCACAGAAAGGTAACCAGTCATCGACCAGGATGAGCACAAAGGGTTAACTCTGCTAGGGGATGAAAGTGGGATTTTACAACTACCAGTTCGTTGGTAGAAGCCAAAAATTCCGCTGAGGATGAGATGAATGAGTGCCGGTTAGTGAGCGACTATTCATTTATGCCCCAGGGAAGCACAGGAGACAGCCAACAAGAAACCAATTTAGGATCGATCCAAAAAGGCAGACTGAAACAGGACTCATCCTAATGAGGAAAGAACTCAATAGGGAAAACCCATCCCATTATGGAGGGAACGGAAGCAACCGTCATCCACGAGGATATAACTCAGTGGGGAGCGCAGAAGGAAATGGTAGACACTTTCTGCTTAAGGGGTAGACTCTACATGGGGAGATCAGACACACCCACTTCTACTAAAGGAATGGAACCAATGCTTGCAAGATGCTACCAACTTCGAGGAGTAACACCGCTGGGGATACCCACTCAACTAAGGAGTCACTTGTTGGGAAAACACCAACTTCTCAACCATGCTGATGAACCCAATTCTGAAGCCGATCCAATGGCGCGATGCTAAACTCTTTCCAACAACCCAATCTCGGCTGGTCACCACGGCCTAGGGTTAATGGACATGTTTGCAATGTTGATGCATGAGTTTTTTTTTTTTTTTACACAATGCCCCATGATCATGGAAATGCTATGCACTAATGATGCAATATGTTATGCTTATCTAAATGATGAATGCATAAACACACGTCTCCTCCAGAGACAACACCGGGGAACTCCAGGAACTGTGCTGAGGATCTTATAACCATGTCAACTTCCATCCTGCTGGGGAGATGGTCTGCCACACAGTCTTCTAGTAATGACGAAATACCGAGATTCTGACTGGGGAGAGAACGACACTGAAAACCTGCTGCTGAGGAAACCAATAGTGGTTCTGGCAACCATAATCTACGAGAGATGACTCAGCAGGGGGGACCAGACACCGATACGGTACCGAGGTTATGCTTCCAGGAAAGAGATCATCGATCTGGGATTGAAATCCTCGATCTGGCATCGAACTCTAAGGAGCAACTGCTTCTGCTGGGAAGATACAGTCTGGTACTGTCAACTCCCCTGGGGGTATACAGTCTGACACTGTTAACTCCGCTGGGGATATATAGTCTGGCACTGTTAACTCCGCTGGGGAGTGTATAGTCTGAAACACATGCTTGGGAAGCACCGTAGTGAGAACCTGCTGGGGATTGAAGAATCCAACACTTTGATCAGCTCTGCAGGGATAAGACAACAAATTCGTCTGTTGGCGACTTCACTGGGGAAGATATTCACGATCATCTGCAGGGGATTTTAAGGAAATGCCCCGAGGGTATCTGTTCTGAATAGACGATCCAAAGCACTTAAAATTTACAGCAATTTTAAATGTTTATTAAGCATGTACCTGTAAAGCCCTTATGTGTCATGATGCAATGTTTATCAAAAATTCGGACGTCATTTTTGCAAACAAAACAGTAAAATGAAAATGAAAACAGAGATATACTGAATAACATGATTTTATTGATTGAATGGCCTCTGAATAGGCATTTACATCAGGAAGCAATCCCTGGAAAGAGGTAATCGCACAAAAGATAAAAACAGAAATTAATCTAATGGCAATGTGAAATGGATTTCTATTGGGTTCCAATTCTGCTATGACTTGCTTGTCTTCAAGATCTTCCAGATGATCAGCCTTCTGAAAAAGGTGATTGGACTGTTTCCTACCCTTCTGAAAGTTTCCAGTCATCGACATGAGATGAGATTCAGAACCACTCAGAACGCAGTCATTCGCTTAATCCCTAACTTTTGCCTGGATCGCCCTTTCGGGTTTTCAATCCACCGGGATACCCATTTTTGCCTAAGTTGCCTTTTCAGGTTTTCAACTTACCGGGTGTACTATCTTTTTTTATTTTTAATCCCTAATTTTTTGCCCGAACCTTTTTCATTTTCTTGGTTCGTCGGGATGCCCATTTTTTGCCTGGACTGTTCCTTTTACTGTCCAGCGGGTCTATTTTATGCGAAGTATTTTTTAACTGCGTCTGAGTTTATCGGGGAAGTGAAGTCTTCACCATCCATCGTTGCAAGCATTATGGCCCCTCCATCAAAAACCTTGGTGACAACATAAGGTCCCTCATAGTTAGGAGTCCACTTGCCCCTGTGATCTGTCTGAGGAGGAAGGATCCTTTTCAACACTAAATCTCCGACTTGGAAACAATGAGGACGCACTTTCTGATCAAAGGCTCTCTTCATCTGACTCTGATACAACTGCCCATGACAAATGGCTGCCATTCGCTTCTCTTCGATAAGACTCAACTCGTTGAACCTTGTCCGAATCCATTCAGCTTCGTCTAGCTTGACATCCAACAGGACTCTTAGAGAAGGAATCTCCACTTCAACATGTAGGACTGCTTCCATACCATACACAAGGGAGTAATGGGTTGCCCCGGTCGATGTACGTACTGAAGTGAGGTACCCATGCAAGGCGAAGGGTAGCATCTCATGCCAATCTCTGTACGTAACGACCATCTTCTGCACAATCTTCTTTATGTTCTTGTTTGCCGCCTCAACAGCACCGTTCATCTTAGGACGATAGGGGGAAGAGTTGTGATGCTGAATGTTGAAGTTCTGGCACAACTCCTTCATCATTTTGTTATTGAGATTGGAACCATTATCAGTAATGATTCTTTCAGGAATCCCATAACGACAAATGATTTCTTTCTTGATGAAACGGGCAACCACATGTCTGGTGACATTCGCGAATGACGCTGCTTCGACCCACTTGGTGAAATAGTCGATGGCAACAAGGATGAAGCGATGCCCATTGGAAGCAGTCGGCTCAATCTTTCCAATCATGTCAATGCCCCACATAGCAAACGGCCACGGCGAAGACATCACATTCAGAGGATTCGGCGGTACATGCACCTTATCAGCATAAATCTGGCATTTATGACACTTCCGCGCATATTTGAAACAATCTGATTCCATGGTCATCCAATAATAACCCGCTCTCAACAATTTCTTAGCCATTGCATGTCCGCCGGCGTGAGTACCGAAGGAGCCTTCATGAACTTCCTGCATTAACATGTCCGCTTCGTGTCTGTCCACGCATCTGAGCAAAACCATGTCGAAGTTCCTCTTATACATCACATCGTCTTTGTTCAAGAAGAAACTGCCTGCCAATCTTCTCAAAGTCTTTTTGTCGTTGTTGGATGCCCCTGCAGGGTACTCTTGATTCTTCAGAAAGCATTTGATGTCGTGATACCAGGGCTTATCATCAACTACCAGTTCAGCAGCAAACACATACGCGGCCCTGTCAAGGCGCATTACATCGATCCTGGGAGCATGGTTCCACCGAACCACCTTGATCATGGAGGATAGAGTAGCAAGAGCATCTGCCATCTGATTCTCATCACGAGGTATATGATACAGCTTTACTGTTGTGAAGAAAGTCAACAGTCTTCTCGTGTAATCTCTGTAGGGGACCAGAGTAGGCTGAAGGGTGTTCCAATCACCATTTACTTGATTGATCACTAGAGCTGAATCTCCGAAGATGTTCAGAGTCTTGATTCTCATATCCATGGCTTGCTCAATTCCCAAGATACAAGCCTCGTACTCAGCTTCATTATTGGTGCACTCGAAAGTCAGACGAGCGGTGAAAGGCATGTGGGCACCTTTCGGAGTTGTAATGACAGCACCAATTCCACTTCCTCTGGCGTTGACGGCCCCATCGAACATTAAAGTCCACTTTTCATCTGAATCAGGTCCCTCCCCAACAACTGGCTCTTCACAGTCTTTCATCTTGAGGAACAAGATGTCTTCATCTGGAAAATCAAACTTCATCGGCTCATAGTCTTCAATCGGTTGTTGAGCAAGATAGTCTGACAGAATACTCCCCTTGATGGCTTTCTGGGATGTATACTGGATATCATACTCTGTCAATACCATTTGCCAACGAGCAACCCTTCCGGTGAGAGCTGGCTTCTCGAATATATACTTGACTGGATCCATCTTGGAGATCAGTAAGGTTGTGTGAGTCAGCATGTATTGTCTCAATCGCTTAGCAGCCCATGCAAGTGCACAACATGTCTTTTCAAGCATTGAGTATCTGGACTCGCAGTCTGTGAATTTTTTACTCAGGTAGTAGATGGCATGTTCTTTTCTACCTGTCTCGTCGTGTTGACCGAGAACACAACCCATAGAATTGTCGAGTACTGTCAAGTACATAATCAGCGGTCTCCCTGGGACTGGAGGCATGAGGATGGGGGGATTCTGCAGATACTCTTTTATCTTTTCAAAAGCCCTTTGACAATCGTCATTCCACCTGATAGCCTGATCTTTCCTCAGCAATTTGAAAATTGGCTCACACGTGGCTGTTAGGTGAGAGATGAACCTTGCAATGTAGTTCAACCTTCCTAAGAAACCACGGACTTGCTTCTCGGTTCTTGGCTCAGGCATTTCCTGTATCGCTTTTACCTTGTCAGGATCCACCTCAATTCCTTTTCCGCTAACAATAAAACCTAACAATTTTCCAGATCTCACCCCGAAAGTGCACTTGTTCGGATTAAGCCTCAGCTTGAATTTCCTTAACCGCTCAAACAGCTTCTGCAGATTCACCAGATGTTCTTCTTCTGTCTGAGATTTGGCAATCATATCGTCCACATAAACCTCGATTTCATGATGAATCATATCATGGAATAGAGTCACCATAGCTCGTTGATATGTTGCCCCAGCGTTTTTCAGACCAAACGGCATCACCTTATAGCAGAAGGTGCCCCATGGGGTTATGAAAGTTGTCTTCTCCATGTCTTCTGGTGCCATCTTAATTTGGTTATAGCCAGAAAAGCCATCCATGAAGGAGAATACCGAGAACTGAGCTGTGTTATCCACCAAAACGTCGATGTGAGGTAATGAGAAATCATCTTTAGGGCTAGCTCTGTTCAGATCCCGGTAGTTGACACACATCCGTACCTTTCCATCCTTCTTAGGTACGGGAACGATGTTCGCGACCCATGGCGGATAATTGGTAACCGCTAGGAACCCTGCATCCAACTGTTTCTGCACTTCTTCCTTTATCTTTACAGCCATCTCTGGTCTTGTTCTTCTGAGCTTCTGCTTGACCGGAGGACAACCTTCTTTGAGAGGTAAACGATGTACCACAATATCTGTGTCAAGCCCTGGCATATCCTGATAAGACCAAGCGAAGACGTCAACATACTCTTGCAACAGTTCAATCAACCCCTTCTTCACATCATCTTCCAAAGCAGCCCCTATCTTGATTTCTTTCTTGACGTCCTCGGTGCCAAGATTAATCACTTCAGTAGCCTCTTGGTGTGGTTGAATGACCCTTTCCTCCTGTTTTAATAGCCTGGCAAGTTCTTCAGGGAGTTCACAGTCTTCATCACCCTCTTCTTCAGCTTGGAAGATTGGATTTTCGAAGTCGAAACGAGCCATAGCAGAATTGTTATCAATAGGATCCGGTGATGTGCATCTGCATGAGTGATGGTATGTGCTTATGAGTGTGAACAGTGAGTGAAAACTAAACAAAACATTGCCAAATATTATTTGATTTTTTTTTTGAATTTATTGAAAACTATAAAAATAGAAAGACAATGAACGAAATATTTGAATGCAAAAGACGTCCTTCATTTATGATAATCAATGCAAGTGTCACATAGATGAGCCCTACAATGAGTCATTACGCCCAGGGCGGAACGTAAGACTTGGACATGCATGAATAAACAAAGAAAAATTACTCCTCTAGAAGAATGACTTGGACAATTTCCTCGGAAGACCAATTGTTGATGACTTCACCCGGGATCCTCGGACGCACCCAGTTGTCGATGTCGCAATCACTATCCCCATCTTCATCGTTGATCGCCGAGATCTGGCCATATTGGATGACGCCAGCACTGGAGAAAGTAATCGGCCCCTGACGAGTCTGAAGTGCTGAAGTTGTAGAAGTCAGCGCTGGTTGATACCCAATCCCGAACTTGTCGTCTTTCATCGGTAACTCCAACAGACGTCCCCAACCGGGAGCAACACCTGAATCCACCAAGGCTTGCGCCTGCTTGAAAGATGAGATAGAGGCACCTGCTTTAAACTCTTCTAACGGAGCTGCATCCTTGATCTGAACTGACTCAAAGGCCTGACAGAGAGTCTCTTGAATTTCACCTTCTACCTCTATATACTTGAAGGTAGACAGGTTACTTACCAGTATGTCCTCCTCACCACAGACGGTGACAATTCTTCCATTGACTGGGAACTTGATCTTCTGATGTAGTGTTGAGGAGACTGCCCCAGCATTGTGGATCCAAGGACGACCCAGAAGGCAACTGTACGAGGGACTGATATCCATCACATAGAATACGGTGTTGAAGATTTGTGATCCAATCTGAATTGGCAATTCTACCTCTCCAAACACCGACCTCTTAGAACCATCGAAGGCTCTCACCATGAGATCGGAAGGTTTCAAGATCAAACCTTCTACTTCCAACCTTGACAGGGCTCTCTTGGGTAGCACATTGAGAGAGGAACCTGTATCCACCAGAACATGAGATAACACGGTGTCTTTGCATTCCATTGAGATATGCAAAGCCTTGTTATGGTTGCGTCCAGCTGGTGTTAAGTTAGAATCAGTAAAGCCCAGCCCATTGCTCGCATGAACATTTGCAATGATCCCTTCTAGCTGGTTTACTGAGATCTCCTGAGGCACATATGCAGCATTAAGGACCTTCAGAAGTGCCTCCCTGTGTGCCTCTGAACACAACAGGAGTGAGAGAATGGATATCTTAGACGGCGTCTGAATCAACTGATCGACTACTTTGTAGTCGCTTTTCTTTATAATTCTTAAAAGCTCGTCCACATCATTCGAAAAAGTAGGCTCTGAGCCAGTCCGGGGTGCAGAAGTGCCCTCATTTACAACTTGCTTGCCTTTGGCTTTCGCCGCAGCATCAACATTATCATCTTGGGTAACCGGTGGTGAGAACAGTCTGCCACTCCTGGTGAATCGCCCGATTCCACCAACATTGTCCACTGCGGGACCTTCAACTTCGAGTTCAGACTTTCGACCCTCTTCTACCTTCAAAGGTCGTTCCACCCCATGATCATGTGTGTATACACTCCCCCCATAATGCCACGGAATGGCCCTTTCACTTGTGAAAGGTAAAGGACCAGTGGTTGTGATTGTCATAGCGGCCGGTCGCACTAGTGGCACTGGTTGTGCTTCTGGCACACTGATCTGATTAGTCGGGTAAAAGATGGTGATAGTAGCGACATCATAGTCATACTCGGGAGCCTCATTCATTGAAACAAAAACATCCGGAACACCGGAATCAAGTTCAGTTACATCAAAATCAGGCACATTGTTTGGTATATCATCAACAACATTTGGAAAATTAAATACATCAATGGGAAATACACAATCAGCAGGAACAACATCTATGAATTCTTCAACAGCGTCTTCAAACACCTCTTCAACTACCCTTTCAGCAAATTCTTTGACAGACAAGTCTTCAACTTGAAAGGTACCATTGTCAAGCAAAACCTGGATACCCTGTTGCAGTTTCAAGCAACCCTTCCCCTGCGTAGCGCAATCCAAACAATCTTTCCCACAACCGGGGAAAACATCGGCCTTCAGCAAGCATTCCTTAATTTCTAACAACGGAGTCTTCAACCTCCACACATCCTTAACGAACTTGGCTTCCTCTTCCAGCATATTAACGTTCGCACCACCATGCTGTGGCATGGGATTGTTGACAACATTAGGAGCCGGTGCAAGGCTGATAGCCTTTGAATCAATAAGGTCCTGAACTACGTGCTTAAAAGCTTTGCAGTTCTCAATATTGTGGCCAGGTGCCCCAGAGTGGAAGCTACACGTAGCGTTGGCATCGTATCCCACCGGAAGTCTACCCACAGGAGGAGCCAAAGTGCGTAGCTGCACCAGTTGTAGCTGTTGAAGATTGGCAAGCAGTTGAGCGCACGACATTGGAAGAGTGTCGAAACGCCGATCCATCATCCTCTGCCTCTGTTGATAGGTGGGTCTGTTACCTGGTTGTTGTTGTTGTTGATACTGAGCCGGTTGACGTTGTGGTTGCGGTGGTCGGTATTGATTCTGTTGATGTTGTGGTTGCTGTTGTTGTAGTGGTGCTGCAGCCGGAATGGTCACAGCCGCAACATACGGTTGCTGATGATAGTTTTGAAAATTATTCCTCCGGTTATCCCTGTTTTGATATGAAGATGTAGAATTCACACCCCCTTCCCTCTGCTTCTGTCCTCCCATAAATGGCTTCTTTACTCCTGATGAAGATCCACCTCCATTGTAGTTCTTGTAGGTCTTCAGGTAATTCTCTACCCTCTCTCCTGTAGAGACCACATCAGCAAAGTTAGAGGCATTGCACCCCACCAGACGCTCAAGGTAAGGTCCAGGCAACGTATTCATGAACATGTTGGCCATCTCTTTTTCCAACATGGGAGGTTGAACACGGGAAGCTGTCTCCCTCCAGCGTTGAGCGTATTCCCTGAAGCACTCATTGCTTTTAAGAGACAGGTTCTGGAGTTGAGTTCTGTCTGGGGCCATGTCTGCATTATACTGGTATTGCTTCACAAAAGCCTCCGCCAAATCCCTCCAGCAACGGATATGGGCCCTATCCAATCTCATGTACCATTCCAGGGATGCCCCAGCTAGGCTGTCCTGGAAGAAATACATGAGTAGCTTCTCGTCATCAGAGTATGCAACCATCTTTCGGAAGTAGGCTTGCACATGGGTCTTCGGGCAAGAGCTACCATTGTACTTGTCGAAGATTGGGACTTTGAACTTTGGTGGGACCCTCACGCCTGGGACCAACCCCAAGTCAGAAACATCTACCCCCAGGGGGTTTTGTCCTTCTACCGCCTTCAGCCTCTCCTCTAATCTCCTGAACATGGGATCCATGCCATGGCCCATGCCAAAGTCTTCCGGCAGCAAGAACTGATCATCTTGATCATCGTGGATGGGTTGTTGATCAGGATTGTTGTGTGGGATCGGGATAGGCCCCGGTCCATTAACCTCTGCATTTGGAGGATCAGTCACGACCTCTGGTTGAGTAGTTGCGGGATTCCTTTGTATCATTTGTCTAATCTCCTGCTGTCCCTGCGCTACTCCCTGGACCACGTCCATGAACTGGTTCATGCGGACCCTCATCTCTGCGAGCTCTGCTTGTAGATTCTCCATTGCTCTTTGCTGGTTTCTGCGGGTACCGTATCGGTGAACTCCTGAATCGGCTATCCTGCTGATGGAACACCAAATAATATGAGAACACCGCGGCGACACCTGTTATGCAAGAATATGCAAAAATGAAATGTTAATGCAATGACATGTTTATCACTTCAAAAAGGTATTCTACCCCCTTGATTCCAGTCTCACGAGAAAATCGAGCCATAAACTTCGGAGATCAAGATGCAAAAGAGAGAAGGTCTTCATATAGATAAAATCAAAGAGAATGGCCTTAGCCGATAGTACATCAAAAGAGGATTTCCACAACAAGCCTGTGGATCATCACTACACAGCAATAAAGCAAAAGTAAAGGGAGGAACAAGAATCAGGACTCAGCCTCCTGTGTACAAACCATAAGGACTGCTCCTCACTTCAGCCAGTAATGCTATCGTGTCGGGATGATCTGGAGATTCTGTCAAACGCCGGATAAGTAGATTCCTCTTGTGAATGACTCCATCCATCTCGTTGATGTGCTCTCTATAGTAATTCCCATCATCCTCTCCGAACACCTCTTCAAGTCTGGATTTCTTCAAACCTGCCAACACCTTAAGTTCTTCAATCTGTCCTCGAGCCTCATTGAGTTGATCGGTGATGTAACCATTGGTAGAACGGGCACACAGAAGCTCATTGTTCTTCTCTTTCAACAAAGTCTTCAATTTCTCCATCTGACCAGTCAGTTCGGTCACCATCTCCTTCTCCTTTGCCTTCCGAGAAGTTGAAAATGCATCCCATCGCTCTTGCCACCCAGCTAATTTACCATGCGCATCCATTAACTGTTGCTTGACTCGCCTCAACTCAGAACTGGATGATCCCAAGGCCTTGTCTGTCTTCCTGAAGAAGTCCACCTCCACAGCTAATTTTCCTTCTGCTTCCTCTTGCAATCTGACGGCTTCCCCCTTCTGATATTCTGCCTCATGGAATTGATGCATATAGCCTTGCAATTTCACACTTAACTCCGAGTTTTCAATTTGAAGCTCCTCCATGGCTTTCTTCAATTTGTCATACTCCTCTCTGCTCACTGCTGTTGACTGCTCCGGAGTAGGTGGATACAAAGGTTCTTCAATAGGAAACGGCAGACCAAACTCTTCAACTCTTCCTTGAAGCCACTCTTCATACTGAGGATAAGTCCTACAATCTCCTTTTCCAAGCACAGTTCTTCCTCTCTTGATCACCTTGAGCCAGGCCTCAGCTGCCTTACGGGATACAGTCAAATCAAGCGAAGAATGGAAAAACAGTGATTCTTCCACGTCCTTTTCCAAAGGCGGAGTTCTTAAAGCATATCCAAACTGTCTAACTGCTAGAGAAGGATTATAGTTGATTCCTCCTCTTCTTCCTACCAACGGTACATTTGGGAAATTCCCACAACTGTGAATAATATCTGCCCGAAGCAAACTCCTGTCAGGCCACCAAGAAATATCTTCAGCCCTCAACCCCATCAATCTCTTCGACCAACTCAACGAGTCCTCGACATCAACGAACGCTCCTGATTTGGGTAGGTGAGAACTGAACCATTTATAAAACAAAGGCGCACAACAATTCAACAATCCTCCTTTTCTATTCTCATTCCTGTGATGCACCGAATGAAAGAAATCTCCTAGTAAGGTCGGCACCGGATTTCCCAACACAAAAAGGCGTATTGCATCCATGTCCACAAATTTGGCAACATTAGGGAACAGGACAATCCCATACACACAAAGAGCCAACACAGCATTGAAACCCCTCTGGTCACCATCTTCAAATCTCCTCTTTGCTTCTCCCAGCAAGAAACTCAAATGAAAACCACTGACTCCTCCCTTCTGACACATATTAGCCTTCAAGACTGATTTCCCCAAATATGTGGCCGAAGCAACCATGCTGAGATCGGGCAGAAACTCAGAACTGTAGAACAACAGCTGTGACTTGATAGGAACTCTGAGAAAACTGGCAATCTCCTCCAAAGTAGGGACCAAAATATAATCCGGGAATGTGAAACACCTCAATGGAGGGTCATAGAACTGCAGCAGTGTAAAGAGAGCATCATGTTGATCTTTGGAGAGAACCGTGACGGAGCTTAGAATCAAACCGTAATCCTTCCGGAATCCTTCTAGAGAATCGTGATCCATTGACTTCATCAGTTGTTGAATAGGCTCCAAACAAACCACTGGAAACTTGTAAGCGACGTGTCTTTTTCTGCCAATATCCATCTCGGGAGAACCAGAAAACCCCGACCGGAATCAAGAAGAAGATGTAAACCCCCTAGAAATGGATAAACATGTGTTAAATGATATGAATGCAAAATGATGTGATGCAATGTAATGACATGGAAACCAGGACTGCTGTATCCGCTTGAACATCTGTCGGGTTGCACTGTCTGAAGAAAAAAACCACTGAGGAATATAATACAAGACCAAAACTCTGCTCCAGAAAACCGGGTTGGTTGGAGGTTAAGGTTTCCTGAATTTAGCCCGCCCCTCACTCGTAGGTTCTAAGAACAGAAGTTTGTCAGTTTCAGCCCTTCAGTCGAGAATAATACGTTTACCACTGAAGGTTTGGCATTATTACGGGATAAAAGACCTCTGCTGACTCCCCTCAACAGGATATCCTAAAGCAAGTTCCCAGTCTCGGGGTCCTCGGATTGAGCAGCGAGAATGCGCCCACCAGAGCTAACATAATCACGTCTCGGAGGAGAGGCCTCGACTGAGTTCTCGGGAAATGGTCACCAGAGTCGACGATTTCTAGAGGAATATCTGTCGTTATGGAACACCCATAGGACAGAATATATCCAAAAGAAACCTCGTCTGGAATGTGGGTCTCATGAACGACTTAACGTAGCAACATACCACGCAAGCCTCATGACTATCCACTCTAACACCTATGTGTACACTCAAGCCTGGGTAGTGGGCTTATCTCTCGTAGAACAGTCCCAACCCAACAAACAAACAACCCACAGATACAGCAAGCATATGTACATGAATGCAATAAGGTAAAGCAGGTAAATGCTGAAAATAAATAACTGTACAAAAGAATAAACACCCAACAAACAAGAAAACTACAAAAGCTCGGAGGGACTCGCTTAGGGAAACCGGTTCCCCAGCAGAGTCGCCAGCTGTCGCAACCCGAAAAATACGGTATGCGAAAAAAACAACCGGCGAAAGAAAAATGACAGAAGAGTCGCCACCGTGCGTTATTTATCCCAAAGAAGGGAAAGGAAACGCTCGAAGTAAACCTGGAGAAAGAAAAGGAAAAGACAAAGTCTCGCAACCAAATCTTGGGTTCGGGAGTCGATTATGCGAAGGGAAGGTATTAGCACCCCTACGCATCCGTAGTACTCTACGGGATCCACTCTTGTAGTTCTTGTCTAAAGGGTGTATGTTTATCTAATGTACTATTTACTAAATGAAGGGGTCAAAGAAAATGACTCGCACGGATGTCGCATCCACTGCATACGTATCTCATCTGAATATGAGAATCAGAGTCTTCGTAGCTCGGCTACCTAGGGGTTAAGGATAAGTGTGCTCGCTAAGACGTCGCGTCTTATGCCTACGTATCTCATCGGGAATGAGAATCAGAGCAAAACGTAGTTCAGCTAACTACGGGAACAAAGGTCTCGATTGCAACTAGGGCAAGAGAAAGGGAAGGTCTCGATCGCAAGAAAGGATAGTCTCGATCGCAACGAGGGCGAGAGAAAGGATCGCAACGAGGACGAAAGCAAACAAGGATTAGTTGTTAGTCGTTAGTCAAACTCGGCAAGACATCGCATCTTGTGCCTACGTATCTCATCTGAACATGAGAATCAGAGTTGCCGTAGTTCGGCTACACGCACGCCAAACAAAACAAGACACCTACACACAAAAATAATAATACATGCCTCATACACCATACAAGTAGGCAACAATCAAACAATAAGATATTTAAACAAGTACATGATCAAATCAAATAATCAAAGAAACGAAATGAATGAGCATTAAACAATGTATGAGTGTAAGTGCGAAGGAACCGGCTCATTGTAAGAAAGCCCAAGAGTAAGCTATGTGAGGTTGATGGCGATGCTTAAAAAGCAATCGACTTACAAGGGTGTAAAAAAGGGGCTCGATGTTAAATCGAGAAAAATATGATTTTTTTTATAATTTTTTTAAAAAAAAAATGGTTTTTGAACTATGCATTACTAACAAATGAAATTATAATAAACATAAAAAAGATATTAACAAAATATTAAAAGAATAAAAAATGCTAAAAGAAAAATAATATAACTAAAAGAAATAAAATGCTAAAAAACACCACTCATGAGTATTGAACCCACCCCACTCAAGAAAATGCACACTGCCCTTCTCCACCAGACCACTCAACAATATTTGCTACTGAGATACTATCATAAATATATGAACTGGGCTAACAAATTTAAAACAAAATAAAAAAAACAAAATAAACATTTTTATGGTTTTTTATTATCTCTGTTAAAAAACAAATTAAGCTAAATAAAAAATAATAATAAAATAAATAAATAATAATAATAAAAGAAAATAAGAACCCTATAAACATTTTCTGATTTTTTTATTAAAAAGAACAAAATAAATTAAATAGTAAAAAAGAAATAATTAAAAATCAAGAAAAACAAAAAAAGAAAAAGAAATGGAAACAGCAGAAGCATCGTCTTCCTCACTCCCTCTCACCTTGCGAACTCAACCTTAGCTAGCAATGGCGAACTCGCACTTCTCGTCCCTCTTATGACATCAACCGAAACCCTCTCACGCTCACCAACTCAGTGAATCGAACTTTCTCAACTCTCACAAGTATTTCAGACAATAAGCATATGAGAAAGATAGGGAGAAAGAAAGAAAAGTCCTTACAAAATGTCGCAGTGGTGGCGGTGAAGAACGTACAGATGCTGGCCTCCAGGTAATCAATCTTGGGATTTTTAGGGTCTCTTCTCAGATTTCGCCTCCCAGTTCTTTGTTGTTCTCTAGGGTTTTCTTTGGTCTCTTTTCTGCCTCTAGGTTTCTTTACTGATTTGCCTCTCCTCTTTATATTCTGTGAATTAGGGTTACAAATGGGGTCCTTGCTGTTCAAAAGGAGTGTTTCTGCAAAGCATTTTGGATGCTCAGACACAGAATTACCCTATCCATGTTAGATTCAAGAAAAGGTATCCTTCACAAACTTTCCTCTCTGCTTTGACCTCATACCAATTTGGGATGTTTTTGGACTTTGCCCTCTGACTGTTGGTTAATGATTTTGCACTTTGGATTTTGCAATTTGACTGATTAATGTGTTCCCCCCTTATTTTTTTTTACCGCAGTAAAAGAATGGTGAGCATGGTTTGCTGCAACCTTATTGAATTGGCCTTGCATTGCCCTGCTGGATCCCTTCGTTCAGTTCATCAGGTGGTTTAAGCGTGTTAGCATTGTTTTTCTTATGTGAGGCTCATGTTGGTTTTGGCCACTGCAGGATACAGGACCAATGCATTTGCTTCCAAATTCATGCCTCAAGGATAGCCATTACAACGGGATAACAAGTCCTGTAAATCCAATGTGTTGGTAGCTCCATTTGGATCAATATTTCATGGCTTGACTTGTGTTCACGGTAGATTGGTCATTGACACACACATTCATGAATTATGCATTGATGCTTCTGGTTATTTACACTGAATGTTTTTGGATTCAGTTGGTTTCTTGTTACCCGTTGTTGCTGACTTGTTGTTACTGGTGCATTGCAGGATGCTTTGGTTTGATGCCTATTCCATCATGGGCGAATTCCATCGGTAAGCCGGCAAATTAATGCATTTCCTTAAATTCCAATAAAACCTGGTCCATATTTCGGTCTGAAGCAAGCTTTATCATAATTTCTAATTTCTCCATTTTCACATAGACAGGATCATTGTATTTGCAGAAGAACACCTTAATTTCATGTGCAAGAATTGTCGGTCTTCTTTGTACAATAAGATTGATATTTCGCAGGGCAACAAATTGTATCTCAGGTTCTGCTGAGAGTAATGTCACAAGAGGAGGGGCCATCTTTTTGCAAAGATTCCGGACCACATCAGTACTGGTGATGAGCTCCATTTGTTGAAGGATCATCTTAACAGCCGATAGTACAACTGCACAATTGGCATGCTGTAACCGTGGCATAACTCTTTCTTCAATGTTCTCTGCCTCACGCGCATCAGCAGCCTTGTATCTAGATAGAGCATCCAGTATAAAAGCTTGACCCCATTCTGTACATTCATTTAACGCAGTGAGGAGCTTTGACAGTGTGTGGCTAGTGATCTCAAAGATGGGTCTACTGCTATTGTCCTGAATTTCAGCGAATGCCGCGACAGCATTAGCTACAACCATTGGATTATTATCAGATATCAAATCCTTCAGTGATTTTGACTTTCTGGTATCATGAACATTCATGGTCACAGTCTGGATTGTGTAACTTCCAGTACATTTCACTATGATGCGATTATCAGTGAATTTTGTTTCTGATTTCATGGATTCCAGCTTCATCCTGCTGTAAGGTACTTCTGGAGAGCTGCAGGCAACGCAAGGTTCACTCTCAAGATGGTATCCATCAAATTCCACTAAGCCACTCGAAGTAATATATATGCGGGAATTTGGATGGTTAGCTAACAGCTCATTCTGTGAATGAAGTGTCTCAAAGATGCACCTAATTACATCAGAAGTCAAGTCGCTCCTCAACTTGCTCACGGAGTTTCTCACTAAATGCTGAAGTACCCTTTTCAGAAAAGCAGTCAATCCTAGATGCAATAGAGCATTTGTTTGCAAGATAGCGAGCCATGCGGCCCTTGTTTTTGGCAGATGCTCGACCAATAAAAGAAGAGTGGAATATCAGACCATATTTGGGAGTATTTCCTCTTGTTATAGCAGATGCTGTAAAATGACGGGCCCCAACAAGTTTTCTATTGCAAGAGCCAGATGGAAAATCTCGAGTAACCTCGCAGATACCAGAAAAATGAGCAGGAACAGGATATGGATGTTGAGATTTATTGTCGCCGATACTAGGGTGTGATGGATCTATTCCAATGTCAACAAACCCAATAACAACTCCTTCTCCAGCAATATCAAAACCACCATTTTGAGACCATGCTCCTTGTGGCATACCCAAAAATTGTGGAGTATGTGTAGCCGCTGTTCTAACAGAAAAATCCAAAACCACATTGGACACTTCGTCGCTGCTTGATAGTCTCTCTGCCTGCTGTTGGGTAACAAGAACAGCAAATCCATTAATCAGGTAATGGTAGCTATAGAGTTTCAAATATTCAGAATGATCATGGAAATATGATATGGTTTTCTTTAAACAGGTGACAGCAACCTCTCCAGTTAGTCTAACATTATCAGTTGAACCAGACAGCAGCTTGCCAACACATCTTCTTAGCACAGTTTGCAATGTCTCAATAAGCTTAGAAGCACCTAGTACATTTTGCAAGCCATCAACATTTAAAGCTGCTTGAACAACTGTTAAATCTTTATTATCAAGTTGTCTCAAAATGGCCTCTTGAATGTCAACAAGACCCTCTGAAACAAATGCCTTGTTTTTATTTATTCATTGTTTCACTTATGATCAAACTGCTATGGAATTGTTCTCGTGCTTTTGTTTCATCGTTCTGGTTGAGCTTCCCAGGTGAACCTTGTCCTCGTGAATTTGCAACTAAGAATGTCGGTTGTCGTCCAGTCACAAAACTGATTGCAATTGTGAGCCCTGACCAATATGCATTATTCCTGTCATATAGCAAACCAAGTAACACAGCAAGGCCTAATGACAGAGAGGACTTGAATGCAAAGATCAAGCCTTTGTAGCTGGGAATCAAGTTCCTCAAAAGCTCACTGATCTTATTGAAGCACCATTGGCAGCAATTACCGCTTTTCTGAGCTTTCTTCAGCGCATGGTCAGTTTTCTTTGAAATAGACACGTCGTCTACGAGAAGTTTCACACAGTATAAAAAGAATGAGGTTGGAAGATCTTTGTAGGCTATGGATAGGTATTTGTTGAAAATGCCCTGTTTCATTTCTTGAGCCGTGGTTACATCAAAAGGAACAAAGCATTTAGCTTGCTGATCTAATTTTTGGCTGATTTGTTCTCTGCAGTCGAGCAGAACACCTCTGAGCTCTTCATCTATACCACCAACAGGAAAAGACAAGCCGCTCGATAGAGCAATGTCCATTCCTCTTATCGGTATATCCAAGTCTTGCAGTTTCTCTTCCAGGTCAATCCGAGAGTTGGAAATTATTGTTTGAGGTCGTTTCCAATACACGCCATCCAGTGTAGTGGTAACACAATGGAGAAGCTTGGCTCCTGTTGTGGAGAGGTACTTGGCTTGAGTTTTAAAGCCAACAGCAGCTGAGTTATCTGAGGCAGAAATAGCCTCTATATTGCAGTTTAATCTCTCAGATGTATTCTCAGTGTATAGTTGGTAGAACTTCTTTGCAGCAGAAGACTAGTTTAATCACTTGTAGCCTCATGTGAGTTTTCCATAAGAGCTTCATTGTAAGAGAAAGAAATTTGGAACTTGATTTTGGTATATTATTTGGCTTGACCCTTCAACTCTATGCTTTTTTTTTCACTGAACTGTTTTTTTGGATTGTTGGGCAGGATGTCGGTGTTCCTGGAGCAGGTTTTATTGTGTGCAACACTGGCTTATGAAATGCTGTTGATTCCAGGTTGCAGTAAAGTGTGCCAACTGCAAGTTTCAGGGGGAGTTTCTTTGGTTAGAACCATGAGTGACAAGGTTGTGCTGCTAGAGCTCTTTTGAGATTGATTTGGAACAGACCACATTCAAGGGTTATTGATGCCAAAATGTCAAGATAACATGGCAGGTGCACAGTGGGACTTGCTTGCAATGGAAGAAACCAAAAAAAAAACTCATCAACAAACATGAAGATTGGGTGATGTACTGAAGAAAAAAAGGCTAGGCTAAGTTTGGATGATAAAAGGCAAATGAGAGTTGACTTTGGTCAAAGTTGACCAAAAAGTCAACCGTTGACCAAAGTCAACAAATGGTCAGAAATGCATTTTTTTTGTATTTTCTTTGTAAATGAAAAATGAATTATTGGTTAGGGTGAAATTTTGGGTTTGTGGATTTTGGGTTGACTTTGGTCAAACTTGACCAAAAAGTCAACTGTTGACCAAAGTCAACAATTGGTCAAAGTGTCAATTTTTGTGTATTTTTTTGTATGGAATCAAATGTAATGGTTTAAAATGGATGAAATAGATTGAGATGGTTTGAAAATTATTGGAAATTGGTTTCACAATTGGTTTAATCAGGACTTGAATGTTTGACTTGACTGATAATGTGTATGAACAAAACCATGAAATAAGACCATAAGGTTAGGGTTTTGGCATAGTATCCATGAACCAATAACTTGACTGGCAAGTGGCTAGAAACATGAGCAACTTGGTTGTTCAGATGACCCAGACCATAGGAATATCCACAATCACAACACCAAAACTTTGGATAAAAAAACAAACTTCATATGAAACCCAAGTAAGGTTTGGCCAAGCATGCCAAACAAACATCAAAGATTTAGGACCAAAATCGGGGTATGACACCCCTGATACAACTTCTGATGGAACCCTTGATGATAAAACCTTCATGGAACTCTTTTGACAAATCCTTGATAAAACCCCTTGATTAATCCCTGATGACCAGTTTCAACCCCTCTGGGTAAAACTAGCATACGATTCCTATGATCATCCGACCATGTTACTAGAATCGGGTTGGACTTTAATGATACCTTAGATGAAACCCCTTTGCTAAAAACTCTAGTGAAATCCCTTGATAAAATTATGGTAGAGCCCCTTGATGGAACCCTTTGTTGGAACTTTGGATAGAATCCCTAGATCAAACCCTTGATAAAACCCTTTTGATAAAATCCCTTGACGAAACCCTTTGATAGAAATATGGTGAAACCCCTTGATGGAACCTCTTTATGAAACTCATGATAGAACCCCTTAGTAGAATCCTTTGATAAAACCCTTGGTGAAACCCACAGTGAAACCCTGGTGGAACCCCTTTGATAAAACCGTGATGAAACCCCTCTGATAAAAATCTGATGAAACCCTTAATGGAACCTTTGATGAATCCTCTTGATGAAACCCTTTTTGATAAATTTTAACCCTTCTAGGTGAAACTTGCATATGATTCCCATGATCATTCGATCATTTCATGGGAATCGGGTAGTACTATACTGATACCCCGATCACTCTAGATGAAACCCCTTGGTAAAATTCTGGCAGAACCCCTTGATGGAATCTTTCGATGGCATTCCTGATAAACCCTTTTGATAAAATCCCTTGACAAAACCGTTTTGATAAAATCCATTAATAAAATTCTGGTGGAACCCTTTGATAGAAAATTCCAATGAAACCCTTTGATAAATCCATGATAAAACCCCTTGATAATAACACTTTGTTGAAACCTCTTGGTAAAACCCCGGTGAACCCTTGGTGGATAATGCTCTGATGAAAACCCTTTGATTAAACCCCTTTGATAAAACTCCTTTGATAAAATCCCTTGGTAAAATCCCTTGATAGAACCCCTTGATGAAAATCCTTTATACTTCTGATAAAACCCCTAATGGAACTCCTGTTAAAAGCTCTTTAATGAAACCCTTGGTGGAACCCCTTGAAAAACCCCTATGTAACCCTTTGATAAAACCCTGGTGTATTTGATGGAACGCATCCCTTTATGGGATAGGTTAATAAGCCGGATATGTGAGAGGTGAAGACCCGCTCAATAGTTGATAACGATCATTCAGGATGACAAACTAATTGATATATTCCTTTAATGATTCATGATGAGTGAGTTTACGGGGAAAGTCCTTTATTGAAAAGGATCCATGGAGATAGTTACTAGGGAAGATGATTGTCTACTAGGGAATATGCTTCTAGGTGAGGTTTCCTAAGGAGCGTGAGTGCTGGAGAAAGTCCTAAGAAATCCCTGCAAGGATCCGGTGAAGGAATTGTATACCATTAGGGCATACTAGGGATAATGTTGCTAAGTAGTTTTTGCTTGGAGAATGAGCTCCAAGGATACTTGCCGAGGAATTATCCTTAAGACCGACCCACTGGGGTGTAAAACGAGAAAAGAGTTAGGGAGAAGCTTGAATAGAGATATATCACCTATTTAGCTGGGGATTGATCCAGACTCTCACGATGAGTCTTAAGTCTCAATCTATGTTATGTTATGCATGTTATGTATGCATGTTTAGAGTTTGTATGGCGTAATGCTTCACATTCCTGGATATTCTACGCGTGATATGATATATTAATGTGATGATTGATGCATGCAATGTATTATTCTTGGGTTGTGCCACTGAAGATTGGGACATTTGTAGGTATTGAGTGCCAAACAAGGTTGGGCTTTTGTTAGATGCCAATCAGAGTTGGGATCTTGGGGTGAATGCCAAATGAGGTTGGGCTTTTTGGATGTAAGTTCCAAGTGAGGTTGGACTTTTGTATGGTGCCAAGTAAGATTAGGCTTTTGTGTGGTGCCAAGTAAGATTAGGCTTGCGTAGATGTTAAATTCATGATATGGGAATTGGCTATACAAATAAGATGATATGCATGGTTTGACGCTAGAGCGTAGCGACATGATTAATGCATGATAATGATTTGAATGTTTCCACAAGTTCCCCTGTGGTGGGTCATGGACTGTTAGGGCTTAGAGAGGTTCTTCGTGTAACCAGGTTATT
Source organism: Lathyrus oleraceus (assembly GCF_024323335.1). NCBI lineage: Eukaryota > Viridiplantae > Streptophyta > Magnoliopsida > Fabales > Fabaceae > Lathyrus > Lathyrus oleraceus. The sequence continues at coordinate 139,053,854 of NC_066583.1, read as the reverse complement.
TTGTCAAAAGGTGGTAGGGTGTTACACTAGCATGGCTTCCCGATACTCGTTTCAAACTTGATGAATGTTGATGTGTGATAGATCTTGTACATGCATCTTGAAAGTATTGAGAGGGATTGTCCCTGTAATATCCCATAGTTGTCCCATTTTGTTGGGTCTTTGAAGAAATTCGCGTCAATATGAATTTGAAGCGACTTATCCATACCATGCACTTGAGATGGTCTTTCGTAGTATTAGCCTTGGAGACATTTGTCCTTGACTAAACGACCCTTGGAATGATTTGCCCCTGATAAATTGTTCTTTTGAAGTTGTCTCTTTTGATCAAGCCTTGTGACGGTCTGTCCCAGATTGATAGAGCCTTGGAGGGTATTTCTTGAAAAGGAACTTGGATCCCATCATGTTGTAGTATGACTTTGATATGGACTGCCCCAATATATGAATCTTGAAAAGTATGTCCCTGGTTAGATGACTTTCATAGTGATCGGCCTTACTGTGCCCCTGAGTTAGTATGCCCTAGTATGAGAGTCTTGAAAGAGCAATCCTCTGATCATTAAGGTCATGGAGGTGTTTTGACATAGGTGTGTAAAATCTTGGAATGCTTGAGAATGAACTTGGAGCCCGCGATGTTGTAACCTTTATATGACTTGACCCAGTATTTGAATCTTGCAAGGTATGCCCCTGGAAATTAGGATCCAGAGGTGTTGCTTGAAAAGGAACCTGGATCTTGTCATGTTGTGACATAAACTGGATATAGGTTGCCCCAATATTTGAGTTTTACAAGGTCTTCCCCTTATCATTAGGGTCATAGAATTGATTTAACATCGATGGGTCAAATCTTGGGACGCTTTCCCCCTAGTTAGTATGTGTCATACCCCGATTTTGCTCCTGAATTTTTTATGTTTGTTTGGCATGCTTGGCCTAACCTAACTTTGGTTTTACATGAGGTTTGGTTTTGATCCAAAGTCATGGTGTTGTGATTGTGGATACCTCTATGGTCTGGGTCATCTGAACAACCAAGTTTCTTGTGTTTCTAACCACTTGCCAGTCAAGTTATTGGTTCATGGATACTATGTCAAAACCCTGACCTTATGGTCTCATTTCATGGCCTTGTTCATGTGCATTATCAGTCAAGTTATTTTTCAAAAGTCAAACACTCAAGTTATAAACAAAACAATTTGGAAACCAGCTTCAAACCATTTGTTAATCCATTTCAATCTATTTCATGTCATTTTAAACCAGTACATATGAGTCCATACAAAAAAATACAAAATTTGGCATTTTTGACCAACTGTTGACTTTGGTCAACAGTTGACTTTTTGGTCAACTTTGACCGAAGTCAACCCAAATCCAAAAACCCTAAACTTCACCATAACCATTTATTCATTGTCCATTTACAAAGAAAATACCAAAAAATGAACTTTGACCAATTGTTGACTTTGGTCAACAACCCCATCAATTACAAAATTTGTAATTTTGACTACACACGAATATCCTTTCTCGGTTCTGCCTTCTCGAATGGTCATGCTGAAGCCCTTGCTGTTCATCGCTACCTGCATTCTTCTTTTCAATTCTACCACTGCCACAGATCCAACTGATGTTGCTTCTGTAAAGGCTATCTTTCAAAGCATGAATTCACCGCCCCAACTAGGCTGGCCTGCTAACGGTGATGATCCCTGTGGACAGTCCTGGAAAAGGCATTACTTGTTCCGACACTCGCGTCACAGAAATCAATTTGTCCAATCTTGCTCTCACCGGAACATTGGCTTACAGATTAGACCGTTTGACATCTCTCACCAATCTAGACATCAGTAACAACAATCTTGTTGGAACCATACCATACCAACTTCCTCGGAATCTCCAAATTTTAAATTTTGCTCACAATAACTTCACTGGGATACTCCCTTACTCTATCTCCAACGTCACCTCTCTTACTCACCTGAATCTCAATCACAACCAGCTCCAGCAACCACTGAATCTCAACTTTCAAAATCTTTCTATGCTCTCCAAATTAGACCTCTTTTTCAATTCTTTGACAGGCGACCTCCCTCAGACTATGAGCTCACTTTCAGCCATTACCACCATAACCTGCAAAAAAACAGTAAGCAACATCAGGTAGCAGACCTAATTTGTAACAGTAAGGCAAGATGAGAAGATAGAGCTAGCGGGGCTTTTGGACCATGTTCCCATTCCCGTCAAGGAAGGTGGCTTGGATCCCAATCTGTTTTACCTGTATCTTTCAGACGCATAATCTTACCTGAAAAGTATCCTCCACCTACTAAACTATTGGATCTGCAGTGTCACTGCCTGTGACAGCTTTACAAAGTCCTTCGTATACAAGTCTTCACAGTTCTGTATAATTCTGATGACGGCGTCTTAGTTGCTGCTCCAACCGGGAGTGGTAAGACTATATGTGCAGAATTTGCAATTTTGAGAAATCATCAAAAAGGGCTTAAAGTGTCCAAGGATGCAGGCAATGACAAAACCAACTTACGCCGCAATTTCTCAACATGCCAAGAATGAGAAACCTGCCTTTGTATTTGTACCTACAAGAAAGCATGTCCGATTGGCGGCTATGGATCTGATTACATACTCACGTGCAGGAGATAAGTCGTTTTATTGCGGTACACAAAAGAACTTGAACCTTTTCTTAACAAGATTAGTGATAAAATGTTAAAAGTCACATTACGTGAAGGGGTTGGCTACTTGCACGAGGGCTTGAACAATCTTGATCATGACATTGTGGCACAATTATTTGAAGCTGGTTGGATTCAAGTATGTGTTTTAAGTAGTTTCCATGTGCTACAAAGTGACTTTGTCAGCTCATTTGGTGGTTGTGATGGGCACACAATATTATCATGGGCGGGAGAATGCACCAAAAGACTACCCTGCAGCACCATGAAAAATATGCAAAGGAAGGCAGCTCAAAGCAGTTACGGTATCACCTGAAACCAATAAAAAAGGACAAGTTTAAATTTCAAAATTCACAACAACAAAAAGCCAGTTGGCAGCATGTTGTAAAAATGCACCCGTGAGCCATCACATGTTACCAAAAATCCAACCACCTGTTGCTGACACTGATTATCCTGCTTCTGCTGGAAGCCATGATACTCCTCAGTCTATGCCGCACTTCTTTGACGCATCAAAAAGTCATAATGAATTTTCCCAAGAAACAGTATCCAAAAATATCAATAAAAACCATGAAATCCCCAATTCTCACCGAACCAGAAGACATAGTTGATTACAACAGAGACACCGTCCCTAACAAAGACATAATTCTTGGCGGCGAAAGAGTCAACATTCCGTTCCCGTGTGATTGCATCAACGGCGACTTTCTTGCTCATATTTTTAGTTACGATGTTCAAACCGGAGACATATATGCTTCTGTTGCTGGATCCAACTATGCTAATTTAACCAATGTTCAATGGTTGAGAAACTTCAATACTTATCCGCCGAATAGTATTCCTGATACTGGAACGTTGAATGTTATGATTAATTGTTCTTGTGGAGATAAAGTGATTGCTGCTATGACTGTTGGAAAGGATGTGTCGTCGTTGTTCACAGACATGGTGAATTGTATGCAGACAGAAAATTTGGAGCTGGAAAAGTTGGTCTACTTGTATTTGATAAATTATGCAAAGAGCTAGCTTGACCTTGCTATACTTGCAGTAAATACATTTGTGAAAGATTCTCAAGATCCAAATCCTTTAATTCGTGCCTTAGCTGTGCGGACAATGGGGTGCATTCGTGTGGATAAAATTACCGAGTATTTGTGTGATCCCCTTCAAAGATGTCTAAAGGACGATGATCCATATGTTCGCAAGACAGCAGCCATTTGTGTAGCAAAGCTCTATGACATTAATGCAAAGTTGGTTGAGGACAGGGGATTTTTGGAATCGCTGAAGGATTTGATATCTGATAATAATCCAATGGTTGTAGCTAATGTTGTCGCGGCACTTGCTGAAATTCAGGACAATAGCAGTAGACCCATCTTTGAGATCACTAGCCATACACTGTCAAAGCTCCTCACTGCGTTAAATGAATGTACAGAATGGGGTCAAGTTTTTATATTGGATGCTCTATCTAGATACAAGGCTGCTGATGCGCGTGAGGCAGAGAACATTGTAGAAAGAGTTACGCCACGGTTACAGCATGCCAATTGTGCAGTTGTACTATCGGCTGTTAAGATGATCCTTCAACAAATGGAGCTCATCACCAGTACTGATGTGGTCCGGAATCTTTGCAAAAAGATGGCCCCTCCTCTTGTGACATTACTCTCAGCAGAACCTGAGATACAATTTGTTGCCCTGCGAAATATCAATCTTATTGTACAAAGAAGACCGACAATTCTTGCACATGAAATTAAGGTGTTCTTCTGCAAATACAATGATCCTGTCTATGTGAAAATGGAGAAATTAGAAATTATGATAAAGCTTGCTTCAGACCGAAATATGGACCAGGTTTTATTGGAATTTAAGGAAATGCATTAATTTGCCGGCTTACCGATGGAATTCGCCCATGATGGAATAGGCATCAAACCAAAGCATCCTGCAATGCACCAGTAACAACAAGTCAGCAACAACGGGTAACAAGAAACCAACTGAATCCAAAAACATTCAGTGTAAATAACCAGAAGCATCAATGCATAATTCATGAATGTGTGTGTCAATGACCAATCTACCGTGAACACAAGTCAAGCCATGAAATATTGATCCAAATGGAGCTACCAACACATTGGATTTACAGGACTTGTTATCCCGTTGTAATGGCTATCCTTGAGGCATGAATTTGGAAGCAAATGCATTGGTCCTGTATCCTGCAGTGGCCAAAACCAACATGAGCCTCACATAAGAAAAACAATGCTAACACGCTTAAACCACCTGATGAACTGAACGAAGGGATCCAGCAGGGCAATGCAAGGCCAATTCAATAAGGTTGCAGCAAACCATGCTCACCATTCTTTTACTGCGGTAAAAAAAAAAGAGGGGGGAACACATTAATCAGTCAAATTGCAAAATCCAAAGTGCAAAATCATTAACCAACAGTCAGAGGGCAAAGTCCAAAAACATCCCAAATTGGTATGAGGTCAAAGCAGAGAGGAAAGTTTGTGAAGGATACCTTTTCTTGAATCTAACATGGATAGGGTAATTCTGTGTCTGAGCATCCAAAATGATTTGCAGAAACACTCCTTTTGAACAGCAAGGACCCCATTTGTAACCCTAATTCACAGAATATAAAGAGGAGAGGCAAATCAGTAAAAAAGACCTAGAGGCGGAAAAGAGGAGCACAACAAAAACCCTAGAGAACAACAAAGAACTGAGAGGCGGAAAAGAGACTAAGAAAACCCTAACATCCCAAGATTGATTACCTGGAGGCCAGCATCTGTACGTTCTTCACCGCCACCACTGCGACATTTTGTAAGGACTTTTCTTTCTTTCTCTCTATTTTTCTCCTAGCTTGTTGTCTGAAAATCTTGTGAGAGTTGAGAGAGTTCGATTCACTGAGTTGGAGAGCGTGAGAGGGTTTCGGTTGATGTCATAAGAGGGACGAGAAGTGCGAGCTCGCCATTGCTAGCTAAGGTTGAGTTCGCAAGGTGAGAGGGAGTGAGGAAGACGATGCTTCTGCTGTTTCCATTTCTTTTTCTTTTTTTGTTTTTCTTGATTTTTAATTATTTCTTTTTTACTATTTAATTTATTTTGTTCTTTTTAATAAAAAAAATCAGAAAATGTTTATATGTTCTTATTTTCTTTTATTATTATTATTTATTTATTTTTTATTATTATTTTTTATTTAGCTTAATTTGTTTTTAACAGAGATAATAAAAAACCATAAAAATGTTTATTTTGTTTATTTTTTTTTTTTTGTTTTAAATCTGTTAGCCCAGTTCATATATTTATGATAGTATCTCAGTAGCAAATATTGTTGAGTGGTCTGGCGGAGAAGGGCAGTGTGCATTTTCTTGAGTGGGGTGGGTTCAATACTTATGTGTGACCTTTTTTTTGGCTTTTTATTTCTTTTGGCTATATTACTTTTTCTTTTAGCATTTTAGTTTCTTTTTATGTTTATGCCTTTATTACACTCATATGTTCATTTTGTTAATAATGCATAGTTATTGTATTTGAATTTAGTTCAAAAAACCATTTTTCTCAAACTATAAAAATCATACTTTTCTCGATTTAATATCGAGCCCATTTTTACACCCTCGTAAGTCGATTGCTTTTTAAGCATCGCCGTCGACCTCACATAGCTTACTCTTGGGCTTCCTTACAATGAGCTAGTTCCTTTGCACTTACACTCATACATTATTTAATGCTAATTCATTTCATTCTTTGATTATTTGATTTGATTATATACTTGTTTATATCTTATTTGTGTGATTAACTGTGGCCCACTTGTATGGTGTATGGGGCATATACTTATATTGCTTGATTGCCATGCCAACCCCCATTCATAACAAATGTACCCCTCTCCCATGAAATGTATAAAATTTACTCTTTCATTCTTTATTCACCTGTTAATACAAGAAATAAAATGAACACCCGATAACCATTTCAAAACAAGACCAAAACCTCGATCCAACGTCGAGTAATCATTTTTCCAAACCTAACAGAACCAGCACGTATTCATCCACCCTTTTGTAAGTCGATTGCTTTATGCATCGCCATCAACCTTGTTAGTCGATTGCTTCATGCATCGCCATCAAACCTTTATCCCTAACACTTCTCCTCGCTCCATTCGTCGATTCGTGTTCCGATTAGGTAGCACCCATTAGATAGAACCCTTTGTATGATAACATAGGTAGAATTCCCATATTCTTTGCATACTAACATTAGGTAGATATTCCCATTTGTAAATCCTAAACACTTAAGTACACATTGCATGACAACTCTAGGGCAGAGCTTCCCCATTTCTTTTAGACCTTTCCGAGCGTCTCCGATCTTGTGGCATGTAGTCCGTTCTATTGCAAAGAGGTAACTGCCTAAGACTCGATTCAGCGAGCTGCGACACCTACTGCTAGGACGTGAACACATCGCCCATTCTCCTTTGACACAACTGGTGTCCTCCTTTGTAAGTCCATGTTCAGATGGCAACCCCTAGTTAGGGGAACTACGTCGCCCTGATTCTCATACCAGATGAGGTACGTAGGCAGGAGATCGTGCGAGATCTCTCCGGGCACCCTTTTCTTTTTTGCGTGTGTTTCAATCCCCTATGTAGGGGAACTACATCGCCCTGATCCTTGTTCCAGACGAGGTATGTAGGAAGGTGGTCGTGCGAGACCACTCCGGGCACCTTTCTTTTTCTCTTTGTGTGTGTTTTGGTTCGGATGCTGACATAAGTTCAGTGATTGGCAGTCGGGCTCCACGTTTGCCTCTTTGTGTGTGTTTTGGTTCGGATGCTGACATAAGTCCAGTGATTGGCAGTCGGGCTCCATGTTTGCCACCTTTGTGTGTGTTTTGGTTCGGATGCTGATGTAAGTCCAGTGATTGGCGTCCGGGCTCCACGTTTGCCTTTTTGTGTGTGTTTTGGTTCGGATGCTGATGTAAGTCCAGTGATTGGCATTCAGGCTCCACGTTTGCCTTTGCCTATGTCTGTTTTGTTTGCGTGTTAGCCGAACTACGTCAACTCTGATTCTCATGTTCAGATGAGATACGTAGGCACAAGATGCGATGTCTTGCCGAGTTTGACTAACAACTAACAACTAATCCTTGTTTGCTTTCGCCCTCGTTACGATCCCTTCTCTCGCCCTCGTTGCGATCGAGACTTTCCCTTTCTCTTGCCCTAGTTGCAATCGAGACCCTTGTTCCTGTAGTTAGTTGAACTACGTTTTGCTCTGATTCTCATTCCCGATGAGATACGTAGGCATAAGACACGATGTCTTAGCGAGCACACTTATCCTTAACCCCTAGGTAGCCGAGCTACGAAGACTCTGATTCTCATTCCAGATGAGATACGTATGCAGTGGATGCGATATCTGTGCGAGTCATTTCTTTGACCCCTTTCTTTTAGTAAATAGTACATTAGATAAACATACACCCTTTAGACAAGAACAACAAGAGTGGATCCCGTAGAGTACTACGGATGCGTAGGGGTGCTAATACCTTCCCTTCGCATAATCGACTCCCGAACCCAAGATTTGGTTGCGAGACCTTGTCTTTTCCTTTCCTTTCTCCAGGTTTACTTCGAGCGTTTCCTTTCCCTCCTTTGGGATAAATAACGCACGGTGGCGACTCTTCTGTCACATTTCCTTCTTTGCCGGTTGTTTTTTCGCACCTCCGTATTTTTCGGGCTGCGACAGCTGGCGACTCTGCTGGGGACGCCGGTTTTCCCTAAGCGAGTCCCTCCTAGATTTTGTAGGTTTCTTGTTTGTTGGGTGTTTATTCTTTTGTACAGTTATTTATTTTCAGCATTTACCTGCTTTACCTTATTGCATTCATGTACATATGCTTGCTGTATCTGTGGGTTGTTTGTTTGTTGGGTTGGGACTGTTCTATGAGAGATAAGCCCACTACCCAGGCTTGAGTGTACACATAGGTGTTAGAGTGGATAATCATGAGGCTTGCGTGGTATGTTGCTACGTTAAGTCGTTCATGAGACCCACATTCCAGACGAGGTTTCTGTTGGATATATTTTGTCCTATGGGTGTTCCATAACGACAGGTATTCCTTTAGAAATCGTCGACTCTGGTGACCATTTCCCGAGAACTCAGTCGAGGCCTCTCCTCCGAGACGCGTTTATGTTAGCTCTGGTGGGCGCATTCTCGCTGCTCAATCCGAGGACCCCGAGACTGGGAACTTGCTTTAGGATATCCTGTTGAGGGGAGTCAGCAGAGGTCTTTTATCCCGTAATAATGCCAAACCTTCAGTGGTAAACGTATTATTCTCGACTGAAGGGCTGAAACTGACAAACTTCTGTTCTTAGAACCTACCAGTGAGGGGCGGGCTAAATTCAGGAAACCTTAACCTCCAACCAACCCGGTTTTCTGGAGCAGAGTTTTGGGTTTTGTGTTATATTCTTCAGTGGTTTTCTCTTCAGACAGTGCAACCCGACAGATGTTCAAGCAGATACAGCAACCTTGGTTTCCATGTCATTACATTGCATCACATCATTTTGCATTCATATCATTTAACACATGTTTATCCATTTCTAGGGGGTTTACATCTTCTTCTTGATTCCGGTCGGGGTTTTCTGGTTCTCCTGAGATGGATATTGGCAGAAAGAGACACGTCGCTTACAAGTTTCCAGTGGTTTGTATGGAGCCTATTCAACAACTGATGAAGTCAATGGATCACGATTCTCTAGAAGGATTCCGGAAGGAATACGGTTTGATTCTAAGCTTCGTCACGGTTCTCTCCAAAGATCAACACGATGCTCTCTTTACACTGCTGCAGTTCTATGACCCTCCGTTGAGGTGTTTCACATTCCCGGATTATATTTTGGTCCCTACTTTGGAGGAGATTGCCAGTTTTCTCAGAGTTCCTATCAAGTCACAGTTGTTGTTCTACAGTTCTGAGTTTCTGCCCGATCTCAGCATGGTTGCTTCGGCCACATATTTGGGGAAATCAGTCTTGAAGGCTAATATGTGTCAGAAGGGAGGAGTCAGTGGTTTTCATTTGAGTTTCTTACTAGGAGAAGCAAAGAAGAAACTTGAAGATGGTGATCAAAGGGGTTTCAATGCTGTGTTGGCTCTTTGTGTGTATGGGATTGTCCTGTTCCCTAATGTTGCCAAATTTGTGGACATGGACGCAATACGCCTCTTCGTGTTGGGAAATCCGGTGCCGACCTTGCTAGGAGATTTCTTTCATTCGGTGCATCACAGGAATGAGAATAGAAAAGGAGGATTGTTGAATTGTTGTGCGCCTTTGTTTTATAAGTGGTTCAGTTCTCACCTACCCAAATCAGGAGCGTTCGTTGATGTCGAGGACTCGTTGAGTTGGTCGAAGAGATTGATGGGGTTGAGAGCTGAAGATATTTCTTGGTGGTCTGACCGGAGCTTGCTTCGGGCGGATATTATTCACAGTTGTGGGAGCTTCCCAAATGTGCCGTTGGTAGGAAGAAGAGGAGGAATCAACTATAATCCTTCTCTAGCAGTTAGACAGTTTGGATATGCTTTAAGAACTCCACCTTTGGAAAAGGACGTGGAAGAATCACTGTTTTTCCATTCTTCGCCTGATTTGACTGTATCCCGTAAGGCAGCTGAGGCCTGGCTCAAGGTGATCAAGAGAGGAAGAGCTGTGCTTGGAAAAGGAGATTGTAGGACTTATCCTCAGTATGAAGAGTGGCTTCAAGGAAGAGTTGAAGAGTTTGGTCTGCCGTTTCCTATTTTAGAACCTTTGTATCCACCTACTCCTGAGTAGTCAACGGTAGTGAGCCGAGAGGAGTATGACAAATTGAAGAAAGCCATGGAGGAGCTTCAAGTTGAAAACTCGGAGTTAAGTGTGAAGTTGCAAGACTATATGCATCAATTCCATGAGGCAGAATATCAGAAGGGGGAAGCCGTCAGATTGCAAGGGGAAGCAGAAGGAAAATTAGCTGTGGAGGTGGACTTCTTCAGGAAGACAGACAAGGCCTTGGGATCATCCAGTTCTGAGTTGAGGCGAGTCAAGCAACAATTAATGGATGCTCATGGTAAATTAGCTGGGTGGCAAGAGCGATGGGATGCATTTTCAACTTCTCGGAAGGCAAAGGGGGAGGAGATGTTGACCGAACTGACTGGTCAGATGGAGAAATTGAAGACTTTGTTGAAAGAGAAGAACCATGAGCTTCTGTGTGCCCGTTCTACCAATGGTTACATCACCGATCAACTCAATGAGGCTCGGGGACAGATTGAAGAACTTAAGGTGTTGGCAGGTTTGAAGAAATCCAGACTTGTAGAGGTATTCGGAGAGGATGATGGGAATTACTACAGAGAGCACATCAACGAGATGGATGGAGTTATTCACCAGAGGAATCTGCTTATCCGGCGTTTGACAGAATCTCCAGATCATCCCGACACGATAGCATTACTGGCTGAAGTGAGGAGCAGTCCTTATGGTTTGTACACAGGAGGCTGAGTCCTGATTTTTGTTCCTCCCTTTACTTTTGCTTTATTGCTATGTAGTGATGATCCACAGGCTTGTTGTGGAAATCCTCTTTTGATGTACTATCGGCTAAGGCCATTCTCTTTGATTTTATCTATATGAAGACTTTCTCTCTATTGCATCTTGATCTCCGAAGTTTATGGCTCGATTTTCTCGTGAGACTGGAATCAAGGGGGTAGAATACCTTTTTGGAGTGATAAACATGTCATTGCATTAACATTTCATTCTTGCATATTCTTGCATAACAGGTGTCGTCGCGGTGTTCTCATATTATTTGGTGTTCCATCAGCAGGATAGCCGATTCAGGAATTCACCGGTACGGTACCCGCAGAAACCAGCAAAGAGCAATGGAGAATCTACAAGCAGAGCTCGCAGAGATGAGGGTCCGCATGAACCAGTTCATGGACGTGGTCCAGGGAGTAGCGCAGGGACAGCAGGAGATTAGACAAATGATACAAAGGAATCCCGCAACTACTCAACCAGAGGTCGTGACTGATCCTCCAAATGCAGAGGTTAATGGACCGGGGCCTATCCCGATCCCACACAACAATCCTGATCAACAACCCATCCACGATGATCAAGATGATCAGTTCTTGCTGCCGGAAGACTTTGGCATGGGCCATGGCATGGATCCCATGTTCAGGAGACTAGAGGAGAGGCTGAAGGCGGTAGAAGGACAAAACCCTCTGGGGGTAGATGTTTCTGACTTGGGATTGGTCCCAGGCGTGAGGGTCCCACCAAAGTTCAAAGTCCCAATCTTCGACAAGTACAATGGTAGCTCTTGCCCGAAGACCCATGTGCAAGCCTATTTTCGAAAGATGGTTGCATATTCTGACGACGAGAAGCTACTCATGTACTTCTTCCAGGACAGCCTAACTGGGGCATCCCTGGAATGGTACATGAGGTTGGATAGAGCCCATATCCGTTGCTGGAGGGATTTGGCGGAAGCTTTTGTGAAGCAATACCAGTATAATGCAGACATGGCCCCAGATAGAACTCAACTCCAGAACCTGTCTCTCAAAAGCAATGAGTGCTTCAGAGAATACGCTCAACGCTGGAGGGAGACAGCTTCCCGTGTTCAACCTCCCATGTTGGAAAAGGAAATGGCCAACATGTTCATGAATACGTTGCCTGGACCTTATCTGGAGCGTCTGGTGGGTTGCAATGCCTCCAACTTCGCTGATGTGGTCGCTACCGGAGAGAGGGTAGAGAATTACCTGAAGACCTACAAGAGCCACAATGGAGGTGGATCTTCATCTGGGGTAAAGAAGCCATTTATGGGAGGACAGAAGCAGAGGGAAGGGGGTGTGAATTCTGCATCTTCATATCAAAACAGGAGGAATAATTTTCAAAACTATCATCAGCAACCGTATGTTGCGGCTGTGACCATTCCGGCTGCAGCACCACTACAACAACAACAACAACCACAGCGTCAACAGAATCAATACCAACAACAGCAACCACAACGTCAACCAGCTCAGTATCAACAACAACAACAACAACCAGGTAACAGACCCACCTATCAACAGAGGCAGAGGATGATGGACCGGCGTTTCGACACTCTTCCAATGTCGTGCGCTCAACTGCTTGCCAATCTTCAACAGCTACAACTGGTGCAGCTACGCACTCTGGCTCCTCCTGTGGGTAGACTTCCGGTGGGATACGATGCCAACGCTAGGTGTAGCTTCCACTCTGGGGCACCTGGCCACAACATTGAGAACTGCAAAGCCTTTAAGCACGTAGTTCAGGACCTCATTGATTCAAAGGCTATCAGCCTTGCACCGGCTCCAAATGTCGTCAACAATCCCATGCCACAGCATGGTGGTGCAAACGTGAATATGCTGGAAGAGGAAGCCAAGTCTGTTAAGGATGTTTTGAAGTTGAAGACCCCGTTGTGGAAAATTAAGGAATGCTTGTTGAAGGCCGATGTTTTCCCCGGTTGTGGGAAAGGTTGTTTGGATTGCGCTACACAGGGTAAGGATTGCTTGAAGCTGCAGCAGGGTATCCAGGTCTTGCTTGACAATGGTACCCTCCAAGTGGAAGACTTGTCTGTCAAAGAGTTTGCTGAAGGGGTAGTTGAAGAGGTATTTGAAGACGCTGTTGAAGAATTCACAGATGTTGTTCCTGCTGATTGTGTATTTCCCATTGATGTATTTAATTTTTCAAATGTTGTTGCTGATATACCAAACAATGTGTCTGATTTTGATGTAACTGAACTTGATTCCGGCGTTCCGGATGTTTTTGTTTCAATGAACGAGATTCCTGAGTATGACTATGATGTTGCTACTATCACCATCTTTTACCCGACTAATCAGATCAGTGTGCCAGAAGCACAACCAGTGCCACCAGTGCGACCGGCCGCTATGACAATCACAACCCCTGGTCCTTTACCTTTCACCAGTGAAAGGGCCATTCCGTGGCATTATGGGGGGAGTGTATACACACACGATCATGGGGTGGAGCGACCTTTGAAGGCAGAAGAGAGTCAAAAGTCTGAACTTGAAGTTGAAGGTCCCGCAGTGGATAATGTTGGTGGAATCGGGCGATTCACCAGGAGTGGTAGATTGTTCTCACCACCGGTTACCCAAGCTGATAGTGCTGATGCCGCGGCTAAGGTCAAAGGCAAGCAAGTTGTAAATGAGGGTACCTCTGCACCCCAGGCTGGCTCAGAGCCTACTTTTTCGAATGATGTGGACGAGCTTTTAAGAATTATAAAGAAAAGCGACTACAAAGTAGTCGATCAGTTGATTCAGACGCCGTCTAAGATATCCATTCTCTCACTCCTGTTGTGTTCAGAGGCACACAGGGAGGCACTTCTGAAGGTCCTTAATGCTGCATACGTGCCTCAGGAGATCTCAGTAAACCAGCTAGAAGGGATCATTGCAAATGTTCATGCGAGCAATGGGCTGGGCTTTACTGATTCTGACTTAACACCAGCTGGACGCAACCATAACAAGGCTTTGCATATCTCAATAGAATGCAAAGACACCGTGTTATCTCATGTTCTGGTGGATACAGGTTCCTCTCTCAATGTGCTACCCAAGAGAGCCCTGTCAAGGTTGGAAGTAGAAGGTTTGATCTTGAAACCTTCCGATCTCATGGTGAGAGCCTTCGATGGTTCTAAGAGGTCGGTGTTTGGAGAGGTAGAATTGCCAATTCAGATTGGATCACAAACCTTCAACACCGTTTTCTATGTGATGGATATCAGTCCCTCGTATAGTTGCCTGCTGGGTCGTCCTTGGATTCACAATGCTGGGGCAGTCTCTTCAACACTGCATCAGAAAATTAAATTCCCGGTCAACGGACGAATTATCACTGTCTGTGGTGAGGAGGACATCCTGGTCAGTAACCTGGCTACATTCAAGTATGTAGAGGTAGAAGGTGAAATTCATGAGACTCTCTGTCAGGCCTTCGAGTCAATTCAGATCAAGGATGCAGCTCCGGTGGAAGGGGTTAAAGCAGGCGCCCCTATCTCATCTTTCAAGCAGGCGCAAGCTTTGGTGGATTCAGGTATTGCTCCCGGTTGGGGACGTCTGTTGGAGTTACCGATGAAAGATGACAAGTTTGGGATTGGGTATCAACCGGCGCTGACTTCTACAACTTCAGCACTTCAGACTCGTCAGGGGCCGATTACTTTCTCCAGTGCTGGCGTCATCCAATATGGCCAGATTTCTGCAATCAACGATGAAGTGGGGATAGTGATTGCGACATCGACAACTGGGTGCGTCCGAGGATCCCGGGTGAAGTCATCAACAATTGGTCTGCCGAGGAAATTGTCCAAGTCACTCTTCTAGAGGAGTAATTTTTCTTTGTTTATTCATGCATGTCCAAGTCTTACGTTCCGCCCAGGGCGTAATGACTCATTGTAGGGCTCATCTATGTGAATACCTGCATTGTTTATCATAAATGAAGGACGTCTTTTGCATTCAAATATTTTGTTCACTGTCTTTCTATTTTTGCAGTTTTTCAAAATTTCAAAAAAAATAAAAATATTTGGCAATGTTTTGTTTAGTTCTCACTCACTGCCCACACTCATAAGCACATACCATCACTCATGCAGATGCACATCACCGGATCCTATTGATAACAGTTCTGCTAGGGCTCGCTTCGACTTCGAAAATCCAATCTTCCAAGCTGAAGAAGAGGTTGATGAAGACTGTGAACTCCCTGAAGAACTTGCCAGGATGCTAAAACAGGAGGAAAGGGTCATTCAACCGCATCAAGAGTCTACTGAAGTGATTAATCTTGGCACCGAGGACGTCAAGAGAGAAATCAAGATAGGGGCTGCTTTGGAAGATGATGTGAAGAAGGGGTTGATTGAACTGTTGCAAGAGTATGTTGACGTCTTCGCTTGGTCTTATCAGGATATGCCAGGGCTTGACACAGACATCGTGGTACACCGCTTGCCTCTCAAAGAAGGTTGTCCTCCGGTCAAGCAAAAGCTCAGAAGAACAAGACCAGAGATGGCTGTAAAGATAAAGGAAGAAGTGCAGAAACAGTTGGATGCAGGGTTTCTAGCGGTTACCAATTATCCGCCATGGGTCGCAAACATCGTTCCAGTACCTAAGAAAGATGGAAAGGTACGGATGTGTGTCGACTACCGGGATCTGAACAGAGCTAGCCCTAAAGATGATTTCCCATTACCTCACATCGACGTTTTGGTGGATAACACAGCTCAGTTCTCGGTATTCTCCTTCATGGATGGCTTTTCTGGTTATAACCAAATCAAGATGGCACCAGAAGACATGGAGAAGACAACTTTCATAACCCCATGGGGCACCTTCTGCTACAAGGTGATGCCGTTTGGTCTGAAAAACGCTGGGGCAACATATCAACGAGCCATGGTGACTCTATTCCATGATATGATTCATCATGAAATCGAGGTTTATGTGGACGATATGATTGCCAAATCTCAGACAGAAGAAGAACATTTGGTGAATCTGCAGAAATTGTTTGAACGTTTAAGGAAATTCAAGCTGAGGCTTAATCCGAACAAGTGCACTTTCGGAGTGAGGTCTGGAAAATTGCTAGGTTTTATTGTTAGCAGAAAAGGGATTGAGGTGGATCCTGACAAAGTGAAAGCAATACAGGAAATGCCTGAGCCAAGAACATAGAAGCAAGTCCGTGGGTTCTTAGGGAGGTTGAACTACATTGCAAGGTTCATCTCTCACCTAACAGCCACGTGTGAGCCAATTTTCAAGTTGCTGAGGAAAGATCAGGCTATCAGGTGGAACGACGATTGTCGAAGGGCTTTTGAGAAAATAAAAGAGTATTTGCAGAATCCTCCTATCCTTATGCCTCCAGTCCCAGGGAGACCGCTGATTATGTACTTGACGGTACTCGACAATTCCATGGGTTGTGTTCTCGGTCAACACGACGAGACAGGTAGAAAAGAACATGCCATCTACTACTTGAGTAAAAAGTTCACAGATTGCGAGTCGAGATACTCAATGCTTGAGAAGACATGTTGTGCACTTGCATGGGCTGCTAAGCGATTGAGACAATACATGCTGACTCACACAACCTTACTGATCTCCAAGATGGATCCAGTCAAGTATATATTCGAGAAGCCAGCTCTCACCGGAAGGGTTGCTCGTTGGCAAATGGTACTGACAGAGTACGATATCCAGTATACATCCCAAAAAGCCATCAAGGGGAGTATTCTGTCAGACTATCTTGCTCAACAACCGATTGAAGATTACGAGCCGATGAAGTTTGATTTTCCAGATGAAGATATCATGTTCCTCAAGATGAAAGACTGCGAAGAGCCAGTTGTTGAGGAGGGACCTGATCCAGATGAAAAGTGGACTTTAACGTTTGATGGGGCTGTCAACGCCAGAGGAAGTGGAATTGGTGCTGTCATTACAACTCCGAAAGGTGCCCACATGCCTTTCACCGCTCGTCTGACTTTCGAGTGCACCAATAATGAAGCTGAGTACGAGGCCTGTATCTTGGGTATTGAGCAAGCCATTGATTTGAGAATCAAGACTCTGGACATCTTTGGAGATTCAGCTCTAGTGATCAATCAAGTGAATGGTGATTGGAATACTCTCCAGCCTACTCTGGTCCCCTACAGAGATTACACGAGAAGACTGTTGACTTTCTTCACAATAGTAAAGCTGTATCATATACCTCGTGATGAGAACCAGATGGCAGATGCTCTTGCTACTCTGTCCTCCATGATTAAGGTGGTTCGATGGAACCATGCTCCCAGGATCGATGTAATGCGCCTTGATAGGGCCGCGTATGTGTTTGCTGCTGAACTAGTAGTTGATGACAAGCCTTGGTATCACGACATCAAGTGCTTTCTGAAGAATCAAGAGTACCCTGCAGGGGCATCCAACAATGATAGAAAGACTTTGAGAAGATTGGCAGGCAGTTTCTTCTTGAACAAAGACGATGTGCTGTATAAGAGGAACTTCGACATGGTTTTGCTCAGATGCGTGGACAGACATGAGGCGGACATGTTAATGCAGGAAGTTCATGAAGGTTCCTTCGGTACTCATGCCGGCGGACATGCAATGGCTAAGAAATTGTTAAGGGCGGGTTATTACTGGATGACCATGGAATCAGATTGTTTCAAGTATGCTCGGAAGTGTCATAAATGCCAGATTTATGCTGATAAGGTGCATGTACCGCCGAATCCTCTGAATGTGATGTCTTCGCCGTGGCCGTTTGCTATGTGGGGCATTGACATGATTGGAAAGATTGAGCCGACTGCTTCCAATGGGCATCGCTTCATCCTTGTTGCTATCGACTATTTCACCAAGTGGGTCGAAGCAGCGTCATTCGCGAATGTCACCAGACATGTGGTTGCCCGTTTCATCAAGAAAGAAATCATTTGTCGTTATGGGATTCCTGAAAGAATCATTACTGATAATGGTTCCAATCTCAATAACAAAATGATGAAGGAGTTGTGCCAGAACTTCAACATTCAGCATCACAACTCTTCCCCTTACCGTCCTAAGATGAATGGTGCTGTTGAGGCAGCGAATAAGAACATAAAGAAGATTGTGCAGAAGATGGTCGTTACGTACAGAGATTGGCATGAGATGCTACCCTTCGCCTTGCATGGGTACCGCACTTCAGTACGTACATCGACCGGGGCAACCCCTTACTCCCTTGTGTATGGTATGGAAGCAGTCCTACCTGTTGAAGTGGAGATTCCTTCTCTAAGAGTCCTGTTGGATGTCAAGCTAGACGAAGTTGAATGGATTCGGACAAGGTTCAACGAGTTGAGTCTTATCAAAGAGAAGCGAATGGCAGCCATTTGTCATGGGCAGTTGTATCAGAGTCGGATGAAGAGAGCCTTTGATCAGAAAGTGCGTCCTCGTTGTTTCCAAGTCGGAGATTTAGTGTTGAAAAGGATCCTTCCTCCTCAGACAGATCACAGGGGCAAGTGGACTCCTAACTATGAGGGACCTTATGTTGTCACCAAGGTTTTTAATGGAGGGGCCTTAATGCTCGCAACGATGGATGGCGAAGACTTCACTTCCCCTGTGAACTCAGACGCAGTTAAAAAATACTTCGCATAAAATAGACCCGCTGGACAGTAAAAGGAACAGTCCAGGCAAAAAATGGGCATCCCGACGAACCAAGAAAATGAAAAAGGTTCGGGCAAAAATTAGGGATTAAAAATAAAAAGGATAGTACACCCGGTAAGTTGAAAACCTGAAAAGGCAACTTAGGCAAAAATGGGCATCCCGGTGGATTGAAAACCCGAAAGGGCGATCCAGGCAAAAGTTAGGGATTAAGCGAATGACTGCGTTCTGAGTTAGTTCTGAATCTCGTCTTGTGTCGATGACTGGAAACTTTCAGAAGGGTAGGAAACAGTCCAATCACCTTTTTTCAGAAGGCTGATCATCTGGAAGATCTTGAAGACGAGCAAGTCATAGCAGAATTAGAACCCAATAGAAATCCATTTCACATTGCCATTAGATTAATTTCTGTTTTTTATCTTCTGTGCGATTACCTCTTTCCAGGGATTGCTTCCTGATGTAAACGCCTATTCAGAGGCCATTCAATCAATAAAATCATGTTATTCAGTACATCTCTGTGTTCATTTTCATCTTACTGTTTTGTTTGCAAAAATGACGTCCGAATTTTTGATAAACATTGCATCATGAAACATAAGAGCTTTACAGGTACATGCTCAATGAATATTTAAAATTGCTGTAAAGGTACACTCGGGGCATTTCCTCAAGATTCCCAGCAGGTTCTCACTACTGTACTCCCCAAGAATGTGTTTCAGACTATACACTCCCCAGCGGAGTTAACAGTGCCAGACTGTATATCCCCAGCGGAGTTGACAGTGTCAGACTGTATCTTCCCAGCAGAAGCAGCTGCTCCTCAGAGTCCGATGCCAGATCGATGTTTTCAATCCCAGATCGATGATCTCTTTCCTGGAAGCATAACCTCGGTACCGTATCGGTGTTTGCCTCCCCCTGCTGAGTCATCTCTCGTAGATTATGGTTGCCAGAACCACTATCACTTTCCCCAACAACAGGTTTACAGCGCCGTTCTCTCCCCAGTCAGAGCCTCGGTATCTCGCCATTACTAGAACACCGCGCGGCCGGTCATCTCCCCACATAGTTCATTATGCTGTGCATCTCCAACAGTAGTGCCAGGGTCCGGAAGATTATAATCATTTCCCCAACGGGATTCCTTGCTTCAGCTTGGCATTTTCCCCAGCATTTCGCATCCCTGCATGTAGAATTATATTGCATTGCATCCTCCCAAATCGCGTAGCATTTCTGTTTTCACGGAGCATTACGCCATCGTAAAATTCAAACATACGCATGCAACATTCTCGGTATCCCAAGTGACAAGCCAGAAGTTTGTTTCCAGTGCTCAGACTGAAGTTTGTTCATGACTTATTATCCCCAAGCGGATCGGGTTTGGAGAAAATCATCCCCAGTAGAGATAAGAATGGGTTGCCTCCCCTAGCAGGGTAATCTCCAAGCAGTTCGGGTTCGATGGAGTGCATCCTCAGCAAGGTTTGTCTTTCCCCAGCAGGGTGGAAGTTGACATGGTTATAGGATCCTCAGCACAGTTCCTGGAGTTCCCCGGTGTTGTCTCTGAAGGAAACGTGTGTTTATGCATTCATCATTTAGATAAGCATAGCATATTGCATCATTAGTGCATAGCATTTCCATGATCTTGGGACATTGTGTAAA
Organism: Lathyrus oleraceus; assembly: GCF_024323335.1. Classification (NCBI taxonomy): domain Eukaryota; kingdom Viridiplantae; phylum Streptophyta; class Magnoliopsida; order Fabales; family Fabaceae; genus Lathyrus; species Lathyrus oleraceus. Next base: position 139,033,603 of record NC_066583.1, on the reverse strand, counting down.
ACAAGAAAAAAAACTCATGCATCAACATTGCAAACATATCCATTAGCCCTAGGCCGTGGCGACCAGTCGAGTTTGGGTTGTTGGAAAGAGTTTAGCATCGCGCCATTGGATCGGCTTCAGAATTGGGTTCATCAGCATGGTTGAGAGGTTGGTGCTTTCCCAACAAGTGACTCCTTAGTTGAGTGGGTATCCCCAGCAGTGTTACTCCCTGAAGTTGGCAGCATCTTGCAAGCTTGGGTCCATTCCCTTAGCAGCAGTGGGTGTGTCTGATCTCTCCATGTAGAGTTTACCCCTTAAGCAGAAAGTGTCTACCATTTCCTTCCGCGCTCCCCACTGAGTTACATCCTCGTGGATGACGGTTGTTTCTGTTCCCTCCCTAACGGGATGGGTTTTCCCTATTGAGTTCTTTCCTCATTAAGATGAATCCTGTTTCAGTCTGCCTTTTTGGATCAATCCTAAATTGGCTTCCTGTTGGCTGTCTCCCGTGCTTCCCTGGGGCATAAATGAATAGTCGCTCGCTAACCGGCACTCATTCATCTCATCCTCAGCGGAATTTGTGGCTTCTACCTACAAACCGGTAGTTGTAAGTCCTATCTTTGTGGTTTTCTACCTACTAGCTGGTAGTTGTGAAATCCCACTTTCATCCCCTTGGCAGAGTTAACCCTTTGTGCTCATCCTATCGATGACTGGTTACCTTTCTGTGGTTTTTTGCCTACAAACCGGTAGATGTAATCCCCTCTTTGTAGTTATCAGTATCCAGCTTGCGGTATTGATACTCTTTTCCCCTCTGGATACTTGCCTTGATCAAGCAGTATTGTCCCCAGTGGGTCTTCCCCTTTCTTTTGGGTATTTGCTCCAAGTTAGTAACTTTATCCTCTTTTGATTGGTCATCTTTTGCATGCCTAGTCCTGGTACCCTGATACCTTTCTTTTCGGTCGATTATTCATTTAACAACCTACAACCCGGTTATGGATAATCTTCCATGCGAGTGTATTATCTACGTTTTGACGGCTATAGATAATATATCTCATGCACTCTTTGGTCAATCTTTCGATTGTTATCCCCAGCATGGGTCTTTGGCATGCGTGTCGGCTCATGTATCACTGTTTTGTTATCTTCGCCGATGCTGATAGATATGAAGAATTTTCCGGTGTTCAGACCGAGCCGGTATCCAGACCGAAGTGGCATTCAGGCCAGTTTTCCCGGTATCCAGACCGAAGTGGCATTCAGGCCAGTGTTCCCGGTATCCAGACCGAAGTGGCGTTCAGGCCAGAGTTCCCGGTATCCAGACCGAAGTGGCATTCAGGCCAGAGTTCCCGGTATCCAGACCGAAGTGGCGTTCAGGCCAGAGTTCCCGGTATCCAGACCGAAGTGGCATTCAGGCCAGTTTTCCCGGTATCCAGACCGAAGTGGCGTTCAGGCCAGAGTTCCCGGTATCCAGACCGAAGTGGCATTCAGGCCAGTCTTTTCCAATTTTCAGATCGAAGAAGTTTCCGGTATCTAGACCGAAGTGGCATTCAGGCCAGTTTTCCAATTTTCAGATCGAAGTGGTGTTCAGACCAGATTTCCGGTGATCAGACCAACATTGATACTCTCATATTCCGATGCTTAGTGTGGCGTTCAGGCCATGGGTATTCCTGCGTTACCATTTATTTTGGTATTCAGGTCAACTTTCTGTTTCGGTACTCAGGCCGATTTTCACCGTACCAGACGGACTCTTCTTTCGAGATTGCTTCTTTGCCGATTCTGACAGACATTGTTAACTATTTCATGGGGATTCAAGATCAAAATCCGGGTCTTCTTAGTATTTAATCATCTCCCACTATGATCATATGAAGAACGTCCTGCTTCATTTTCTCTAGTTGAAGACGCTTAAATAGGGGCAACTGTCATACCCCGATTTTGCTCCTGAATTTTTTATGTTTGTTTGGCATGCTTGGCCTAACCTAACTTTGGTTTTACATGAGGTTTGGTTTTGATCCAAAGTCATGGTGTTGTGATTGTGGATACCTCTATGGTCTGGGTCATCTGAACAACCAAGTTTCTTGTGTTTCTAACCACTTGCCAGTCAAGTTATTGGTTCATGGATACTATGTCAAAACCCTGACCTTATGGTCTCATTTCATGGCCTTGTTCATGTGCATTATCAGTCAAGTTATTTTTCAAAAGTCAAACACTCAAGTTATAAACAAAACAATTTGGAAACCAGCTTCAAACCATTTGTTAATCCATTTCAATCTATTTCATGTCATTTTAAACCAGTACATATGAGTCCATACAAAAAAATACAAAATTTGGCATTTTTGACCAACTGTTGACTTTGGTCAACAGTTGACTTTTTGGTCAACTTTGACCGAAGTCAACCCAAATCCAAAAACCCTAAACTTCACCATAACCATTTATTCATTGTCCATTTACAAAGAAAATACCAAAAAATGAACTTTGACCAATTGTTGACTTTGGTCAACAACCCCATCAATTACAAAATTTGTAATTTTGACTACACACGAATATCCTTTCTCGGTTCTGCCTTCTCGAATGGTCATGCTGAAGCCCTTGCTGTTCATCGCTACCTGCATTCTTCTTTTCAATTCTACCACTGCCACAGATCCAACTGATGTTGCTTCTGTAAAGGCTATCTTTCAAAGCATGAATTCACCGCCCCAACTAGGCTGGCCTGCTAACGGTGATGATCCCTGTGGACAGTCCTGGAAAAGGCATTACTTGTTCCGACACTCGCGTCACAGAAATCAATTTGTCCAATCTTGCTCTCACCAGAACATTGGCTTACAGATTAGACCGTTTGACATCTCTCACCAATCTAGACATCAGTAACAACAATCTTGTTGGAACCATACCATACCAACTTCCTCGGAATCTCCAAATTTTAAATTTTGCTCACAATAACTTCACTGGGATACTCCCTTACTCTATCTCCAACGTCACCTCTCTTACTCACCTGAATCTCAATCACAATCAGCTCCAGCAACCACTGAATCTCAACTTTCAAAATCTTTCTATGCTCTCCAAATTAGACCTTTTTTTCAATTCTTTGACAGGCGACCTCCCTCAGACTATGAGCTCACTTTCAGCCATTACCACCATAACCTGCAAAAAAACAGTAAGCAACATCAGGTAGCAGACCTAATTTGTAACAGTAAGGCAAGATGAGAAGATAGAGCTAGCGGGGCTTTTGGACCATGTTCCCATTCCCGTCAAGGAAGGTGGCTTGGATCCCAATCTGTTTTACCTGTATCTTTCAGACGCATAATCTTACCTGAAAAGTATCCTCCACCTACTAAACTATTGGATCTGCAGTGTCACTGCCTGTGACAGCTTTACAAAGTCCTTCATATACAAGTCTTCACAGTTCTGTATAATTCTGATGACGGCGTCTTAGTTGCTGCTCCAACCGGGAGTGGTAAGACTATATGTGCAGAATTTGCAATTTTGAGAAATCATCAAAAAGGGCTTAAAGTGTCCAAGGATGCAGGCAATGACAAAACCAACTTACGCCGCAATTTCTCAACATGCCAAGAATGAGAAACCTGCCTTTGTATTTGTACCTACAAGAAAGCATGTCCGATTGGCGGCTATGGATCTGATTACATACTCACGTGCAGGAGATAAGTCGTTTTATTGCGGTACACAAAAGAACTTGAACCTTTTCTTAACAAGATTAGTGATAAAATGTTAAAAGTCACATTACGTGAAGGGGTTGGCTACTTGCACGAGGGCTTGAACAATCTTGATCATGACATTGTGGCACAATTATTTGAAGCTGGTTGGATTCAAGTATGTGTTTTAAGTAGTTTCCATGTGCTACAAAGTGACTTTGTCAGCTCATTTGGTGGTTGTGATGGGCACACAATATTATCATGGGCGGGAGAATGCACCAAAAGACTACCCTGCAGCACCATGAAAAATATGCAAAGGAAGGCAGCTCAAAGCAGTTACGGTATCACCTGAAACCAATAAAAAAGGACAAGTTTAAATTTCAAAATTCACAACAACAAAAAGCCAGTTGGCAGCATGTTGTAAAAATGCACCCGTGAGCCATCACATGTTACCAAAAATCCAACCACCTGTTGCTGACACTGATTATCCTGCTTCTGCTGGAAGCCATGATACTCCTCAGTCTATGCCGCACTTCTTTGACGCATCAAAAAGTCATAATGAATTTTCCCAAGAAACAGTATCCAAAAATATCAATAAAAACCATGAAATCCCCAATTCTCACCGAACCAGAAGACATAGTTGATTACAACAGAGACACCGTCCCTAACAAAGACATAATTCTTGGCGGCGAAAGAGTCAACATTCCGTTCCCGTGTGATTGCATCAACGACGACTTTCTTGCTCATATTTTTAGTTACGATGTTCAAACCGGAGACATATATGCTTCTGTTGCTGGATCCAACTATGCTAATTTAACCAATGTTCAATGGTTGAGAAACTTCAATACTTATCCGCCGAATAGTATTCCTGATACTAGAACGTTGAATGTTATGATTAATTGTTCTTGTGGAGATAAAGTGATTGCTGCTATGACTGTTGGAAAGGATGTGTCGTCGTTGTTCACAGACATGGTGAATTGTATGCAGACAGAAAATTTGGAGCTGGAAAAGTTGGTCTACTTGTATTTGATAAATTATGCAAAGAGCTAGCTTGACCTTGCTATACTTGCAGTAAATACATTTGTGAAAGATTCTCAAGATCCAAATCCTTTAATTCGTGCCTTAGCTGTGCGGACAATGGGGTGCATTCGTGTGGATAAAATTACCGAGTATTTGTGTGATCCCCTTCAAAGATGTCTAAAGGACGATGATCCATATGTTCGCAAGACAGCAGCCATTTGTGTAGCAAAGCTCTATGACATTAATGCAAAGTTGGTTGAGGACAGGGGATTTTTGGAATCGCTGAAGGATTTGATATCTGATAATAATCCAATGGTTGTAGCTAATGTTGTCGCGGCACTTGCTGAAATTCAGGACAATAGCAGTAGACCCATCTTTGAGATCACTAGCCATACACTGTCAAAGCTCCTCACTGCGTTAAATGAATGTACAGAATGGGGTCAAGTTTTTATATTGGATGCTCTATCTAGATACAAGGCTGCTGATGCGCGTGAGGCAGAGAACATTGTAGAAAGAGTTACGCCACGGTTACAGCATGCCAATTGTGCAGTTGTACTATCGGCTGTTAAGATGATCCTTCAACAAATGGAGCTCATCACCAGTACTGATGTGGTCCGGAATCTTTGCAAAAAGATGGCCCCTCCTCTTGTGACATTACTCTCAGCAGAACCTGAGATACAATTTGTTGCCCTGCGAAATATCAATCTTATTGTACAAAGAAGACCGACAATTCTTGCACATGAAATTAAGGTGTTCTTCTGCAAATACAATGATCCTGTCTATGTGAAAATGGAGAAATTAGAAATTATGATAAAGCTTGCTTCAGACCGAAATATGGACCAGGTTTTATTGGAATTTAAGGAAATGCATTAATTTGCCGGCTTACCGATGGAATTCGCCCATGATGGAATAGGCATCAAACCAAAGCATCCTGCAATGCACCAGTAACAATAAGTCAGCAACAACGGGTAACAAGAAACCAACTGAATCCAAAAACATTCAGTGTAAATAACCAGAAGCATCAATGCATAATTCATGAATGTGTGTGTCAATGACCAATCTACCGTGAACACAAGTCAAGCCATGAAATATTGATCCAAATGGAGCTACCAACACATTGGATTTACAGGACTTGTTATCCCGTTGTAATGGCTATCCTTGAGGCATGAATTTGGAAGCAAATGCATTGGTCCTGTATCCTGCAGTGGCCAAAACCAACATGAGCCTCACATAAGAAAAACAATGCTAACACGCTTAAACCACCTGATGAACTGAACGAAGGGATCCAGCAGGGCAATGCAAGGCCAATTCAATAAGGTTGCAGCAAACCATGCTCACCATTCTTTTACTGCGGTAAAAAAAAAAAAGGGGGGAACACATTAATCAGTCAAATTGCAAAATCCAAAGTGCAAAATCATTAACCAACAGTCAGAGGGCAAAGTCCAAAAACATCCCAAATTGGTATGAGGTCAAAGCAGAGAGGAAAGTTTGTGAAGGATACCTTTTCTTGAATCTAACATGGATAGGGTAATTCTGTGTCTGAGCATCCAAAATGCTTTGCAGAAACACTCCTTTTGAACAGCAAGGACCCCATTTGTAACCCTAATTCACAGAATATAAAGAGGAGAGGCAAATCAGTAAAAAAGACCTAGAGGCGGAAAAGAGGAGCACAACAAAAACCCTAGAGAACAACAAAGAACTGAGAGGCGGAAAAGAGACTAAGAAAACCCTAACATCCCAAGATTGATTACCTGGAGGCCAGCATCTGTACGTTCTTCACCGCCACCACTGCGACATTTTGTAAGGACTTTTCTTTCTTTCTCTCTATTTTTCTCCTAGCTTGTTGTCTGAAAATCTTGTGAGAGTTGAGAGAGTTCGATTCACTGAGTTGGAGAGCGTGAGAGGGTTTCGGTTGATGTCATAAGAGGGACGAGAAGTGCGAGCTCGCCATTGCTAGCTAAGGTTGAGTTCGCAAGGTGAGAGGGAGTGAGGAAGACGATGCTTCTACTGTTTCCATTTCTTTTTCTTTTTTTGTTTTTCTTGATTTTTAATTATTTCTTTTTTACTATTTAATTTATTTTGTTCTTTTTAATAAAAAAAATCAGAAAATGTTTATATGTTCTTATTTTCTTTTATTATTATTATTTATTTATTTTTTATTATTATTTTTTATTTAGCTTAATTTGTTTTTAACAGAGATAATAAAAAACCATAAAAATGTTTATTTTGTTTTTTTTATTTATTTTTGTTTTAAATCTGTTAGCCCAGTTCATATATTTATGATAGTATCTCAATAGCAAATATTGTTGAGTGGTCTGGCGGAGAAGGGCAGTGTGCATTTTCTTGAGTGGGGTGGGTTCAATACTCATGTGTGACCTTTTTTTTGGCTTTTTATTTCTTTTGGCTATATTACTTTTTCTTTTAGCATTTTAGTTTCTTTTTATGTTTATGCCTTTATTACACTCATATGTTCATTTTGTTAATAATGCATAGTTATTGTATTTGAATTTAGTTCAAAAAACCATTTTTCTCAAACTATAAAAATCATACTTTTCTCGATTTAATATCGAGCCCATTTTTACACCCTCGTAAGTCGATTGCTTTTTAAGCATCGCCGTCGACCTCACATAGCTTACTCTTGGGCTTCCTTACAATGAGCTAGTTCCTTTGCACTTACACTCATACATTATTTAATGCTAATTCATTTCATTCTTTGATTATTTGATTTGATTATATACTTGTTTATATCTTATTTGTGTGATTAACTGTGGCCCACTTGTATGGTGTATGGGGCATATACTTATATTGCTTGATTGCTATGCCAACCCCCATTCATAACAAATGTACCCCTCTCCCATGAAATGTATAAAATTTACTCTTTCATTCTTTATTCACCTGTTAATACAAGAAATAAAATGAACACCCGATAACCATTTCAAAACAAGACCAAAACCTCGATCCAACGTCGAGTAATCATTTTTCCAAACCTAACAGAACCAGCACGTATTCATCCACCCTTTTGTAAGTCGATTGCTTTATGCATCGCCATCAACCTTGTTAGTCGATTGCTTCATGCATCGCCATCAAACCTTTATCCCTAACACTTCTCCTCGCTCTATTCGTCGATTCGTGTTCCGATTAGGTAGCACCCATTAGATAGAACCCTTTGTATGATAACATAGGTAGAATTCCCATATTCTTTGCATACTAACATTAGGTAGATATTCCCATTTGTAAATCCTAAACACTTAAGTACACATTGCATGACAACTCTAGGGCAGAGCTTCCCCATTTCTTTTAGACCTTTCCGAGCGTCTCCGATCTTGTGGCATGTAGTCCGTTCTATTGCAAAGAGGTAACTGCCTAAGACTCGATTCAGCGAGCTGCGACACCTACTGCTAGGACGTGAACACATCGCCCATTCTCCTTTGACACAACTGGTGTCCTCCTTTGTAAGTCCATGTTCAGATGGCAACCCCTAGTTAGGGGAACTACGTCGCCCTGATTCTCATACCAGATGAGGTACGTAGGCAGGAGATCGTGCGAGATCTCTCCGGGCACCCTTTTCTTTTTTGCGTGTGTTTCAATCCCCTATGTAGGGGAACTACATCGCCCTGATCCTTGTTCCAGACGAGGTATGTAGGCAGGTGGTCGTGCGAGACCACTCCGGGCACCTTTCTTTTTCTCTTTGTGTGTGTTTTGGTTCGGATGCTGACATAAGTCCAGTGATTGGCAGTCGGGCTCCACGTTTGCCTCTTTGTGTGTGTTTTGGTTCGGATGCTGACATAAGTCCAGTGATTGGCAGTCGGGCTCCATGTTTGCCACCTTTGTGTGTGTTTTGGTTCGGATGCTGATGTAAGTCCAGTGATTGGCGTCCGGGCTCCACGTTTGCCTTTTTGTGTGTGTTTTGGTTCGGATGCTGATGTAAATCCAGTGATTGGCATTCAGGCTCCACGTTTGCCTTTGCCTATGTCTGTTTTGTTTGCGTGTTAGCCGAACTACGTCAACTCTGATTCTCATGTTCAGATGAGATACGTAGGCACAAGATGCGATGTCTTGCCGAGTTTGACTAACAACTAACAACTAATCCTTGTTTGCTTTCGCCCTCGTTACGATCCCTTCTCTCGCCCTCGTTGCGATCGAGACTTTCCCTTTCTCTTGCCCTAGTTGCAATCGAGACCCTTGTTCCTGTAGTTAGTTGAACTACGTTTTGCTCTGATTCTCATTCCCGATGAGATACGTAGGCATAAGACACGATGTCTTAGCGAGCACACTTATCCTTAACCCCTAGGTAGCCGAGCTACGAAGACTCTGATTCTCATTCCAGATGAGATACGTATGCAGTGGATGCGACATCTGTGCGAGTCATTTCTTTGACCCCTTTCTTTTAGTAAATAGTACATTAGATAAACATACACCCTTTAGACAAGAACAACAAGAGTGGATCCCGTAGAGTACTACGGATGCGTAGGGGTGCTAATACCTTCCCTTCGCATAATCGACTCCCGAACCCAAGATTTGGTTACGAGACCTTGTCTTTTCCTTTCCTTTCTCCAGGTTTACTTCGAGCGTTTCCTTTCCCTCCTTTGGGATAAATAACGCACGGTGGCGACTCTTCTGTCACATTTCCTTCTTCGCCGGTTGTTTTTTCGCACCTCCGTATTTTTCGGGCTGCGACAGTATGATCTTCAAATGATCTACCCATGACTATAAGGATTTGCCCCTAATTGGAAGGATCCTTAGGTGACTTGCCATTAGTCAGTAATGTCTCGAAGTGGTATGCCCCTGATCAGACCATGGTTGATACTTCCTTGGTGCTAAGTATTGATTTGTGAGAAAAATGTTCTTTTTGAAAAGTAATTCTAACATCATGCTCATGCAAGTTTTTGAAATTGAAAATTGTTATGGAAAACAGATATGGTGTATATAGATGATATATGGCCATGAGGTTGGCACAAATGAAGATATGATAGAACAATATGGTTAGTAACAAACATTCAGAGTCAGTTTAACAATGATTTTGCCGAGTATGCTTTCATAGTGAATCTAGCTTCAATTAGGACTTTTGAATGTTATAACGTGGTTTGGTTCACGGTTTACGAAACAAAAGATATAAGGCTCAAATTTTAATTTTATCTCAGCCCTTCTCCTTGATGTTCTCCATTCCTAAATTCAATTAACTCAACACATGCATTTAATCTGTAAGAGAATTTTGATAGATAATTATGGAGGTAGATGTAATGATTCAAGTACTTATGAGATTATTGAGGTGGTAGTCACCTACTTTCACTTACAAGCTTGTTTCCTTTTTTCTTTTTCTTTTTTTCTTTTTAATCCCTGTTTTTGCATAGACCAATTCTTTTGAATTTGTGGTCCATCGGGATGCCCTAACTTTTGCCTAAGTCAAATTTTCAAGTTTTTTCTTTTTGACTTAGTGGGCTTTTTTTTAAACAAATCTTGTGATTTTTGCTTTTGATTTCGAAAGTTATGACTGTCATGTTAGCTATCGTGAGCTTTGTACTTTCTCAACTTCCTCGATGCTAGATGATGTATGTGAGGAATAAGATGTGTTTGAACCTATTATCCTTGTGATTAGATGGAGTAATTCTATTGAGATTAGAATGCATCATTGACTTAATTGAAAAACTAACCTGCCCGTGATTAAGATTAAGGTTTTTTTTATAGAAAGAACACCGACTTCAGACTCGAGGGGGTTGACTACGGATTATCTCCTTGTTTCTCCAGTGTTTGGGGAGTGAAATAATGCCTTACATCGTCAGCTAGATCTTACTATGAAAAGCATACGTCAGCAAATTCAGTAGTTTTTTACATCATTCTCCTCATAAGTTTGTTAATAGGTGAGAAGTGAGAATAAAAGGTTTGACTGCTTTTTATTTTTATTTTCATGATGGCATAAGAAAGAGAGTGTAAACGAATGGATTGATTTCAAAAACATGCATGCTCATTTTATGAAAATTATTTCCCATAGAGTATAACTTTTACTACAAAAAACATTTAGCAAAAATGAAATTACAACTTGAACTGATAAACCCTATTGATCCCAAGGATGAGCTTTATTATTGATCCACTATCTTTATGGGATGCTTTTTGATGTTCTTCCACTTATAAAGATAAGGGGTGACTATTCAGCAATAGGACTCCTTCTTCAAAAGTCAAATGTAGGTCTTGTACTTTATACTCACATTGGACATTCTCGTCATGACTTGTAGGGTATAGACGAGGAGGGGATCATGAGGTTGTAGTTCCTCTAGGGCACCTCTGAGCAAAGGCTTCAACAATTGATAATAAGACTTTGGTATAAGAACCAAGTTCTTTCCAAGCTTCCTTTATTGTGTTTGATAGAGCGCATGAGGCTACTGCTGAAGTAGATACTGTTGCAGACCTTCTTACGGAGGTCATCATCCAGGGTTGTATTTGAGGCTCTAGGTAGGCCGTGACTGGCATGGCAAAGGGTTACTTTCTCTCTTCAAAGGTACTTGCCCTTATTGAGTCCCTCTATATATTCTTGAGACAACCTTCGAGTTCTTCCGTGAGTATCAGGAAGTCTGCTTGCTGGATGATAGTTGGATAAGGGTGAAAGCGGAAAGGATATGCAAATGTATGTGTATGTATGCAAAAATATTTTTTGGAAGGTATGCTAAGAGTTTTTTTAGATGCAATGCAAGTGTCACATTAGGATAGTGACAAATAGGAGAACCCACACGGGTTTAGGGATAATGCCAAATATAAGGACGCGTTGTTTAAGAAGGCTCCTTATAGATATGGATATTGATCGGCATGGGAAACCCAAACAAGTTTAAGGATAGGTAAGGTAATATCCAAGAATGACATAGTTAAGGGAGTTTCCTTATGATAGGCTAGCTCTAAGTTTAGACTACCCAGTCCCCTCACAGGGTAAGCTCTAGGATTTTAGGATGATAGCTCTAGAGTCATGGATTATACCCTTGTTTTACCATGAGAAGGAGCAATCCTTCCTACGGTAATTCTTCGGGATAAGTCTCGTCTAGGCGGGACCTTAGTAACAACCTTTTCAGGTTGATAACATAAGGTCACCATAAATTAAGAGAATTCTAGAAGAGGTCCCCAGAGTCATGGACCAAACTCAAAGTTCTATCATGAAGAAGTGATTACCTTCTCATGATAAATCTTTTGAATTGATCTATTCTGGAAGGAATCATCATCAAATACCCTACGGGATGAAAACCCCGGTGGTCGAGATAGGACGACCCCTTACTTAAGCTTATTTTTTTTCTCGAGCTTGGGTTTTAGCTTCACACATGTAACAATCTCATCCATATGATATGTGAATAATAATATAATATTGAAATATACAATAAAATATATAAAAAATAAAAAGAGTAAATAAATAAATAAAATAAACAAGAAAATAAAGAACACACAACCCCAAAACCAAAGGTTAGGACTGGCTCTCATTAAGGAAAATATAAGAACCCCCCAACAGAGTCGCCAGCTGTCGCGGCTGGAAAAATGACAGATGTTAGACGGTGTGGCTAGTGATCGAGAGGGGGGGTGAATAGATCACCTCTTTCAAATTTAACGGATTTAAAGTTTTATCAGAGTTTTCAAAGTTGGCGGAAAAATCAGTCCCGAATCGACTTCCGTCTATTCTGAACCGCTACTAGAAAGCCGGACACACAAGTTTAATTGTTGGATTTTAATGAGAATGACAGAAACAATTCACACCAGAATTTTAACTAATTGAATGCACTTATCATTAAAGTCTATTTCCAATGAATAAAATCTAGCTAACCGTTTTATCAAACAGTTGGTGTGTATGTGATCGATGATAAACAGCAATGGAGTTTGATTAAAGTTTTCTTGCCACTGCTGTCTTGAAAAAGAAACAATCACCACACACTAACTGAAATTGCAAAAACAGTTTGAAAAACGTAAAGAGGAGTAAGGTAAGAGTACGATACGCAGAGATTTGGTAAGGAAGTTCCCCACGTCGTCCTCGCGTGTGGGTACGTCTCCCTCTCAATTTCAAATGAAATTGAGAACTTTGATTATCAATTATTGCCGAATCCGTTGATACAAGGTTATGGTACAAAGACAGAATTCTAAGCTCTAAGAACCTCTTCTTGTATAAACCTTCACTTGATCTGAGCACGATCAAGATTTTCCTGCACAAAGTTGCAAACAATTCACCGGTTCCACGACCTGCTTGCGAAATCCCCCGATCTCCAAACGCAACGCTGCGGCTGAATATGTTCTGCAAATGTGACTCCCAAACCCTCAAGAACACTCCAGTTCTTGAAGGACAAACCAGTAGGTTTTTCCTAGAAACCCCTTCAATCTTCGACTCAGCTAGATCCTCGATCGTTCCACTGCAAACCACAGCTAGATCCTTGATCGTACCACTGAACGTTATCTCGATGCTTCTTTAATCCAAAGAACAAGAATGGTTATGTATAAATGTTCTTGAAGAAAAGTGATTGAGAAGATGAAGAAGATGAAGTCTCTTTCAGGTTTCTAAATGCTCTCTAACAATTGCTCCAACACTGCTTTTGATCTGTGTTCAATTGTTTTCCCTCAATGAATTCGTGTTTTCACACTGCTGTCACAACCTGTGTTTTATATGCTGCAAAACTGTTGCTGTTATAACATAAAACAGTTTTATGTATTGATGCATAAAAATGTGTATCGATGCATACTGTAAGTAATGTAAATTTTGGTGAATTTTATTATTCATGTATCGATGCAAAAGTCGTGTGTATCGATGCAAGTGCTTATTACACTAGTATGTATCGATGCCTGGTGCGTATGTGTTGATACACAGGCTGTTTCAATTAGTCATGTATCGATGCAGGGATCGTGTGTATCGATGCATAGAGTATTTTGTCTTCCATGTATTGATGCATGACTCGTATGCATCGATGCATACTGAACTGAAAGATTTTGTGATTTATCACATGCTGTATGTATCGATGCAGAGGCTTTATGTATCGATGCTTACTGACATAAAATGCATTTTAATTGTTATTTAAAGGGAAGTATCAATGTAGGTTTATATGTACAGTTATGCAACAATAGAGTGGGATGAAAAACATAATAAAACACACATGTATCATGTAATGCAATGCACAACCAACATTTGGATGATGATCACACAATTTGCTATCATTAAAAATTAATTCAAGGTAAAGAATTCTCTCACAAACTCCCCCTTTTTGATGATGGCAAATTCTTGGCAAGATGTGTGATACTCCCCCTGAGTTTGTGCATATCTGCAGTTTCTCCCCCTTTGTCAACATCAAAAAGAGGAAGAGACAAATTTATCAAGGTAGCATAGTGTAGCAGGACATGGCAAACAATGGATAACAGGCTATCAATCACAAAGAATGAAGCATCAAAGTAAAGAATCATTCACAAAGAATGAAGAATAAGGGCAATAACAATAGAGATAAACAGAATTGGAAAAGCGTTTTAAAGATACGAACGAGTTTAAGAGTTACATAAGCTAAACCATAGTGTTCAACAAAAGAAAAACTAGAGCAATATGAGATGAAATGAGATGAAATGCAGGTGGGTTAATTTGGATTGTTGCCACCACAGGACTCCTCATCATGTCTGTCAGGATCTCGGTAGCTTGGCGGAGGCGGAGGAGGAGGCATTGTGTCCGGATTTTGGCCCATGAAGGAGTATTGCCTAAATCGGTTCTGAACTTCAATGCTTCTAAAACTGTCCATAATCCCAGGATTTTAACGGCAGTCATCCATAAAGCCGGACATTTCGTTGTAGAAAACTTGATGCCATTTAACTAAGTCTTGGTGCCAAGCGTGTTGATTGTGATACATCCGTGTATGCTCATCATGCCAGTCCCGATGCTCGTTGTGCCATTCAGATTGTTGAACATGCCAGTATCGTGCTTCTTCATGGCGTTCTTTGTTGACAATTTCCATCTGTTGAAGCATATGAGCGATGTCCGCATTTGGTGTTGGGGCTGAAGTACCACCGGAGAATGGAGGGGCTGTAGGTTCAGGTACGTAGTTGGTAGGAGACCACCTTCGTGGCACCCACTCACCCCAGCCAGTATTGGCTTCAGCTTGTGGTGCATCTGTTTCAGCCGCATCCTGCATCTCTTCATCAGGCTGATCTTCAGCAAGATGGATGCGTTCCGAAGGCACGTCAAAATTGTAAATTCTGGTTTTGGATTTTCTTTCGAAGAAATAGAAGCATTTGCGGTCCTTGTCCCACCGATATCCCATATGCGATAGAGTGGCAGAGTCAAACTCTTGAGCTGCAGATGGAGATAGGAGAGGCACAATAGGTATTGCAACTTTCCAAAACTTAAGAATTTTCATTATCTGAGAGGCATAATATAATTAAGAGATAACATGCTTATGACATCAATTGAGAAAGATCTAAGATTCCCAATTCGCGACGAATATTGAAGAAAGGTTCCGTTGCCAATGGTTTAGTGAAAATATCAGCGAGCTGATTTTTGGAATCAACGTGCTCAAAGACAACGTCTTCTTTTTCAACATGGTCATGAAGGAAATGATGTCTAATCTCTATGTGTTTAGTGCGTGAGTGTAAAACAGGGTTTTTAGTAAGGTTTATTGCACTAGTGTTGTCACATTTGATAGGAATACGTTTGAGTTGAATGTTGAAGTCTTGTAGTTGCTGCTTCAGCCATAAAATCTGAGCGCAACAACTACCGGCTGCAACGTATTCTGCCTCTGCAGTTGACAAAGCCACAGAAACTTGCTTTTTGCTATGCCAACTGACCAAGGAGTTTGAAAACAGGTGACATGTACCACTTGTGCTCTTCCTATCTGATTTGCAGCCAGCAAAATCAGAATCGGAGTACCCTACTAAGCTACAATCACTTCCTTTGGAATACCAAAGCCCATATTTAGGTGTTCCGTGAAGGTATCTAAATATGCGCTTTACCGCTTTAAGGTGCGATTCCTTAGGATTTGATTAATAGCGTGCACACAGACAAACACTAAACATGATGTCAGGTCTAGAAGCAGAAAGATACAAGAGAGATCCAATCATACCTCTGAACCTTTTGACATCTACACACTTACCATGCTCATCCTTGTCCAGATTTCCGTTGGTAGGCATTGGGGTGTCAATCGATTTTGAGTCATTCATTCCAAAGCGCTTGAGTAGTTCTCTGCAGTATTTTGTTTGACATACTGCTGTACCCTCATCAAGTTGCTTTATTTGCAGTCCTAGGAAGTAGTTCAGCTCCCCCATTAGACTCATCTCAAATTCACCCTGCATAACCTTAGAAAATTCTTCGACCAAGTGTATGTTAGTTGAACCAAATATGATATCGTCGACATAAACTTGAACTAAAAGAATGTGCTTCCCTTTGTGTTTAATAAAGAGTGTATTGTCCACTTTACCTCTTGAATATCCAGGATCAATTAGGAATTTGCTAAGCCTTTCATATCAAACCCGAGGGGCTTGTTTAAGACCATACAAAGCTCGTTTTAATTTGTAAACATGATCTGGATTTTCAGCATTTTCAAAACCGGGAGGTTGTGAAACATATACTTCTTCATTTATGACACCATTAAGAAAGGCACTCTTTACGTCCATTTGGTAAAGCTTAAAATCCTTAGAACACGCATAGGCAAGCAAAAGACGTATAGCTTCAAGGCGAGCAACTGGAGCATAAGTTTCCTCATAGTCTATGCCCTCCTCTTGGTTATACCCTTGTGCTACTAAGCGTGCCTTGTTCCTAGTAATCACTCCGTTTTCATCAAGCTTGTTTCTAAAAACCCACTTAGTGCCTATGATATGATGATCTCGCGGACGAGGGACAAGTTCCCAAACGTCATTTCTTTTAAATTGATTAAGCTCTTCTTGCATGGCCATTAGCCAAAATTCATCAATCAAGGCCTCTTTGGCATTTTTAGGTTCTACTTGTGAAACAAACGCGAAGTGAGAACAAAAGTTACTTATCTTAGACCGGGTCATTACTCCCTTTGAAATGTCTCCCAAAATGTTGTCAATGGGATGGTCTTTTGAGGATCTCCAAGCTGTTGGAAGATCATTCACTTCAGCTGTCTTTTCTTCCTCAATTTCTTCATGACTAGTATCTTCCTCCTTCTCATGGGCAGCTGTTTTGGACTGATCAGTTTCCTCAACAGCTTCCTTGAGTATGTCTTCTGTAGATACACCTGCGTTATCAAAAGAAATACCTTTTCCGACATTTTTCGGATAAGACTCATCAAACGAAACATGAACAGATTCTTCAACAGTAAGTAAACGCTTATTATACACTCTATATGCCTTACTTGACAGTGAGTAACCAAGAAAAATACCTTCATCCGCTTTTGCATCAAACTTCCCAATGTTTTCCTTACCGTTATTCAAAACAAAACATTTACAACCGAATACGTGAAGATGTGACAAGTTTGGTTTTCTTCCTTTCAAAAGTTCATAAGGAGTTTTGTTTAAAATAGGGCGAATTGAGATTCTGTTTAGAACATAACAGGCTGTGCTAACAGCATCAGCCCAAAAGTATTTTGGTAATCCACCCTCATTAAGCATTGTTCTTGCCAACTCCTCTAAAACACGGTTTTTACGCTCCACAATGCCATTTTGTTGTGGAGTGCGAGGAGCTGAAAAGTTATGCTCAATACCATGCTTGTCACAAAACTTCTCAAAGTGGTAATTTTGAAACTCACCACCATGATCACTACGAATTGTAACTATTTTGGAATTCATTTTGTTTTGGGACAGATTTGCAAAATTTTTAAAAGCAGAAAAAGTTTCATCTTTGCTATGAAGGAATATAGTCCAAGTGAATCTAGAGTAGTCATCAACTATTACAAAGCCATAGTAATTTCCACCTAGGCTCTTTGTCCTAGAAGGTCCAAAGAGGTCCACATGGAGAAGCTCAAGGGGTCGTGAAGTTGAAATTACATTTTTAGATTTAAAGGACACCCTTGTTTGCTTTCCCATTTGGCACGCGTCACATAGGTGGTCTTTTGAAAATCTTATTTTTGGTAGACCGACTACTAGATCCTTAGACACAACCTTATTAAGCAAATCGAAATTAACATGCGCTAAACGTCTATGCCAAAGCCAAGAATCATCATTCAAGGTGACTAGACATTTAGTACTTGTTAAAGGTACATCAAACAAGTCAAGCATATAGATGTTGTTTACTCTTACACCCTTAAACACAATGTTTTGTTCAACATGTTCAATTATGCAGCAAGTTTTTGTAAACGACACTTTATAGCCCATGTCGCATAGTTGACTTATGCTTAACAAATTGTGTTTAAGTCCCTCAACTAAATGGACATTTGAAATAGTAGTGGTGGAGGGATTACCTACACTACCTTTGCCGAGTATAGCTCCTTTGTTGTTGTCTCCATAAGTGACATATCCCTTCTTCTTTGCCTTGAAGTCTATAAAGAGCGATATGTCACCGGTCATGTGCCTCGAGCAGCCGCTGTCAAGAAACCACCTTCTATCTGCGGAGGCAAGGCACTCATCCTACAACATCAAAAGAGAGAAGTTGGTACCCAATTTTCATTGGGTCCAAGTGGGTAAGTGCTAACATGGTTGCCTTTTGGCTTCCATTGGTAAATGCCTTTAGGGACAAGAAATCTCCTAAATTTGCATTTTTCAATGGTATGGCCAGCATGGCAACAATAATGACATAAACCATGATGATGTGTTTGTTGTTTCTTGTTCATTGAATCCTTTAGAATAAAAGAGTATTTTGCATATGGAGGATTCAATGACTTCTTAAACAACTTGGGGTCAACGGCATAAGTAACTTTAGGTTGTAGCGCTTTCTCTAATTTGATCTTAAGAGTGTTTACCTCTTTTTGCCAAATATAACAAGCGTCACAATACCTAACTCTACTACATCCGTCAATGTCAATAGTTTTTGAATTTTCTGCAATACTAGTTTTCAATGCTTCTAACTCAATTTCAGCTTTGTTTACTTTACCTTCCAAAAAAGAGAAAATATGTTTGTCGGAAGATAGTCTTTTAAAAGCATCTACAACTTCGTTATGCAGTTTTTCAAAAGCTATTTTTAGTTCCGAAAAAGACATAGAGGAGAAATTATTGTAATACGCTTGTTTTACCTTTTTGTCATTGTTTTTCTTCTTGTGGTAGGACAGATTTTTTGTGTGAGCCATAAGGCACAGATTTGCAGCTTCATCATCATCACTTGAGCTTTGTGTGCTTGATGAATCACTATCACTTTCCCATGCAATATACGCTCTTCTTTGTTTGCTGTACCCTTTTGGCGAATCTTTTCTTTGATCCTTATATTTCATAGGGCAGTCCGTTTTATAGTGTCCGGATTTACCACAATTAAAACAGGATCCTCTTCCTCTACTCTTCTTGTTCTCTTCTTGTTTCGAATTTGTAGATTGTTTTCGAAACTTCATGAGATTTTTGTCGGAATGCTTGACTCCATTCTTTCGAATGAATCTATTGTATCTCCTTACAAACAGTCTCATTTCCTCATCATCTGAGTCTTTGTCACTACTTGAATCATTGTCGCTTTGCTCTTTTCGTGAGGACTTAGAGCTAGAAGCCACAAGAGCTATTGGCTTCTTCTCTCCCTCTTTGTCTCTTTTCTTCTCCTTTTCCTTCTTACTTTTATTCTCATATTTTTCAAGACTTTCCAAAGCTTGCTGATGTTCTTCCAGCTTTCCAAACAGAGTTGTAATCGTGAGTCTTGTAAGATCGTTGGCTTCCTTGATTGCTGTAACTTTAGGTTGCCACTCCCTGCTAAGACACCTGAGAATTTTATTAGTAGCAATTTCATTGGAAATAGGTTTTCCAAGAGCATTCAATCGGTTAGTTAGATGAGTGAATCTCTTTTGCATGTCGGAGATGGATTCTCCTTGTTTCATGTGAAAGAGCTCAAACTCTTGATTGAGTGTGTTAATGCGGGACTGTTTTACTTCAGTAGTACCCTCATGGGCAACTTCTAAAGCGTCCCACATTTCTTTAGCTGTCGTGCAATGGGATACTCGATAATACTCATCAACACCAAGTGCTGAAATTAACATGTTACGAGCTCTCCAATCGCACGACCACTTTTTCTCATCTTTCTCATTCCAATCATCTTCTGGTTTAGGTACTATGGCGCCAGCCGCATTTGTCATAGTGATTTGAAACAGACCGTTTTCAATGGCAGCCCATACTAACCTATCCACAGAATTTATATGAACTCGCATGCAGTCTTTCCAGTAGCCATAATTTTCACCGTTGAAAATAGGCGCTCTATTATACGCCCCCTTTGGTTCAGAATCCATACTGTTACAGGCAGCCACAGAGCACCAGCGAACCGGCGCTCTGATACCACTTGTTAGACGGTGTGGCTAGTGATCGAGAGGGGGGGTGAATAGATCACCTCTTTCAAATTTAACGGATTTAAAGTTTTATCAGAGTTTTCAAAGTTGGCGGAAAAATCAGTCCCGAATCGACTTCCGTCTATTCTGAACCGCTACTAGAAAGCCGGACACACAAGTTTAATTGCTGGATTTTAATGAGAATGACAGAAACAATTCACACCAGAATTTTAACTAATTGAATGCACTTATCATTAAAGTCTATTTCCAATGAATAAAATCTAGCTAACCGTTTTATCAAACAGTTGGTGTGTATGTGATCGATGATAAACAGCAATGGAGTTTGATTAAAGTTTTCTTGCCACTGCTGTCTTGAAAAAGAAACAATCACCACACACTAACTGAAATTGCGAAAACAGTTTGAAAAACGTAAAGAGGAGTAAGGTAAGAGTACGATACACAGAGATTTGGTAAGGAAGTTCCCCACGTCGTCCTCGCGTGTGGGTACGTCTCCCTCTCAATTTCAAATGAAATTGAGAACTTTGATTATCAATTATTGCCGAATCCGTTGATACAAGGTTATGGTACAAAGACAGAATTCTAAGCTCTAAGAACCTCTTCTTGTATAAACCTTCACTTGATCTGAGCACGATCAAGATTTTCCTGCACAAAGTTGCAAACAATTCACCGGTTCCACGACCTGCTTGCGAAATCCCCCGATCTCCAAACGCAACGCTGCGGCTGAATATGTTCTGCAAATGTGACTCCCAAACCCTCAAGAACACTCCAGTTCTTGAAGGACAAACCAGTAGGTTTTTCCTAGAAACCCCCTTCAATCTTCGACTCAGCTAGATCCTCGATCGTTCCACTGCAAACCACAGCTAGATCCTTGATCGTACCACTGAACGTTATCTCGATGCTTCTTTAATCCAAAGAACAAGAATGGTTATGTATAAATGTTCTTGAAGAAAAGTGATTGAGAAGATGAAGAAGATGAAGTCTCTTTCAGGTTTCTAAATGCTCTCTAACAATTGCTCCAACACTGCTTTTGATCTGTGTTCAATTGTTTTCCCTCAATGAATTCGTGTTTTCGCACTGCTGTCACAACCTGTGTTTTATATGCTGCAAAACTGTTGCTGTTATAACATAAAACAGTTTTATGTATTGATGCATAAAAATGTGTATCGATGCATACTGTAAGTAATGTAAATTTTGGTGAATTTTATTATTCATGTATCGATGCAAAAGTCGTGTGTATTGATGCAAGTGCTTATTACACTAGTATGTATCGATGCCTGGTGCGTATGTGTTGATACACAGGCTGTTTCAATTAGTCATGTATCGATGCAGGGATCGTGTGTATCGATGCATAGAGTATTTTGTCTTCCATGTATTGATGAATGACTCGTATGCATCGATGCATACTGAACTGAAAGATTTTGTGATTTATCACATGCTGTATGTATCGATGCAGAGGCTTTATGTATCGATGCTTACTGACATAAAATGTATTTTAATTGTTATTTAAAGGGAAGTATCAATGTAGGTTTATATGTACAATTATGCAACAATAGAGTGGGATGAAAAACATAATAAAACACACATGTATCATGTAATGCAATGCACAACCAACATTTGGATGATGATCACACAATTTGCTATCATTAAAAATTAATTCAAGGTAAAGAATTCTCTCACAAACAGAGTCGCCACCATCCTTTATTTGTTCCTAAGCAACAGGAAAATAATGATAAAACCTATTAACTAAATGTGAGATACTGGGTTCGGGAGTCGGTTAAATAAGGAGAAGGTGTTAGGCACCCCTTACTTCCATTGTACTCAATGGGATCCTCCTTTAGTTTTAGGGTTAGTGTGTTTCTATGGAATGTTTGCTTTAATATTTATTAATTGTTTAATTATTTATTTATTTACGAAAATATTTTATTATTTTAATAAGGGAATACCTAAGAAATGTTTTTGATTATTATACTCGCTAGAGTCTTACAACTCTATGCCTACGTACCCTCAAATTTATTGAAGGATCAGAGCCCCGTAATTCGTCTTAAAAAATGTTGGTTGGTTGGTTGTTTTTACCCCTTGAAATTTCTCACGCATCGAAGGCGGAGGAGTAATTGATTTTGAAAAAATCCCTCAATGCACTATGGTAGAGGACTTATAGTTTGAGGTGAGTTAGGATTTATTTTATCCCAATTGATTATTTACAAAAATATAATTATTAATTTATTTAAGAAAATAAATTAAAAGGTAATTATATAAACCCAAATATTATATCCCTTATCCCTAAAAAAAATTTATCTCTTAAACCCTAACATTTTCTTAGAGATTTATTCCATGATTATCCCCATTATTGATTACAAAAAAATAATAATTTATTTATTTATGAAAATAAATATTATATATTTATATGACATATCCTTTTGATTGATTGAAGAAAAATCTAACTATTTTGATTTAAGAAAGTAAACTCATAATGATATATATATATATATATATATATATATATATATATATATATATATATATATATATATATATATATATATATATATATATATATATATATATATAGTTATTTTAACAAATCTATTAAAAGTTTAATTATATAATCTCAAAGACCATATCCCTTATCTTGATGTTTGTCCCTAAAATCCTAAAAATGTATCTCTACTTATTATCCCAAAAGTTATCCATCAATTATCCCTAAATAATCCCGTAGTTATCTCATAAATATTTATCGCTTAAAAGCATGAGGTTTTATCCCATAAAATTATCCCATATTATCCTAAAATTATCCAAATTAATTATTTGCAAAAAATATAATCATTAGTTTATTTGAGAAAAAAATTTAAAAGGGAAATTATAAAGACCCAAGTGTTATATCCCTTATCCCTAATTTTTTATCCATAAAACCCTAAAAGTTTATCCCTATTTATTGTTCCAAAATTTATCCCAAAGTTATCCCTTATCCCTAATTTTGTATCCATAAAATCCTAAAAATTTATCTTTAAGTTATCCCATAATTATCCCATAAATTTTTATCCCTTAAAATCCCAGAGTTTTATCCCATAAACTTATCCCGTATTATCCCTAAAATTATCCCAATTAATTATTTACAAAAATATAATTATTATTTTATTTAAGAAAATAAATTAAAAGGATAATTATATAAACTCAATGGTTATATCACTTATCCCTAAAATCCTAATAATTTATCCTTATTTATTGTTCCAAAAATTATCTCAAAACTACCCCTAAATTATCCCATAGTTATCCCATAAATTTTTATCCCTTAAAATCCTAGAGTTTTATCCCATAACCTTATCCAATATTATCCTAAAATTATCCCTTATCCCTAATTATATCTCAATATTTTTATAGAAACTCAACTATTATATCCCTTATCCCTAATTTTTCCCCCAAAAAATTATCCCATAAACTAACCCTATTTGATTAATGTCCCATAATTAACCATTTTTATATATTATTTATATCAACCCATTTAAAAATTAATCCTTAATTTTAATATGCTTAAATATAAAATTAATTCTAATCTCAACTTAAACCCCTAATTATATATTTTCCATTATAATTATGAATATCTAAATAATCAACTAATTATTTTTTGTATTAGTCTCATCCTAAATTAATTTAATTAATTTTAAGTTTTAACCCTAATTAATTATATTTCTTTTGTATATTTTCTTTATGAAATATTTGATTACTTAAGTATACATTTATTAAAAAGGGATTTAAAAGCGGAACTTGTCTTAATTCAATATTGTAAGCACAAAGTACAAAATATAAGATGCACAAAAATATTAAATATTTATTTATCTTTTTTTATATAATTTTTAATATATTATGATTTGATCTGAAAATTAACTTTGGTTAGTGATTTTGAAACAAATTATGATTTTGTTAATTGGAAATAGATCATACATTAAGATTATATTCATTTTCTATTATGATACTTTAAAAAAGGTTGTTAGAAAATAAAATTGATTTAAAAATTATTTCAAGATTTTAGTTATAAAAAGTTTATGATGTTTGTTTAAAAAATGTTATTTATAATGATTGTTTTAAAAAAAAGATTTGTGATATTAGTAAAAATAAAATTTGTTTAAAATGATTGACTTTCTGACATTTATTAGAAAAAATTGATTTAAAAAGTTGGTTTAGAAAAGTTGAATTAAAATTTGATTTAAAAATAATTGATTTTATTTAGGAATTAGATTTATAATACCAACTTAAAATAATTTTAAATTTGATTAAAAAATTGTTATGTTTTTTTTTATTTTATTTTTTATATAAAGTTTAATCAAAACATATACAAAAATTAAATATATTAAAATAAAAATCAATCTATGGGGAAGAGATTGTCCCCGTGAGCAAAATAATTTCTTTTGAGTTTTCCACATTTTTCACGCCACCAATTATAATCCTTGCCTTTTGATCCGAAGGGTTTTGTGTTGTTGTTCTTTAGTGTGAAGAACAACAACTTTATGATAGATAATTTGTAGATTGTGGATCCTCAAAAATATGAAAAGTGGGTACTATTTATAGGTAAAATTAGGTTAAAAAAATTAAATGAAATTGAACTGTTTAGAAATATTTTAATTTGACCTGATTTTCTCAATTTCTTAAAGCCCAAGTCAATGAATCTGGATGGATTCATGGCTTGGTGAATTTAGATGAAAAAATATTTTAAATAAATAAAAATAAGCTAATTCCCGAATAATAATAAAAGATTTTGATTTATTTTGATTTTTTGAGATTTTATTCACAAAACCATGATTTTAAAGGAAAAATAATAATTTAAAATATACTTTAAATAAAAATACAAAAAATTAATAATTAAATAATAAAAAATGTTATTTTTGTGATTTTTTTTAGTTTTGAAAATAAATAGAAAAGTTAAAAATAAAGTAATAACAAATAAAAGAAAAAGGTAAGATTTGAACTCATGACCTCTCTCACTCACAACTCTTTACACATGTTTTTCTAAAAATTGTGTTATTTCATTCATTTGAAATAAAATAGCATTAGCGAGGATATAATAATAATAATTAATATTAGTAATAATATTAATACTAATATTATGCTCTAATAACCCCATTATGATCCTCATTTGATAATATATCAATTAATGATAATTTGATTAATAAAAATATTAATTAATTAATTTAACCCTAATTAATCCCAATATTAATCTATTCCTAAATAACCATAATATAACTTAATATTAATATAAAAATAATACTAATATTAACCTATCCTCATTTAACTAATAACATTATTATAATTTATTCTACCCAGGTTATTAAAATAAATAATCCCCCTAATTATTAGTTTTTACTAATGTGTTTTAATAAGACAAAATATCCTAGTTACCAATGGTAATATACCTCTAGCATAACTCCCCAAATTATTACGTTCCAATCAACATCCCTGAATTAAAACAAATCCCTAGTAGGGACTAAAAAGTCAAAATGGTTCCCCTTTGACTTTTTAGGTCATTGGGATTGACCAGATGCCTTATAAAGGGCCTTGAGCATGTCAATGACCTAGATTCTAAGTCAATAACAAGAAAGAAATAGTGGTCAAAATATGGGGTACGACACAATATATATATATATATATATATATATATATATATATATATATATATATATATATATATATATGTATATATATATATGTATATATATATATATATATATATATATATATATATATATATATATATATATATATATATATATATATATTTCCTAGTAAATCAGTTCCAAAATTACCTTTTGAGCTTTGAACTGGTAGAAAACCTAGTTTGAACCATCTATGTGTCTGGGGTTGCCCCGTAGAGGTTAAAATATATAATCCTTCTTAGACAAAGTTTGACCCAAAAACAAGTCGTTGTTTTTTCATTGGATATCTAGATCGAGCTAAAGGATACAAATTCTTCTGTCCTGGTAGAGGTGATAAAATTGTGGAGTCCATGCATGCAAAATTCCTTGAGCTTGATGTTGTTGAGCCTGTCATTGCATCTAATGATATTGGTTCTATTATGCATGATGTTTTTACTTTACTACTGCCTAATTTTGATAATGTTGGATCATCCACTGTTCATTGAGGTTCTGCTCCAAATGAGAATGTGGTTGAACATCCAGTTGAAGATGCGGTTGAACCACTTGTTGAAAATGTAGTTTTTCCTCTTGTTATAACTAAGGTTGCACAACCTGATGAGCCAGTTGAGCAAATTCATGTTAGAAGGTCGATACTACAAAAGCGATATGCTACCTCTAATGATTTTGTAGTTTATCTTAGTGAGGATGCTTATGATGTTGGTATCATTATTGATCCTAAAAGTTATCTAGAAGCTATTATTTGCTCTCAATCTAGCATGTGGACATATGCAATGCATGATGAAATGAAATCCATGATAAATAATTATGTTTGGGAACTAGTGGAGTTACCAAGAAACTGTAAGGTGATTTGCTACAAGTGGATATTCAAAACAAAGAAGGACTCAAAAGGTAAAATTGTGAGGTTTAAGAAAACACTTGTGGCTAAAGACTTCACACAAAAGGAGGGGATTGATTTTAATGAAACTTTGTCTCCTATTTCCACTAAAGACTCTTTTAGAATCATAATGGTCCTTGTAGCATATTTTGACTAAGATTTGCACCAGATGGATGTTAAGACTGCTTTTCTAAATGGTGATCTTAATGAGGAGATGTACATGCAGCAACCTGAGGGTTTTGTGTCAAGTGGTAATGAGCATTTGGTTTGTAACTTGAGAAAATCGATATATGGTTTGAAACAGGATTCTAGAGAATGGTACTTGAAATTTGATAAGATGGTGACTTCATTGGGTTTTGAAGAAAATAAAATTGATCAGTGCATCTACCTTAAGGCCGGTGAGAGAAAATTCATTTTTCTCGTGTTATATGTTGATGATATTTTTCTTGGCAGTAGTGATCTTGGTCTACTTCATGAGACCAAACTTATGCTTACCAAGTTCTTTGATATGAAAGATATTGGTGAAGCATCATTTGTATTGGGAATTGAAATACACAGAGATGGATCATGTGGTGTACTTGGCTTGTCACATAGGTCTTATATTGATATAGTCCTGGAGAGGTTCAATATGCATAACTATAAGCCAGGAGATGTTCCAGTTTCTAAAGGTGACAAATTCAGTAAAGAGCAATGTCTTAAAAATGAGATCAAGTTGGCAGAAATGAAGGGAAACCCCTTTGACAGTGTGTTGGGCAGTTTGATGTATGCTCAAGTATGCATTAGGCTTGACATTGCTTTCATAGTTAGCGTGTTGGGATGATATTAGTCTAATCCTAGGAATGATAGTTAGATTGCTGATAAGAAAGTGATGAGATATTTGCAGAGAACTAAAGAGTATATGCTTGTTTTTAGGAGAGTTGACAACTTGAAATAGTTGGGCATACTGACTATGATCTTGTTAGATGTGTTGATGATAGGAAATCTACTTCTAGTTACATTTTTATGATGACTTGAGGTGCAATATATTGGAAGATTAAAAAACAAACTTTTGTTGCCTCTTCTACCATGCAAGCAGAGTTTATTGCTTGTTATGCTGCTGTCACTCATGTTGTTTGGTTGAGAAATTTAGTGATTGGACTTCGTCTTGTTGATTCTACTGCTAAGCCATTAAATCTTTACTATGATAACAATGCAACTTTGTTCTACTCTAAGAATAATAAAACTTCTAGCAGTTCTAAGCATTTGGAATTAAAGTATTTGACAGTCAGAGATCTTGTAAAGAAAAATGAAATTATTGTTGAGTACATTGATACTGATTTCATGCTAGTTGATCCCTTAACTAAAGGACTTAGGCCCATTGTGTTCAAAAACCATGTTTAGAGCATGGGCATTATGAGTTCTTTTGATGTACTTGGTTAACTGGAGTTTGTTCTTTATGCCATTTTCTTATCACATTGTATTTTATTCTTGACACTTTAAGTGTTGGATTGTCAAGTACTTTCTATTTTGAGCAATTTATATTATAATGAATATTGTTATTACTATTTGTCATTGTTTATTTATATGTCAATTGTTAAAATTGGGACCACCGTGCCTACAGTCGACACTAGTTTGGAGTTCGAGGTATGGTTATAATTTTGAGCTCGACATCTTCGAGACCACTATATCTGTGGTCGATACTATATTGGAGTTGAGGTATAATTTTAAGCTCGACGTTGTCAGGACCACTATCCTGGTGTTCGACGCCATATTGGAGTTGAGGCATTATGGTTTGTAAAACCATGCAATTTCTTTGGCTTTAATGCATTTGAGAGAAATTATTATGACTGACAAAGAAAATAACAGTTAGTTGTTGGATCACATTGGCATGCTATTTTCCGTAGTATTTGTAACCACGAAATCTTTTATGTCAATGAAGGATATAATGATCGTCGTGATTCAATACTGCTTGACTTTTGTTGGATGGAGTCATATTCAGACATTGCACATGGAATCATGCATTTCTTTAAAATGCGGTTGCATTTTAAGAAATTGGTCATTAACCTGAGATTCGTTTTCAAAATGTATTTTAAAAATAAAAATCAGACAATTTATTTTTTCCAAGTGGGAGAATGTTAGATTTATCTAACTTTTTATAGGCTACAATCAATTATTATTTAGTTTGTGAAAAATAGGTTAATTGTGATTCTGATGGGGGTTCATAAATAAGCCCTTTTATTGGTTAAGTGGTCATTTTAATTAAAGACTGAGTATCTGAAACTTGATTGGTGTGGGAAAAAGTGTGGACTTTAATCCTGGGCTCATAATGGGTAGGGAATAAGGTGTTATATATATATATATATATATATATATATATATATATATATATATATATATATATATATATATATATATATATATATATATATATATATATATATATATATATATATATATATATATATATATATATATATATATATATTATGGCTAGGTCCCCTCTGTAATCACAAGAATCAGAAACATAAGTGATAGCTCAACAACTTGCCCCATTGAGAATTGTGAACGGGAGTGTGAGATACAGAGGAAGATTCAATTATTCATCTTTTCGGGATTCTGAATCATGACTTCAACAAGTATGTATTGATGTTCTAATTTCATATAATCGATCATTGAATATTTCCACTTACAATCATAACATGAGGTTGTACAAAAGTTATATTTCTACATTTGAAAAAAAATTACACTAACCTATATTATAAGGGTTAAATAACTAATAATATTTAAATTTAATAATAATAATAATAATAATATTTTTAGGTTAAATCACAAATTTAATCCCCTTATTTAATGTGAATCTATTATGATTTTGATAGAAAGTCAGCTAGATGGAATAACTAACTAACTGAAAGTTAGTTACTAAGATTCAACTACCACTCTTACTTCTAGTTCACTCTCTCTATATAATGTATCAATATTGTTTGTAATTTCAATTTAAATTCAATGAAGTATTATACATTTTCATCTTCTTTATCATTCACTTAACAAACTACCATATGGTATTAGAAGAAATTTTCTGATTTTCCTTTGCTTCTGCATCTTCTTTCTTCTTTATCTCGTGTTTCCTTTGCTATGATGATCTTACCATCTTCATTTTTATGATCATCCTAGGGTTGTTCTTATTTCACAACCTTTAACCGGTGATAACTTTAACTCATGGCGTCGTGTTATGTTAATGGATCTTGATGGAAAGAACAATACTGATTTAATGGATGGCGCACTTCCAAAACTAGAAGAAAACTCGCCTTAATATCGTTCTTGGATGCGCAACAACAACACAGTTTCATCTTGGCTTCTCAACTCAGTGTCTAAAGAGATTTGTGCTAGTGTCATTTATGTTGCAAATGCTGTAGAAATTTGGAAGGAGCTTCAAGATCGTTTTCAACAGAAAAATGGTCCTCAAATTTTTCAATTAAAAAAGAATCTTCTTAATTGTATGCAAGGTTCATTCAATGTCAGTACTTACTACACACAATTCAAGTCCTTGTGGGAGGAATTGGGAGAGTATCGACATGTTCACACATGCAATTATGGTGGACTTCAACCCATCATGGATCACCTTCAAAATGAGCACATTCTCATGTTCTTGGTGGGACTCAATGAAATTTCCAATCAGGTATGTGGTGAAATTCTTCTCATGAATCCCTTACCTTATATCAATGTTTTGTTGTCCATGGTCTTCAAGATGAGAAACAAAGAGAAGTTATAGCTACTTTGAATCCTACTGAAATTCCCATTGCTTGTGATGTTCAAGCTAACAACTCAAAGGTCTTCAAGAAAGATAGGCCAACCTGTGCTCATTGTGGTGTTGTTGGTCACCTGAAGGAGATGTGTTTCAATCTTCATGGATACCCTCCAGGATACAAGAAACCTCAAAGCTTCAAGGCATCAAACCAAAGTAATAATGTGAATGATCATGGTAATGCATGCACTGGATATTTTTCTGATATGACTTCAAAACCTTGGATAGTGGACTCAAGTGCTACCTCTCACATATGGTGTGATATTTCTTTGTTTGGTTCTTCCAAACATTTACTTAACAATTTTGTAACACTTCCTAATGGAAATCATATACTCGTTGAAGCCATAAGTAATATTGTTCTAAATGACACATTAGTTCTTCAAGATGTCTTGTATATTACCACCTTTCATGTGAATCTCATCTCAGTAGGAAAATTACTCCTTAATCCTCATCTAAAGTTAATTTTTAATTCTCATCATTTTTCTATCCAGGACACCAAGAAATCCAAGATGATTGGCAAAAGTGATCTCAATTTAGGTTTATACATCTTTAAAGTTGATGATGTTAGACCAATAGCTAGTTTTGACAATGCCTGTAATTCAGTTTCTTCTTTTCATAATGCTAAATTATGGAATCATAGACTAGGACACTTGTTTGCTTCCATGTTAAGGAGTGTTGGTCATAAGATTCCTTTTGTTGTACCTTCTGAGTTAAATTCAAATAAATATACCATATGCCTTTTATATAAACTCAAAAGGCTACCTTTTAATTTCAACAATCATGTTTCTGCTCAAAGTTTTGATCTTATACATTGTGATTTATGGGGCCCTTATGGAAAAACTACTTATGATGGCAAAGTTCATTTTCTAACAATCGCTGATGATTTTAGTAGATTTACTTGGATTTATTTTCTATCCAATAAATCAGATGCCTCTATAAAGATTAAGTAGATTTTTGCCTTAATCAAGACTCAATTTGGTAAACTCATCAAAGTCTTGAGATCTGACAATGCAAAAGAACTTTCCCTAAATCAATTTCTTCAACAACAAGGAATAATTCATCAATATGCATGTTCTTACAGACCTGAATAAAATTCAGTGGTGGAGAGGAAACATCAACACTTGTTTAATGTGGCAAGATCATTTGTGTTTCATGCTAAATTTCCCATCAAGTTATGAGGGGATAACATAGTCACAACGACTTTCATCATAAATAAAACACCTTCAATATTTCTAAAGGGAAAGTCACCTTTTGAACTTTTGTATGACAAACTCCCAAATTAATCAGAGTTCAAAGTTTTTGGTTGCCTATGTTATATTTCCACCATACCACAACACAGAAACTGTTGGTGTAAGCCCTAGAAACCAATACTTTTGGTACTTGTATCGAATTATTTATTAATAATAAAAGGCTTTTTCTTTATTATGTTTGTCTAATAAAGTCCCTAGAATAGATAGTCCGTTTAATGTATCAAGTGTGACTTAATCATGAGATCACATTAAACATAAGGACACTATTCTTAAAGTATCCATAGTCGAGCTTTATTGTGGAGTGGGATAACATTAAAGCATTAAGACTATTATGTATATAGACTGATGATCACATCCCATGGATCATGGATAAGAAGTTATCAAGTCTTAAACATAGGTATGAATATTAAGAGTAATATTTATACTGGATTGACCCGCTATGAGAATACTATATAGAATGTTATGCAAAGTGTCATAAGTTATTCTCATGGTGATAATGGTGTATACCACCCTTCGACCTTATACCACTATGGACCCTAGATGTAGAGTCATGTGCCTTATTGTTGATCAAACATTATCCATAACTGGATGACCATAAAGACAGTTGATGGGTACTCCACGAAGCGTGCTAAGGGACATGAGTGACCTAGATGGAATTTGCTTATCCTGCATAATAGGATAAATGTCTATGGGCCCAATATTGAACCGGACAAGGATGACACGGTCTATTCCTTGTGTTCAATATAGACATAAGGGCAAAAGGGTAATTGTACATATAAGTATTATCACAAAAGGATTTATCAGATCACATGACATTTTCGTGTCTTCGGTATGAGTGATGTGTTGCTAGATACCGCTTACTGTTTATTATGTTAAATATGTGATTTAATATAATTGCCAATGCCGCGAAAACCTACAGGGTCACACAGAAAAGGACGGATTGATGAGAGATAGAGTAACTAAGGAATACCGTAATGTACGGTGCCCTTAAGTGAATTGTAGAACATCGTAAGGTACGATGTACTTAAGTAGAATACGAAATATGGTAAGGTACCACGCGCTTAAGTGATTTTGGCATATTATAAGATATGGGCCACATACACTTGAGTGGGCTTTTTAGCTTGCAGCCCACACAAGTGGTTCTATAAATAGAACCCTTGTGTAGAAGCATTTGTGCAGTTGCAATTTCGTTTCTCTCTCTCTCTCACTCAAAGCCTTCATTCGTAGCAGCTAGAACTGAGATTGAAGGAATCCGTTCGTGTGGACTGAGTAGAGGCGTTGTCATCGTTCAACGTTCGTGATCGTCCGTAAATCTGCATCAAAGGTTACAATCTCCATAAGAGGTAACAATTATATCATTGATCATGCCCTTTCGTAAGGATCACTAAAGGAGAAATTTTAAATTCCGCTGTGTTTTGGATCGCCCTTCTCCTTCAGAAACAAGTTTACACCAAGGTCTATTCCATGTGCTTTCTTAGGCTATTCTGCTGGTTACAAAGGTTTCAAAGTATATGACCTGGTATCTAAAACTTTCCATGTGTCTAGGGACATTAGTTTCCATGAGGATATTTCTCCCTTTCATTCTGTACCTGAAAATAGTGAACATGTTGACCTTTTTCACCAATTAGTCTTGCCAAATCCAATACAGTCATGATTCAAATGAATATGAGGAAAACATCACGCCTATAAAAAATAATCATGAACATTATTCGCACATACCAGTATCATCCCAAAATGTTTCTTTTGTGTCAAATCTTAGAAGGTCAAGCAGAACATATAGACCTCCTACTAGCTTGCAAGATTATGTATGTCATACTCAATATACTTTCACCCATTCCCTCACATGTGACATGCTTTCAAATCCTTACAAAGATTAAGTCTTGAATGTCTAATCCATCTATGAACAATAATTTTATAATCAATAAGCTATTATAATTGTGTGGTGTAAGGAAATGTTTGAAGAAATAACACCTCTTGAGGCTAATCAGACTTGGACAGTTCAAGCACTCCCATCTGGAAAGAAAACCATTGGATGTAGATGGATCTATGAAACCAAATTCAATGTTGATGGCTCTTTGGAAAAATACAAGGTTAGATTGGTTTCCAAGGGGTACACTCAACAACCTGGCTTTGACTTCATAGACACGTTCTCTCAAGTGGCAAAGTTAACCTTGGTTAGGTACTTCTTAGCATAGCTGCTACTTGCAATTGCAAATTGACTCATTTGGACATTAATAATGCTTTTTTAAACGGTGATCTCTTTGAAGAAATTTACATGGATCTACCACTTGGCTATCCAAGTGAGGGGTTAGATATGGTGTGTAAATTGCACAAGCCCTTATATGGTTTAAGATAGGCTTCAAGACAATGGTATCACAAGTTTTCAACAATAATTATGCAGCATGGATTCAAGCAATCATTAGCAGATAATTCATTATTCACAAAAGGATCATGAAATTCTGTGGTGGCTTTCTTAGTGTATGTGGGTGATATAGTGCTTTCTAGCCCTAATTCCAATTTGATCCAAGAAACTCAGGTTCTTCTTTAAAGCATGTTCAAGTTGAAGCTTTTGGGAGATCTCTAATATTTTTTTGGCCTATAAATTGACAAGTCAAGTAAAGGAATCTACTTATGTCTAAGAAAATATACTTTGCAGCTTCTTATAGACACATGTTTCAGAGATGCCAAACCTCTCTCTCTTCCTATGGATCCTAATATCAACTTCAATGATGAAGATGGGCCTTTTCTTGAGGATGTTTCATAAAACAGGAGGATAATTGGTAGATTATTGTATATAACAATTTCCAAACCTGATATTTCATTTGCGGTTAACAAATTCAGTTAGTACATGGCCAAATCAAGATAACCTCATTTGAATGGTGCCCACTACATCCTAAAATACTTAAAGGGCACACCAAGCCAAGGAGTTATGTTTTCTGCAAGTTCATCTCTTAACATTTCTGCATATTCAAACGCAGATTGGCGAAGTTGTAGCACCACACAAAAATCAACTACATGATTTTACATATTCATTAGTGAATCTTTGGTGGCTTTGAGGTCTAAGAAGCAAGCTATTGTGTCAAGATCATCTGCAGAAGCAATCTACTATGTCAAGATCATATGTAGAAGCAGAATATAGAGCTTTAGCTTCGACAACATCTGAATTGCTATGGCTAAAATAACTGTTATGGGCATTCAATATAGAAGTTTCATCTTTCAAAGTTGTTTTATGTGATAGTACATCCGCAATTCAAGTGTCCAACAATCCTATGAACCATGAAAGAGACAAACACATTGACATCGCTTGTCACTTCTTTCGAGAATATGTTTCTACAAATTTCATCAAATTGATCCACATTCCATCAAAATATCAATTGGCAGATCCACTCACTAAGACCCTTCCAAGGAACTTATTTCACTATCTTACATTCAAGTCGGGAATTGGCAACATATACCTCCCAACTTGAGGGGGAGTATTATGATTTTGATGGAAAGCCAGTTAGAAGGAATAACTAACTAACTGAAAGTTAGTTACTAAGATTCAACTACCACTCTTAGTTCTAGTTTACTCTCCGTATATAATGCATCAATATTGTTTGTAATTTCAATTTCAATTCAATGAAGTATTATATATTTTTATCTTCTTCATCATACATATAACAAACTACAACATAATCATAAAATTAGTCTCTCTTATTTTAAAATATTGTTTTTTACGACTTTATCACTTTTTTACACTACAAATGGATGAAGTGTCAGTATTTTTAATTATATTTTTTATTTATACTTTTTTACAAAATATTCTTATATGATGATTTATCAAATTTTACAAATGACACTCATTTAAAAATGAATAAATCTTCAATTTTAAGTGAAAAAATGTGAAAAGAAAATTAAAAGTGTTTGATTTTAAAATATGATGATTGATTTTGTAAATCTGAAAAAATAGAGAGAGAAAAACTTTAATTAAGCCTATATTTTAAAATCACACACAATTGTAATGCATTAATTTACTTAGTCATTATATCAAAATTAAACTATTCAAATTAATTGTACATTAACCACGAAAACACTATAAAAGAATAACTGGAAAAATATTAAGAACCGGATGAAGACAAATTATGTTCACATTTGGAATTAAAATTTGGAATTCACATGACACAAATTAGATGTACTATATAACTAAAATATAATTAAATTCATTTTATAAAAAATGATGATTTTAAAATATGAGGACTATCAATATGATAACGTCATCATAAAGGATGAAAGGAAAAATCATATTCATTATTTTGGATAGGGGATTAACCCCCGACTTATATACAATAAAGCTAATATCAGTCAGCCCTATAATTATGCCTGATCAATGGATGAATAAGACTAAGTCAAAAGAAAATATAACGGCTATAACTAAGTGTACATATGTAAGACACCCCCACAAGCTGGACTATGGAGATTGAATAGTCCAAGCTTGAAAATGTGTAAGTCGAAAGTCGGGTTGTATAGAGGTTTTGTCAAGAAATCTGCAAGTTGAGATCTAGTGTTGATGGGAAAAAGCTTTATGAGACCATAATCAATCTTCTCTCGAATCATATGGCAATTGATTTCAATGTGCTTCGAGCACTCATGAAAAGAAGGACTATGAGCAAGATATATTGCAAAGTTGTTATCGCAATAGACGGAGGTTGGATGGGCAAAAGGTTGGTGTAGATCCTTGAATAAGAAATGGAGCCATTGTATTTCACAAGACAAACTTGCCAAAACACAATATTCTGCTTCAGAACTTGTCCTAGAGATCGTGTTCTGCTTTTTGGATTTCCATGAGATGAGTGAATAACCCAGAAAAATAACATACCCAATTATCGACCGTCGCGAAACTGAACATGTAGCCCAGTCAGAATCTGCAAATCCAGATAAAATATAATCAACAGTAGAAGAATAAAATAATCCAGTAGCAGGAGCAATCTTTAAATATTGTAAGATACGTATGAGAGCTTTAAAATGAACATTCCTAGGTTTAGAAATATATTAATTGAGTTTCTGCAGTGTAAAAGCAACGCCAGGTCTCGTGGTTGTTATATATAATAGTCTTCCTATGAGTCTCTGGTATTGTGAGTCATCTTAAAAAAGGGGATAGTCTTCATAATCATGTTTTAGAGAAGGATCATAGGGAGTTTTAGAAGGCTTAGAAACAAGTTATCTGGTATCTTCCAAAAGGTATAAGGTATATTTTATGTGGTTAGTTGAGATACCTTTGGAAGATCGGGAAACTTCGAGACCAAGGAAAAATCTAAGACTCCCAAGTTATTTAATTTTAAAACATTTATGAAGAAAACTTATAACTGTCTGAATTTCAGAAAAATCATTTCCAGTTAACACAATATCATCAACATATATGAGTAAAGCAATGAAGATGAATTATGAGCTTTAGTGGAAAGAAAGTAATCAGTAATAGAATGTTTATATCCAATAGAAATAAGAGAATCAGGGAGCTTTACATACCACTGTCTACTAGCTTGTTTAAGACTATAAATAGACTTTTGAAGCTTGCAGACTTTGGTGTTATGAGAAGAAGAAGATGAAACTAAACCTTTGGGAAGAGTCATATAAACTTCTTCATGCAAATCTCCATGCAAAAAATAATTATTAACGTCTAATTGTTATAAAAACTAACCTTTTATGGAAGCTAAAGCAAGGAAAGGTCTTATCATGGTCAGTTTGACAACCAGAGAGAAAGTGTTGAAATAGTATATACCTTCGACTTGAGTATGACCTTGAGCCACCAAATGAGCCTTATAGCACTCAATTGAACCATATGCAAGATATTTAATTTTGTAAACCTATTTACATCTAATGGGATGTTTATTGGGGGGTAAATCAACAATTGTCCAAGTGTTGGTGAAAGTTAAGGCATCGAGCTCAGTTTGCATAGCTTTAATCCAACATTCGGATTTTGAGGCAGTAGTGAAGGGTTTAAGTTCAGTATTTGTGGAAATGGATAGGCAAAATTGTTTGTAGTTAGGAGAGCAGTTTTGGTAGGTGAGAACATAAAAAATGGGAAAGGGGTGATTATGGGAAATATGATTGGTTATAGGTTGATTATGTAAGAGATGTCAATGGTAATTGTAACACCCTTCTAAATACCCCAAATATTTAATTAAAATAACAACATATTAATCAGAGTAATATGCAATCAAGGGTGTCACACAATTATTCCACACCATTCATCATAATAACTGTCATGCTCTTTTATTAACTTAAAACATAAGCATTTGCATAAAACGCAGCGGATAGAAATCTCATCAATCATGTAAAACATTACATGTAAAATTATTCAACAAAATAAAAACATCCCGTCCCGATGTTACATCTATCAGAGCACGACCAACTAAGGAGACTACACTAGACTCCAAGCATTAACTTCTACTCAACTCACTGCTCGTTACCTGAAAAATAGTGTAAGGGTGAGTTCCTCAATCGATATAACAAGCATTATAAAATATAATGTAATGCTAAGTAAATAACACATTTCATCACCCAAATCAGATTACACATTCAGCAACGGCAATACCAACTCAATCATACTCAACATCAACACAACACACAACACACAACACACGTATAATACTGGAATACATCCATTCATATTATACGCCATACATCAATTATGCAATGAGACTCCATGCATGCGGTACCGACTATTTGTGAACATATAGTTCAACCTCACCGTCCAAATCCAGGCACGGCTACCAAGCCCACTAGTCCCACTCATTTGAGACCTAGTGACTCACTCACTAATTCCTCACCATGGGAATTAGCTACCACCCCAAATGGGCCATGCTATGCACGCTACTCACCTAGCATGCAAACATCAACAACAGTCCAAAATGACTAACTCACTAATTCCTCACCATGGGAATTAGCTACCACCCTAAAGGCCACAATATGCATGCTAATCATCTAGCAATGCAACATCAACAACGAAATCCACAATGGACATATGCTCACACTCTAAGCCATACAACAGTCCATTCACAATTGCATACATAACATGTACATTCACAACATTATGCATACCATCAAACATCATCAACACATGTATCAAAACATCATATCATGTCAAATAATCAACCACAGTATTAGCACACTCTACTAATACCTATACTGCTCAAAATAGCGGGAATTAATCCCTATTACATCATACGCCACTATAGGCCAAACATCAATTATGTACACAACATTAAAATGTCCATTTTCTCACTTTTCAACAGTGTTAACCGGTTAACGCCCTGGGTTAACCGGTTAACGCAGCACAAACACACTTTCTGGCAAAACGCAACAGTGTTAACCGGTTAACGCCCTGGGTTAACCGGTTAACGCAGGCAAAACAGCACTAATTTCACAATTCGCAACAGTGTTAACCGGTTAACACCCTGGGTTAACCGGTTAACGCAGACAAAACAGCAGTTCCTGCGCTAACACAAAGCAGAATGCAGAATTCTCCGTATTTTCCGCCGTTGGAGGACTTCCGGACCTCCGATTCCAATTCCGTAAAAAGCTATACGTTAGGGAAATTACAACACACTCAATTACAGGTTCATTTTCAGTTTTTACACAACATATCCATCACAATTTTCAGCATTCAACAATCCCAATTAGGGTCAATTCAACGGTTTATCACTACCCATTACATGCTAACCCATAATACCCATTAAACGACGATAAACCCCCCTTACCTGAGTTAATCCGGCGAATCTTTAAGCTTCAAGCTTTTCCGTTCTTCAACCTTGCCCTCTTGCCCTTTCTCCACTTTCTCAATCGCTTCTCTGTTTCACGTGAAAACCTTTTCTTTTCCAAATGGCTCTTTTCCTTATTTCCAACTTATATATATTTTCCAATAATTATTATTCCAATAATAATAATAATCCATAATATTCTAAATTATTTAATTAAATTAATAAAATAATATTAACTCAAATTAAATAATTATCTTATTTTAATCGGGGTGTTACAACTCTCCCCCACTAAAAGAGTTTTCGTCCTCGAAAACATACCTCAAGCGAACAACTCTGGGTAAGACTCCTTCATCTTACTCTCCAGATCCCAAGTCACATTGCCACCTGCTGGTCCTCCCCAAGCTACCTTCACCAAGGCAATCTCTTTACCCCGCAACTGCTTCAACTCTCGATCCTCGATCCTCATAGGCGATGTTTCAACAGTCAGGTTATCTCTCACCTGTACATCATCTACTTGGACTACATGCGACGGATCATGAATGTACCTCCTCAACTGAGACACATGAAAAACCTCATGCAAATTCGCAAGTGACGGCGGTAAAGCGATACGATAGGCTACCTCCCCTATCCTCTCCAAAATCTGATAAGGACCAATAAATCGAGGTGTCAACTTCTTCGACTTCAAAGCTCGACCAACCCCAGTTATCGGAGTAACACGAAGAAACACATGATCTCCCTCTTGGAACTCAAGTGACTTCTTTCTCTTGTCATGATAACTCTTCTGACGACTCTGAGCAATTCTCATCTTCTCCTGAATCATCTTAATCTTCTCCGTAGTTTGTTGAACAATCTCCGGTCCAACCACAACACTCTCACCGGACTCATACCAACATAAAGGTGTCCGACATCTCCTACCATACAAAGCTTCAAACGGTGCCATACCAATGCTCGAATGAAAACTATTGTTGTAGGTAAACTCAATCAAAGGCAAATAACAATCCCAAGCACCTCCCTTTTCCAAAACACAAGCCCTCAAAAGATCCTCTAGTGACTGAATCGTCCTCTCAGTCTGACCATCAGTCTGCGGATGATATGCAGAACTCAATCTCAGCTTAGTTCCTAAAGCCCTCTGCAAACCTTCCCAGAACTTCGATGTAAATCTAGGATCTCTGTCCGAAACAATACTAGACGGAATACCATGCAAACTCACAATCTTCTCAATATACAACTCGGCTAATCTCTCTAACGGATAATCCATTCTGATCGGAATGAAATGAGCCGACTTCGTCAATCTATCCACAATCACCCAAATAGCTTCAAAATTCTTACTTGTCCTCGGTAAACCAGAAACAAAATCCATACTGATACTATCCCACTTCCACTCTGGAATAGCCAACGGTTGCATTAGCCCAGACGGCTTCTGATGCTCAATCTTCGACTTCTGACAAGTCAAACAAGAATAAACAAAACTCGCAATTTCTCTTTTCATTCCCGGCCACCAAAATAACTTTTTCAAATCATGATACATCTTCGTAGCTCCAGGATGAATACTCAGGCCACTACGATGTCCTTCCTCCAGAATACTCTCCTTAAGTTCGGTAACATCCGGAATACACACCCGATTACCAAATTTCAAAACACCATTCTCATCAACTCTGAATTCACCACCTTGACCTTGATTCACTAGAGTCAACTTATCAACCAAAAGCACATCGGATTTCTGACCCTCTCTAATCTCATCCAGAATACCACTTATTAACTTCAACATTCCCAATTTAACACTATTGTGAGTACTCTCACACACCAAACTCAAATCTCTAAACTGCTCAATTAAATCCAATTCCTTAACCATTAACATAGACATATGTAAGGATTTTCGACTCAATGCATCAGCCACTACATTTGCTTTACCCGGATGGTAATTCAAACCAAAGTCATAATCCTTCAGAAATTCTAACCATCTCCTCTGTCTCATATTCAGCTCTTTCTGATCAAACAAATACTTTAAACTCTTATGGTCACTGAAAACCTCAAATCTTGACCCGTACAAATAATGCCTCCATAACTTCAGAACAAATACCACAGCTGCCAACTCTAAATCGTGTGTCGGATAGTTCCTCTCATGAACCCTCAGCTGCCTCGAAGCATAAGCTATAACCTGCTTATTCTGCATCAACACACCACCCAAACCCAACAATGAAGCATCACAATAAACTTCAAATGATTCCGACGGACTCGGTAATATCAAAATAGGAGCAGTAGTCAACCTTCTCTTTAACTCTTGGAAACCTTCTTCACATTTTGAGTCCCAAACAAACGCTTGCCCCTTTCTA
The DNA here is from genome assembly GCF_024323335.1 of Lathyrus oleraceus. Lineage (NCBI taxonomy): Eukaryota > Viridiplantae > Streptophyta > Magnoliopsida > Fabales > Fabaceae > Lathyrus > Lathyrus oleraceus. The sequence continues at coordinate 138,991,994 of NC_066583.1, read as the reverse complement.
GTCAACATCGTCAACGGTAACGCCAACTTAGAAAATCCCTCAATGAACTTCCTATAATAACCTGCCAAACCAAGGAAACTTCGAATCTCAGCAACAGACTTAGGAGCTTCCCACTTAGATACCGCTTCTATCTTAGAAGGATCAACAGCAACACCACCTCTTGAAATCACATGACCAAGAAAACTAACCTCTTCTAACCAAAATTCACATTTAGAGAGTTTAGCAAATAACTTCTTTTCTCGTAGAACTCCTAAAACCACTCTCAAATGCTCAGCATGCTCTTCTTCAGATTTCGAATACACCAAAATGTCATCAATAAACACCACAACAAACTTATCTAGGTACGGATGGAAAATCCTGTTCATATACTCCATAAATACTCCAGGCGCATTAGTCACACCAAAAGGCATTACAGAATACTCATAATGTCCATACCTTGTTCTGAAAGCAGTCTTCTGAATATCCTCAGTTTTCACACGTATCTGATGATACCCAGATCTCAAATCTATCTTGCTGAACACACTCGCACCAACCAATTGATCCATCAAATCATCAATCCTCGGCAAAGGATACCGATTCTTGATCGTCACTTTATTCAGTTGCCTGTAGTCCACACACAACCTCATAGTACCTTCTTTCTTCTTAACCAATAACACTGGTGCACCCCACGGTGACACACTCGGACGAATAAATCTCTTATCCAACAGATCTTCCAACTGACTCTTCAATTCAGTTAACTCAACCCCAGACATACGGTACGGAGCCATCGATATCGGTCTAGTACCAGGTACCAAATCAATCGAGAACTCAACTTCACGCTCTGGTGGTAATTCATTCACTTCTTCCGGAAACACATCAGGAAAATCACACACCACGGCTAGATCGCAAATCGCCAGTTTATCTTTAGCCTCTAAAGTCGCTAACAGCATAAACAACTCTGCCCCATCTGCCACTGCCTCATTCACCTGCCTCGCTGATAGAAACAAACTCTTTCCCTCCTCAATCTCAGGAAAAATCACAGTCTTATCAAAACAGTTGATAGAAACCCGATTAAACACCAACCAGTTCATACCCAAGATAACATCAATCTGCACTAGTGGAAGACACACAAGGTCTATCCCAAAGTCTCTACCAAAAATATTCAAAGGACAATTCAAACAAACTGAAGTAGTAGTCACTGAACCCTTTGCAGGAGTATCAATCACCATACTACCATGCATCTCAGATATCTCTAACTTAAGTTTCACAGCACAATCCAAAGATATAAAGGAATGAGTAGCACCGGTGTCGATAATAGCTACAAGAGGAAAGCCATTAATATAACACGTACCTCGGATCAAACGATCATCTGCAAAAGTCTCAGAACCCGATAAGGCAAAGACCTTGCCTCCTGACTGATTCTCCTTCTTCGGCTTAGGACACTGTGGACTAATATGACCCACCTCTCCACAGTTGAAACAAGTTACAGTCTTCAACCGACACTCTGCAGCCAAATGACCACCTTTGCCACACTTGAAACATTTCTTCTCAGCACTGGTACACTCATGGATACGATGTCCAGCCTGACCACACCTGTAACACTTAGCAGGAGCACTGGAGTCTCCCCCACTAGGCCTCTTCATCCCACTCTGACTCTGGAAACCTCTGCCAGCTGCATACGGTTTCCCACGATCATTCTGATTCTTGCCTTTCCTATCAACCCTTTGCTGATAGCTCTCTGCTCTGGCTTTGGAATCCTGTTCAAAAATCCTGCAACAGTCAACCAAGTCAGAAAACACTCTGATCCGTTGGTATCCAATAGCCTGTTTGATCTCGGGACGCAACCCATTCTCAAACTTCACACATTTCGAAAATTCTCCAGCAGCCTCATTATAGGGAGTGTAATACTTCGACAGTTCTGTGAACTCAGCAGCATACTCAGTAACAGACCGATTGCCCTGCTTCAATTCCAAGAACTCTATCTCTTTCTTCCCTCTAACATCCTCTGGAAAATACTTCCTCAGGAATCTCTCTCTGAACACAGCCCAAGTGATCTCAGCATTTCCAGCAGATTCCAACTCAGTGCGGGTAGCAACCCACCAATCATCAGCTTCCTCTGACAGCATATGCGTACCGAACCTGACCTTCTGGTTATCGGCACAATCAGTCACTCGGAAGATCCTCTCGATCTCCTTCAACCACTTCTGAGCGCCATCTGGATCGTATGCTCCCTTAAACATTGGAGGATTGTTCTTCTGGAACTCACTCAGTTGACGAGCAGCTCCCATTCCCACAACATTCGGATTCCCTCCAAGTACTCCAGCTAGCATACCCAGAGCCTCAGCAATCGCAGCATAATCTCTACCTCTTCCAGCCATCTCTATTCTAAAAACCCAACAAGCTAAAACAATAAGTACTGATAGGGTTACACAACACCTATCCCGTACAGGGGAAACAGAATAATTACGACTCGACTCGACCGACTATGCTCTGATACCACTAATGTAACACCCTTCTAAATACCCCAAATATTTAATTAAAATAACAACATATTAATCAGAGTAATATGCAATCAAGGGTGTCACACAATTATTCCACACCATTCATCATAATAACTGTCATGCTCTTTTATTAACTTAAAACATAAGCATTTGCATAAAACGCAGCGGATAGAAATCTCATCAATCATGTAAAACATTACATGTAAAATTATTCAACAAAATAAAAACATCCCGTCCCGATGTTACATCTATCAGAGCACGACCCACTAAGGAGACTACACTAGACTCCAAGCATTAACTTCTACTCAACTCACTGCTCGTTACCTGAAAAATAGTGTAAGGGTGAGTTCCTCAATCGATATAACAAGCATTATAAAATATCATGTAATGCTAAGTAAATAACACATTTCATCACCCAAATCAGATTACACATTCAGCAACGGCAATACCAACTCAATCATACTCAACATCAATACAACACACAACACACAACACACGTATAATACTGGAATACATCCATTCATATTATACGCCATACATCAATTATGCAATGAGACTCCATGCATGCGGTACCGATTATTTGTGAACATATAGTTCAACCTCACCGTCCAAATCCAGGCACGGCTACCAAGCCCACTAGTCCCACTCATTTGAGACCTAGTGTCTCACTCACTAATTCCTCACCATGGGAATTAGCTACCACCCCAAATGGGCCATGCTATGCACGCTACTCACCTAGCATGCAAACATCAATAACAGTCCAAAATGACTAACTCACTAATTCCTCACCATGGGAATTAGCTACCACCCTAAAGGCCACAATATGCATGCTAATAATCTAGCAATGCAACATCAACAACGAAATCCACAATGGACATATGCTCACACTCTAAGCCATACAACAGTCCATTCACAATTACATACATAACATGTGTGTCGCATTACGCGAAAAACCGGCGGGAAAACAAGAACAACAGAGCCGCCACCGTGCGTTATTTATCCCAAAAGAGGGAAAGGAAACGCTCAGAGTAAACCTGGAAAAAGCATGGTCTCGCGACCAAAGAGAATGGGATCGGGAGTCGGTTATGCGAAGGGAAGGTATTAGCACCCCTACGCATCCGTCGTACTCGACGGGATCCACGCACAATAGGAAGGGAAATTGGTTGCTAAAACACTGCTCAAATAAACATCTATACAGGCTGAAAGAGACACGAGGAAACAAACAAGACTGACTCGGCAGGACATCGCGTCCTGGGCCTACTTAGTCTATCAGGCATAGACATCAGAGTCTAAGTAGTTCGGACCGGGGAAAACAACACATGCTCGCTAGGATATCTCATCCTATGCATACGTATCTCCTCTGGACGAAGGAGAATCAGAGCATCCGTAGCTCGGCTAACACGCACACAAACAAACACAGGCAAAGGCAAACGTGGAGCCTGAATGCCAATCAATGGGCTTACATCAGCATCCGAACCAAAACACACACAAAGAGGCAAACGTGGAGCCTGAATGCCAATCACTGGGCTTACATCAGCATCCGAACCAAAACACACGCACGGAGGCAAACATGGAGCCCGACTGCCAATCACTGGACTTACGTCGGCATCCGAACCAGACACACGCACACAGGAACCCGAATGCCACTCGATGGACTTATATCAGCTTCCGAGCATACAACAAGAAGAAGGGTCTCAATTGCAACCAGGGCAAGAGAAAGGGAAGGTCTCAATCGCAACGAGGGCGAGAGAAAAGCATTAGTGTTAGTTGTTAGTCAAACTCGACAAGACATCGCGTCTCGCGCCTACGTATCTCACCTGAACGTGAGAATCAGAGTTGCCGTAGTTCGGCTAAACTATTCCTGTTGGTTTGTGTTTTTTAAGTGGACAACGTCAATACGCAATCTACCTGATGCTCGACCTTTGGAGACTTACTCACCTGTAGTAGAAGGAGTGGACGTATCCTTAAGAGGGGATAATGTTTGTTTGTGTTTTAAGAAAGCTCAAGCAAGAAAGGAAGTCCTATACGAAGGAACCGTGCTACCTTAATTGTCATGCAAACGAGACTACGCGGAGTCTAGCAAACCTAGGGGATACAATCACACCACACAAACATATACAGCATGAAATAAACACACCAACAAGGGGGCTCAAACATCAGGGTTAGGCTTTAGTCGAGGGGTCATATCAACCTCAACAAACAAGCCTCTGTATCGGGGTCAGGTTAGCTCTTAACCTTGCCATTGAGGGGCTAAGGTGAAGCTAGATGAAAGGTGATGAGGGGTGTGCCTCATTGCTTCTATCTCTGATCAGAGAGAGCATCAGACAAAAGGAGCGTGGGTCCAGAATGGGGGGACCCTTCTACGCTCAGGACATAGACTCGACTGTACAATGTACAAGATCTTGGGCTTGGATCTCAATGCTATAACCATGTAATGGGAGCAAGGAGAAGACTCACTGAATAGTGGGGGATAGATTGCTTATCCCTACCTTCCACCAATTGCCTTATTTAAAGGACTTTCACCTGCTTGGGACAAATATAAACATACACAAGCATTGCCTCTTAAGGAGGACTTCAGACAATGTGCCCGGCCCGGTAACAGCCGGGTCTCCAGACTACATGAAGAAGAATGTTCTATACCTCAATGCCAATTGCTTATAAGCAAAGCAATGCAAAGCAAGTTCTTAAGAGAACTGAGCAACTAAGGGTACCTGGAAACAGTCAAACAGAATCAGCATCTACTTTCACAAACAGACAACAATATAATGACCAACAGTGTACAATCATAATCAAACAATGGTGTGCATAGCACAAAGCTCAAGGCTCAAACATCCTACAAAACAAACACATTAGTTTATAGGTCAAGCAACACAATCCCAAATGTGAAACAAATGCCTTAATCCTTAACTTCTTAACCTGAAAAGCCATAATCACATTCAAATGTAAGTAACATGACCACTAGGACTAGCCTAGGGTCAAAAAGATGGAAAAATCTTAAAACAACAACCAATTCATGATCAAAGTCAAGCTATATTAATTACAAAGGGATCCCAATTGGTCCCATATCCAAACTATGCACACATTTCAATTTATGCACCATGTAAGGCAAAGTGAGCAAAAGTAAACCACATATGAGCAACCAGCAAGATCACATCCAAAAAAATATCAAAACAGCATGGAAAATTCTACAAAAATTATATTCTAACCAGAAGGCATTCAACAAGCCACATGTTAATTTTCAAGTCATTTGGACTAGTAGATCAACAGGAATTAATTAAACATATCGAAGCATGCAAAAACAACATCAAATGAAGCCCACAAATGTGCATCAACTTCAATTAGATGGTAAACAGTAATGGCGCATTAGAAACTAGTGGGACCAAAGCCAAAAGATAGCTACAGGGGTTAAGAACTATCCTATCAATTTTCATAGTCATTGGATAAATTATGTGCATTTGGCAACATGTAGACTAAAGGTTACACAAGTGAAGCTCTAAAAGACTAGGCCGCAAGAAAAATGCCAATCAAATCGAAAATGGGTTGTAAAAATCCACAAAAATTCACAGAGGATGTTAACATATCAAACAAGCTTCATGCAAAAATTCAAGGCCATTGGCCAGAGGGAAGCATGGTAAACAATTAGGGGAATACAGCATGTCCAACTATGTCACATTTTTACACATCCAAATTCAATAATTCATATATAATAAACCATAGGCCTAAAAATTCCCAAACCTATGTCAAAAAATCCAGAAGGATGTCAAGAATCAATATCTCAATTTTCATTTAATTTGGCTTAAGCATGTGGTCTCTATAATTAAAATGGTAAAGTATGTGGAAATATGTATGCATTAAGAACATTCTATGGCAATTCCAATTTCTACCAAGCACACATTTATTTTTGACTTTTATAAAATAATAGAGAAAAAATGATGATCAACAAAAAAAGTCTTGCATTTTTTGGATTATTTTTGAAGATTATATGATTTTTAGAAGCTTTAAAAATAAATTTAATATTTGTTTGGAGTTTATTAGGATTTATTTAATTAAATTAGGATGCAGTGGCAAAGTGGTAATAATTGAGTCTGCGCCTAATACACTGCCGTTTCAATTAGATGAGGTGTCAACACCGGATTGGGCCTGGCAATTAGAAACAAGAAAATGCAAAGCAATCGGACAGAAGCAAGATCTATGAGCGATTTTTCCAGAAAAGCTATGAAGTTCAACGCGTTCTTCGTCAGTTCTTCGTCCAGATTTCCAGGTTTTCGCAAATGGCGATGAGAATACCCAAACCACACACCGGTCGAACCGGTTTTGTCTCAGGAGCATGAATATGTATGCGATTTCATCTATAGATCACTACGCAATGCGAATCGATGGAAAGGAAGAAATGCTTCGAAACTTCAATCATGGATTACTCACTCAATTTTCAACGAAAATACAAACCACAAATTGATACATGATCTATGAGCTATGCACTACACAATCCCTAACTCAATTGAGGCGATTACGAATTTTGGAAATCCAACCTTTCTTGACGACAGCAACGGAATCGCGCGGTTCAGGTCTTGATGATGCGAAACAGACGCAGCAAGTTAATTCAGGAGGTGCGTGGAATGATTCTTGTAGCTCAACGATGCCGTATCCTTCAGGAATCTTCAACTGTCATGGAACTTGTACTTGCTTCAATGGCGAAGAACCTTCAAATATTTTCCACTTTCTTGCTTCCAAACCTGCAAACAGAACTTCAACAGCAAATGTAATTGACGAATTCGCCAAAGATTCGTGCAGAAAATGAAGGATTATGGATGAAATTTTGAAAAAAAGTATGAAAGTTCAAAGTGAAAAATGAGAGAGAAATCCAAAATTTTCTTGAGATTTTCTGTTGTAAATGATGAATTATGATTAGTGTGCATTTCTGTTAGAGATTAAGTATTTATATGGAAACACTAATCCAAGTTCTTAATCTCAATTAGTGAAAAATGGTGATTAGTGAAAATGAGTTTATGTGATGCCTTTGGACCTTTTGCTCTTTTTCCAAACCAATCCATATATCAGCTCAAATTTGATTCCAGCAAGTCCAAAATACCATATGCAATGTGTAGAAACAAAAATCATTTCAATTGGATGCCTATTTTGCAATTTCACCATGTGATGGAAAATGTCCAATTTATGCACTTTCATTCTTCAAGCCAAAACTCAAATTATGAGGCCTAGCCATGAAATGAGGATTCAAACACACTCCAAATGCCATTCCTGAGGTGTTACAAAAGGTCCCATCTCAAAATTTCATATATTTTGACATTTGGACGATTTTGCCCCTGATCCAATTTAACAGTCTAGTTGAAAAGTGACTTTTTGCATTGGCCCTTTTTGGAAAAATCCAATGATGCACCCTTGAAGTACATGTCAAATGGAGTTTGTGAATATAAAGAACTTGCAATTTGGACCAACCATGTGGTAGTTATGGCCTCCTGATTACGGGTCTTTTCTGAAATTCACTGAGCCATATTTTGCAAACCACACATTGGATTTTTGAGTTCTTGGACTTTTTGGAATGGTGAGAACAAGATCTTCAACTTTCATGTTGGACAAAATCCCATTTGAAGCTTGTATGATGAAGTTATTTTGAGGAGAAAAAGTTTCCATTTTGGGCAGCTGAAATTACAGGTCATCTGCTATTTTTGGAAACTTTCTGTCTGGCCTCCAAATCTTCAACCTTGGTCCTTGGCATGTAAAATGAGACTTATATGGACATGAACGAGGCCTTTCAAACCATTTCTCACCTTCCAATCCATAAAATCGGGCGCAGTTGACCACAGTTTGACTTTCTAGGGTTTCTGGTTGACTGAACAATGACTGGTGACTTCTGAGCATCCAATCTTTGGCCAAACCACTTCAAAATGATCCTTGGACCACATGAGCTTGAAAAATCAACCCTAGGGCTTTGTCTCAATGAAAATGGCACATGCTTGCTTGATTGCCTGATTCTCCTGATCAGTTGACCTAGTTCATCAACTGAGCTTGCACTTGGGCACATGGACAATGCAATGTTATGCAGTGGACATGGTTAATGCTATGACCTAGTATGCAATGAATGTACAAAATGGTAGGGTGCAAATTTGAGGTGCTACAGCTGCCCCTATTCAATCAACTGGGAACCCGAATGGATGAGAGCAATGGCTGTCAGACTTTCAGGGTAAACAGGGATTGAATACCAAGAACCGTAGAAATTTGCACACTGCTGGGACTTTTTCTTGTTTTTGCTTTCTTCTGCTTCAGAGGTACAACCACATCCAGTCATCGACACACGATGAATGGGATCAGAAATCATCTCAACTAGATGCCAACGGACAACTAGGAAAAACTCAACGTTTACCAAGACCAACGGAGAGGTAAATCAACCCTACTGGGGATAACCAGGAAAGGATACAACCATACGTCAGCGGACGCAATGGGAAAAACTCAACGTTTACCGAAACCAACGGAGAGGTAACCAGACATCATAGGATGAATGGGAAGAGATATACCACCATACGTCAGCGGACGTAATGGGGAAAAACTCAACGTTTACCAAGACCAACGGAGAGGTAACCAGACATCATAGGATGAATGGGAAGAGAGATACAACCATACGTCAACGGACGTAATGGGGAAAAACTCAACGTTTACCAAGACCAACGGAGAGGTAACCAGACATCATAGGATGAATGGGAAGAGAGATACAACCATACGTCAGCGGACGTAATGGGAAAAACTCAACGTTTACCAAAACCAACGGAGAGGTAACCAGACATCATAGGATGAATGGGAAGAGAGATACAACCATACGTCAGCGGACGTAATGGGAAAAACTCAACGTTTACCAAAACCAACGGAGAGGTAGCCAGTCATTAATGAATGAATGGAAGGAGAGATACAACCATACGTCAGCGGACGTAATGGGGAAAAACTCAACGTTTACCAAAACCAACGGAGAGGTAGCCAGTCATTAATGAATGAATGGGAAGAGAGATACAACCATACGTCAGCGGACGTAATGGGGAAAAACTCAACGTTTACCAAGACCAACGGAGAGGTAACCAGACATCATAGGATGAATGGGAAGAGATATACAACCATACGTCAGCGGACGAAATGGGGAAAAACTCAACGTTTACCAAGACCAACGGAGAGGTAACCAGACATCATAGGATGAATGGGAAGAGATATACAACCATACGTCAGCGGACGAAATGGGGAAAACTCAACGTTTACCAAGACCAACGGAGAGGTAAATCAACTCTACTGGGGATAACCAGGAAAGGATACAACCATACGTCAGCGGACGCAGTGGGAAAAACTCAGCGTTTACCAAGACCAACGGAGAGGTAACCAATCATTAATGAATGATTGGAAGGATAGTGATACAACCATACGTCAGTGGACGAAATGGGGAAAAACTCAACGTTTACCAAGACCAACGGAGAGGTAACCTGACATCATCGGATGAATGGGAAGACTCGACCAGACGTCATAGGACGAAAGGGAGAAGCTCGACGTTTATCGACACCAACGGAGAAGGAGAAAACTCAACCAAGACGTCATAGGACGAAAGGGAGACTCAACCAGACGTCATAGGACGAAAGGGAGAAGGAGAAAACTCAGCCAGACGTCATAGGACGAAAGGGAGACTCAACGTTTATCGACACCAACGGAGAAGGAGAAAACTCAGCCAAGACGTCATAGGACGAAAGGGAGACTCAACGTTTATCGACACCAACGGAGAAGGAGAAAACTCAGCCAAGACGTCATAGGACGAAAGGGAGACTCGACCAGACGTAATAGGACGAAAGGGAGAAGGAGAAAGCCACTTCACGAGGGAAAGGCACCACAACCGGAAACCGAATAGGACGTCTACTGGGAATTCTGGCTGGGAATCAACCAGACATTAATGAATGAACTGGGAATAGGGTATACAATCAGACGTCATCGGACGAATGAGAAAAACACAACGTTTATCGAAACCAACGGGGAGGTAAATCCACTTGGGGAAAGGTACAACTAGACGTCATAGGACGCATAGGAAAAACTCGACGTTTATCGACACCAACGGAGAGGAGGACTCTGAGGGGAATCATATGGCATTACCAAATGATCTGTGGGGAATAAGCAACTAGACATCATCGGACGACTAGGAAAAACTCGACGTTTATCGACACCAACGGAGAGGAGGTTCAACTAGGGAAGACCCTGTGGGGAAAGATATCAACTATACGCCAACGGACGCATAGGAAAAACTCGACGTTTATCGACACCAACGGAGAGGAGGACTCTTCTGGGGAGAGAAGGACGCAACCAAATCATCAACGGATGATAGGAAAAAACTCGACGTTTATCGACACCAACGGAGAGGAGGACTCTTCACTAGGGAAGAAGGACGACGTTACGAACATCGAAAGATGATGTTTACCGACACCAAAGAAGACCAGATACTCGCGGGTGCTGACAGGATACTGACATATACATGTGTCAGGGCAAGGATACACACTTGCAGGAGATCTCACTGGGGAACAAGGTCACGACAGTGAGCAAACAGGAAGGAACACCAAGGATACCGGGTTGTAGGTATGAAACGGGTGACTGACCAAAGCGTGAATTGGTTCGTGTTCCAAAACACTCAACATCTTGAAGAGGGCTAGAAAAACAGTCTTGTTAAAGGATGGACATTCGATTCCACAGGGAATACGAATCTTACTCGACTGGGGAGGACAAAACTTCGACCCAAGAGCGCATGAGACATATTATCTATAGCCGTCAAAACGTAGATAATAGACTCGCATGGAAGATTATCCATAACCGGGTTGTAGGTTGTTAAATGGATAAATCGACCGAGATCATCCTGAAGAGAGCAAAGGCAAACTTGTTAAAGGATGGACATTCGATTCCGAACAAAGGAATACGAACCTTACTCTGCTGGAGAAAACAATCAAAGGACTGACCAGAGAGTGCATGAGACATATTATCTATAGCCGTCAGAACGTAGATAATATACTCGCATGGAAGATTATCCATAACCGGGTTGTAGGTTGTTAGATGGATAAACGACCGAAAAGAAAGGCATCAGGGTACCAGACTAGGTATGCAAAGATGACCAATCAAAAGAGGATGAAGTTGCTTACTCGGAGAAAATATCCAAAAGGAAGGGGAAGACCCACTGGGGACAATACTGCTTGATCAAGGCAAGTATCCAGAGGGGACAAGACTATCAATACCGCAAACTGGGTACTGATAACTGCAAAGAGGGGATTACATCTACCGGTTAGTAGGTAGAAAACCACGGGAAAGTAACCAGTCATCGATAAGATGAGCACACAGGGTTAACTCCACCAAGGGGATGAAAGTGGGTTTTTACAACTACCGATAGGGTAGAAAACCACAAAGATAGGACTTACAACTACCGGGTTGTAGGTAGAGGCCAACAAACAGAATGAACCACAAAGGTTACCTCTGCTAGGGGACGAAAGTGGGATTTTACAACTACCGACTTGTAGGTAGAAAACCACGACGATAGGACTTACAGCTACCGGTTTGTAGGTAGAAGCCCAAAAATTCCGCTGAGGATAAGATGAATGAGTGCCGGTTAGTGAGCAACTATTCATTTATGCCCCAGGGAAAAACAGGAGACAGCCACAAGGAAGCCAATTCAGGATCGATCCAAAAAGGCAAACTGAACCAAGACATCCTAATGAGGAAAGAACTCACTAGGGAAAACCCATCCCCTTATGGAGGGAACGGAAGCAACCGTCATCCACGAGGATGTATCTCAGTGGGGAGCGCAGAATGAAATGACAGACATTTTCTGCTTAAAGGGTCCACTCTACATGGAGAGATCAGACACACCCACATCTGCTAAGGAAAAAAGATCCAAGCTGGCAAGATGCTACCAATTGGGGAGTAACAAAGATGGGGATACCCCCTCACTTGCGGGGTCACTTGTTGGGAAAACACCTCTCTCAACCCTGCTGGGGAACCCAATTCTGAAATCGATCCAAGCGATGCTAAACTCTTTCCAACAACCCATTCTTGGTCAATTCACCACGGCCTCGGGCTAATGGATATGCTTGCAATGCAGATGCATGAGTTTTTTTTTTTAGTGTAATGCCCCATGATTATGGAAATGCCACGCACTAATGATGCAATATGTTATGCTTATCTACATGATGAATGCATAAACACGCGTCTCCTCCAGAGACAACACTGAGGAACTCCAGGAACTGCACTGAGGATCTCATTACCACGTCGATTTCCACCCTGCTGGGGAAAGATAAAACCTCGCTGGGGATGACCTCCATCGAACCCATACTGCTTGGAGATTACCCTGCTAGGGGAGGCCACCCATGCTTATCTCTACTGGGGATGATTTTCTCCGAACCCGATCCGCTTGGGGACCTCGCTGAGGGAAAACCATCAACACAAACTCTGCTGGGAAGACAGCTTCAGACTTGGAAAACAACCACAACTCCGATGGGGACACGGTAACCTTCATGCTTGCTGAGGAGGCACTGATCTCAAATTTATTAGGGAACTAACACTCTCACACCCACTGGGGATACAGCCTATTGGGTACGGAACGCCTGTCAAGTCGTCGAACAACGTCATCCATCGTCCACCCACAGTGTCAGCTTTCCACTTTTGAGAACTCCCAGACTTGCCTGGACTTTTCTGATTCATCCCACGAAGATCAAATTCCTGGGATTCATACAAACTTTCCAGTCCTTAGACTTTGAAGAGTCCTCTTGGTTAACTTTCCAGGATCGTCGTCGTAATCCTTCACCGTCCTTTCATTGTTCGTCTATCCCTTGCCCCTGGTTGGACTCTGTGGGGATCTTTTGTCAAAAGGCTTCATATCACTACTTGCCAGCGAATGAAGATATCTAACGGCACCTGCACAAGAGATTGTTAGATAAAAGCGTGCCCCAGGCGTGCCAACACTTCAACATCTAAGTCACTCCAACTTCCGAATAAGATTTCCAGATTTCAATCTTATAAGCATGCATCGGAAGGGACCTCTATGTTTCAAAATGCAAGTATTCTTTATCAAAACGAACGGATGTTTTCGTAATCAAAGCGGTAATGAAAACAAAAACAAAACTATTTGACTGAACACACACTTTATTGACTGAAACAAAAAAATGGCTCAGAATTGAGCAACCCACAGGAGGCAAACCCTGGAAAGAGGTGATTGCGCATAAAAGGAGAAAATCTATCCTATTGGCAATGTGAAATCATGATCTCATCGGGTTCCAACTCGGTTACACCCCATATGTCCTCAAGACTTTCCGCACTTTCTGTCTTCTGAACAAGACGCTTCCAATCGATCTCTGCCGGAGACTATCCAAGCCATATCTCAAGCACAAACGATCATGCTGGACGCAGTTGTTCGTTTCAATCCCTCTTTTGCCTGGACCGCCCTTTCAGGTTTCAGTCCACCGGGATACCCTTTTTTGCCCAAGTCGCCCTTGTGAGGTTTTCGACTTGCCGGGTGTACAGTTCTTTTCTTTTATTATCCCTAACTTTTGCCCGAACCTTTTCTCTTTTTCTTCGGTTCGCCGGGATGCCCCTTTTTGCCTGGACTTTTTCTTTTTTGTCCAGCGGGTCAATTTTTCACGAAGTATCTTCTAACTGCGTCCGCATTCATAGGGGATGGAAAATCTTCATCATCCGTGGTCGTCAACAACAAGGCTTTGTCGGAGAAAGCCTTCTTGACCATGCTGGGGATTCATGACTGTATATCCGCTTGCCCCACGATCGTTGAGGAGGAAGGATCCTTTTCAACACCATATCTCTCATGATACCCACGAGGTCCCACTTCTCGGTTAACAACACGCTTCATTCACTGGGTACAACTGCCCCGCGGCAAATAACTGCCAGCCTCTTTTCCTCAATCAGGCTCAACGTGTCATACCGAGTCTTTATCACCTCAGCCTTCTCTAATCCATCAGGACTCTCCATAATGAGATCTGGCCTCCAGCAGGCAATATCACTTCCATCCCATACTGAATGAGGAAGGTGTTGCCCCAGTAGATGTACGTATCGAAGTACGACACTCAGGATACCAACTTCGTACTCAGCCACCATCGTTGGTGCCTTCAACTGTTATCGGGGAAGCACTAGCTCATTCACTTTAAACTCTCCCCATCAGACATCAGAATCCGTTCGGATTTAGGGTCAGGCCCCTCCTCCGGGATCGGTCACTCTCAATCTTTCGATTTGAGCACCTCGAGATGTCCTCATCAGGGACTTCAAACTTCCTTGGTTGAGAATCATCAATGGGTTGTTGGGCGAGATAACCATACAATACCCTCCTCTTGATTGCTTTCTGGGAGGTATACCGAATATCGTATTCAGTTGACGCCATTTGCCCTCTCGCAACCCGTCCGGTCCATGCTGACTTCTCAAGTACATACTTGATCAGATCCATTTTGGATATCCACAAGGTGGTATGAACCAGCATACTGTCTCAGTCGGCGAGCAGCCTATGCCAAAGTACATCAAGTTTTCTCGAACAATGAGTGCATTGTTTCACAGTCGATAAACCTTTTGCTTAGGTAAATTGCGTGCTCTTTTCGACAAGACTTGTTATGCCGACCCATTACCCCTCATAGATCCCTCGAGGGCTGTCAAGTACTAGATTAACAGTCGTTTCTTCCCCGGAAGGTATCAGAATCAGAGGTTCCTGCTACTCATTTTTCTTTCCATGCCCCTTGGCAGTCATCATTCCACCTGACCATTTGATTTCTTTTCTCTCTTTTTTTGTTTGTTTTTGGTTCAGGCGTTTCTTGCACTGTTTTTTTTTTGTCCACTTTTTTTTTTTTTTTTTTTTTTTTTTTTGCAGGAAAAACCTCGATTCCTCTTTCATTCACAACATGCCTCGGCAGCTTGCTGGACAGCACTCCATAAGTGCACTGACTTAGACTCAACAGTATGAGTTAGTTTCGATCTGGCCAAACAATTTGCCCCAGATCCACCGGATGCCCCTCTTCTGCTTGGGACTTTGTCATCATGTCATCAACATGGCATTCGCTTTCACGATGAGTCATATCATGAAACAAAGTCACCGTAGTCCTTTGATCCGTGGCACCGACCTTCTTCTTCACTAGAGGATAGTCTTCTCTCGATGGTAGCTCGTGCCCCACAACATGGGTATTCCACCCTGGTGTATCTGGATGCAACCAGGTGAAGATATCAACCTGCTCTTTCAACAGGGCTACCATTCTGTTCTTGACTTGCCTCTGAAGCGGCCTCAACTTTCATTTCCCTTCTGACCTCGGCGGTACTTGGGATGACAATCTTGAATCGCTCCTCGTGTGGTTGAATCACCTTCTCCTCTTGTTTCAACAACCTAGCTAATTCCAGCAGATCACAATCTTCTTCGCCTTCTTCTTCGGCATGATAGCTTGGAGTGTCGAAGTCATACAGAGGTGTAACCAAATTGTTATCGATGAGATCAGGATAGTAATCACTTTTAAGGTCTGAACCAAATGAATCAAAAAGAAAGAGAATAAAAACATTGCCATTTTTATTTTTATTTTTTAAAACTGCAAAAAAGTGAAAAACAGGGAACACCGCTTTAATCACAAAACATCCATTTATTACTGATGCAAAATGTTGCACAATGAAACACATGAGATGGCCCTTACAATGGACCAGTACGTTTCGGGCAAAACGTATGGCTTTCATGCGAACAAAATTAAACCACAGAAATACTATACTTCCGGATGAGCGACAGTGATGCTTTTGGAGGCCTTCCAATTGCCTGGTACGCACGACTTTATCCACAGCTCGAGTTCGCGGTCGCGGTCGATCTCTTCACTCACTGAACAAGCATGATCAGAATTCAGCATTCCTGCACCGACGAAGATGTACGGTGGACGACGTCCTCTGTTTGGTCTAGACGACTCTTGATCTGGATAACCAATCCCGAACATGTCTGCCTTCACCACTATGTCAATGATCCTTCCCCAACCTCGGGCCTCTTTGTTCTTCACCACCTCTAGAGCTTGTTTATACGAAGAAATGGACAGCGTCTTCTCTTTCCCAATAACAACAGCATTCTCTACCTTGATGGTTTCAATTGCTTGACTGGGTGTTTCAACTTTTTCACTATCCATTTCCACTTCCATTGTCTTCTGGGTTGTATCTCTCGTCAATGCACACCCCTCTGTGGCAACGGCCGCACAACAATTATCAACAACAGGGAAAGCTCCATCCTGCATCAGAGGTTTTGGGACCACCGCCATTGGAACCTTTAACTGATCTTCCTCAGTCACCCCCATTCCTCTCTTGACCTTTTTCACCATCTTCATCCTTACAGGACCCTTCCTGGGTACAGGGTTGACATCCCCATCCATGATCTGTGCCAAGCTGATGATCTTGGAGTCCACCATATCCTGGACAACATGCTTGAAAGCCCTACAACCCTCAACATTGTGCCCGGGTGCCTCAGAATGGAACTCGCACTTGGCATTCTCATCATAGTGTGCAGGCCTCTTCTGTTGTGCTATGGGAATCAAAATCCTTGGCCGGACTAACCCTAAATCCCTCAATCTCCTGAATAGAAGGGTGTAGGTCACAGGTGGTTCCTCGAACTAACGTTCTTCTTTTTTCTTCTTCACCTGGCTTCTAGCTCTCGGTGCCTTCTGTTGAGGTGGTGGTTGTTGCGGTGGTACAAGTGGATTACCAACAGGAGCGGTTACAGCGGCAGCATAAGGATGATAACGATCCTTACTGCGTTCTTTCTTTGCTGGCACACCACTTGAGTCAACCCCTTTCTCGAGCAGGCCACTGCCAGAGGGTTTCTTTGCTACAGAGTCAGAGGGATTTGTCACTTCGGATGATGGAGCTTTTCCCTGAACTTTCTCCTTGATCATCCAGCCCTCAATCCTTTCCAATCTCTCGGCCATGGCTTTCTGCCCCAAGGCAAGCCCTTGCACAACACTGAACAAGTCCCTCATCATCTCTTTCAGTTCGAGGATGTCGGCGCTGGGAAGATCCATCGACTTGAATTTACTGACCCCAGCAGGTTATCTGAACAGACGAGCTGTGCGCACCGGTTGAATACTGAAACCTACAAAACAGCAAACGGGTTAGTATGACTCACACATGCAATGTCTGTCCGTACTAGGAATATTTTGTCCTTTGATTCCGGTTCCATCGAGACAGATAAAATTTTATCAACAATTACATCTGGATGTCTCTCAACATGAGTCTCTGTTAAAAATAATGGACCCTGAGTACGGACAGACATGAGTTGAATGCAGATGAATGCGAAATGAGACCAATGCAAATGCATGAATGCAGGTCGCTGTGCCGCCAAGTCATCTGAAGACCCATTCTCTGAACCAGTCCCAGTCAACTGAGTCACCATAAATCCGACTTGGGGAGTTCCGAAATAAACGGAACTGGAGATTACATTACTATCATCACAGGAACATCCACTGAACGGAAGATAATCAGATCCTCTGAACGAGTACTCTCAAATTCAACCTGGGGATCCGAAATAAACGGAACCCGCTGATAAACCACGGACAGAACTCCGGCGTCCCAGAAATAAATGTCCATGATTCACAGTCACCATCAGTACCAAGAGTCACCAACAAGTCACCAACCAGTCAGCAACTGTACCTGTAATAATCAACCCCTCCCACTCACGGGTGTCATCTAGGCCAGGGTAAGGTCAAGAGAAACGCAGCATAAATAACCTTTCGCAGAATATCATCCTGTGCACACCCGATGTATGCACCGATAATATCCCACCAGGGTCTGAACTGCTCGTGATGTCAATGTTCCGCTAAGTGGCGCATACCACCCGCTTCCCATGAATCACTCTATTCCTAGGTTTCCTAGATTGCACTCATAGCCTGGGTATTGGGCCTTTTACCTCGAGTAACTCCCACCCCCAATCAGAGAAAACACAGCCAGCACAGCAGATGGAATGAATAAATGCAAACATTAATGCACACATTGAATGCAAACAGTAAATGAAATGAATGCAATAAATAACAGCAGATAGCAACCAAAGCCCTAACCTAGAGAGCGCTAGGAGAGACCCGCTTAGGGAAGAAGGACCAGCACAGGTCAACTTCCTATAGGTCCCCAGCAGAGTCGCCAGCTGTCGCATTACGCGAAAAACCGGCGGGAAAACAAGAACAACAGAGCCGCCACCGTGCGTTATTTATCCCAAAAGAGGGAAAGGAAACGCTCAGAGTAAACCTGGAAAAAGCATGGTCTCGCGACCAAAGAGAATGGGATCGGGAGTCGGTTATGCGAAGGGAAGGTATTAGCACCCCTACGCATCCGTCGTACTCGACGGGATCCACGCACAATAGGAAGGGAAATTGGTTGCTAAAACACTGCTCAAATAAACATCTATACAGGCTGAAAGAGACACGAGGAAACAAACAAGACTGACTCGGCAGGACATCGCGTCCTGGGCCTACTTAGTCTATCAGGCATAGACATCAGAGTCTAAGTAGTTCGGACCGGGGAAAACAACACATGCTCGCTAGGATATCTCATCCTATGCATACGTATCTCCTCTGGACGAAGGAGAATCAGAGCATCCGTAGCTCGGCTAACACGCACACAAACAAACACAGGCAAAGGCAAACGTGGAGCCTGAATGCCAATCAATGGGCTTACATCAGCATCCGAACCAAAACACACACAAAGAGGCAAACGTGGAGCCTGAATGCCAATCACTGGGCTTACATCAACATCCGAACCAAAACACACGCACGGAGGCAAACATGGAGCCCGACTGCCAATCACTGGACTTACGTCGGCATCCGAACCAGACACACGCACACAGGAACCCGAATGCCACTCGATGGACTTATATCAGCTTCCGAGCATACAACAAGAAGAAGGGTCTCAATTGCAACCAGGGCAAGAGAAAGGGAAGGTCTCAATCGCAACGAGGGCGAGAGAAAAGCATTAGTGTTAGTTGTTAGTCAAACTCGACAAGACATCGCGTCTCGCGCCTACGTATCTCACCTGAACGTGAGAATCAGAGTTGCCGTAGTTCGGCTAAACTATTCCTGTTGGTTTGTGTTTTTTAAGTGGACAACGTCACTACGCAATCTACCTGATGCTCGACCTTTGGAGACTTACTCACCTGTAGTAGAAGGAGTGGACGTATCCTTAAGAGGGGATAATGTTTGTTTGTGTTTTAAGAAAGCTCAAGCAAGAAAGGAAGTCCTATACGAAGGAACCGTGCTACCTTAATTGTCATGCAAACGAGACTACGCGGAGTCTAGCAAACCTAGGGGATACAATCACACCACACAAACATATACAGCATGAAATAAACACACCAACAAGGGGGCTCAAACATCAGGGTTAGGCTTTAGTCGAGGGGTCATATCAACCTCAACAAACAAGCCTCTGTATCGGGGTCAGGTTAGCTCTTAACCTTGCCATTGAGGGGCTAAGGTGAAGCTAGATGAAAGGTGATGAGGGGTGTGCCTCATTGCTTCTATCTCTGATCAGAGAGAGCATCAGACAAAAGGAGCGTGGGTCCAGAATGGGGGGACCCTTCTACGCTCAGGACATAGACTCGACTGTACAATGTACAAGATCTTGGGCTTGGATCTCAATGCTACAACCATGTAATGGGAGCAAGGAGAAGACTCACTGAATAGTGGGGGATAGATTGCTTATCCCTACCTTCCACCAATTGCCTTATTTAAAGGACTTTCACCTGCTTGGGACAAATATAAACATACACAAGCATTGCCTCTTAAGGAGGACTTCAGACAATGTGCCCGGCCCGGTAACAGCCGGGTCTCCAGACTACATGAAGAAGAATGTTCTATACCTCAATGCCAATTGCTTATAAGCAAAGCAATGCAAAGCAAGTTCTTAAGAGAACTGAGCAACTAAGGGTACCTGGAAACAGTCAAACAGAATCAGCATCTACTTTCACAAACAGACAACAATATAATGACCAACAGTGTACAATCATAATCAAACAATGGTGTGCATAGCACAAAGCTCAAGGCTCAAACATCCTACAAAACAAACACATTAGTTTATAGGTCAAGCAACACAATCCCAAATGTGAAACAAATGCCTTAATCCTTAACTTCTTAACCTGAAAAGCCATAATCACATTCAAATGTAAGTAACATGACCACTAGGACTAGCCTAGGGTCAAAAAGATGGAAAAATCTTAAAACAGCAACCAATTCATGATCAAAGTCAAGCTATATTAATTACAAAGGGATCCCAATTGGTCCCATATCCAAACTATGCACACATTTCAATTTATGCACCATGTAAGGCAAAGTGAGCAAAAGTAAACCACATATGAGCAACCAGCAAGATCACATCCAAAAAAATATCAAAACAGCATGGAAAATTCTACAAAAATTATATTCTAACCAGAAGGCATTCAACAAGCGACATGTTAATTTTCAAGTCATTTGGACTAGTAGATCAACAGGAATTAATTAAACATATCGAAGCATGCAAAAACAACATCAAATGAAGCCCACAAATGTGCATCAACTTCAATTAGATGGTAAACAGTAATGGCGCATTAGAAACTAGTGGGACCAAAGCCAAAAGATAGCTACAGGGGTTAAGAACTATCCTATCAATTTTCATAGTCATTGGATAAATTATGTGCATTTGGCAACATGTAGACTAAAGGTTACACAAGTGAAGCTCTAAAAGACTAGGCCGCAAGAAAAATGCCAATCAAATCGAAAATGGGTTGTAAAAATCCACAAAAATTCACAGAGGATGTTAACATGTCAAACAAGCTTCATGCAAAAATTCAAGGCCATTGGCCAGAGGGAAGCATGGTAAACAATTAGGGGAATACAGCATGTCTAACTATGTCACATTTTTACACATCCAAATTCAATAATTCATATATAATAAACCATAGGCCTAAAAATTCCCAAACCTATGTCAAAAAATCCAGAAGGATGTCAAGAATCAATATCTCAATTTTCATTTAATTTGGCTTAAGCATGTGGTCTCTATAATTAAAATGGTAAAGTATGTGGAAATATGTATGCATTAAGAACATTCTATGGCAATTCCAATTTCTACCAAGCACACATTTATTTTTGACTTTTATAAAATAATAGAGAAAAAATGATGATCAACAAAAAAAGTCTTGCATTTTTTGGATTATTTTTGAAGATTATATGATTTTTAGAAGCTTTAAAAATAAATTTAATATTTGTTTGGAGTTTATTAGGATTTATTTAATTAAATTAGGATGCAGTGGCAAAGTGGTAATAATTGAGTCTGCGCCTAATACACTGCCGTTTCAATTAGATGAGGTGTCAACACCGGATTGGGCCTGGCAATTAGAAACAAGAAAATGCAAAGCAATCGGACAGAAGCAAGATCTATGAGCGATTTTTCCAGAAAAGCTATGAAGTTCAACGCGTTCTTCGTCAGTTCTTCGTCCAGATTTCCAGGTTTTCGCAAATGGCGATGAGAATACCCAAACCACACACCGGTCGAACCGGTTTTGTCTCAGGAGCATGAATATGTATGCGATTTCATCTATAGATCACTACGCAATGCAAATCGATGGAAAGGAAGAAATGCTTCGAAACTTCAATCATGGATTACTCACTCAATTTTCAACGAAAATACAAACCACAAATTGATACATGATCTATGAGCTATGCACTACACAATCCCTAACTCAATTGAGGCGATTACGAATTTTGGAAATCCAACCTTTCTTGACGACAGCAACGGAATCGCGCGGTTCAGGTCTTGATGATGCGAAACAGACGCAGCAAGTTAATTCAGGAGGTGCGTGGAATGATTCTTGTAGCTCAACGATGCCGTATCCTTCAGGAATCTTCAACTGTCATGGAACTTGTACTTGCTTCAATGGCGAAGAACCTTCAAATATTTTCCACTTTCTTGCTTCCAAACCTGCAAACAGAACTTCAACAGCAAATGTAATTGACGAATTCGCCAAAGATTCGTGCAGAAAATGAAGGATTATGGATGAAATTTTGAAAAAAAGTATGAAAGTTCAAAGTGAAAAGTGAGAGAGAGATCCAAAATTTTCTTGAGATTTTCTGTTGTAAATGATGAATTATGATTAGTGTGCATTTCTGTTAGAGATTAAGTATTTATATGGAAACACTAATCCAAGTTCTTAATCTCAATTAGTGAAAAATGGTGATTAGTGAAAATGAGTTTATGTGATGCCTTTGGACCTTTTGCTCTTTTTCCAAACCAATCCATATATCAGCTCAAATTTGATTCCAGCAAGTCCAAAATACCATATGCAATGTGTAGAAACAAAAATCATTTCAATTGGATGCCTATTTTGCAATTTCACCATGTGATGGAAAATGTCCAATTTATGCACTTTCATTCTTCAAGCCAAAACTCAAATTATGAGGCCTAGCCATGAAATGAGGATTCAAACACACTCCAAATGCCATTCCTGAGGTGTTACAAAAGGTCCCATCTCAAAATTTCATATATTTTGACATTTGGACGATTTTGCCCCTGATCCAATTTAACAGTCTAGTTGAAAAGTGACTTTTTGCATTGGCCCTTTTTGGAAAAATCCAATGATGCACCCTTGAAGTACATGTCAAATGGAGTTTGTGCATATAAAGAACTTGCAATTTGGACCAACCATGTGGTAGTTATGGCCTCCTGATTACGGGTCTTTTCTGAAATTCACTGAGCCATATTTTGCAAACCACACATTGGATTTTTGAGTTCTTGGACTTTTTGGAATGGTGAGAACAAGATCTTCAACTTTCATGTTGGACAAAATCCCATTTGAAGCGTGTATGATGAAGTTATTTTGAGGAGAAAAAGTTTCCATTTTGGGCAGCTGAAATTACAGGTCATCTGCTATTTTTGGAAACTTTCTGTCTGGCCTCCAAATCTTCAACCTTGGTCCTTGGCATGTAAAATGAGACTTATATGGACATGAACGAGGCCTTTCAAACCATTTCTCACCTTCCAATCCATAAAATCGGGCGCAGTTGACCACAGTTTGACTTTCTAGGGTTTCTGGTTGACTGAACAATGACTGGTGACTTCTGAGCATCCAATCTTTGGCCAAACCACTTCAAAATGATCCTTGGACCACATGAGCTTGAAAAATCAACCCTAGGGCTTTGTCTCAATGAAAATGGCACATGCTTGCTTGATTGCCTGATTCTCCTGATCAGTTGACCTAGTTCATCAACTGAGCTTGCACTTGGGCACATGGACAATGCAATGTTATGCAGTGGACATGGTTAATGCTATGACCTAGTATGCAATGAATGTACAAAATGGTAGGGTGCAAATTTGAGGTGCTACAATGTGTAACACCCCGATAATAATATGATAATTATTTAAATTAAGTTAATAATTTATTTATTAATTTAATTAGATAATTGGATTATTATTATTATTATTTTTGGAATTATTGAATTATTATTATTATTGGGATAATAATATAAATTGGAATATATATATGTTGGAAATAAGGAAAAAGAATCCCATTTGGTAAAAAACAGTTTCACGTGAAACAGAGAAGCGATTGAGGAAGAGGAAAAGGGCAAAGAGGCAGAGCAAGAGGAAGAAGGTTGAAGAAGAGAAGAGCTTGGAGCTTGAGATTCGCCGGATTAACTCAGGTAAGGGGGGTTTATCGTCGTTTAATGGGTATTATGGGTTAGCATGTAATGGGTAGTGATGAACCGTTGAATTGACCCTACTTGGGATTGTGAATGCTGAAAATGATGTTGGATAAACTGTGTTAAAAACTGTAATTGAATCGATAATGGTGTGTGTCGTAATTTACTGGACGTATAGCTTTTTACGGAATTGGAATCGGAGGTCCGGAAGTCCTCCAACGGCGGAAAATGCGGAGAATTCTGCATTCTGCTTTGTGTTAGCGCAGGAACAGCTTTCTGTCTTGCGTTAACCGGTTAACCCAGGGTGTTAACCGGTTAACACTGTTGTGATTTGTGAAAACTGCTATTTTGTCTGCGTTAACCGGTTAACCCAGGGCGTTAACCGGTTAACACTGTTGCGTTTTGCCAGAAAGTGTGTTTGTGCTGCGTTAACCGGTTAACCCAGGGCGTTAACCGGTTAACACTGTTGCAGAGTGGAAAATTGGTGTTTTAAATGTTGTGTGCCTATTTGAGGGTTGGCCTATGTTGGCATATGATGTAATAGGGATAAATTCCCGCTGTTTTGAGCAGTGTAGGTATTAGTAGAGTGTGCTAATACTGTGATTGATTAATTGACATGATATGATGTTTTGATGAATGTGTTGATGATGTATGATGGTATGCATAATGCTATGAGTGTATATCTTATGCATGTGTTGGTGAATGGACTGTTTTATGGCTTAGAGTGTGAGCATAAGTCCATTGTGGATTATTGTTGATGATTTTGCATTGCTAGGTGATTTAGCATGCATATTGTGGTCCTTGGTGGTAGCTAATTCCCGTGGTGAGGAATTAGTGAGTTGGTGGTAGCTAATTCCCGTGGTGAGGAATTAGTGAGTCGGTGGTAGCTAATTCCCGTGGTGAGGAATTAGTGAGTGAGTCACTAGGTCTCAATTGAGTGGGACTAGTGGACTTGGTAGCCGTATCTGGGTTTGATCGGTGAGGTGAACTATATGTTCACGAATAGTCGGTACCGCATGTGTGGAGTCTCATTGCATAATGTATGTATGTATGGCATATAATATGAATGGATGTATTCTAATATTATACGTGTTGTTTTGGTGATTGTGTTGATATGAGTATGAGTATGAATATGAGTTGATGTTGCCGTTGCTGAATGTGTGTTATGATTAGGGTGATGAAATGCGTTAATTTACTTAACATGACATGATATTTTATAATGCTTATTATATCGATTGAGGAACTCACCCTTACAACTATTTTTCAGGTAACGAGCAATGAGTTGAGTAGAAGCTAATGCTTGGAGTCTAGTGTAGTCTCCCTAGTGGGTCATGCTCTGATAGATGTAACATCGGGAGGGAACATTTTAATTGTGTTGTTGATGATTGTTGGACCAGTTACATGTAGTATGTTACATGTTTGAATGATCGATTTGATCTCTATCCGCTGTGTATTGTGCAATACTTTATGTTTTGAGTTAAATAATGAGCATGACTAAATATTTATTGTGAAATATTGTGTGACACCCTTGATTGCATATTACTCTGATTGATGTGTTGTTATATTTTAATTAAATATTTGGGGTATTATAGAAGGGTGTTACATTAGTGGTATCAGAGCATAGTCGGTCGAGTCGAGTCGTAATTATTCTGTTTCCCCTGTACGGGATAGGTGTTGTGTAACCCTATCAGTACTTATTGTTTTAGCTTGTTGGGTTTTCAGAATAGAGATGGCTGGAAGAGGTAGAGATGATGCTGCGATTGCTGAGGCTCTGGGTATGCTAGCTGGAGTACTTGGAGGAAGTCCGAATGTTGTGGGAATGGGAGCTGCTCGTCAACTGAGTGAGTTCCAGAAGAACAATCCTCCAATGTTCAAGGGAGCATACGATCCAGATGGCGCTCAGAAGTGGTTGAAGGAGATCGAGAGAATCTTCCGAGTGACTGAGTGTGCCGATAACCAGAAGGTCAGGTTCGGTACGCATATGCTGTCGGAGGAAGCTGATGATTGGTGGGTTGCTACCCACACTGAGTTGGAAACTGCTGGGAATGCTGAGATCACTTGGGCTGTGTTCAGAGAGAGATTCCTGAGGAAGTATTTTCCAGAGGATGTTAGAGGAAAGAAAGAGATAGAGTTCTTGGAATTGAAGCAGGGCAATCGGTCTGTTACTGAGTATGCTGCTAAGTTCACAGAACTGTCGAAGTATTATACTCCCTATGATGAGGCTAATGGGGAATTTTCAAAATGTGTGAAGTTTGAGAACGGGTTGCGTCCCGAGATCAAGCAGGCTATTGGGTATCAGCGGATCAGAGTGTTTTCTGACTTGGTTGACTGTTGCAGGATTTTTGAACAGGATTCCAAAGCCAGAGCGGAGAGCTATCAACAGAGGGTTGATAGAAGAGGCAAGAATCAGAATGATCATGGGAAACCGTATGCAGCTGGCAGAGGTTTCCAGAGTCAGAGTGGGATGAAGAGGCCTAGTGGGGGAGACTCTAGTGCTCCTGCTAAGTGTTACAGATGTGGTCAGGCTGGACATCGTGTCCATGAGTGTACCAGTGCTGTGAGGAAGTGTTTCAAGTGTGGAAAAGGTGGTCATTTGGCTGCAGAGTGCGGGTCGAAGACTGTGACTTGTTTCAATTGTGGAGAGTTGGGTCATATCAGTCCACAGTGTCCTAAGCCAAAGAAGGAGAATCAGTCGGGAGGCAAGGTTTTTGCTTTATCGGGCTCTGAGACTTCTGCAGATGGTCGTTTGATCCGAGGTACGTGTTATATTAATGGCTTTCCTCTTATAGCTATTATTGACACCGGTGCTACTCATTCCTTTATATCTTTGGATTGTGCTGTGAAACTTAAGTTAGAGATATCTGAGATGCTTGGAAGTATGGTGATTGATACTCCTGCGAAGGGTTCAGTGACTACTACTTCAGTTTGTTTGAATTGTCCTTTGAGTATTTTTGGTAGAGACTTTGGGATAGACCTTGTGTGTCTTCCATTAGTGCAGATTGATGTTATCTTGGGTATGAACTGGTTGGTGTTTAACCGAGTTTCTATCAATTGTTTTGATAAGACTGTGATCTTTCCTGAGATTGAGGGAGGAAAGAGTTTGTTTCTATCAGCAAGGCAGGTGAATGAGGCAGTAGCAGATGGGGCAGAGTTGTTTATGCTGTTAGCGACTTTGGAGGCTAAAGATAAACTGGTGATTGGCGATCTAGCCGTGGTGTGTGATTTTCCTGATGTGTTTCCGGAAGAGGTGAATGAATTGCCGCCAGAGCGTGAAGTTGAGTTCTCGATTGATTTGGTACCTGGTACTAGACCGATATCGATGGCTCCGTACCGTATGTCTGCTGTTGAGTTAGCTGAATTGAAGAGTCAGTTGGAAAATCTGTTGGATAAGAAATTTATTCGTCCGAGTGTGTCACCGTGGGGTGCACCAGTGTTGCTGGTTAAGAAGAAAGAAGGTACTATGAGGTTGTGTGTGGACTACAGGCAACTGAATAAAGTGACGATCAAGAATCGGTATCCTTTGCCGAGGATTGATGATTTGATGGATCAGTTGGTTGGTGCGAGTGTGTTCAGCAAGATAGATTTGAGATCTGGGTATCATCAGATACGTGTGAAAACTGAAGATATTCAGAAGACTGCTTTCAGAACAAGGTATGGACATTACGAGTATTCTATAATGCCTTTTGGTGTGACTAATGCACCTGGAGTATTTATGGAGTATATGAATAGGATTTTCCATCCGTACCTAGATAAGTTTGTTGTGGTGTTTATTGATGACATTTTGGTGTATTCGAAATCCGAAGAAGAGCATGCTGAGCAATTGAGAGTGGTTTTAGGAGTTCTGCGAGAAAAGAAGTTATTTGCTAAACTCTCTAAATGTGAATTTTGGTTAGAAGAGGTTAGTTTTCTTGGTCATGTGATTTCAAGAGGTGGTGTTGCTGTTGATCCTTCTAAGATAGAAGCGGTATCTAAGTGGGAAGCTCCGAAGTCAGTTTCTGAGATAAGGAGTTTTCTTGGACTTGCAGGTTATTATAGGAAGTTCATTGAGGGATTTTCTAAATTGGCGTTACCGTTGACGATGTTGACTAGAAAGGGGCAAGCGTTTGTTTGGGACTCAAAATGTGAAGAAGGTTTCCAAGAGTTAAAGAGAAGGTTAACTACTGCTCCTATTCTGATATTACCGAGTTCGTCGGAATCATTTGAAGTTTACTGTGATGCTTCATTGTTGGGTTTGGGTGGCGTGTTGATGCAGAATAAGCAGGTTATAGCGTATGCTTCGAGACAACTGAGGGTTCATGAGAGGAACTATCCGACGCACGATTTAGAGTTGGCAGCTGTGGTATTTGTTCTGAAGTTGTGGAGGCATTATTTGTACGGGTCAAGATTTGAGGTTTTCAGTGACCATAAGAGTTTAAAGTATTTATTTGATCAGAAAGAGCTGAATATGAGACAGAGGAGATGGTTAGAGTTTCTGAAGGATTATGACTTTGGTTTGAATTACCATCCGGGTAAAGCAAATGTAGTGGCTGATGCATTGAGTCGGAAATCGTTACATATGTCTATGTTAATGGCTAAGGAATTGGATTTGATTGAGCAGTTTAGAGACTTGAGTTTGGTGTGTGAGAGTACTCACAATAGCGTTAAATTGGGGATGTTGAAGTTAACAAGTGGTATTTTGGATGAGATTAGAGAGGGTCAGAAATCCGATGTGTTTTTGGTTGATAAGTTGACTTTAGTGAATCAAGGTCAAGGTGGTGAATTTAGAGTTGATGAGAATGGTGTTTTGAAATTTGGTAATCGGGTGTGCATTCCGGATGTTACCAAACTTAAGAAGAGTATTCTTGAGGAAGGACATCGTAGTGGCTTGAGTATTCATCCTGGAGCTACGAAGATGTATCATGATTTGAAAAAGTTATTTTGGTGGCCGGGAATGAAAAGAGAAATTGCAAGTTTTGTTTATTCCTGTTTGACTTGTCAGAAGTCAAAGATTGAGCATCAGAAGCCGTCTGGGCTAATGCAACCGTTGGCTATTCCAGAGTGGAAGTGGGATAGTATCAGTATGGATTTTGTTTCTGGTTTACCGAGGACAAGTAAGAATTTTGAAGCTATTTGGGTGATTGTTGACAGATTGACGAAATCGGCTCATTTCATTCCGATCAGAATGGATTATCCGTTAGAGAGACTAGCCGAGTTGTATATTGAGAAGATTGTAAGTTTGCATGGTATTCCGTCTAGTATTGTTTCGGACAGAGATCCTAGATTTACATCGAAGTTCTGGGAAGGTTTGCAGAGGGCTTTGGGAACTAAGCTGAGATTGAGTTCTGCATATCATCCGCAGACTGATGGTCAGACTGAGAGGACGATTCAGTCACTAGAGGATCTTTTGAGGGCTTGTGTTTTGGAAAAGGGAGGTGCTTGGGATTGTTATTTACCTTTGATTGAGTTTACCTACAACAATAGTTTTCATTCGAGCATTGGTATGGCACCGTTTGAAGCTTTGTATGGTAGGAGATGTCGGACACCTTTATGTTGGTATGAGTCCGGTGAGAGTGTTGTGGTTGGACCGGAGATTGTCCAACAAACTACGGAAAAGATTAAGATGATTCAGGAGAAGATGAGAATTGCTCAGAGTCGTCAGAAGAGTTATCATGACAAGAGGAGGAAGTCACTTGAGTTCCAAGAGGGAGATCATGTGTTTCTTCGTGTCACTCCGATAACTGGGGTTGGTCGAGCTTTGAAGTCGAAGAAGTTGACACCTCGATTTATTGGTCCTTATCATATTTTGGAGAAGATAGGGGAGGTAGCCTATCGTATCGCTTTACCGCCGTCGCTTGCGAATTTGCATGAGGTTTTTCATGTGTCTCAGTTGAGGAGGTACATTCATGATCCGTCGCATGTAGTCCAAGTAGATGATGTACAGGTGAGAGATAACCTGACTGTTGAAACATCACCTATGAGGATCAAGGATCGAGAGTTGAAGCAGTTGCGGGGTAAAGAGATTGCCTTGGTGAAGGTAGCTTGGGGAGGACCAGCAGGTGGCAATGTGACTTGGGAACTGGAGAGTCAGATGAAGGAGTCTTATCCGGAGTTATTCGCTTGAGGTATGTTTTCGAGGACGAAAACTCTTTTAGTGGGGGAGAGTTGTAACACCCCGATAATAATATGATAATTATTTAAATTAAGTTAATAATTTATTTATTAATTTAATTAGATAATTGGATTATTATTATTATTATTTTTGGAATTATTGAATTATTATTATTATTGGGATAATAATATAAATTGGAATATATATATGTTGGAAATAAGGAAAAAGAATCCCATTTGGTAAAAACAGTTTCACGTGAAACAGAGAAGCGATTGAGGAAGAGGAAAAGGGCAAAGAGGCAGAGCAAGAGGAAGAAGGTTGAAGAAGAGAAGAGCTTGGAGCTTGAGATTCGCCGGATTAACTCAGGTAAGGGGGGTTTATCGTCGTTTAATGGGTATTATGGGTTAGCATGTAATGGGTAGTGATGAACCGTTGAATTGACCCTAATTGGGATTGTGAATGCTGAAAATGATGTTGGATAAACTGTGTTAAAAACTGTAATTGAATCGATAATGGTGTGTGTCGTAATTTACTGGACGTATAGCTTTTTACGGAATTGGAATCGGAGGTCCGGAAGTCCTCCAACGGCGGAAAATGCGGAGAATTCTGCATTCTGCTTTGTGTTATCGCAGGAACAGCTTTCTGTCTTGCGTTAACCGGTTAACCCAGGGTGTTAACCGGTTAACACTGTTGTGATTTGTGAAAACTGCTATTTTGTCTGCGTTAACCGGTTAACCCAGGGCGTTAACCGGTTAACACTGTTGCGTTTTGCCAGAAAGTGTGTTTGTGCTGCGTTAACCGGTTAACCCAGGGCGTTAACCGGTTAACACTGTTGCAGAGTGGAAAATTGGTGTTTTAAATGTTGTGTGCCTATTTGAGGGTTGGCCTATGTTGGCATATGATGTAATAGGGATAAATTCCCGCTGTTTTGAGCAGTGTAGGTATTAGTAGAGTGTGCTAATACTGTGATTGATTAATTGACATGATATGATGTTTTGATGAATGTGTTGATGATGTATGATGGTATGCATAATGCTATGAGTGTATATCTTATGCATGTGTTGGTGAATGGACTGTTTTATGGCTTAGAGTGTGAGCATAAGTCCATTGTGGATTATTGTTGATGATTTTGCATTGCTAGGTGATTTAGCATGCATATTGTGGTCCTTGGTGGTAGCTAATTCCCGTGGTGAGGAATTAGTGAGTTGGTGGTAGCTAATTCCCGTGGTGAGGAATTAGTGAGTCGGTGGTAGCTAATTCCCGTGGTGAGGAATTAGTGAGTGAGTCACTAGGTCTCAATTGAGTGGGACTAGTGGACTTGGTAGCCGTATCTGGGTTTGATCGGTGAGGTGAACTATATGTTCACGAATAGTCGGTACCGCATGTGTGGAGTCTCATTGCATAATGTATGTATGTATGGCGTATAATATGAATGGATGTATTCTAATATTATACGTGTTGTTTTGGTGATTGTGTTGATATGAGTATGAGTATGAATATGAGTTGATGTTGCCGTTGCTGAATGTGTGTTATGATTAGGGTGATGAAATGCGTTAATTTACTTAACATGACATGATATTTTATAATGCTTATTATATCGATTGAGGAACTCACCCTTACAACTATTTTTCAGGTAACGAGCAATGAGTTGAGTAGAAGCTAATGCTTGGAGTCTAGTGTAGTCTCCCTAGTGGGTCATGCTCTGATAGATGTAACATCGGAAGGGAACATTTTAATTGTGTTGTTGATGATTGTTGGACCAGTTACATGTAGTATGTTACATGTTTGAATGATCGATTTGATCTCTATCCGTTGTGTATTGTGCAATACTTTATGTTTTGAGTTAAATAATGAGCATGACTAAATATTTATTGTGAAATATTGTGTGACACCCTTGATTGCATATTACTCTGATTGATGTGTTGTTATATTTTAATTAAATATTTGGGGTATTATAGAAGGGTGTTACAACATGTACATTCACAACATTATGCATACCATCAAACATCATCAACACATGTATCAAAACATCATATCATGTCAAATAATCAACCACAGTATTAGCACACTCTACTAATACCTATACTGCTCAAAATAGCGGGAATTAATCCCTATTACATCATACGCCACTATAGGCCAAACATCAATTATGTACACAACATTAAAATGTCCATTTTCTCACTTTTCAACAGTGTTAACCGGTTAACGCCCTGGGTTAACCGGTTAACGCAGCACAAACACACTTTCTGGCAAAACGCAACAGTGTTAACCGGTTAACGCCCTGGGTTAACCGGTTAACGCAGGCAAAACAGCACTAATTTCACAATTCGCAACAGTGTTAACCGGTTAACACCCTGGGTTAACCGGTTAACGCAGACAAAACAGCAGTTCCTGCGCTAACACAAAGCAGAATGCAGAATTCTCCGCATTTTCCGCCGTTGGAGGACTTCCGGACCTCCGATTCCAATTCCGTAAAAAGCTATACGTTAGGGAAATTACAACACACTCAATTACAGGTTCATTTTCAGTTTTTACACAACATATCCATCACAATTTTCAGCATTCAACAATCCCAATTAGGGTCAATTCAACGGTTTATCACTACCCATTACATGCTAACCCATAATACCCATTAAACGACGATAAACCCCCCTTACCTGAGTTAATCCGGCGAATCTTTAAGCTTCAAGCTTTTCCGTTCTTCAACCTTGCCCTCTTGCTCTTCCTCTTGCCCTTTCTCCACTTTCTCAATCGCTTCTCTGTTTCACGTGAAAACCTTTTCTTTTCCAAATGGCTCTTTTCCTTATTTCCAACTTATATATATTTTCCAATAATTATTATTCCAATAATAATAATAATCCATAATATTCTAAATTATTTAATTAAATTAATAAAATAATATTAACTCAAATTAAATAATTATCTTATTTTAATCGGGGTGTTACAGTAATCATTTAGATAACTAGGTGGACGGGTTAAATAGGTTGATTGTCTAAGAATGGGAGGGGAGCTGTTAGGTGTAGGTGTGGCAGCAGATGGTGGAGTGACTATGGGAGGGTTAGGTGAAGGCGACATTTAAGGTTCAGTGTCTGATAAGTTGGGAAGAGGTGCAAGGTCAGGTTCACTAAGGGAATGAGTAGGATTAGGTGAAGTGTTGATATGAGGGTTTGAGTTATGAAGGGGAAAATATATTCATAAAATATAGCATTTCTAGAAATAAGAAATTGATGAGATTGTAAATCATAAAGAAGATAACCTTTTATACCATGTCTATAACCTTAAAAAAAAAAAAAATCTAGCACGGGGATCAAACTTAGTTCTATTAACATAAAGAGTAGATGTATATGCCAAACAACCAAAGGTTTTAAGATGTAACAAAGTAGGAGGTTTTTAATATAAAAGGATGAAAAAGAGAAGAATTTTTCAATAAGGGGGAAGGAAGCTTGTTGACAAAATGCACCAAATTTTGTATGGAGAAATGCCAAAAAATGGGAAGGTTTGCTTGAAAGGAAAGAGCACGTTCCATATTTAAAAAGTGTCGGTGCTTCCTTTCAACCAAGCCATTCTGTTGAGGGTATTAAATACAAGAACGTTGGTGAAGAATGCCTTTGGAATGAAAAAAATAATGCATTAAAAATTCAAACCCATTATCACTTCTTAGACATTTTAATGAAGTTGAAAATTGATTTTCAATAAAAGAGATGAAAGTACACATATATTTTCTAGTTTCACTTTTCAACTTCATTAAAATAATCCAGGTGAAGCGACTATAATCATCAACAAGAGTCAAGAAATATTTATGGCCATCAACATAGGGGATTGAATAAGGTCCCTAAATATCAGCATGAACAATATCAAAGATATAAGCAGAAGTGTTAGAATAAGATTTGGTTCTGCATTTATACTTTGAGTTTTGATGATAACAATGTCGTATTTGTGAGAGAACAATTTTGGTACCCTAATGGTTTGTTATTGTTTTAACAACCAGTTTTGATTTTAAGTATATGACGTGCAACGTCATCAGTTTCTGAATAATAAGTTCCAATTCCGCTTATGCGCCAGTCATAAGAAGTTCTGAAATATGTTCAAAGATGTTGTTGCAATGATCTTTCTACTTCTATTTTGATTCACTCTTGAGAAGCTTCTGATGAGACGTTATGTTGTTGTTAAAACATTCTCTAAGTTCGTACTTATGGACGTGATTCTGATCATAAAGCTTCTGAAGAATGGAAAGATTATGAAGTTGTGTTACTTAGCTGAAGATTCTGAAGATCTTAATCCAGACGTTGAGGTTATCAAGGTTTTGTCTGTAACATTCTGAAGACTCAACTGACGCTGTCAAGGTTCTGACCAAAGATTCTGAAGTTTCTGAATCCAGCTTTATGTTTCTTCATTTCATGTTTCATCAACTTTCATCAGAAGCCAATGAACTTGAAGATAAGATCAAATGAGCATATGATCAAATAGTACATAGTACAAATCAAATATTCTTTCCACTACCTGATTTCATGGACAAGGACATTACTATACATCACACCTGTCACCTGATTTTATGGGCGAAGGACAGTATGCAGTATCACTCCTTTCACCATCCAACAGTGGACAACCATTCTATTTGGTTTCCCATTTTTTCCCTCCAAGGTCTATTTTCTTAACCTATATAAGTGAGACTTGGAGACTTGAAGAAAGTGTTGTATGCTACAACAACTTGACAAGTCTGTTTCTTTG
The DNA here is from genome assembly GCF_024323335.1 of Lathyrus oleraceus. Lineage (NCBI taxonomy): Eukaryota > Viridiplantae > Streptophyta > Magnoliopsida > Fabales > Fabaceae > Lathyrus > Lathyrus oleraceus. The sequence goes on along the minus strand of NC_066583.1, from coordinate 138,957,027 downwards.
TGAAAAGCTATCAATTTTTGTACACTGTTTTTCTTTAAGTATTTGTTTATCATTTGTGAAAAATCTGCTTATGTAGAAGCAACTTGTAACACATTAACTCTTATTCAAACGGTTTGTTGGATTCCTTAAGGAGACTATGGTATAGTCGGATCCTTGAGAAGACAAAGAAGGGTATTCTTTGTGACTCCTTAAGGAGACTAAGGTATAGTCGGATCCTTGAGAAGACAAAGAAGGTTATTCTTTGTGATTATTATAATGAGTTGATTATAGTGGATTAAGTCATTGTGTAAAAGGAAAAATCACCTTGGCGGGTGGACCGAAGTAGCTTTGAGTTTCAAGCGAACTAGGATAAAAATACTTGTGTTTTTGTCTCTTTGTTTTTAACTTTTTAGTAGTGTTCTTGAGTTAGAAAAAAGCTTTTGTTTTGTAAAACCCAATTCAAACACCCCATTTTCTTGTGTTTTTCACACCTTCAATTGGTATAAGAGCTCCGGTTCTGATTGTGATAAAAGATTTATCAACATTTCACCGTGTTCAGTACCGATCCAGTTTGTGTGAGAAATAATGAGAGAGATCACTACAGTGCTAAACCACCAATCTTTGATGGTGAGAAATTTGATTATTGGAAGATAGAATATAAAGTTTCTTTCTATGTTACGATGTTGATCTCTGGGATCTTGTAGTCGATTGCTACATTCACCCAGTTAATTCTGAAGGAAATAATATAGCAAGAAGTGCTATGAATGATCAACAGAAGAAAGATTTCAAAATTCATTATAAGGCCAGAACTATATTGCTAAATGATATCTCTTATATTGAGTACGCGAATATAACAAATAGAGATTTTTCCAAATCCATATTTGACTCTCTAAGGATGACTCATGAGAGGAATGCTCAAGTAAAGCAAACAAAGGCCTTGGCCTTAATCCAGAAGTACGAGGCATTCATAATGGAGGAGGATGAAACAATTGAGACGATGTTCTCAAGGTTTCAGATGCTTGTTGCAGGACTAAAAGTTATGAATAAAGGACACTCTACAACTGATCATGTCAAGAAGATTATCAAAAGTCTTCCTAAAAATGGAGACCTATGGTAACTGCTTTGAAGCTGGCAAAGGATCTTAAGATTGTTAGTCTTGGAGAACTTGTTATTTCTTTAAGAAGTCGCGAGATTGAGCTCGAGGAAGATGAACCTCAGAAGCGAGGTAATTTTTTTGCGCTAAAGTCCAAGCCTGAGAAGACAAGAGCATTCAAGCTAAGGAAGAATCAGAAGGTTCTGATGAAGACTCATATGATGATGATGAGTTGTCTTTGATTTCTAAAAGGGTCAACAGACTCTAGAAACACAAGCAGAATGGGCCAGGGAAGTTAAGACGAGCCAAAAGGACTGTTGGTCATTCTGATTTTTCTTTTGGACAGAAGAAGCAAGGTTCTGGAAAAAAAGTTATCTGCTTTGAGTGCAAGGAGCCACGTCACTACAAAAATGATTGTCCTAAGCTAAAAATGGACATAAGGCCTAAGAAGAATTTTTCTAAAGGCAAGAAGGGGTTGGTGGCTACATGGGACGACTCAGAATTAGATAAAGAAGATTCTGATGAGGAACAAGCCAAAGTTGCATTGATGGCAACAACTGTTGATCTAGAAGGTTATAAAGAACCAGAAGACAAGGTGTTGTCAGAATCAGAATCAGATTTCGATTTTGAAGAGGTATTTTCTAACCTATCTCGTTATGATCTTGAATCATGTCTCTCTGAAATGTTGGAAAAGTACCAGGGTCTTTAGAGTAAGTACAATGACCTTAAACAAGTCCGAGTAGTTTCTTATGAAACTTGCAGTAAGCTTGAGAAAGATATTTCCTCTCTAAATGAAAAAGTATTTTCTTTAGAAAGTAACAACTCTGCTTTGAAAAGCAAAATTTCAAAACTAGAGGAGGAAATAGTCTAAGAAGCTTCTAGTACTGATTGTATCATTAAATATGACAGAGCATTCCAGTATTTTCTGGTTAAAAGCATAAATAGAAGCAAAATGGCTTCTTTAATCTGTGGATTTAGCAGAAATGGCAAGAAAGGTTTAGGTTGTACATAACATTTAAAACCTGACGAAAGTCAGAAGGTAAAACCAAAACCTCTCTATGAGCATTTCGTGTCTGCTGGCACTGAGCTTGATGTTTATGCATAGACACAGAAACATACAAAGGATAACAACTCAGTTCTGAAACCTAAGTTTCATGCACAAATTCCCCATGATTATCCTTCTGCTAAAAGATCCAAAGTTGTGAGAAACTCTAGGAAAACAAACAAAAGAGGACCCAAAAAGTGGATACCTAAGGATAAAATAATTCATGTTGTAGATATCCTTAGCAGCTTAGTTGAAACACCAATCATGGTACCTGGACAGTGGATGCTCACGACATATGAAGACCAGAAGGTCTATGTTCCAAGATTTGGAACTTAATCTTGGAGGCTTCATTGGTTTCGGAGGAAACCAGAAAGGAAAGATCATTGGCTCTGGAACTATTGGTAACGATAAACTTCCTTCTATTACTATTTTTTTGTTGATGGTCTGATGTATAACCTATTGTCTATTAGTCAACTTAGTGGCAATGGTTATGATATCATTTTTAATCAAAAGTCCTGTAAGGCTGTTAGTCAGAAAGATGGTACGGTCTTTTTTAACGGGGAGAGAAAGAATAACATTTATAAAACCAGACTTTCTGATCTTAAGGATCAAAATGTAAAATGTATGATTCCTGTTAATGAGGAGCGATGGGTGTGGCATAAATGTTTAGGCCATGTTAGCATGAGAAGAATTTCTCAGCTAATAAGCTTGGATTAGTCAGAGGCTTACCCAACCTGAAGTTTGCTTCAGATGCTCTTTGTGAAGCATGTTAGAAATGCAAGTTTTCTAAAACATCTTTCAATGAAAATTGTTGTTTCTACCTCTAGACCGTTAGAACTTATGCATATTGATTTGTTTGGACCAGTGAAAATTGCCTCTATCAATGGAAAGAAGTATGGATTGGTCATCATTGATGACTATAGTCGATGGACATGGATAAAGTTCTTGAAACACAAGGATGAGTCACATTTTATGTTCTCTACTTTCTTCTTACTAGTGCAAACAAAAATGAATTGCAAAATAGTCAAAGTCATAAGTGATCATGGTAGCGAATTTGAAATTAAACATTTTGAAAATATTTTTGATACAAATGGTATTTCCCATGATTTCTCCTGTCCTAGAACTCCACAACAAAATAGAGTTGTAGAAAGGAAGAATAGGACCCTACAAGAAATGTTTCGCACCATGATCCAAGAAACGGATATTGCTAAGCATTTCTGGGTAGAAGCAGTTAACACAACTTGTTATATTCAGAACATGATTTCTATTAGACCTATTCTCGGTAAGACTCCCTATGAATTGTGGAAGAACAGAAAGCCCAACATTTCTTACTTTCACCCTTTTGGTTGTGAGTGTTTTATGTTAAACACTAAAGAGAATCTTGACAAGTTTAACTCTAAGGCACAAAAGTGCTTATTGTTAGGATTTTCTGAATACTATAAAGGCTACATCATTTTTAACACTGAGACACGAATTATCGAAGAATAAATTCATGTTAGATTTAATGATAAGTTTGACCCTGAAAAGTCAAAGCTAGTTGAGAAATTTGCAGATCTGAAGATCAATCTTTCAGAATCCAAAGATAATGATTCTGGAGAAAAAGACTCAAAAGGCAAAGATAAAAACGCTGAAGCGAAAGAATCAGAAGCAACTCAATTAGAAGTTGTCGTTGATCCAACTTATCATAAAAAGAGTAAACCAAGAACTTCTCATTTTGAAGAATCAATTTTGGGAGATAAAGACGATCCGGTCAGAACTAGATCTTCATTCACACCTTCTGAAGAAACTCTTATGGGTTTGGTATCTCTGGTAGAGCCTACATCTTATCGATGAAGCTCTTCTGGATAATGAATGGATTCTGGATATGCAAGAAGAACTGAATCAATTCACCATGAATGACGTCTTGGATCTTGTTCAGAAACCAAAAGGCTTCCATGTTATTGGAACCAAATGGGTCTTCAAAAACAAGCTCAATGAGAAGGGCGGAGTTGTTAGAAACAAGGCTCGACTGGTAACAGAAGGCTATAGTCAGCAAGAATGTATAGAATATACAGAAACCTTTGCTCCAGTTGTCAGGTTAGAGTTTATTCGTCTTTTAGTTTCATTTGCAGTCAATCATAACATCATCATTTATCAGATGGATGCTAAAGGTGCATTCTTAAATGGATATGTTTCTGAAGAAGTATATGTGCAACAATCTCCTGGTTTTGAAAGTTCTCAAAATCCTGACTTTGTTTTTAAATTGAAAAAGTCGTTATATAGTCTGAAGCAAGCTTCCAGAGCTTGGTATGATAGACTAAGTAACTTCCTTTTGAAAAATGATTTTACTAGAGGGAAAGTGGACACAACTCTCTTTTGCAAAACCTTTAAGAATGATATTCTGGTTGTGCAAATTTATGTTAATGATATTATTTTTGGTACTGTTAATGCTTCGTTGTGCAAGGATTTTGCTAAGTCAATGCAAGCAAAATTTGAAATGAGTCTGATGGGAGAACTCAAGTTCTTTCTGGGAATTCAGATTAATCAACATTCACAAGGAACGTACATCCATCAGAGCAAATATACACGGGAACTTCTGAAGAAGTTTAACTTATCAGAATGCAAGCAAGCAAAGACTCAAATGCATCCTACATGTATTCTGGAGAAATACGAGGTAAGTAGTAAGGTAAATCAGAAGTTATTCAAAGGAATGATATGCTCTCTCCTTTATCTAACCGCTTCTAGACCTGATATTTTATTCAGTATTTGTGTATGTGCTCGCTTCCAATCAGATCCTAGGGAGGCTCACTTAACTCTTTTTAAGAGAATTTTTAGGTATTTGAAAGGTAGTACTAACCTTGGTTTGTTTTATAGAAAATCAAGTGAATACAAGTTAGTAGGCTATTATGATGATGACTATGCTACAGACAAAATAGAAAGGAAAAGTACTTCTGGAAATTGTCAATTTCTAGGAGATAATCTGATCTCATGGTCCAGCAAGAGACATTCAACAATTGCACTCTCAACAGCCGAAGCTGAGTATATCGCAACTTCTGGATGCAGCACTCAGATACTCTAGATGAAGAGTCAGTTGGAAGATTATCATATATTTGAGAGTAACATTCATATTCTCTGTGATAATACTTTTATTATTTGTTTATCTAAGAATCCTATCTTGCATTCTAGGGCTAAACATATTAAAATTTAACATCATTTTTTACGTGACTATGTTCAGAAGGGTATTTTTCACCTAAAATTTGTTGATGCAGACCATCAATGGGATGATATCTTTACAAAACCCTTTGCTGAAGATAGATTTATTTTCATTCTGAAAAAACTTATTTATGGATTTATGTCTAGAATGAAAGATGAATTTCAGAATGTTTAAGTCTTCAGAACTCTAGATTAGATTCTGAGACATGTGCTTTCTAAAGTAAGGAACTTTCATGAATCAGAAAGGTTCTGATCAGAAGCAATCTTATTGATTTGTCTTCCTAATTCTGAACAATCATTGCATTAAATGATTGTCATATCGTTTGATATCATATGGTTTTAAGTGGTGACAATTGTCCCACTTTCTGAGCATGTGTGATGATAGCGTGACACATTGGGTTTCACATTTCTTGGAATTAGGTTAAAATCTCTTATGATTCCCCTCATGTCGGCGTAATTTTACCTTGTCATCATTGCAAAAAAATATATATAAACCCCCTTCACTCATATTTTTACACCACACGCACAATATTCCCACACTTTCTTCTTTCAAACCTAAAACACCCTCTCTGCAACTGTTCATCCTCTCCTTCAATTTCAACAATGGTTGCTTCTCAACAACAGATTCAACAACAACATTCTCTCAGTCGCTCTATAGCTGATGAAAATCATCCCATTATGGAAAGGATTCCTGAGTTAACTCTAAATACTCATATTGATGAGTTAATGGTTCTTTGTGAGACTATTATGCACTTCGAAAATCTCAAAGAGAATGTGTTTGATTTCTTTGAGACTTTGGCTTTTCAAGGATGAAACTTATTCTTCGAAAGATTAAAGGGTCCAGTTTACCTAGTGCTTGTAAAGCAGTTTTGGGTGCATGCTACTACGGAAAAGGATGATAACTTCCTATGTTATGAACAGAAAGATCGTAATCACTGAAAAATCCATTGCTAATTTAATCTCGCATAATGGAAGAGGAAAAAGAATTCACAGTGTCAAAACTAATGATAAGATAGAAGCAACAATAACTTTTGTCATCTTCAAGGCTGAACAAATCTTGATAATGATAAATGTCCTAGTGCAAAGGATTTAACAAACAACCTAAGAGTATGGTTCAAGATCATTCTGGGTTGCATCCACCATAGACCAAGCACCAATAGTTCTGACAATGTCAACACTTGTTGGAAGTTTATGCTGTTCTTTCTGGAGAAGGGTCTCAAGTTGGCACTCCCTTCTATTTTGTTCAAGTTTTTGAGAGATTCTATCATAGAATCTATAACTGGTAGTTCTTCAAAGAAAAGCAAAGGAAAGTTCATTCCAAATGGATGGTTGATTTCAGACATTCTGGTCGAGAATGGCTTAGTAAATGACCTACTTGTAAGTGGACTTACTGATGAACTGGTCAAGGAATTTGGAAAAGTCTTCTGGGGAAAGAACTTGAAAAGTATGGGTCTGATCTCCAAGATTTCCAAGCAAGAATATTCCCCTTCCAAAAATGAAATATGCGGCATTAGAGTCCCCTTAGAAAACTATCCTATCTTCATTAAGATTGATCCTCCAGAAACTCTAATGGCTTATCTTGAGAGTTGTCTTAAGGATGGTATTGACCCAATGGTTAATCCATTCAACCTACCAGAAACTTATCCTGATGTGTATGGGAAGAGAAAGAAAGAGTCTAGAGAAGAAGGGTCATCATGACCTCAGAAGAAGAAGAAGAAGAAGAAGAAGAAGAAGAAGAAGGTTGCAGAGTGTCTGTATGAAGATGAAGTGCCTCTAAGTGAGCGTCAAAGGCAGATGCTTCTAAAGGACACTTCTGGCGTTGTCCAGCAATCAACCAAGGCTTCAAGTAAAACTACTTCTGGTAAGCTTCTTGAAGCTAGTAATCTTGTTGTTTCTGATTCTGTAATTTCTAAAAGAATCTTACAAAATCCACCTCCTCCCAATTCTCAACCACCTTCATCTTTTTCTCAACTTATCTCTGAACCCATTTTACTTCCACCTCTCATAGAAACTCCTATCTTAGAACATGTTACAAAAACTCCTACAGTTTCTGAAACTCTATTACAGCAACAATAACATCAGATACCACCAACACCACCTCCTTCATAATTACTTTCTTCACCCATTCCACCTCCATCTCAAACTATTTTCGCTCCCCACATAGAAAATCCAAAGATAACAACCCCTAGAACAACTCCCTCAAGAGATTCTGGAAACCAAATGTTTGAGGGTACTCCTGACGGCATGTTCAATTTTGAACCTGAACCAGTAGTAGCAGATCCAGAAACACCCTAACTCACTTTCCCCACTCTTCCAACTCTTTATGGTCCTGGTCATGATGAAACCATAATAGACCTTTCTGTCAGAATCCCTAAACCATACAATCCTAGACCCAATATTGGTAAGATTCTAAGGAAGTTTAAGCCAGACTCAAGAAAACGTCTTCACGATGCTATGACAACAAGTCGCTATTTGGCTAATCTTGTTGAAAGTGGCTCTGCTTGGGAAGCCTACAGAAGCTGGATTAACTCCAAAATCTCTAAGATAAAGAACTTAGGGTATAAAGTATCTGAAAGAAACTTTTGTTCTGGCTTTGTAAACCTAATGGAAATGTCGAAGTTACGGAGTGCACCGTTGTGTCTTCCTGCTCCGGAGATTAAGGAAGTTATTCAGGAAGTTGTTCAGGAAGCCGAGGTAGATTCTAGGCATCCATAATGTGTTGTGGAAGAAGCTGTTGCACAACCGGTTATTTCTGAAGACCAAAAAATTGTAGTTTCTCTTCATCAACAGTTTGCTGCAACTTCTTCTGGAGATATTCCTAATGTGCTTCTGAAGACCATTGAGGAAATGAAAGGTGATAATGCTCTGGTCAAAGAACGTCTAGACAAACAGGAAATGATGTTTCAGGTGATACTTTCCAGACTTCCGCCGCCTCCTCGTCAGAATCCTTAGCACTTTTCAAAAGTTTTATTTTATTTTAAAGTGTTTTTTCTATATTTTTTATTGTATCTTTTCTGCCTTTTGGCAATGATCAATGAAAAACTTATGTGTTTCTTTCCATTACTTTCACCTTTTATTTCTTTTTTCTATGTCTTTTTATTGATGACAAAGGGGGACAAACATATTCAAGGGGAAGAATTGTTATTTAATTTTGACATACCTAAATTCTTGAATAAGAACCTAAACATTGTTTAATGTTTCCGCTAACAACTACTTCGAAGAATAGCTTGTTAATTGTTTTTGCATGGTTAAGTTTAAAAATCAGAAGCTCTTTTGAAGTTTCAAAGATCAGAATGAAAGTTACCAGTTTCTGAAGAATGGTCTACTATTTGTTTATGAAATAATCTCAACCAAGAATCAGACCCAAGCATTGAGTCTTCAAGGAATTAAAAACCAGGCTCTGAACTTGGAACTTGGGGAACTAGGCATAAAGTTTTCAATTTGACATCAAGCTCTGAGGAAGTTCTACTTCCATATTAATCAGACTTTGCAATCAAGTTTTTGAGGAGAATTACTAACTAGGTTCTGAAAGTTCTTATCAAAGAGATTTGTTCTTCAAAGGAAATCAAGCTCTAAAAGAAAATTTCAAAGAAAACCATAATTCAAGCTTCTGAAAGGAACCAGACTCTGAAGCTTCTCCAAAAAAAGAATTCAACTAAGGTTCTGAAGTAAGTTCATCAGAACGTTGATGTTAACAAACCAGTGTTTTGGACAACATCAATCAACTTCTGAAGACAAACCAGATTTTGATTAAAGATCATTCAGGTACTTCAAAAAGGTTAATCAGGAAAGTGTTCTTTCATTCTGATTTTATCTTTTAAGGATTATACATCTCAGAGGGAGCTTTGTGCTTTTGTAAGATGTATCCTTTTGTGATTACCCTATACAAAATTGTTCATCAAAATACATGTTTTTGTCATCATCAAAAAGGAGGAGATTGTTAGGACAAGATTTGGTTCTGCATCTATACCTTGAGTTTTGATGATAACAATGTTGTATTTATGTGAGAACAATTTTGGTACCCTAATTGTTTGTTATTGTGTATATTTAATAGCCAGTTTCAATTCTGAGTATATGAAGTACAACGTCATCAGTTTCTGAACAATGAGTTTCAATTCTACTTTTGTGCTAGTCATAAGAAGTTCTGAAAGATGTTCAAAGTTATTGATGTAATGATCTTTCTGTTTTTGTGATGATTCACTCCTGAGAAGCTTTTGAGGAGACTCTATGTTACTGCTGCAATGTTCTCTTAGTTCATGCTTCTTGATGTGACTCTGATCATAAAGCTTCTAAAGAATGGCAAGCTTTTGAAGTTGTGTTACTTAGTTGAAGATTTTGAAGATTCCAAGCCAGACATTGAGGTTATCAAGGTTTTGTCTGTAAGATTTTGAAGACTCTGAAGATACTGAAGATCTCAAGCTAGACTACTGACGTTGTCAAGGTTCTGACCAAAGATTCTGAAGCTTCTGAATCCAGCTTTATGTTTCTTTATTTCATGCTTCATCAAATTTCACCAGAAGCCAATGAACTTGAAGATAAGATCAAATGGGCACGTGATCAAATACTACATAATACAAATCAAATATTCTTTCCACTACCTGATTTTGTGGATAATGACAGTACTACACATTACACATGTCACTGATTTTGTGGGAGAAGGACAATATGCATTATCACTCTTTTCACCTTCCAATAGTGGACAACCTCTCTATTTGGTTTCCCCATTTTCCTTCAAACGGTCTCTTTTCTTATGATATAAGTGAAACTTGGAGACTTGAAGAAAGTGTCATGTGCTACAACAATTTGACAAGTCAGTTTCTTTATGAAAAACTATCAATTTTTGTATACAGTTTTCTTTAAGTATTTGTTTATCATTTGTGTAAAATCTTCTTGTGCAGAAGCAACTTGTAACATAAAAACTCTTTTTTAAATTGTTTGTTTGATTCCTTAAGGAGACTAGGGTATAGTTGGATCCTTGAGAAGACAAAGAAAGGTATTCTTTGTGATTCCTTAAGGAGACTATGGTATAGTCAAGTCCTTGAGAAGACAAAGAAGGTTATTCTTTTTTATTATTGTAATTAGTTTATTATAGTAGATTAAGTCCTTGTGTATAAGGCAAAATCACATTGGCGGGTGGACTGGAGTAGCTTTGAGTTTCAAGCGAACCAGGATAAAAATACTTGTGTTTTTATATCTTTATTTTTAACTTTTTAGTGGTGTTCTTGAGTTGGCAAAAATATTTTGTTTTGCAAAACCCAATTCAAACCTCCATTTCTTGTGTTTTTCACACCTTCAAGAAGTACTAGAACTAATAGGATAAGGTAACCGTTTTTTTAATGGCAAACATCACAAGGGCTAGTTTTATTATATTGAATATAAGGAAACTGCATAGAAATGAATTTGTATGCATCATCAAATATATGTCATAGTGTATGATGCCATAAATTGGCATTGCTATCTAAAATACAACTAACATGATAACTAGAAGCAGGGTTAGAACTACATGGCATTAAATGAGCATTTAAAATGTAAAGATCTCTATATCTCTTAGCTAAACCAATCATTTTCTAGGACGAATTCTGGAAAATCAAACATTTATCAATATGAAAACTTAAAAATAAAAGCAAAAACAATGGTAAGTTGTGTAACAGAAATAAGATTAACTTCGAAGGATGGAATGTAATAAACATTAGTGAGCATAATATATTTAGAGAGAATGACATGTCCAGAAATAGTGGCATTAGTAGCATGCCCATTAGGCATTTTCATGATAAAAGGAGAAATGGTATGATAAGAAGAAAATTTTGAAAGAGAAAAGGTTATGTGGTGCGTAGTATCAGTATCAATTATCCAATAAGTAAAATGCTTACCAAGAGGAGAAGAGATAGTGTTGACATTACCAATTGACGAGATTAGAGAGTTAAGATCTGAATCCATAGGTGTAGTGGGACTAGCGACATTGGTTGTAAGATGTTGCTGGAGAAGATTGAGAAGTTGGGTGTATTGGTCCTATGTAGAGCTTGGGGAAGGAGTGGTGGAAGCGACATCACCAGAAGTAGAATTGACAGAAGGATTTTCGCCTCTTCGTTGAAAACCTAGTGGGTAGCCATGTTTAGCAAAACAATGCTCACCAATGTGGTTGTTGCAACCACAATGAGTACAAACCTAAGTAGAAGCTTGACCATGATTGTGGGTATGATAGTTATGACCCCTGCCTCTTGAAGATGAATATGAAGAACTGCGACCATAGCCATGTTGAGGTTGGATTTGAGAGTCTAGGGTTTGAGGTTCAAATACAGAGGGTTGAGTAAAAGGTGTTGTGAGTTTTGTTTCTTGGCCAAGGACAACAGAGAAGGCTCTATCAAGATTGGGGAGGGGTTCGATCATCATGATTTGAGAATGAACATGGGAAAATTGTTCGTTTAATCCTTTTAAAAACTTAAGAACTTTGTCTTGGTCTCGAAACTTGCGAAGATTAGTAACTGCGTCGCAAGTGCAAGGAATTATGCAGGTACAATCACGTGTAGGCCGGTAGGTGTCAATCTTTCCTAAATAGAGGTTAACTGAGTGAAATATGTTGAAATATCGAGGATCCCTGTTGAATACGTACAAGATCGCCTTGAAGATCATAAAGACGAAAGATATCCCCTTCAAAAAATTGATTACAAAGGTTTTCCCAAACGGTAGAAGCATTGTCAAACCAGAGAATAGTTTGAGCAATGTTTTCAGAGACGGATCGTTGAATCCATGAGAGAACAAGGTTGTTGCATCAAATCCATAGATCAAGGAGAGCATTGTTAACGTTAGGTCTTGGGAAAGAGTTGTTGATAAAATGAATTTTATTCTTGGAGATGAGAGCTACCTTCATGGATCGAATCCTAGAAAGATAATTTTTGTTGTCAAGAGGCGAAGAAACCAAGGTTAGGTTTGGGTTTTCATTCAGATGAATGTAGTGAGGGTTAAAGGGGTTTGTTGTGAAATCAAGGTAGGGTTGATCTGCCATGGTCGATTGGACGAAGAACAGGATTGAGAAGATAAAGATATCGATTGATTAGGGTTTTCACAATGAGAATGTCATCACAAAGGATGAAAGGAAAAATCATATTCATTATTTTGGATAGGACATCAACCCCCGACTTATATACAATAAAGCTAATATAAGTCAACCCTATAATAAAGCATGACCAACGGATAAATAAGACTAACTCAAAAGAAAATCTCCCAACTATAACTAACATGACTCATTTCTTTAATTTAATAAAATAAGAACAACAAAAACTTTATTCAATCGTTGCACATAATTATGATGCATTAATTTAGATAATCATTATATCAAAATTAAACTATTCAGATTAATGGTACATTTAACTGCAAAAGTATTTAGAATTAGAAGAAAGATAAATTCTGCTTACATTTGCAATTAAAAATTGTTATCCACGTGAAAGAAATTAGATATACTATATAATCAAAATATAATTAAATTTCTTTTATAAAAAAAAACGAATATAGATGAACTATAACCAAAATATAATTAGATTTCTTTGATACATGCAGAGCATTTTAATATATATATATATATATATATATATATATATATTATATATATATATATATATATATATATATATATATATATATATATATATATATATATATATATATATATATATATATATATATATATATATATATATATATATATATATATATATATATATATATATATATATATATATATTAAGAATATTATTTTTTTGTGAAAAACATGAAAATAAATATAAACTATTATATTTAAATAAATAAATGAGAGGAGAGATAATATTGACAGTAAAAAATATAATATTTTAATTTAAGTAATTTATTTTAATAATAGAGAAGACAGGAAATTGATTGAAAATAAAAATGACACATAATTTTATTCATTTATTTTAAATTTATTGATTTAGATTCATTCTCATATATATATATATATATATATATATATATATATATATATATATATATATATATATATATATATATATATATATATATATATATATATATATATATATGAATTTGACCACAATTGAGTTGTAACTAAATCGACCATGACTACACTGTATTTATTAATAACTTCTGAATTTTTTGTTTGAGTAGAATAATGAGGATTTAAAGAAAAAACCACATATTGTTTTTTGAAAATGTGATATTCCCTTAGAGAATTACAAAAATATGAGGAATATTTTTAAAACATTTGCAATTGATCATGGTAACAAAAATGTACTGGATTAACGACTTTTGAATCTTTTTGTTGTCCAAAGAAATAGTAATTTGTTTTAAATGCGAAGTAGTAATTATAAAATGAAATTGTAAAAAAATGGTAATATGGTTTGCATTTGGCCATTGTTAGTGTTTCTTTTAATACTAAAAATATTTGCAATTTACAAAGATCAATTTAAAATTTTGTAAAACTGTATGGTTGAAGACTTAGGTGTGGAGATTACTAATAGATTGTTAACAGTATGGACTATGGACTCCTTATCTATTAGCAAATTAGTGGGCTAAAATAATTTTTTGGGCCTGAGATGAAACATCTCTTTTGGGTTATAATGAGATTTTTATTCTGACACCCATCAAAATTAACTAAACTGGCACCCCAAAAAAATATTTTTGACTATAATATCTTTGATCATTAAAATGTGAAAATACAATAACACCACTCATTTTTAGGATATTCACAAAAGAAGTGCTAATTACTGGATATTTTTAGACTTCTACCAAATTTTTACAAGGAAGTCAAATTTCTTAGTTAAAACCTTACAATTTTACCGACATTTCATGTACATGCCGCATTTTTTGAAATCAATGAATTTTTATTAGCATTTTAGAAACATTCGGTTAAATCCCATAAATTGTAAGAATTTATACCGGAACTTTTGAAAAATCTGATAAATCATCATGCATTTTTATTGAGATTTTTAAAAAGTTTGGTAAAAATGCATGCATGCATAATGTCTTTTTCAAAATTTTGATAACGAGGTTGTTAACCAAATTTTAAAAAAATGATAAAGCCATATTTTTTTTTTGCGAACTTTTTAAAAATTTGTTAGGTCATATTTCTTTGTTTTTTCTTTTGGTAGTGAGAACAAAAGGATGAGACGGGGTGATTGCTTCTAGACTGACTGACTGATAGAGCTCTCATCGTGCAGAGGCAGATAACGAGGATGATTCGCATATCCGGACAGGTAGAGTAGTACCCGCAAGTTCTCATAGAAGGAGGATGGTTAAGCAATCATGCATATCGTATACTCTCCAGCGTAGAAGAGGTACAGTTGGATGGGGCAGAGGTTTTTATGCATAGCCCGATGCTCAGGAGTATATAGAAACTCAAGTTGAGATTGAGGTGGAGACTTAGACTGAGGTGGAGGCTCAAACTGAGTTAAAGGTGAAGGCTTATATGGCGAGGGTTAACACTGAGGTGGTGACTCAGGCAGACTTTGAGGTGACAGTACATGTTGGCGAGAAGGTGGAGGCTTAGGCTAAGACGAAGGTGACAACTCAGGTTGATATGGAGTCGTATATACACACATATGGGGGCTTCCCTGGAGGGTCTAGTGATTGTTCCTTGGTCATTGCGTATACCGATCATGTGGCATTTATATTATGGTAATGAGAGGTATACATATTTTATCTTAAGTTTTTAATTTATTTAATTATGTTTAATTGAAGACAACAAATGGTTTATACTTTAAGTGTTACAAGATCGTATATCATTGAAGGTGTCCACCCATGGCGGGAAGTTGAAGAAATTATCTAATATCCATATGCCTAATGAGGTTAGGGCTGATGTCGGTCTGCTTCCTTTGCTGAACTATTCGTTGACCATTCCTAATGCTCCAATGATGTCTGGATTTTTTAAGCGGTGGCATAAGGAGACATCCTCATTTCATCTTCCATTTGGTGAGATGACGATTACCGTGGATGATATCTCATACCTCTTCCATCTCCCTTTTGCAGCTAACTTCTTTATTGCTCATGTTCTTATCCAGAAGCATGCATGTATTACAGTTGAGCAGTACTTTGGAGGTTACCAAGGCCATGGTCATGGCGAATTCAGATTTAACAAGGGGTCTCACTTCCGTCTCTCTTGACTTTGGGATACATATCAGACACTGAATGAACACTCTATGTATGAGGCGACCGCTAGAGTATACATGTTACATTTTGTAGAATGTACTATACTAGCGGATAAGTCACATGTATAGATTGATTCCAAATACATCTTCATGTATATTGAGCTTGGGCATCTCGGCTAGGCATGAGGGGTGTTATTTTGACGGTACTATATACTGCCCTTGGAGAGGCGACTGTCTTTGAGACGAGACAGTTTTCCAGTTATATGATTATATTTCAAGTATGAATATTTATAATATTATATTTATTTAATTCTTATTTAACAAAGACATTTTATTTATGTAATTTCTTCTTCTTGTATAGTGTTGAATATTTGAGCATTTTCTGTCCATTTGAGACATGTGTCTTTGTGTTCCTACCACTGGCTCCCCATGGGCCACCAGATGGAGGTCCAGACATTCACATATAAGAGGTCTCAGAGAGTATAGTTGGAACATTGATGTTCTAACCATAGACGATGCCATCTAATCATCCTACATAGAGCATAGAGTACATATGGACTTTGTACTACTACAAAAAGCATATTTTGTAACAATGTCTTACTGCAACCACATCACCAACCCAAGTAATATATGTACATTAGGTACCTTTAATTTTTTTTAAATCACATATAACCACGGTCAAAATAAACATTCCTTGTGATATGTGAAAGAGTGACATGTTTCGAATCCCAACACCTGTAATTTTATGTTTTTTGTTAGAAAAAGGGTGTGTTCCCTTAACTTCTATTTTTAAATGAAAATTAAACATTTTTCACCAAGGTCCATATTAACAACCATGGTGAAATATCAGGATAATTCACTATGGTTCATTTTAACAACCGTGGTGAAACATATTACCAGTATAAGCTAACTCAACACTTCATAATAGATTGTGCTCAAAGTGAAACCCTAACTTCTCTTGCCTTATCCCAATCTCTCAAAACTCCATCTTAACATTACAAAACTCTTATATAACATCTTCAACTAGTATGAATCAAGGAAAGGTGTCACAAAACAATTAGATAGCTCATATCTATGTCTTCATTTCCACCAATCTTTTCAAGGAAAGGTACGTACGTGAAACTTTTCATAAGTTATGATGTTGTTGTTGTTGTTCAAATCATTTTTCTTGTTTTTCTTTTTCAAAATATACGTGAAACATTTGTCTTTGTCCAACATAGGGTTTATTGTTTTCTTGTTGTTAAAATGAGTTTATTGATTTTATATTGTTGTTTTTGTTGAGATAAGTAAAGTGTTTAAGTTATTGTTGAGGTATTTTGTTGTTTTGTTAAAGTATGTTTTTGTTTATGTTAAGGTAAGTGTTGTTTTTGTTGATAAATGTTGTTGTTTGGGTTATTGTAGATGTTTTTGTTAATAAGTATGTAGATATTTTTGTTGAGACATGTTGTTGTTTTTGTTAATGTAAGTTGTTGTGTTTTGTTGAAAAATATTGTTGTTTGTTTTAATTTAGATGTTTTTGTTGAAGTATGTTAATGTTTTTGTTAATGTATGTTGATAATGTTGTTGTTGAGGTATGTTGATAAATGTTGTTGTTTGTGTTATTGTATGATTTTTTTGTTTAGGTATGTTATTATTTATGTTAATGTTATTACTTGTACAATGTAGTTTTCATTTCATTCAGCTAACATGTCTTAGAAGATGAGTTTGTTATACCGTACGTGGTTTGAGTGTTTAACCAACCCCTCGCTGAATATATAACCTTTCGAATTGAATTATAAAATAATAATATGAAAAATTAAGTTATGTTAGAAAATGACAACTTACATTGATCAATATTTTACGAACTTTTTGCAGCCCATTATCTACATCTCGCTCTTTGACGGTTAGAATTTGGTTCAATACTTGTAACTCTTAAATTAACACTTTTTTTTACTAGTTCATTCTTCAAAGTTGCTAGTACTTTGCATAATGATCTAGTAGTGAAGGAAGTGTTGGTTGAAGATCTATAAACATTGAATCAAATTTTAACTATTAAAGAGCGAGATACAAACAATGAGTTGTAGAAAGCTCGAAAAACATTTATTAGTGTAACTTTTTATTTTTATATAACTCGATTCATCATATTACTAATTTCTAAATCAGATTGAAAGGTTATATGTTTATTGAGCATTACTAAGCATTACGCGTAAGTTATAATAAACTCAAGTGAACATATTGAAGGAGAATTGCGATCCAAAATGCAGCGGAAATTAAAAAAATTATGCTTTAGTAATCCTTACGAATGGGCATGATCAGTGATAGAATCGTTACCTCTTGTGGCGATTGAAACCCTTGATGCAAATTGAAGAAGTGATCACGAACATTGAATGGTGACAACGCCTCTACTCAGTCCACACGAACGGATTCCTTCAAACTCAGTGTTCCATAAATCACTTAAGTGCACCATACCTTACAGTGTTCCTTATTTACTTAAGTGCACTTAAGTGCACCATACCTTACAGTGTTCCTTATTTACTCTATCTCTCATCAATCCGTCCTTTTGTGTGTGACCCTGTAGGTTTTCGCGACATTAGCAATTATATTAAATCACGTATTTAACATAATAAACAGTGAGCGGTATCTAACAACACATCACTGCTACCCAAGACACGAAAATGTCATGTGATCTGACAAATCCTTTTGTGATAATACTTATATGTACAATTACCCTTTTGCCCTCGTGTCTATATTGAACACAAGGCATAGATCGTGTCATCCTTGTCCAGTTCAATATTGGACCCGTAGACATTTATCCTGTTACGCAGGATGGGCAAATTCCATCTAGGTCACTCATGTCCCTCAGCATGCTTCATGGACAATGTTTGATCAGCAATAAGGCACTCGACTCTACATCTAGGGTACATAGTGGTTTCAGGTCGAAGGGTGGTATACACCATTATCACCATGAGAATAACTTATGACACTTTGCATAACATTCTATATAGTATTCTCATAGCGGGTCAATCCAGTATAAATATTACTCTTAATATTCATACTTATCTTTAAGACTTGATAACTCCTTATCCATGATCCATGAGATGTGATCATCAGTCTATATACATAGTAGTCTTAATGCTTTAATGTTATCCCACTTCACAATAAAGCTCGACTACAGATACTTTAAGAATATTGTCCTTATGTTTAATGAGATCTCATGATTAAGTCACACTTGATACATTAAACGGACTAGCTATTCTAGGGACTTTATTAAACAAACATAATAAAGAAAAATCCTTTTATTATTAATAAATAATTCGATACAAGTACCAAAAGTATTGGCCTCTAGGGCTTACACCAAGACATATTACCACAGTTGAAAGGTTTAATTATGGTGAAAAGTGTAACATCCTAAACCCTGAAATGCGAAATAATGTGGAAATAAAACAAAAATACACACATAAGGTGTCACTAAAACACAATATAAACTTGCTTCGTAACATGGGTTATTCAAAACAAGCATCAAATTAAAAATTTGGTATCACATGCTCGCCTTACATAGGCTCATCGCAGCGAAATAGTCAATTTTAAAAAATTCAACAACCAAATATGTTTAATAACTTAAACATCGTTAAAACATATTCCTTAAACATAAACAACATCAAATCCCAGTAGAAAATAACAAAAACATATGTTCACCCGCCTAGTGTGACATATCAGAGCAACAGAATCTAAAACATCACAAAAAGATGGAAAAGAAAGAAGAACAACATCAACACCATCCTTTAACTTCTAAGCAGCTACTCAGTTACCTGCTCGTTTGTACCCTAAGAAAGAGCACATAACCATACAAACAACAAATGGGTGAGAATACACTCATAATAATTAACGATGCAAACATATGCAAAGGTAGCCTAAACAAACAATAACAGTTATTCCACACAATCCAATTGCATACATCACCCAAGCATTCTCAATCACCAACATCAACATAGTCATTCAATGCATGTATAAATAATGAATGCAATGAACTTAATACCACGACTCAATAATACATGCGGTACCATCATGGACAACACAGATCCATCACGCTCCTGAATCCCCACCATAGGACCAGAGCACACCAAATCGCTATCATCATCATAGGTAACACTTCACCAATTCTCATATGAAACTAGCTACTCTCTCCTGAATCTCCGTCATAGGACCAGAGCACACCCAACATGTATCTATGTTCATACACCATGATACATGATTCACCCTAACATGCAATATCACCAAACATGTTCACCATACAATAACCATAATACAACAACATAATCACCACACAAAATAAGTAAATTACATCCATAACAACATAATAACAACACCATGTATCTTCAACCAGTAGTCAAACAACATCCTGAAACATAGCACGACGCAAAAATCTGAACGACAAAGTAATTATGCCCAGCTGAGCGAAGAACGCTCATTCTGGCTGCGTGTTAGGTTACCCATCACCAAGGTGACGCTTGTCACCTTCCACATCATATCACACGTAACATATGTGACGACCGTCCCAATAAAACATGCCTGGGGA
Source organism: Lathyrus oleraceus (assembly GCF_024323335.1). NCBI lineage: Eukaryota > Viridiplantae > Streptophyta > Magnoliopsida > Fabales > Fabaceae > Lathyrus > Lathyrus oleraceus. The sequence goes on along the minus strand of NC_066583.1, from coordinate 138,937,045 downwards.
CCATAACAGTCTACTCGTCAGGCAGCTGACGCCCATCAGCGCCTCCACATCGATGACGACTAAAGAGTCATTAGGTTGACGCCCGTCACTCTGAACCAGCACATAAACTATGTTTTCTACAATGAAGTTCAAATCAGAACTCTTATTTTTCATCCCTTACCCTCAATTCGCACAATAATGACAAGGATAATAACATATAGCATAATACAGTACCACTATCACAATCATCAAAGGGATGGCTATAATTCTCAAATCTCACAACTTTACGCTAACCTAAACCCTATTTTGAAAATTTCCCTAGTTACAATTACTATAAAAGGAATAATAAAATTAAAAATACGTACTTAAGAGGGTTGAGAATGGAGGACTTGGAGCTTTTAGGGATGCTGGGTAAATTTTACAAAAGATATAAGAACAAATAGAGCAAAGAATTTAAAAAGAAGCCTTTATAGGGAAATTAAAACCACAAGAGCCTGGGATAATCTTTTTAGGATCCCTTTATAGGAGTTATCCAAGAAGATCAAGAAATTGTTAGAAAATGTACGTATAGAGCCTCAAGCTGAAAAATAGTCTGCATTCTAAGTGTGAACACCGGGAAAGTAAGCTCAGGAATAACACCCTCAGGAGAAGCTTGCAAAGGCGACGAGGCTCACCCAAGCTAGCGAAGAGATGGAACATTAAAAATCCAGAAGAAATGCCCTTTTGTGCCACTTTCTCTACTATAATTTATTTTTCTTCTTTACTGTCATTTAATTACATTACTGCAAATTTTGGTTAGGTGAGTATTACATCTCTACCATTTGTAAAGACATATTGTTTTTCGGGGTACACTCTTTTACCTCTATGCCTCGTATGCCACAAGGATTTTTAATGAGACCCTCGTTTTATTATATTGAAGAAATTACATTTGCTATTGGTGACTTTTGCAAAGAAACTAAAAGTTTTGGAGAAAACCGACTAAGAGGCAATCAAGATGGTGGATCCTTAAGAGGGATCCTTACGGCCTTTAAAGGAGATCAAAATGTTGAATACCTAAGAGGGATCCTTGCCTTCCATAAATGCGATCAAAATGATGGATCCTTATCCTTGTCTACCTTGGAGGCAGTCAAAACACTGGATCCTTAAGAGGGATCCTTGCCGCCCTTGGAGGAAATCAAAATGTTTGATCCCTACGAGAGGTCCTTGTCTCCCTTAAAGGAGATCAAGAGGTTGGATTTCTAAGAGGGATCATCATCAAACATAGAGGCGATCAAAATGTTGGATCCCTAAGAGGGATCCTTTCCGCCCTTATAGGAGATCAAAATGTTAGATACCTAAGAGGGATCCTTGCCACCCATAATGGAGATCAAAATGATGGATCCCTAAAGGAGATCTTTGTCAGCCTTAGAGATTATAAAAATGTTGGATCCCTAAGAGGGATCCTTTCTACCCTTCGAGGCGATCAAAATGTTGGATCCCTAAGACGGATCCTTTCTGCCCTTATAGACAAACAAAATGCTGGATCCCTAAGAGGGAGCCTTGCCACCCATAAAGGAGATTAAAATGATGGATACCTAAGAGAGATCCTTGATGCCCTTATAGGTGATCAAAATGCTAGATTCTAAAGAGGAATCTTTGTCACCCATAAAGGCGATAAAAATGTTGGATCCTTGTCGCCCTTAGAGGCGATAAAAATGATGGACCCTTAAGAGGGGTCCTTACTGCCCAAATAGGCATTCAAAATTCTGAATCCTTTTTGCCCTTAAAGGTCGCCAAAATGATGGATCCCTAAGAGAAATCCTTACCGCCCTTAGTGGAAATCAAAATGTTGAATCCCTTTGTCATACGGTGAACTGACTTTTGTGTTTTGCTTCGGAAAGCAAATGTCGCGGATAGCAAGAGTCGCCACCGACTTTTCTTTTATCCAATAAGGAAAGGCGGAAAAGAACAGGAAAGACCTTGATTAGATTTTGGGTTCGGGAGGTACATTATACAAAGGGAAGGTATTAGCACCCTTTGTATCCATGGTTATCCATGGGCTCTTAATTGCTTAATCACTTATGTTTTTCTTGTCCGAAAAAGTGTTTGAGAACTGTTTAGAAAATGTTTTGAAAAGAGAGTTTAACTTTGTAATGATTCTTGTACGAATGTATAAAAAGTATTTATCTCGTTTAATTTTGAAAGTTGTTTAGAAAGATATAACTTGGCAATGATTCTAGTACGAATGTATACCAAGTGGTGATTTTCTAATAGATGTTTTGCAAAGTGTGAGGTGTGAAAAGTATTTTAAGTTATGAGTCAGCATTTAAGAGTTATACCTACCCAAGGTCTTTATGGGTATTTCCTATCCTTATGAAGGTAAAACTGTCCTTACTATTGAGAAGTAAGTAGTCTTGTCCTTTGGATGTAAGGGACATCGTAGGGTCATCGATTGGTCATTGAAGGCAACATTTGTAAGGATACCTTAGCATTCGAAGGGACGATCATCATTTAACCGTAGGCTACAACGACGGGCCATCGAGGGACAAAATCATATATTCGCAGGCAACATCCGAGGGACTATGATTTATCTTATCGTGACATGATGATTTAATCAAAGGGTCTTTGCTAAGTGTATCCCTGTTGCACCCCAAAATTTGCCCTCTATTTTTAACTCTAACCAATTTTTTGTTTCACATTCATTTGCATCATCTTCATAGCATAACATTTTTTTCTGTCTTAATATTAGCCGGAATAATTTCTCGGAATTTACAAACAGACTGGTCAAATTAATTTTTTAACTGTGCCTAAAATTAGTCAACGAAAAAATGTCAAGTTTAAGTTTGCAAATGTCGGTAACATTAATCTGCGGTTCCCGTGGTTTAATTTGACATGCTAAAAATATTTTTACGACTATTTTTGGTCATATGTTGATCAGTCTGAGCAGTTTAAACGGTCATAATTTTTATTTCAAAATCCGACCAAACGCTGTATTTTTCCGAGTCATTTATTTCGCGCTGATTATTTTGACGTGTTCATTTTATTTTTTCGAGCATTTTGGTGCCCGACTTTTATTTTTTTTGAGTCTATTTATTTTTATATTGGGTCTAGAATAAATAAATAGGTTAATTAGTTTTTATTTTAATTTTAACAATTTTAATTATTTATCTTTATTCAGTTTTTAATTTAATATTGGGTTTCAAAATAAACTTATGCCCATTATCATTAACCTAATTTGTTCCTATATATATTTACTAGCATGACTGATAGAGGGAGGCCGAAGGACAGAACAAAAAAGAGAAGCTGAGAGTGGTTGATCTATACTATCGTACACACAGTTTGGTAATAGTTTATATATATATATATATATATATATATATATATATATATATATATATATATATATATATATATATATATATATATATATATATATATATATATATATTTTATGTTATAATTTGATTATGTTTTCGGATCGGATCGTGTCAATACGCCGTTTTCACATATACGTGTATGAGGCGTGACATTTGTGTTATCCGATCCAGTTGCGATGATCGCAATTTTGCGCTAGCAACACCGTTGTTTTTTTTAATTCATATTTTTTTTTATATATACATATATTTAGATCTGCACATTTTTTTCATAACTAACTACCCTGATTTTTCCTAAACCCTGACAATTTCGCCACAAACTCTAAATTTCAAACCTAAAACTTTAACCGTGTTGTTTCCTCTAAACCATAAACCTTTTCTTAAACCTTAACAAACCTTATTATTATTTCCTATTTTCGCTCATATTTATGTTATTCATACACTGTAACTGCTTCGCCCTTGTAATATTTTAAGTTTTAACTTGTAATATTTTCAGTTTTACTTTTCGCCATCGTTATTATGTAACTGCACCAAAGCGTTGTAATAATTAGGATTTTATTTTCTGCCATTTATTTTCTGCCATTTTATTTTTCTGCCATTTATATTTTTGCCATTTAAATTCCTGCCATTGATCCTATATTAACTGCGTGGTTTAGTAATGTAGGGCGTGAAAACCTACTAAATTAATTATTTAAATTTTTTCTATAACCTTTATATTTTTTGTAAATAAATAATAAATACTAACTATTTTAATAACTTTTTTTTATTACTTACTTATAATAATAAATCCTTATATATTTTGTAAATAAAATCTAATTGACCATTTTTCTAATTGAATAATAATAATAAACCTATTAATCTAATAATTTGATATTTTCTATAATCTTTATTTATTTTGTAAATAACTAACTTAATATTTTTCATATAACTCTTTTATTTTATAATTTGTACATTAATATATTTTAAATTCTTTTATTATTACTAATTTATTTTAAACTCACATTTTTCTAATAACTTCTAAAAAAATCTAACTTGTTTAACCTAAAATAATTTCTTTTAAAATTCTAACCTTTTTATTATCACTTTATTATTATTGTTCTTTTATTATTGCTTTATTACCATTGTTTATTTATTATTTTATTATTATTTGCTTTTATCTATTCTATTTTTGCTTCATTATTTTCCTTATTTTAATTTTGTTTTATTTATAATATTAGGAACAAATGTATAGGTTGTAAATTTATTCTTTCTCGCCTGATTATTATGTATCTGTCCCATAGCCATGTAATAGTTTAGGAATTTATTTTTCTTGCTTTTATTTTTGTAAATATTTATTGCGTGGTTAGTAATTTAGGGAGTGCAAAAAACTAACTGTAAATAATTGAACTTAGAAAATTAAATTCAAGACAAATATCTGAAAAATAACACTCACACACGTAAGTCGATCTTTGATCGCCATCTGTACTTCCTAGGGTATTCCTCTTGGTTGCCTTCTTTAAATGGTCAAGTCCCTCAAAAATAGGGGTGTCTTAAGCAAAGTCCCTTCAAACAGAAAAATCATCAAGTCCCTATAAACTTAAAAGATCAAGTCCCTACGAGGTTGCCTACGATATAATGATCTTGTCCCTTCGGTAAATATGATGATAGTCCCTACGAGTTGTTAAAGACACCCCTTATGTTGCCTTCATTGACCATACGATGACCCTACGCCCGTCCCTTAAACACATCCAAGGTAATGACTACCTATTCCTTAATAATAGGGACAGTCTTACCATTGAAAGAATATACGAGAACACGAAAGACTTAATCTAGGGTAGGTATCTCATAGTTACTTGCTCACACTTTTCAAAATTACTTTTACACCTCACAATTTCTAAACTATGCTTTGTATACACCCATACGAGGGTCATTACAAAGTACTTAAAGAAATTTTTCTAATCACACACTACACTCTTGCAAACAAACAAAGTGAGCTAAGTAACTAAGAGCCCATGGATAACCATGGATATAAAGGGTGCTAATACCTTCCCTTTGTATAACCTACCCCCCGAACTCAAAATCTTTTTAAGGTCTTTTCTGTTCTTTTATGTCCTTTCCTTTTGGATAAAATAAAAGCCGGTGGCGACTCTTGCTATCCGTAACATTTAACTAAAGTCAGTTCTCCCACCGTGTTACAGAACTGGCGACTCTGCTGGGGACTTAATAAAAGAGGGGTACCCTTAGGAATTAGATCACTTTAAAATTGTTTTCCTTGTTTGCTTTATACTTATCTGTTGGGTGCTCTTATGTGTGAAAGACCCTAACCCGGATCTAGTGTACCTTAGGTAAATGGCAATAGACCAAGGAAACTGTACGGCGTATATCGATATGGTTGATCTGGTGGCCATAGTTAGTGTGACTTCTTGGTTGGTGCTTATGTTCCTTAAGCAAGTTGAGGATAATATGAGGCTGCCATATGTTGTCAATACATTAACTGACTTTTAGAACCCTAGTCATCCCATCTTGGCCTTTAGAAAGTAGTGAGATAACCGGCTTTGGTGAAGACTGAAGTTGGTTGATACTCGATACTACACTCATTGAGATCCTAAACTTGGAGGGTTTTGGTTGGCAAGTAAGTTGCCTACTGAACAACCATCCTTGTGAAGGATCAATGATTTTGAGATCCCTTAGAACCTGGTTACTTTTGTAGGACAGGATGAATCAACTAAACTTCAGGGGAGGGTACTTACCTTTAAACCTCATGCAAGCCTTCAAACCTAGGGTTATTGTGTGACTTGTTTGTGTGTGCCACATGTTTGTGATTGAGCATAACATCATAGCATCATCATGCATCATAAGCATAGCATTTTCACTAACCATTTCAAGGACCAAAGGATTTATCTTTGTTCTTTGTTGCAGGTCATGGCTTCTGCTCGTAGGAATACTATCCGGATCAACTTTGTAGGAATACCTCCTAAGCTTAAGGAATTGGTCTCTCAAGTTTCTGAAAACTCCCAGTTCATCAAGAGGCATGGTCACCTATTGGATCTAGTCACTTCAGGGTTCAATGAAGACATGATGAGTGTCCTGTTTCAGTTCTTTGACCCTAAACATCATTGCTTCACATTTCCCGACTATCAGCTGGTTCCTACAATGGAAGAGTTCTCCAAGCTTCTGGGTATACCTATTCTTGATCAGAAACCCTTCACAGGCTTGGAAAAAGAGCCTAAACTTGAAGTCATTGCTGCAGCCTTACATTTAAAGAAATCAGACATTGTCCTAGAAACAAGGAGTGGAGTTAAGGGTATTCTTGCTAAGGTATTGATGGAGAAAGCTCAAGTATTCTTGAAGGCTGTGAGTTATGATGCTTTTGAGGAGATCTTAGCCCTATTGATTTATGGCTTAGTACTGTTCCCCAATCCAGACCAGTTCATAGACGTACACGCCATCAACATATTTTTGACTCGCAATCCAGTGCCTACATTACTTGGAGACATCTTACACTCTCTTCATACCCGTACTACAAAGGCACGAGGAACTCTGATGTGTTGCATACCTCTATTATCTAGGTGGTTTATTTCTCACCTTCCTCGATCAGTGATGAAGAATGAACAAGGGTTCAGGTGGTCCAAGAGGATTATGTCACTTTCTCATTCAAATATTCATTGGTGCTCTAGATCTATGGAGAATGTTACCATCATTGACCGTTGTGGGGAGTTCCCTAATGTGCCACTCCTTGGCATAAGAGGGGGCATTACCTACAACCCTTCTTTAGCTCTACGTCAGTTTGGTTACGCTCGGACTGATGGTCCTCATGACATGCTTATTCAGGGTATTGTGTTCGACTACGACAACGATCTTCAAGGTTACCGTCAAAGGTTCATACGAGCATGGGGTAAAGTGAACAAGGTTGACAGCAAGACTCTGGAACCCAAGTACACTATTCCTATGGAACCATATCTCAGATGGGTACGAACTCGTGCTCAGACTCTTATGATGCCATATCCTGCTATCCTGCCAGTTACCATGGAGCCTGTTGCTGAAGGAGATACTTCTTACATCATTCTTCATCCAGACATGCCCACTGACATGGAAGAGTTACAGAGGTCCTGGATCCAGTTGAAGGAGCAAAGAGATACTTTTGAGACTCATTACAAGGCAAGTCAGGAAAGAATCCTGGAGCTAACAAAACAACTTCACGAGGAGCGGAATCTCAACTCATACCTCAACACAAAGAGGAAACGTCCATGGGAGACTTAAAACCCCATTTTTTGTATTCATTTCATTTTTATTGTAAGCCCAAGGGGCAAACAAGTTTATTACTAATAAAAGTTTACTTTTTGGTGGTTTAAACAAATTTAAATCCTACGGTCCTTGAAAACATTGCATAAGCACCTACATACCATATTATTGCATCACAGGTTTCTTATGAACAGGTATCTTATCTTCTCGCTATTTATTTCAGCAGAAATGGCTCTTGAACAGACTATCAAGATTACTTCCAAGGGTCCTATCAAAATTACTGCTGAAGGCCTGGTGAAGACTGTTGCTGAATTTAGAGCGCCTTCCATGATTATTACCACTCCTGGCCCTATTCCTTATACTTCTGATAAAGTTATACCCTGGAATTACGGTTCTGATGTTTATATCCATGGTGTTAAGCAGGAACCTTTGACTGATACACCTGTTACTGATGATAACCTTGATGTTGATAATATTGCTGGATCTAGTAAGATCACCAGAAGTGGAAGAATTTTCTCTCCTCCAGCTACCTCAAAAAATACAGTTCTTCCAACTACTACCTCCACTTCTGAGCCAAGTACTGATGCTCGAGGCAAAGGTCCCGTGGTTGAACCTGTGCAAGCTGAAGCACCGACTGCTGAAAATCTCTCTAAACAGATGGAAGAAGTGCTGAAGATCATCCGTAAGAGTGATTATGATATTGTTGACCAGTTAGGGCATACTCCCTCCAAAATTTCCATGTTGTCTTTGTTGCTGTGTTCTGAGGCTCATGCTAAAGCCTTGATCAAATTCTTAAGGACTGCTCATGTACCAAATGAAATTTCTGTGGATCAATTTGAAAATTGTGTTGCACATCTGACTTATGATAATGGGTTAGGTTTTTCTGATGCTGACTTGACTCCTGCCAAAAGAAACCATAACAGAGCTTTACATATCTCCATTGAATGTAGGGGCACTACCTTGTCTCATGTGTTGATAAACAATGGCTCTTCATTGAATGTACTTCCCAAAGAGGTTCTGAACAAGCTCAGTCCTGAAGATGCTGTGTTAAGACCAAGTAATATAGTGGTGAGAGCCTTTGATGGTTCAAGAAGAGTGGTGCATGGAGAAATAGATCTCCCGATCAAAGTAGGCTCTCAAGTCTTCGTTTCTACCTTCTATGTAATGGATATTCGTCCTGCGTACTCTTGTTTGCTTGGGCGCCCCTGGATCCACGGGGTAGGTGCTGTGACCTCCACTCTACATCAGAAGCTGAGATATCCAGTGAAGGGAAAGATCGTAACTGTTTATGGAGAGGAAGAATATATGGTCAGTCATGTGAATACATTTAAGTATGTTGAAGTGGAAGGTGAATATGTTGAGACTCCTTGCCAGACATTTGAAGTAGCTCCTTGGGTCGTTCCCGCTATTGAAGCTCCTCCCGTGGTTAAAAGAGTTCCTGTGGTTACCAGAGTACCTCCTACAATGGCTTCCCTCAAAGATGCTAGAGCTGTGGTTGAAGAAGGTGGTTGTACTATTTGGGGTCAGCTTTCCGACATTCCTTACAAGTCTGACAAGTTTGGTTTGGGTTTCACTGCAGAGTCCCAGAAGGCTGTTCGTCGTGCTCGTGCTGTTCGTATCACCAATCCAGGGAACATGAAAGATCAAATCAATGCTGTGGGTGACTATAATGAAGACTACAATCTGGATAACTGGATTTTTCCTACTGTGGGTGATGGGCTCAACAATTGGAAGACTGAAGACGTTATTCCTATCTCCTTTAGTCAGGAGTAAATACTATTACTGTGTTGTTATTTTTAAGCCTTGTGCCTTACCTGGGGCACAATGGTATGCTTGTTTCGGGATGTCATTTCATTTGCATACTTCATTCAATAAAAATCAATGGACGTTTCGTTTTCGTAAATATTGGGCTCTTTGTTTTTCTTTTATTTTATTTTCATCAGCTATGTGTTCTTACACACACCCACATCACTAAAATGCAGATCCTCATTGTCATACGGTGAACTGACTTGGGGTATTTTGCTTTTTATCGCAATATCGCGGATAGCAAGAGTCGCCACCGACTTTTCTTTTATCCAATAAGGAAAGGTGGAAAAGAACAGGAAAGACCTCAATAGATTTTGGGTTCGGGAGGTACATTATACAAAGGGAAGGTATTAGCACCCTTTGTATCCATGGTTATCCATGGGCTCTTAATTGCTGGATCACTTATATTTTTGTCTGAAAAGTGTTGGTGAATTGTTTAAAAATGTTTCGAAAAGAGAGTTTAACTTTGTAATGATTCTCGTATGAATGTATACAAAGTATTTATCTCGTTTGATTTTGAAAAAATAGTTTAGAAAAATATAACTTGGTAATGATTCTAGTATGAATGTGTACCAAGTGGTGATTTTCTAGGACTTGCAAAGTGTGAGGGGTGGAAAATGTTTTAGGTTATGATCCAATAATTGAGAGTTATACCTTCCTAAGGTCGTTATGGGCATTTCCTATCCTTATGAGGGTAAAACTGTCCTTACTATTGAGAAGTAAGTAGTTTTATCCTTTGGATGTAAAAGGGTCGTTGTAGGGTCATCGATAGGTCATTGAAGGCAACAGTTGTAAGGATATCTTAGCATTCGAAGGGACGATCATCATTTAACCGTAGGCTACACCGAAGGGTCATCGAGGGACAAAATCGTATTTTCGAAGGCAACATCCGAGGGACCATGATTTATTTTATGATGATTTAACCGAAGGGTCTTTGCTAAGTGTATCCCTACATTCGCGGGACACGACCGTTATACCGTAATACCGTAGGGCAGCAAAGAGAGGTCCAAGATCACATATTTAAAGGCCGTATTTTACAATCAATTAGGCAATTAGGATGAATCTCCACATTAAAATCAATACATTAAAATCAGCTAAGTAATTGAGGGTGGATCTCCACATTAAAATTAATACATTAAAATTAATTAGGTAATTTAGGGTGAAACTCCACAAAGGGCATCCCACAAATAAAGTGGAATACCTATCTAGCTAGCTTTCCCGGCGATGTGTGAACCTTTGCAAAACTCAGCAAACATGTCAGAATACCAAATCAGGGTGCAATCGAGAATTACACCACAAAAGAAACCAGAACAGCAGTAGGGTCAGATAAACAATGCATGGCTATGATAAAAACATGACAGGTGGGCAAAAGTCAGAACAGAAAAGTCGGCTGTTGTCGCGTTCGCTCCTGCTTCGCCTAGCGAAGTCTTAGCGAACACTCGTTGCATGCTCGCTTAGCGATGTGCTAGTGAGCGGCTGCGGATTCCGGTTTTAATAATGATATAATGGCAGCAAGCTTCACACCTTATAGCATTCATTACAGAGATTATGTGGTTAGACATTCAGATGTTCATGCATACTTAAATTCATATGTAAAACTTAAGATAGTTTCATAAATTCAATCATGATACCATGTGCAAATTAAGAACATAAGGTAGTAATAGCAATGCCAACCTGTTTGTAATCGAATTGTAACCTTGAATTGGCCGATCGGATCGAATTGAGCGGAAGTGACCTTGCTGCCGCCGGCTTTTCCTTCAGGGTTTCCTTTAGGGTTACTCGGAATTCTCAGGGTTAGCCTCCAGGGTTTTCCGTCTGTGAGTGCTAGGGTTTGCTTGCTAGGGTTCTCCTTTCGTCCTTTTTCGTCCTCCTTTTTTCTGAGTGGAGTTGTGGTATTTATAATGCCTTTTTTTCATGACCTAATGGGCTCAGAGTGAAGCCCAAAATTTTCTGTTATCTGCCAGCTTCGCTAGGCGAGCGTGTAGCGAACGTTCGCTAGGCGAGCGTGCAGCGAACGTTCGCTAGGCGAAGGATTTGCTCGCCTAGCGAGCAGGCCAGTTTGGGCCATTTTCTGGATTGGGCCACTCGTGAGCTGGGCCTTTGTTCCTTTAAGATCAGTGTCATAAAAATGAGTCGGAGTGCCCTGAAAAATGTCTTGAAATATTAATGGGCAAATTTTGGGGTATGACACTCATCCACTCTGGATCCTGTTGATAACAGTTCTACTATTGCCAATTATAATTTCGAGAATCCGATCTATCAAGCTGAAGATGGAAAGGATGAAGATTGTGAAGTACCTGTAGAGCTTGCTAGGTTATTACAACAAGAAGAGAAAGTTACACAGCCGCATGAGGAATCAATTGAGGTTGTAAATCTGGGTACTGAAGTAGACAAGAAAGAAGTCAAAATAGGAGCAGGCTTGGAAAACAATGTCAAAGAAAGATTGAGTCGGATGTTACGTGACTATGTAGAGGTTTTCGCTGGAAAAATCAAGAGATGATATGGAATGATGAATGTCAAGAAGCTTTTGCCAAAATCAAGAAGTATCTCCAAGAACTTATAAATCTTATGCCACCAGTTGAAGGAAGACCTCTAATCATGTATTTGACCGTGTTAGAAAATTCAATAGGGTGTGTGTTGGGGCAACATGACGAGTCTGGTCGAAAAGAGCATGCAATATACTACCTTAGCAAAAGGTACCGACTGTGAAACAAGATACTCCCAGCTCGAGAAAGCTTGCTATGCTTTGGCTTAGGCTGGTCGCCGACTAAGACAGTATATGTTGAATCATACCACTTTATTGATTTCTAAGATGGATCTTATCAAATATACATCTGAGAAACCTTCTCTCTCCGGAAGAACAACAAGATGATTGCTGAACTCCGCACGCAGTTCAAAATAAAACACCATAACTCTTCTCCGTACCGGCCAAAGATGAATGGCGTCGTGGAGGCTGCTAATAAGAATATTAAGAAGATCATACAAAAGATGACAGTAACATACAAAGACTGGCATGAGATGTTACCCTTTGCTCTTCATGGTTATCGCACTTCAGTGCGCACTTTGACAGGGGCAACTCCTTTCTCTTTGGTCTACGCAATGGAAGCCGTGTTACCAGTGGAAGTTCAGATTCCCTCTCTAAGAATCATGAAAGAGGCAGGTTTAGACGAGGATGAATGGATTCAGACTCGACTCGACCAGATAAATTTGATTGATGAGAAGAGGTTGGCAGCTGTTTGTCATGGTCAGATGTACCAGAAACGGATGATCAAAGCTTTCAATAAGAAGGTTAAGCTAAAGGTATATCAGGCTGGTGACTTGGTAATCAAGCGTATCATACTACCACAGGGTGATCCTAGGGGCAAGTGGACTCCTACATATGAAGGACCATTTGTGGTCAAAAGAGTATTCTCAGGAGGTGCCATGATGCTTACTACTATGGATGGTGAAGACTTTCCACAACCTGTAAACGCAAACATAGTTAAAAAATACTACGCATAAAAAGAGACCCGCTAGGTTGACTGGCCTAGGCAAAAGTAAGGGCATCCCGGCAAACCAAAAGGGTTCGGGCAAAAATTAGGGATATATATAAAAAAAATGTACACCCGGCAAGTCGAAAACCTGAAAAGGCGGCTTGGGCAAAAAGGGTATCCCGGTGGATTGAAAACCTGAAAGGGCAATCCAGGCAAAAGTTAGGGATTAAAGCGTATGACTATGTCTCGTTTGGATCACTCATGTAACTTCAACTGATGGTGCTACCTAAATCAAGTTCAAACAGATAAAGATCAATCCAATCGTTTCTGTCTCAACAGCAGAAGATGAGATATTTGAAGATAATGGCAATAGTAGAATTGAAACTCAATAGGATCATTTTTCACATAGTTGTTTTTTTTTGTTTTATAAAAAATTTACGACGAATTCCTCTTACTAGGATTTCTGTCTCCTTGTACAAACTTGCCTATGTATAGGTCACTTTGTGATATAAATAAAATTTCATCTTTGAATCCAGATTTACTTTTACTCTATTTACATAAGCGAAAACGTCCATTGGTTGTGTTTGAATGTATGTATGCTTTTGAATACGTTTGATGTTTACCAGAAATGCATAAAATGCAGTAATAGTATTTACTAAGGACAAACGAGGGTAGTAGTTCAACGAAGCTTCGCCGGTTCATCCCCACTACAAATCCCCAGTAGAGCAAATCTATCTTTATAGATGCTTCGAATCACGTCTCCCCTTGAATTTATGTCCATCTTCTTTATTCTCAGTCGGGATACTCAGGAACTTATTCCTTCAATAGAAGTACGACGAACGAATACGGGAAGTGACAAATACTATACTATCAAACAAGACGGGAACGAGTTCCTCATACTCTTCAGCAACGAATCAGGATTTATTTTCCCTAGCCAGCAGTTGTTATACAAAGATATCCGGACGCTTCAGGCCGCATGATTCATACATACATCACTTACATCATACCATAGCATATCCATAAGTGCATAATACATTTACTTAGATGCACCATGCCATGCATGCATACATATTGCATAAACTAACCTTTTCCTTGCAGGATGGTTATATACAGATAAAATACTATCAACAATTCACAACAGGTCAGAAACGATCTATACGAAGATCTAGTGCTGATACTTAATCATTACTCAAGGTGTCCTTGGATAGTAGGCAAACGGTCTATACGAAGATCTATTCCCTAGTCCAGGATGTTTTCAGGAGAGTTAATCCTGATACTCTTTTGTCCTCGGATAGTAGGCAAACGGTCTATACGATGATCTATTCCCTAGTCCAGGATATTTTCAGGAGATTTCATCCTGACACTCTTTTGTTCTTGGATATTAGGCAAACGGTCTATACGAAGATCTATTCCCTAATCCAGGATATTTCCAGAAGAGATAATCATCACGAAGATTTATTTCTACTGGTCTATTCAACAATTCAAAACAGTTCAGAGATGATTTATACGAAGGTCTAGTGCTGATACTTAATTCAGAAAGAAATCGCCACGAAGATTTGGTTCTGACACTTAAATTAAAAGTATGTTCTTAGATACGATTCAGAGACGGCCTATACGAAGACCTAGTACTGATATCCAGTATCAACATCAAGATATTATCACCTCCTGATATTATGGATGGCATCTATAAGCCCATCTCCAGTTCTTCCAAGTGGCATCTTCAAGCCCACTTAAGCATATACAACCAGTCATCAGTGTTACTTTACGCACCGGCGAGTGCAAATTTTTGGGCTTTTGTGTTCAATCCCCTTTAACCTTCCAAGTCACGAATGGCACACAGGCCAATCTAACTCCTCAGGTTTCAGAAAATTGAACAGGGGCAGCTGTTGTACCCCAAAATTTGCCCTCTATTTTTAACTCTAACCAATTTTTTGTTTCACATTCATTTGCATCATCTTCATAGCATAACATTTTTTTTCTGTCTTAATATTAGCCGGAATAATTTCTCGGAATTTACAAACAGACTGGTCAAATTAACTTTTTAACTGTGCCTAAAATTAGTCAACGAAAAAATGTCAAGTTTAAGTTTGCAAATGTCGGTAACATTAATCTGCGGTTCACGTGGTTTAATTTGACATGCTAAAAATATTTTTACGACTATTTTTGGTCATATGTTGATCAGTCTGAGCAGTTTAAACGGTCATAATTTTTATTTCAAAATCCGACCAAACGCTATATTTTTCCGAGTCATTTATTTCGCGCTGATTATTTTGACGTGTTCATTTTATTTTTTCGAGCATTTTGGTGCCCGACTTTTTTTTTTTTTAGTCTATTTATTTTTATATTGGGTCTAGAATAAATAAATAGGTTAATTAGTTTTTATTTTAATTTTAACTATTTTAATTATTTAACTTTATTCAGTTTGTAATTTAATATTGGGTTTCAAAATAAACTTAGGCCCATTATCATTAACCTAATTTGTTCCTATATATATTTACTAGCATGACTGATAGAGGGAGGCCGAAGGACAGAACAAAAAAGAGAAGCTGAGAGTGGCTGATCTATACTATCGTACACACAGTTTGGTAATAGTTTATATATATATATATATATATATATATATATATATATATATATATATATATATATATATATATATATATATATATATATATATATATATATATATATATATATATATATATATATATATATATATATATATATATATATATATATATATATATATATATATTTCTATTTTATGTTATAATTTGATTATGTTTTCGGATCGGATCGTGTCAATACGCCGTTTTCACATATACGTGTATGAGGCGTGACATTTGTGTTATCCGATCCAGTTGCGATGATCGCAATTTTGCGCTAGCAACGCCGTTGTTTTTTTTAATTCATATTTTTTTTTATATATACATATATTTAGATCTGCACATTTTTTTCATAACTAACTACCCTGATTTTTCCTAAACCCTGACAATTTCGCCACAAACTCTAAATTTCAAACCTAAAACTTTAACCGTGTTGTTTCCTCTAAACCATAAACCTTTTCTTAAACCTTAACAAACCTTATTATTATTTCCTATTTTCGCTCATATTTATGTTATTCATACACTGTAACTGCTTCGCCCTTGTAATATTTTAAGTTTTAACTTATAATATTTTCAGTTTTACTTTTTGCCATCTTTATTATGTAACTGCACCAAAGCGTTGTAATAATTAGGATTTTATTTTCTGCCATTTATTTTCTGCCATTTTATTTTTCTGCCATTTATTTTTTTGCCATTTAAATTCCTGCCATTGATCCTATATTAACTGCGTGGTTTAGTAATGTAGAGCGTGAAAACCTACTAAATTAATTATTTAAAATTTTTCTATAACCTTTATATTTTTTGTAAATAAATAATAAATACTAACTATTTTAATAACTTTTTTTTTATTACTTACTTATAATAATAAATCCTTCTATATTTTGTAAATAAAATCTAATTGACCATTTTTCTAATTGAATAATAATAATAAACCTATTAATCTAATAATTTGATATTTTCTATAATCTTTATTTATTTTGTAAAAAACTAACTTAATATTTTTGATATAACTCTTTTATTTTATAATTTGTACATTAATATATTTTTAATTCTTTTATTATTACTAATTTATTTTAAACTCATATTTTTCTAATAACTTCTAACAAAATCTAACTTGTTTAACCTAAAATAATTTCTTTTAAAATTCTAACCTTTTTATTATCACTTTATTATTATTGTTATTTTATTATTGCTTTATTACCATTGTTTATTTATTATTTTATTATTATTTGCTTTTATCTATTCTATTTTTGCTTCATTATTTTCCTTATTTTAATTTTGTTTTATTTATAATATTAGGAACAAATGTATAGGTTGTAAATTTATTCTTTCTCGCCTGATTATTATGTATCTGTCCCATAGCCATGCAATAGTTTAGGAATTTATTTTTCTTGCTTTTATTTTTGTAAATATTTATTGCGTGGTTAGTAATTTAGGGAGTGCAAAAAACTAACTGTAAATAATTGAACTTAGAAAATTAAATTCAAGACAAATATCTGAAAAATAACACTCACACACGTAAGTCGATCTTTGATCGCCATCTGTACTTCCTAGGGTATTCCTCTTGGTTGTCTTCTTTAAATGGTCAAGTCCCTCGAAAATAGGGGTGTCTTAAGCAAAGTTCCTTCAAACAGAAAAATCATCAAGTCCCTATAAACTTAAAAGATCAAGTCCCTACGAGGTTGCCTACGATATATTGATCTTGTCCCTTCGGTAAATATGATGATAGTCCCTACGAGTTGCTAAAGACACCCCTTATGTTGCCTTCATTGACCATACGATGACCCTACGCCCGTCCCTTAAACACATCCAAGGTAATGACTACCTATTCCTTAATAATAGGGACAGTCTTACCATTGAAAGAATATACGAGAACACGAAAGACTTAATCTAGGGTAGGTATCTCATAGTTACTTGCTCACACTTTTCAAAATTACTTTTACACCTCACAATTTCTAAACTAGGCTTTGTATACACCCATACGAGGGTCATTACAAAGTACTTAAAGAAATTTTTATAATCACACACTACACTCTTGCAAACAAACAAAGTGAGCTAAGTAACTAAGAGCCCATGGATAACCATGGGTATAAAGGGTGCTAATACCTTCCCTTTGTATAACCTACCCCCCGAACTCAAAATCTTTTTAAGGTCTTTCCTGTTCTTTTATGTCCTTTCCTTTTGGATAAAATAAAAGTCGGTGGCGACTCTTGCTATCCGCAACATTTAACTAAAGTCAGTTCTCCCACCGTGTTACAATCCCCACATTCACGGGACATGACCGTAATACCGTAAGGCAACAAAGAGAGGGCCAAGATCATATATTCAAAGGCAACATTTGTAATCAGTTAGGTAATTAGGATGAATCTCCACAAGGGTATCCCACAAATAAAGTGGAATACCTAGCAAGCTACCTTCTTTGGGAGTATGTGAGCCCTCACAAAATTCAGCAAACAGGTCAGAATACCAAATGGGGTGCGATCAATAGTTGCACCGAACAAAGGAATCGCAGCAGTAATAATGTCAGGCAAATAATACATAGCTATGATAGACCATGTCAGATAAGCACAGAACAGAACGGAAAAAAAATCAGCGACTGTCATGTTCGCTACTGCCTCGCCTAGCGAAGGCTTGGCGAACACTCGCTACATGTTCGCTTAGCGATGTGCTAGCGAACGGCTGCGGGTTTTGAGTTTAATAACAGTACGATTTCAGCAAGCTCCAAACCCTATGGCATCCATTACAGAAATTACATGGTTAAACATTCAAGACATCCATGCATACTTAAATCCACATGCAAAACCTAAGATACATTTATAAATTCAATCATAATGCCACATGTAAATTGGGAGCATAAAGCGGTAGTGGTAGTGCAAACCTGTTTGCAATTGAATTGTAATGTTGAATTGGCAGATCACTCTTAGGGTTGGTGTCGGATTGAGTTGGGCGGAGGTAACCTTTGTGCAGATGTGTTTCCTTCAGGGTTTCCTTTAGGGTTGTTCTGAATTCTCTTGGTTAGCCTCCAGGGTTTTTCCGGTTGCCTCTGTTAGGGTTTGCTTGTTCCCCCTCTGTCCACTGTCTGTCTCTATCTCCTTCTCTGTGTGAAGTTCTGGTATTTATAATAGTTGTGTCTTGGTGGGCTCAGAATTAAGCCCAAAATTTTCTGGTATTTCGTGAGCTCGCTAGGCGAGTGAGGTAGCGAAGGATTCGCCTAGCGAAGGGTTTGCTCGCCTAGCGAGCATGCCAGTTTAGGTCATCTTCTGGATTTGGTAACCTGTGCGCGAGACCCTTGTTCCTTTAACATTAATGTCTTGAAAATGGATTAGAATGTCTTGAAAAATGCCCTGAACACTTAACGGGCAAATTTTGGGGTATGACAGCTGCCCCTGTTCAATATTCATAGACCGAGAGAGCTAGAATGGTATGTATGCCATTCGTGATCTGGAGGTGGAAGATTATTGAACACTTAGAATGCCCCAAAAATTTGCGCTTGTTAATTAAAAGTTAGTCTTGATGGAGATGGGCTTAAAGATGCCATCCATAAAGTATGAGGATGGAGGCTTCAGATTGCGTCGTACATTAGACCATATCTGAAGACATGGGTGTCATACTGGGTCATCCTGATGAGATAAGGATCCAAATGGGTCATACACTACCGGGGATAAAGGATCAGAATGGATCATATGCTAGATCGTATCTGAATTGCAGAATGAACCGTCCGTTAGGCGGGTGACTTCACTGGGGATGGAAGATAAGACCGGATCATACGCTAGATCGTATCTGAGTAGCAGAATGAACCGTCCGTTAGGCTGTATCTGGAGAAATAAAGGTCAGAATGGATCGTACGCTAGATCGTATCAGAGTAGCAGAATGAGCCGTCCGTTTGGGCTGTATCTGATGATAAAAGGTAGTCGTACGCTAGACTACACCTCAGAATGTACCGTACACTAGGTAGTATCTGAGGAATAAAGATCAGAATTGATCGTACGCTAGATCGTATCTGAGTAGCAGAATGAGCCGTCCGTTTAGCTGTATCTGATGATAAAAGGTAGTCGTACGCTAGACTACACTTCAGAATGTACCGTACGCTAGGTAGTATCTGAGGGGATGATCATCCAAATGGGTCGTACGCTAGACCGTATTGGAACAGTTGAAGGAACCATACGTTAGGCTGAATCAGAATGAACCGTACGTTAGGCTATATCTGATAATATTTGTATATGTTGTATTTGCAATAAATGTCTGGGATGGGCTTAAAGATGCCATCATTAGGAGGATGTCAGAATGCTCATCAGAATGAACATCCATATGGATTATATCTGAAAGATGCATCTGAATCTAAAATGTAACTGATGAGGGTGTCCGTCTGAATGAACCATTTTTGCCAGGGGAAAATAAATCCCCATATTCTGGTTGGAGATATTTGTATTGATGACCCCTTCTTAGCTGGGGGTATTTGATTTCTTGTCTGATGATAGAAATATTCACCAGGACCTGGCTGGGGGATAAAAGAGACGACCAGTCTGTCTAGTAATGCCAATTTCTTCTGGGAAATAACTGGTTTTGTTAGGGAATAGGATTAGCAACTGGATTCATCGGAAAGCATGGTTAGACTTTATCCTCGACCCTAGAGTCTTTTAGTAATTGCTATTCCTATTTTATGCATGTATTTTCGGTAAACATCAATCATGTTCAAACGCATATATTAATTCGAATTAAATCAATGGACGTTTATGCAAACAAAACAGAGAAAGTAAAACAAAGCATCTTTTGGAAATAAAATTGTCTCGATTTTGAAAGAGGGCCTATAAACAGGAAATTTGAGTACAAGGAGACATAGATCCTAGTAAGAGGAAATTGTCAAGAAAACAAAGAAAAAGCTATGAAGAAAAAGTCCTATTGATTTTAATTTCACTACTGTCATTATGTCTTCAAGCCTCTCATCTCCTGCTGTCGGATAGAAGTGATTGGCTTGTTCAGTCCCTTTGACTTGGGTGAAGCTGACCTAGAACGGGACATAGTCATACGCTTTAATCCCTAATTTTTGCCTGGACTGCCTTTTCAGGTTTTCAGTCCACCAGGATACCCTTTCTTGCCCAAGCCGCCTTTTCAGGTTTTCGACTTGCCGGGTGTACATTTTTATATGTTTATCCCTAGTTTTTGTCCGAACCCTTTTGGTTCGCCGGGATGCCCTTACTTTTGCCTAGATACGTCGACCTAGCGGGTCTCTTTTATGCGTAGTATTTTTTAACTATGTCTGCGTTCACGGGATGTGGGAAGTCTTCGCCATCCATTGTAGCAAGCAGCAAGGCTCCACCAGAGAATACCTTCTTAACTACAAACGGCCCTTCGTATGTGGGAGTCCATTTGCCTCTAGAATCACCTTGTGGTAGAATGATACGCTTTATTACCAAGTCGCCAATTTGATATACCTGTCTCTTGACTTTCTTATTAAACGCCTGGGTCATGCGCTTCTGATATATCTGTCCATGACAAACAGCCGCGAGTCTCTTTCCATCAATCAAATTTATCTGATCGAGTCGAGTCTGAATCCATTCATCTTCCTCTAAGCCTGCATCTTTCATAATTCTTAGAGAGGGAATCTGAACTTCCACTGGTAAAACGGCTTCCATTCCGTAGACTAAAGAGAAAGGCGTTGCCCCGGTCGAAGTGCGTACTGAAGTGCGATAACCATGAAGAGCAAAGGGTAACACCTCATGCCAGTCTTTGTATGTTACTGCCATCTTTTGTATGATCTTCTTAATATTCTTATTGGCAGCTTCTACGGCGCCATTCATCTTTGGCCGGTATGGAGAAGAGTTATGGTGTTTTATTTTGAAATGCGTGCAGAGTTCAGTCATCATCTTGTTGTTCAAATTAGTACCATTATATATTTGATAGTATCCATCTTAGAAATCAATAAAGTGGTGTGATTCAACATATACTGTCTTAGTCGGGGAGCAGCCCAAGCCAAAGCACAGCAAGTTTTCTCGAGCAATGAGTATCTTGTTTCACAGTCGGTAAACTTTTACTAAGGTGGTATATTGCATGCTCTTTTCGACCAGACTCGTCATGTTGCCCCAGCACACACCCCATTGAATTTTCTAACACGGTCAAATACATGATTAGAGGTCTTTCTTCAACTGGTGGCATCAGAATTGGAGGTTCTTGGAGATACTTCTTGATTTTGTCAAAAGCTTCTTGACATTCATCATTCCATATTATCTCTTTATTTTTTCTTAGTAATTTGAAGATGGGTTTGCAAGTAGCAGTCAAATGGGAGATAAATCGGGCAATGTAATTCATGCATCCCAAGAAACCTCTGACTTCTTTCTTGTCTACTTCAGTACCCAAATTTACAATTTCGATTGATTCCTCATGCGGCTGTATGGTCTTTTCTTCTTGCAGTAACAGTCTGGCAAGCTCTCCAGGTACTTCGCAATCTTCCTCACTTCTATCCTCGGCTTGGTAGATCGGATTTTCGAAGTCATAATTAACAGTAGCGGAACTATTATCAACAGGATCCAGAGTGGATATGGATCAACAATTTGTTACGTGAGTGTGTGTAAGAAAACATAGCTTATTTGAAAGATGACAGGAAAGATAAAGAGCGCAATATTTGAATGCAAAAAGGTCCATTGATTTATTGAATGTGAATATGCTTATGAAAATGACAAAACCCTTGAAAATTTAGCTATTGTGCCCCGGGTATAGACACAATGCTTTAAAAAAATTACAAAATTTGAAACACTAAAATAGCAATAACAATTACTCCTGACTAAAGGAAATCGGGAAGTGTCTTCAGCCTTCCAATTATTGAGTCTGTCACCAATCGTTGGGAAAATCCAGTTATCCAAGTCGCAATCGCTATCAGCATCTTCTACAACATTAACAGTCTTGTCATGATTAGGCAGAGGAGCAGTGATGACATTAGGAGTCTCCGGAGGATCAAATTCAATTTCTCCAGCGTCGATCATATCCTGAATCTTATTCTTCAACAACCAACAATCGTTTGTATCATGCCCAGGGCTATCGGAGTGGTATGCACACCTGGTATTGGGATTATAACAAGGAGAAGTAGTTTTGGGATTTGCAGGAGGATCTCTGAGGGTAATTAAATTTGCTTTTAGCATACCCTGCAGTGCTTGTGCTAAAGTCATATTGATCTTGGTAAACTGCCTTCTTGGCCTGTCTTGTCTGTGCTGGAAGTTTTGAGATGGCGGTGCTGCAATCGTAACTGCTCCAATGGTATGGTCACGATTTTTCTTGTTGTGACCCCTTTGACTGTACACAGCATTTGATTCATTATTCCCCTGATAGGACTTTTTGGTGCTTGCAGAGGTAGCCACCTGTATCTTTCCACTTCGAATGCCACTTTCAACACGTTCACCTGTCAATATAAGTTCAGTGAAACCCGATGAAGAACTTCCCAGTAGATGGCTGTAGAATGGGCCAGTCAGTGTACCCATGAACATGTCCACTAATTCTCGATCAGTCATAGGGGGTTTGACTCTGCCCGCCAAATCTCTCCATTTTTGAGCATATTCTTTGAAGCTTTCTTTAGATCCCATAGTCATATTCTGCAACTGTAGCCGAGTAGGCGCTAATTCAAAATTATACTGGTAATGCTTGTAGAAAGCTGTCACTAAGTCAGTCCAGGTGTGGATGTTAGAGCTCTCGAGCTGATAATACCACTCCAACTATGTGCCAGACAGACTCTCTTGGAAGAAATGGATCCATAGCTTCTTATCAGTGGTATACGGCTGAATCTTTCTCACATAAGATCTCAGATGCATCTGAGGACAAGACGCACCATCATACTTAGTGAAAGCGGGGATCTTGAATTTGCGGGGAATGACCACATCAGAAACCAGACCTAAGCTTTCGAAATCCAGACCGGGCGCCTTCTGACCCTCCATAGCTAGCATGCGTTCTTCCAGCAACTTATACTTATCATCTTTTGGAGAGTACTGTTCATTTTCATAGTCTTCATCGTTGTCCTCAGGGTTGAAGGGATCAACATTTTCCTCTTCCAAATCATTTTCTGTCTCCTCTTCTTGGTCCTTCGGAATTCTAATCTTGACTCCTGCGGCCTGTCCTTTAAGCCTTCTTCCCGGGTTAATGTAACTCACCGCTTTCTTGTCTTTCTTCTTCTCGAGCAAGAGAGCCTTCAGCTCATCCTGCCCCTTGGATAAGTTCAAGATCATCTCCTGGAATTGAGCATTCTGAGCCTGGAGATCTTTGACAGTTTGTTCGAGAGCCATCTGTTTGTTTAGAAGGAAGACCGTGAGAACATTGATCCTTTAGAATACCTGTTATGCGATGTTATGTTATGCTATGCAATGTATGAAATGTTTTCAAGGACTTTTGGGATTTAACTTTGCGTAAACCACCAAAAAGGGGAACTTGTATTGATAATTTCTTTAATCAATGTTCGTTACAAAAAATAATAAAAATACAATGAAAGATCAAGTCTCCCAGGGACGGCTTCTTTTTGGGCGGAGATATGCACTGAGTCTTCGTTCCTCATTAAGCTGGCTGGTGAGCTCTAATACTTTCTTCCTTTCTGCACCGAACTGAGTTTCAAAAGTATCCCTTTCCTCTCTCAACTGGATCTAGGATTTCTTCAATTCTTCAACATTGGTAGGCATATCTGGATAAGGAATGATCTGAGGGGCACCTCCTTCAACTTTTGGCTCGACAGTCAGAGGTCCGATTGCAAGATATGGCATGGTAAGCTCACGAGCTCTGGCGCGTACCCATCTGAGATAAGGCTCCATAGGAATAGAGTTTTTCTGTCCTAAAGTACTTCTTTTCACCATGCCCCAAGCTCGTACAAACCTTTGACGGAGACCTTGAGAGTCGTTGTCATAGTCAAACACAGTGCCTTGAATAATTATTTCATGTGGACCGTCTCTTCTAGCATAACCTAACTGACGTAGGGCTAAAGCTGGGTTATAAGTAATACCTCCTCTTATCCCCAGGAGTGGTACGTTAGAGAATTCTCCGCAACGGTCAATGATGATAACATTTTCTTTGGGTTGAGGACACCAATGGATGTCTGAATGTGAGAGCGACATTATCCTTTGAGACCATTTCAAATTTTGCTCATTCTTTAAGACTGATTGAGGAAGGTGCGAAATAAACCACCTAGATAATAAAGGTACGCAGCACATGAGAGTCCCTTGCCTTTTCATAGTACGAGTGTGAAAGGAATGCAAAATGTCTCCAAGCAAGGTGGGCACAGGGTTATGAGTGAGAAATATCCTAACGGCATTCATGTCTATGAATTGATCCGGATTAGGAAATAGCACCAAACCATAGATTAGTAGGGCTAGAACATCTTCGAAAGCATGGACATTCATAACTTTTAGGAATTCTCGGGCCTTATTTATCAGAAATTTGGCAAGTAAACCCTTAACTCCACTTCTTGTTACACAATTAGTTTCAATGTCGGACTTTGTCATGTGTAAAGCCGCGACAACTTCTTCAGACTTCGTAATCTTTTCTAAACCACTGAACGGTGTTTGATCAAGGATAGGTATCCCAAGCAGCCTAGAAAACTCTTCTAATGTGGGTACCAACTGATAATCTGGGAAGGTGAAGCAATGATGTTTAGGATCGAAGAACTGGAATAGAACTCTCATCATATCTTCTTTGAAACCGGTGGTAACTAAATTGAGGAGAGAACCATGTTTCTTGATGAACTGAGCATGATCGGGCAGTTCTGACACTAAATTCTTGAGTTGAGGAGAGATCGCTACAAGATTGATCCGGATGGTCTTCCTGGAAGCCATAGCCTTGCCAAACAGAGCAAAGTTAAATCCCTAAGTCCTTGAAATGGTTGAGGTTATGATGTTATGATGTTATGATGTTATGATGTTATGATGTTAAGTAAGTAACAAACACAAATAAGTCACACCGCAATCATTCCTAGGTTTTAAAGCTTGCATGAGTTCCAAAGGTAAGTACCCTCCCCACTGAAGTTTGGTTGGTTTCATCTGCCCTAGAATAGTAACCGGGTTCTAGAAGGATCTCAAATCATCGACTTTTCCTTAAGTCCACCTCAGTGTAACACCAAGCGATTGACCAAACTTTCCCTAAAGTCCAATCTCAAAGAGTGTAGTATCGAGTATCAACCAACCCCAGTCAGAACCGAAGTCAGTTATCTCACTACTTTCTAATGGCTGGGATGAGTCAATTAGGGTTCTAAAGGTCTGGTTAATGCTTTGATGACACCACGCAGACGCCAAATTTTTCCTCAAGTAAACATGAGGAACATCAGGACATCTAAAGTGTCACATTAACCGTAGCCATCATTTTAACCATTCCAGTATACGCCGGACAGTCGCGATGATCTCTTGCTACTTACCTAAGGTACACTAGATCCGGGTGTAGGATCTTTCACTCAAGCATAGGATACCCAAACAATCCCTTAAAAGTACTTCAGCTAAAGGAACAATTCGAAAACATAAATGACCTTATTTTTAAGGTAACCTCTCTTTTTAAGATCCCCAGCAGAGTCGCCAGTTCTGTCATACGGTGAACTGACTTTTGTGTTTTGCTTCGGAAAGCAAATGTCGCGGATAGCAAGAGTCGCCACCGGTTTTTCTTTTATCCAATAAGGAAAGGCGGAAAAGAACAGGAAAGACCTTGATTAGATTTTGGGTTCGGGAGGTACATTATACAAAGGGAAGGTGTTAGCACCCTTTGTATCCATGGTTATCCATGGGCTCTTAATTGCTTAATCACTTATGTTTTTCTTGTCCGAAAAAGTGTTTGAGAACTGTTTAGAAAATGTTTTGAAAAGAGAGTTTAACTTTGTAATGATTCTTGTACGAATGTATACAAAGTATTTATCTCGTTTAATTTTGAAAGTTGTTTAGAAAGATATAACTTGGCAATGATTATAGTACGAATGTATACCAAGTGGTGATTTTCAAATAGATGTTTTGCAAAGTGTGAGGTGTGAAAAGTATTTTAAGTTGTGAGTTGATAAGTGAATATTTATGCATAATTCTCCTACTTTTTACTTAGGCATTTCTTTATTTTATTTTGTTTATTTTTATATTTTATTATGTTTTCATATTTTATTTTATTTTTAGTTTAATTTAATTTTCGCACTTATTTTTCAGCTTTAGCAGTCTGCGCGGAAACGATCATAACTGGAGTTCCGGGAATCCGTTTGAGGCGTTCTAAAAATTGCTGGAAAGCTAAGAGAGAGAGCTACGACTTTTGTGTTGGAGTCGAAGTCAGATTCGGAGCTCAAAATTCCAGAATTTCGTTTCAAGTTACAGCATTAGAATTTTATTTTAGTGTTGGGTCATTTGTAGTAGGCTGGGTCGACCCAGTTGAGTTGTAAAACGGGTCTTTGTTTTTCTCTAGGTCTAGCAGTCGTACACCATTGGGAATGGGACGGAAAAATCACGGTTCATGTACGAATTTGAGAGCTTGCAAAGAATGACTATGGAGAACTAATTTTCCAAGAATCAATTCACTATAATCGGATGCCACTTTGAGGTTCTTTTATAATTTTCCATTAATCTGTTCCTTTGAATTATATCTATAATCACAATTACTTGCTTAATTTAATTGTTTTTACATGATAGAATTCTTTAATTTGATTGTTGTCTGCTTTTGAATCAATTTCGTGATTAGTGTAGCTTTTGCATTATCGCGTTCGATCATATTGCGTTTGCTTAATTCGCAATAGTTTTAATCTGTTTGCTTTACTCGGAATTCAGGGACAGACTTCATATAATTGTTATTGCGCTTGTCAGTAGCTTTTGTAATCGAATAGGATCAGACTCATTTAGGGAATTGGAATTTTATAGGGATCAATGATAAGTCGGAAGATGATATAGTGGGTTGATTCATTTCAGCTTATTCAAATAATCACTTTTTATAATCACTTATTTTCTGCATTTTTGTAATTGAACACCAAATCAACCCCCCCCCATTCGATTACGTTTAATTATTACAAACAAGAATCCTTGAGACGATATCCGAGTTTAATTGTCGCTGTATTACGTTTTTTACAAAATTACTCGTTTTGACCCGCGTGCGACAGCGGATCAAATTGGCGCCGTTGCCGGGGATTCTTGTTTCTTTTAATCGTTTTTAGAGTCATAGGTTTAGTGTCTAAGCGTATAGGTCCTAGTTTCCTCGCAGTTTCGTCCAACTTGCGTTCGGGTCTTTTTGCGGTTTAGGGAAAAAAATCTGTTTTTAAACAAATTGTCTCAGATTATTCCGATTTTTTGTCGATTCATTAGGAAAAAATCAGTAATCAAATGCCTCTATTTATGAAATAAATAATGGATGCCGCCCTAAAAAACTGAAATTCCTTATTTTTCTATTTTTTATGATTTATTTTCGGTTTTGGTAGTTTTAAAAAAATCTGAAAAAATTCTCAAAATTCTTAATTGACGTCATTAGATTAATTTCGGTGTTAGTTTATTTTTCTAAATTTATTTTAATCGTTTTCCTTCATTGTGTTTGTTTTTGTCTATGGTTGACCAAAGAACTTTAAGGCAGTTAGCTGTCCCTGATGTGAATTATAATGACATGTGTATTGAATATCCTGAAGCTGACACTCCTTTTGAGTTGAAATCTGGTTTAATACACTTGTTTCCAAGGTTTAGTGGTCTTGCAGGTGAGGACCCGCATGAGCATCTGAAGGAATTTGAGGTTGTGTGCTCTGCACCTTCTAGACCTTCACTAGAAGATATTGTCAAACAAATGGCTGCAAATAATCTCCAGTTTCAACAACAAGTAGATTCTACTTTAAATACTTTGCAAACACAGATTGGGCAGCTTGCCACTTTGGTGAATGCCATGCAGCAAGCTCAAGGATCAAACCA
The DNA here is from genome assembly GCF_024323335.1 of Lathyrus oleraceus. Taxonomy (NCBI): domain Eukaryota; kingdom Viridiplantae; phylum Streptophyta; class Magnoliopsida; order Fabales; family Fabaceae; genus Lathyrus; species Lathyrus oleraceus. The sequence continues at coordinate 138,908,747 of NC_066583.1, read as the reverse complement.
ACAACCCTTGGAAGAACATTCTGTTTTTCAAATAGATTTGATTTCTGAAATTGTTGATGATACTTGTAGTGATTTGTTTGCATATGATTTTCCATCATTGTCTGGTTTTGATGATGTTTATTCTTGTGATATTTGTACTGAAACTAAAATTTGCTCTGTTTGTGCTGAAATTGAGGTTGTCTTGCAAGTTGATATTCTTACTGCAGATGAGGTTGCAAATAAAGTTGTTCAGGTAGATAAAGGTCTTGACATCCCGGCTGCCCCAAACACTCCTTCTATTGAGCAGCCACCTTCCCTCGAGCTGAAGCAACTTCCTGAAAATATGAAATATGCTTATTTAGAGATGAATGAAAAACTACCGGCTATAATTTCTTCTAATCTTGATTTCGATCAAGAAAATAAGCTTTTGCAGGTTTTAAGGAAGCATAAAAAGGCATTTGGTTGGACATTGGCTGACATTCCAGATCAGATCACCTTCACGTGTCCATTTGACACTTTTACTTTTAGAAGATTCTTTGATCCTGGAATAAAAGGCGAAGATACTAATAAAAATTTCAAGTTCAATGGACATTACCCAAAGCTATTCCATGACAACCCCACTTTGGAAGAAGAAAATGTAGAATATATCTCTTTGGGAAAGACTGCTTATGTGATCACCTATCCTCCTTGACTACTCGGGTGTGTTCTTTCCTCTCTCTTCTCTCTCTTATTTTATGTTTGTTTCTTTCATTAAGGACAATGCATATTTTAAGTGTGGGGGAAGAAAAACTTTATTTTCTTTGTTTTTGTTCTTTGTTTTGTTTTGTTTTTGTTTTCTTTCTAAAAAAAAAAATTATTATATTTTTGTTGAAAGTTTTAGGCTATAGAATAATTTGAGGTTGGTTTGTGGAGACTTGGGAAAAATTCACAAGATCGGTATTGTTTTAACACCGTAAGTCTCCTGCATATGGAAATTGAGTTGAATTTTTATTATGTTTTAGCCTTATATTCTCATCCTCTGACAGCTTTTGAGTAGTTTATTTCAGCAATCAGCACCATCTCACACACACTCTACGTAGGGAAGCCGATGAATATAAGTGAGCGTTCCGAAAAAAAAAAAAAAAAAAGAAATAAATGAATGCACCTTCTAAGTTTGGTGACCCTCACCCGGTCACTTAACTCAACGGTTGTAGAACCTTAAAAAAAAAGTTTTTGACTCGTTGTTAGTTGGTTCAGCGGTTTCTGGTGCTGAACTTGGTAGGGCGAATTACGGTTCGATCCCCCGCAACTACAAATGAGTAAGCAAAGGGTTATGCCACTTAAGTACCAGAACCCCGTGCAGAAAAGGATCAGAGTCACTAACCGGTCGCCTTGCTATGAGTGTGTGGAGATAACGGGCTTAATGTGATTACGCCTGAATGAAAAAGGGCAAAAGAAGGATGAGTAAGTTAGGCTTTAGTATAATAATATGATTCGAGTTGATTTGCGTATTCAGGAGGTTTATGTCTGCATAACTGTGGATTAGTATTCTTACAATATCCTTAGTGTGCAAGATTAATACCTATCAATGCAAACTTAACCGAAGAAGACTTGTAGCCTGGAATGAGTAGCTATTGATGTGTGTGTGCTTTCTTTGTTTTATTTCAATTTTGCTCGGAGTGCAAAAGTTCAAGTCCGGGGGAATTTGATAAGTGCATATTTATGCACAATTCTCCTACTTTTTACTTAGGCATTTCTTTATTTTATTTTGTTTATTTTTATATTTTATTATGTTTTCATATTTTATTTTATTTTTAGTTTAATTTAATTTTCGCACTTATTTTTCAGCTTTAGCAGTCTGCGCGGAAACGATCATAACTGGAGTTCCAGGAATCCGTTTGAGGCGTTCTAAAAATCACTGGAAAGCTAAGAGAGAGAGCTACGACTTTCGTGTTGGAGTCGAAGTCAGATTCGGAGCTCAAAATTCCAGAATTTCGTTTCAAGTTACAGCATTAGAATTTTATTTTAGTGTTGGGTCATTTGTAGTGGGTTGGGTCGACCCAGTTGAGTTGTAAAACGGGTCTTTGTTTTTCCCTAGGTCTAGCAGTTGTACACCATTGGGAATGGGACGGAAAAATCATGGTTCATGTACGAATTTGAGAGCTTGCAAAGAATGACTATGAAGAACTAATTTCCCAAGAATCAATTCACTGTAATCGGATGTCACTTTGAGGTTCTTTTATAATTTTCCATTAATCTGTTCCTTTGAATTATATCTATAATCACAATTACTTGCTTAATTTAATTGTTTTCACATGATAGAATTCTTTAATTTGATTGTTGTCTGCTTTTGAATCAATTTCGTGATTAGTGTAGCTTTTGCATTATCGCGTTCGATCATATTGCGTTTGCTTAATTCGCAATAGTTTTAATCCGTTTGCTTTACTCGGAATTCAGGGACAAACTTCATATAATTGTTATTGCGCTTGTCAGTAGCTTTTGTAATCGAATAGGATCAGACTCGTTTAGGGAATTGGAATTTTATAGGGATCAATGATAAGTCGGAAGATGATATAATGGGTTGATTCATTTCAGCTTATTCAAATAATCACTTATTTTCTGCATTTTTGTAATTGAACACCAAATCAACTCCCCCTATTCGATTACGTTTAATTATTACAAACAAGAATCCTTGAGACGATATCCGAATTTAATTGACGCTGTATTACGTTTTTTACAAAATTACTCGTTTTGACCCGCGTGCGACAGCGGATCATGAGTCAGCATTTAAGAGTTATACCTACCCAAGGTCTTTATGGGTATTTCCTATCCTTATGAAGGTAAAACTGTCCTTACTATTGAGAAGTAAGTAGTCTTGTCCTTTGGATGTAAGGGACATCGTAGGGTCATCGATTGGTCATTGAAGGCAACATTTGTAAGAATACCTTGGCATTCGAAGGGACGATCATCATTTAACCGTAGGCTACAACGACGGGCCATCGAGGGACAAAATCATATATTCGCAGGCAACATCCAAGGGACTATGATTTATCTTATCGTGACATGATGATTTAATCGAAGGGTCTTTGCTAAGTGTATCCCCACATTCACGGGACATGACCGTAATACCGTAAGGCAACAAAGAGAGGGCCAAGATCATATATTCAAAGGCAACATTTGTAATCAGTTAGGTAATTAGGATGAATCTCCACAAGGGTATCCCACAAATAAAGTGGAATACCTAGCAAGCTACCTTATTCGGGAGTATGTGAGCCCTCACAAAATTCAGCAAACAGGTCAGAATACCAAATGGGGTGCGATCAATAGTTGCACCGAACAAAGGAATCGCAGCAGTAATAATGTCAGACAAATAATACATAGCTATGATAGACCATGTCAGATAAGCACAGAACAGAACGGAAAAAAAAATCAGCGACTGTCATGTTCGCTACTGCCTCGCCTAGCGAAGGCTTGGCGAACACTCGCTACATGTTCGCTTAGCGATGTGCTAGCGAACGGTTGCGGGTTTTGAGTTTAATAACAGTACGATTTCAACAAGCTCCAAACCCTATGGCATCCATTACAGAAATTACATGGTTAAACATTCAAGACATCCATGCATACTTAAATCCACATGCAAAACCTAAGATACATTTATAAATTCAATCATAATGCCACATGTAAATTGGGAGCATAAAGCGGTAGTGGTAGTGCAAACCTGTTTGCAATTGAATTGTAATGTTGAATTGGCAGATCACTCTTAGGGTTGGTGTCGGATTGAGTTGGGCGGAGGTAACCTTTGTGCAGATGTGTTTCCTTCAGGGTTTCCTTTAGGGTTGTTCTGAATTCTCTTGGTTAGCCTCCAGGGTTTTTCCGGTTGCCTCTGTTAGGGTTTGCTTGTTCCCCCTCTGTCCACCGTCTGTCTCTATCTCCTTCTCTGTGTGAAGTTCTGGTATTTATAATAGTTGTGTCTTGGTGGGCTCAGAATTAAGCCCAAAATTTTCTGGTATTTCGCGAGCTCGCTAGGCGAGTGAGGTAGCGAAGGATTCGCCTAGCGAAGGGTTTGCTCGCCTAGCGAGCATGCCAGTTTAGGTCATCTTCTGGATTTGGTAACCTGTGCGCGAGACCCTTGTTCCTTTAACATTAATGTCTTGAAAATGGATTAGAATGTCTTGAAAAATGCCCTGAACACTTAACGGGCAAATTTTGGGGTATGACACCCTTAGAGGAATCTCTGATGCCATTATAGGAAATCAAGATACTGGATTCCCAAGAGAAATTATTTTCGCCCTTGGAGGCGATCAAAATATTGGGAAGATTCTTACTTCCTTTAGGGACCCATCAAACACTAGACCCTCGTGAAAGACCCTCGACATAGAGGTGATCTAAATCAATTGACACTACAAGTGACATAGCTACCCTGATAGGGAACCAGGGCCAACCCCTTTTTTTCTTATAACAGCGGTCTGACTCTCCTTGAAATAAATCTTTTCTCATGAACATTAGTTAAGAATAAAATGAAAGCATAAAAATGGATATACTTATAATATTAACAATCAAGAGGTTGAAAGCCACTTAATATTATAAAAAGAGGATGTTACAAAAATATTAAAACACAGGGGACTACTCATAATCTTAGAGTCGGCCATCCTGAACCACCTGAAACGTATCCATTCAGCTTAAGTCTAGGTTAGGAAAAAGAAGGCAGCCTAACATTTTTCCATTTTAAAATACTGGGTGGAGGTAACCAGAATCTCATCCTTGAGAAATGAGGTCTTTTCCTCTATGATTTCCTTGGAACTGAGAGCCTTACTGAGTGATTCTCTAGGCACATCACCTCTTCGAACCGAGTAAGAGTCTTAGTGGCTACTTCCTTTATGTGTACCCTTAAAGCATCTCATTTTCCTCAAACCACCCTTACTGCTTCCTGACCTTCTCGAACAATTTTCATAGAGGAATTCTTCATGGACTGTAACTCTCAGATAATGTGTGGATATTTCTCCCTTTGGGTTTTTACTACCAGAAGACACCACAACAATTTGACCTCTAATATGTTTGCTAAATGAGCGAAGGAAGTGCTAAGAAGTGACTAGTAATCACTAGGAAAACTATTTGAAAGGGATATATGACACTCGGAGAACTCCGTTGCATTAAAGGTAGCAATATTATACCACCTGCTTTCTTGCCCTCTTTCTTTGTTGGGAAGAATCGTAATAGTCAAGAAGTACCCTTTTCCCACCTAGGAATCTTAGGAGGTCGAGCCTAAAAATCCTAGGATGTTTCAAACCACTGCTTCCATCCATCGATAGTCAAATCTTTGGGGAGGGGCGGGGAGAAACCTGCCCTTATTGTGTATCTTGCATCCAAACTAAACGATGCCTCCTCTTTCTAAGATAAATTTTATACATATCATCTACAAATAGTAAGAGAACATTATTAGCACATATGAGATGATAAGCCAGAGGATGAAATCAAAATTATTCTTTCCTACCATAAAGCTTACCCAAGTACTCCTCTACCCTATCACCGTCTTCACAATATTAGGTGATTAGAGTACATGAGTTCAAGGTCTGAAAATAGATCAAAATTTGAATTATCTCCTAATCAATAGGAGAAATAACCCTCGAATCCACCCATCTGATAAGTTAAAGATTTGGAGTCCACGACTGAGGAAAGCATGAGGCACCCGTCACCCAAGTGGTCACTAGAGAGGCATCACCTCGCCTTCTTACTCTTACAAACCTATTTTTCTAATGCTCATAAGGTTTCACATAGGTTTTCAACAAGCACCTTACTGGAAGGGAACATAACATTACCTAACCATTGTTATGAATAATTTGTGTTAAAGAAAGAGAGGAACACCCAAAGAGTGGGAGGGATGCTCAGGCTACAACATATTATCTATAAAACACTAAGCATACTCCATATGTTATGGGTGACCTGGGAGGGGCCGACATTGATAGTTGTCAGGAAATCTACCTCAAAAAAAGTAAAAGGGACCAAGACTCCTATCTCGTGAATAATGAGTAGGTGAAAATAAAAATAAGGAGCGATGGATCGCCAGAGGTGTCCATATTGGCCCTCTCAATTTTTGAATAGGGTTCCAATATAAAATCCTTTTCACGTCATGTACTGGAAAAGCTAATGCTCTGACGAAACTTGTTGACCATGTCAGAATTGGAATACAAGGACACAATATCTTGAGCATGAATACGCTTAATTTTTTTTACCCACTTTTACTTCAGGTGTAAAAGTAGGGATAACGATTTTTCTGCCAAAGAAAAATGAGCGAATTTCTCAACCTCCCCTTATTTCCTCCTTCAAAGTTGTCTTAGGCATATGTATTTTTATGATAAAGGAAAAGTAGAAAAGAAGCGGAAGATGAGCAAAATATTTTATAGAGCAGTGTATCATGAGGAGTGGAAAATTTTATTACACATGCAATACGCCTGTAAGAAAAAGAGGCTAGATTGGTTTTCCTAGAAAAGCCATCATGAGTTACATTAAATTCTAACCACACTCTTTTTCCAATAAAGCACTCAAGCTTTCATAATTGATTGGTGTTCTAACGTCTCAAATCTCAATCAAAAGAAACTTGACATATCCCACTAACGCCTGACTATCCAGGAAACATCTGGCCAGAGATAGATACTCGCCCAAACCTAAGGTACTCTCCTCCCATTTAAAAGGTTGCCTTCAGCTAAGGGATTCCCCTCAAAATAAAGATCTCGCCTCCCATTCAAAAGGCTTCCTTCATCTGAGGGGTTCACCCTCAAGACGAGGGACTTGCCTTTTATTAAGAATGTCGCTTTCAACTGAGGGAATTGCCCTCAAGTTGAGGGACTCACCTCCCATTAAGAAGGCTTCCTTCAGATGAGGGACTCGCCCTCAATCTGAGGGACTTGCCTCCCATAAAAAAGGGCACCCTTAGCTAAGGGATGCACCCTGAAGCCAATGGACTCACCTCAAAATAAGGTGCATGTCTCATATCAAAAGAATTGCCCCATGCCGCAGGACAGAACCTGAAATAATCCTTAAAACACTTCACCCTTTTACAATCCCTCGTGCTTGAGGGACTATATAGTTTTATATTTGTTAAAGTCCCAAACAGAGGTGACACCAGAGTCCTCGCCTAGTAAGGCATTGCTTAGGTGATACCTTTATGAGTATGGGGTATCACCTTTAGGACATATGACGTGCATAATGTCATTGTCTCTCCACTAGTCGTACAATAACGAGTCATACCACGGCTTCCTTGTAAATAGGTGGTGAGTAGTCTCCCCCAGTCAAAGGGGAGGGGTTACCACTTCTTAGGTTTTCCTAAACCTTAGACTCAATATCCTCTATAAATATTTGAACTTTTAAGGGTCAAATACATATCATAACTTAACTAGTGTTTGTACATATCATAGAGCCTTTCATCTCATGTTAGTTGACCTCTCTTACCATTGAAAACACCATGACACCACCATACATGGCCTTTCATTCTCATGGGAGAGCCCTATATGTTATAAAACTACTAAGCCCTCTGAGTATCCCCTACTCGTGTAGGGATACCATGCACACCTTTACTTTTTGACCAATTTAAACCTAATGCTATAATCGATTAATTTGCTTTGTAATACTCTTAATCAATTGGAACAAGCCTATTAACTATTAGTAACGCCTAAATATCAAAATCTTCCATTTGTGGCTTAAATAATCGATTATTCATGTGTGATAATCGATTGGCATAATCAATTATGAAAGTTATTATACCCATGAATTGTTTCCAAATTTAAACCATGTTTTATCCTATAATAGAGAGCTTCTCTATCATTTCAAAGCAGTCAAAAAATGATCTTTAATACTACTTTCTATCTCTCTCATCTTTTTTCATATAAATATCTCATTTATCTCACATATATTTTACCTTAGTGCTTTGAGAATGTTCTTGTGCTTAGTGATGATCATTGTTCGGGGTTAGGGAATAACTGTAATCTACCTAATAATGTATTATCTCTTGAGTAAATTATCTTCTATAAAAAGTGGTTTGGTTTCGAGTTAAGCCAATAAAAGCTCTTGTTTAATTTAGGGATTATCTTAGGAAGTCTCAGTTTGGTACGTCAGTTTCTCCTGCAGCAAAAGCTCTCTTTTGGTTCATGAAGATTAGTCATCAAAGTATCTACAAAGTTTTCTGAGCTTAACTCGGTGTAAAATCTCTGTTGACTCAATATTAGCATGTGTAAAATATCATCTTAGTTCTTAAGCTCAACCTAACGTAAAAGCTTTGTCTGTTTGAGATTAACATGTGTAAACTCTTAGCTCGATTCGGAGATCAGCTCGTGCAAAACCCCAATTTATTTCGAAGGATGGCCAATATAAAACTCCATCTCGATTTAGAGGATATCTATTGTAAAACTCAATCTTGGTTAAAGATCATCCCATGAAAAATATCTATTTGGTTGGAAATTAGCCATTAAATATCCTTATAAAAGGAGGTTCGAGGGCCCATCCTATTAAAAGTTCTCAAGATAGGGAACTCTCAAGAATAATTCTCAGGGACAGGAGTAGGCCAAGTAATTAGGTTGAACATATATAAGTCTCTGGTGTTTTTATCTTTCCCTCATCTCTTTTACTTTACTTTTTCCCCTTTATTTCTTTATTCCACTATTTATTTTTAATTTGTTTTATAAATGATGTTTAACTATGATTTTCACAAAGAATTGTTTTTCAATCAATGTTTTTCAAACCGCCACATTTCACCCCCCTCTTGTATTTGAAGTCATGTATCCAACACTGATTTCGTGAGTAAGGGATTGTGATCTACAAATGACTTCAAGAACATTGTCCTAAAGAGGGATGTTGCTAATTTATCTAAGTTAAGTGAGGTTTCCTGCCATGAGGTGATGTTAGATACCGTCCATCTTATGCATAGGCTCATCAATATGGTTTCTATGATAATTGATGCGAAATGTGAGTCTGTAACTTTAGGGAGACTTTGCAAATAGAAGGATTCCTAGGAATTGCGGTTTGAGTCTATCAACATAAAGAATAGGAAGGCTCTCAAGGAGATTGACCTTGCCAATAATTCAATCAAGGAACACACTAATAGGCGAGATCGTTATGATGAACACACTGAAAAGTTAGACACTCCATGTTTTTCTATGAAAAAAGTGGGCGAACTTGAAGATCTTCCAAACAAAAAGCATAAGTAAATTTTTGAAAAAGTGTCTGCCCTTTGAAAACTTTGGGAAACTCTGTCTACTGTTGAGTGTAACAAAAGTAAGTATTTTTGTGTATTGGATATGTAGTGTTATATTTGTGAGAGTCCAAAATAAGGGCGACACAAGGGTTCCCACTATTAGAACAAGATTTGATTATGCATTTATACCTTGAGTTTTGATGATAACAATGTTGTATTTGTGTGAGAATTTTTTTGATACCCTTATGGTTTGTTATTATGTAGCTTTAACAGCCAGTTATGATTATGAGTTTATGACGTGCAACATCATCAGTTTCTGAACATTATGTTCCAATTTCGCTTTTGCGCTAATCATGAGAAGTTATGAAAGATGTTCAAGTTGTTGTTGCAATGATCTTTCTGCTTTTGTGCTGATTCACTCCTAAGAAGTTTCTGACGAGAAGTTATGTTGTTGCTGCAATATTATCTTAGTTTGTACTTCTGGATGTGACTCTGATCATCAAGCTTCTGAAGAATGGAAAGCTTCTGAAGTTGTATTACTTAGCTGAAGTTTCTAAAGATATCAAGCTAGACGTTTATTTTATCAAGGTTTTAACTAAATTTTTTAAAGATTCTGAAGATCCTGAAGATCTCAAGTCAGACTACTGACGATGTCAAGGTTCTGAATAAAGATTCTGAAGTTTCTAAATCCAACTGTATGTTTCTTCATTTCCTGTTTTATCAACTTTAATTATAAGCCAATGAATTTGAAGATAAGATCAAAATGGATACGTGATAAAATAGTACATAGTACAAATCAAATATTCCTTCCACTAACTGATATTGTAGGCAAAGGACAGTACTATACATCACACCTGTCACTGAAATTATGGGCGAAGGAAGGTACTATATGTCACTCCTTTCACCAATCCAACAATGGACAACCACTCTATTGGTATCCCCATTTCCCCTCCAACAATCTCTTTTCTTATGCTATATAAGTGAGACTTAAAGACTTGAAGAAAGCTGGAAGCGCTACAACAATTTGACAAGTCTATTTCTTTGTGAAAAGCTATCAATTTTGTACACAATTTTTATTTAAGTATTTATATTTCATTTGTGTAAAATCTGCTTATGTAGAAGCATCTTGTAAACACAAAACCTTTTATTCAATTGTGTTGTTTGTAATTCTGTAAGGAGACTAGGGTATAGTTGAATCCTTGAGAAGACAAAGAAAGTTGTTCTTTGTGATTCCTTAAGGAGACTAGGGTATAGTCGGATCCTTGAGAAGGCAAAGAAGGTTATTCTTTGCAATTATTGTAATGACTTGATTATAGTGGATTAAGTCATTATGTATAAGGCAAAATTACATTGGTGGGTGGAATGGAGTGGCTTTGAGTTTCAAGCGAACCAGGATAAAAATACTTGTGTTTTTATCTCTTTGTTATTAACATTTGAATGGTGTTCTTAAGTTGGAAAAAAGATTTTGTTTTTAAAACCCTATTCAAACCCCCAATTTCTTGTGTTTTTCACACCTTCAATTGGCATAAGAGCTTCAGTTCTGATTATGATAAAAGATTTATCAATACTTCACCATGTTCAGTAGCGATCCAGTTTATGTGAGAAACAATGGTAGCTGCTAACATTGCTAACATTATTAACAACAATGAGAGATATCACTATAGTGCTAAACCACCAATATTTGATGGTGAGAAATTTGATTATTGGAAAGATAAAATAGAAAGTTTCTTTCTTGGATACTATGTTGATCTCTGAGATCTTGTAGTCGATGGCTACGTTCACCTAGTTAATGCTGAAGGAAATAATATAGCAAAAAGTGCTATGACATGTCAACAAAAGAAGGATTTCAAAAATCATCATAAGGATAGAAATATATTGATAAATGTTATCTATTATACTGAGTATGAGAAGATAACAAATAGAGATTCTGCCAAATCCTTATTTGACTCTCTGAGGATGAGTCGTGAGGGGAATGCTTAAGTAAAGGAGACAAAGGCTTTGGCCTTAGTCCAAAAGTACGAGACATTCAGAATGGAAGATGATGAAACCGTTGAGATTATGTTCTCAATATTTCAAATGCTTGTTGCAAGACTGAAAGTTCTGGACAAAGGATACTCTACAACTGGTCATGTCTAGAAGATAATCAGAATCCTCCCTAAAAAATGGAGACATATGGTAACTGCTTTGAAGCTAGCAAAGGATCTTAATAGTATTAGTCTTGGAGAACTCGTTAGTTCTTTGAGAAACCATGAGATTGAACTCGAGGAAGATGAACCTCAGAAGCAAGGTAAATTTGTTACTATAAAGTCCAAGCCTGAGAAGACAAGATCTTATCAAGCTACGGAAGAATCAAAAGTTTCTGATGAAGACTCAGAAGATGATGATGAATTGTCATTGATTTCTAAGAGAGTCAACAGACTCTGGAAGCATATGCAGAATGGTCAAGGAAAGTCCAGAGGAGCTAGAAGGACTGTTGGTCATTTTGATTCTTCGTCTGGACAAAGGAAGCAAGGTTCTGGTAAAGAGGTTATCTGCTTTGAGTGCAAGGAGCCAGGCCCCTACAAGGATGAGTGTCATAAGCTGAAAAAGGACAAAATTCCTAAGAAGAAGTTTTCTAAAGGCAACAAGGGATTGATGGCTACATGGAATTACTCAAAATCCAAAGAAGAAGATTCAAACTAAGAATAAGACAACGTTGCGTTGATGGCAACTACATCTGATCCAAAACTTTCTGAAGAACCAGGAGACAAGGTGTTGTCAAAATTAGAATCATACTCCGATTTTGAAGAGGAATTTTTGAACTATCTCGTTCTGATTTAGAATCATGTCTCTCTGAAATACTGGAAAAGTACCAGAGTCTTGAAAGTAAGTACAAGAACCTTAAACAGGTCTAAGTAGTTGCTTCTGAAACTCGCAGTGAGCTTGAGAAAGATATTTATTCCCTAAATGAAAAATTATTTTCTTTAGAAAGTAACAACTCTGATTTGAAAAGTAAAATTTTAAAACTAGAGGAAGAAATAGTCTTAGAAGCTTCTGGTACTGATTACGTCATTAGATATGACAGAGCATTTCAGTACTTTCTGGCTAAAAGCATAGATAGAAGAAAAATGGATTTTTTGATCTATGAAGTTAGCAAGAATGGCAAGAAAGGTTTAGGTTGTATATAAACCATAAAACCTAACGAAAGTCAGAAGGTAAAACTGAAACCTCTCTATGAGCATTTCGTGCCAGGTGGCATTGAGCTTAATTTTTTGGCACAGACGCAGAGACATATAAAGGGTAAGAACTCAGTTCTGAAACCTAAGTATCATGCACAAATTCCCTGTTATTATCCTTCTTCACGAAGACCCAAAGTTATAAGAAACTCTAGGAAAACTAAAAAAAGAGGATCCAAAAAGTGGGTACCTAAGGATAACATAATTTATCTTGCAGACATCCTTAGCAACTCATTTGAAACACCAGTCATGATACCTGGATAATGGATGCTCGCGACATATGACAGGCAGAAGGTCTATGTTCCAAGATTTGGAACTTAAGCCTGGAGGCTTCGTTGGTTTTGGAGGAAACCAGAAAGGGAAGATCATTGGCTCTAGAACTATTGGTAATAGTAAACTTCCTTCTATTACAAATATTCTTTTGGTCGATGGTTTGATGTATAACTTATTGTCTATTAGCCATTTTAGTAACAATGTTTATGATATCATTTTTAATCAAAAGTCATGTATGTCTATTAGTCAGAAAGATGGTATAATCTTTTTTAACGGAAAGAGAAAGAACAACATTTATAAAATCATACTTTCTGATCTTGAGGATCAAAATGTAAAATGCTTAATGTCTGTTAATGAGGAACAATGGGTATGACACATACGTTTGGGCCATGTTAACATGAGAATGGTTTCTAAGCTAAATAAGCTTGGATTAGTCAAAGGCTTACCCAACTTGAAGTTCGCTTCAGATGCTTTTTGCGAAGCATGTCAGGAAGGCAAGTTTTCTAAACCATCTTTAAAAGTGAAAACTATTGTTTCTACCTCTAGAACGTTAGAACTTCTGCATATTGATTTGTTTGGGCCAGTGAAAATTGCCTCTATCAGTGGTAAGAAGCATGGATTGTTCATCGTTGATGAATATAGTCGTTGGACATGGGTAAAGTTCTTAAAACACAAGGATGAGTCACATTATGTGTTCTCTACCTTTTGCTCACTAATGCAAACAGAAATGAATTGCAAAATAGTCAGAGTGAGAAGTATTCATGGTGGTGAATTTGAAAATAAATATTTTGAAAATATTTTTGATGCAAATTGAATTTCCCCTAATTTATCTTGTCCTAGAACTCCACAACAAAATGGGATTATAGAAAGGAAGAATAATACTTTGCAAGAAATGGCCCGCACCATGATCCAAGAAACTGATATGGCTAAGTATTTCTGGGCAGAAGTAGTTAACACAGTTTGTTATATTTAGAACATGATTTCTATTAGACCTATTCTAGGTAAGACTCCCTATGAATTATGGAAGAACAGAAAGCCCAATATTTCTTACTCTCATCCTTTTGACTGTGAGTGTTTTATGTTGAACACTAAATAGAATCTTGGCAAGTTTGATTCTAAGGCCCATAAGTGCTTTTTGTTAGGATATTCTGAACGCTCTAAAGGTTACAAGTCTTTAATACTGAGACACGAATTTTCGAAGAATCAATTCATGTTAGATTCAACGATAAGCTTGACTCTGAAAAGTCAAAGCTAGTTGAGAAATTTGCAGATATGAAGATTAACTTCTCAGAATCTTAAGATAAAGACTCAGAAGGAAAAGCAAAGGATGTTGAAGCAAAAGACTCAGAAGTGACTCAACCAGAATCCATTATGGTCCAACTCATAAGAAGAAGAGTAGATCGAGACCTTCTAATTCTGAAGAATTAATTCTTGGAGAGAAAGACACACAAATCAGAACTCGATCTTCTTTCAAACCTTATGAAGAAACTCATTTGGGTTTGGTATCTCTGATAGAGACCACATCTATTGATGAAGCTCTTCTGGATAATGAATGGATTATGGCAATGTGTTGGTACATGGTTAGAGTATCAGGGTTTGTTATCGTCTCCACATGGATTATGTGATATTGCCGCCGTTCGACAGTTGTTAAGTTCTTAACTTATGGTAACAAGGGGGGTTTTAGTTTTCGGTTACGGTAGCTTGCATAAAAAGTAAGAAATTACGGTAAAAGTTTTGGTTTTATGATTTAAGAAAGATTGTCAAAGTTAGGGTTCGACGATCACTTTGCATGCATATGTTTGATCAAGCAAAACTCATAAACTCCATTAGATGGTAAACACATTCACAAAATCCTCCCAATGTGTTTATTTCTAACACACATTGTGGTTTTTCCCATTTTGATCCATTGTTGATTTCTCACACAATCTATCAAAATGACAACTTTTAGGTTTAACTTTTTAGTGAACAAACTCATTCAATACTATCTCTAGCTAAAGAACAAGGATGGATGAAAACCTAGGTCAAGAGTTGGAAAACACCTTTCAATAATAAACCAACACAAAGAGTTATCAATAAAACAAGGTTTTCACCATACATTCATCATCAAAGAGTTTACAAATGAAGATCAACCCATATACATACAAAGCTTATGATCATCTACATCTAACCTTGACAAAATGAAAGACTTAGCTACTCATTTTCATGGTAGTTTGAACAACAAGTTTCGGAAGAAGGTTGGTTAACATCTGAGTCGAAGAATCGAGATTGGATGGGAATCCACCTTCTTTTTATAAAATATTGTCAAGAGAAGAAGAAGAATGAAAAATGGGGTTTCTAGGTTACAAAAATCACCTCTAATCAAAAAACAAGTAAAAAGATGATAAAAGATATGTTCCAAAAAGTAGCCCATACTACTTATAGAAATGGTTGCTGAGCTGTCATGCTCGCTAGGCGAGCAGAATGGTTCGCCTAGCGAGTCCCAAAATAAGTCACCAGAAGAGCCTGCGTCCAGAGGAATCATCCCAGACAAGTTTGCATCAGTTCGCTAGGCGAAGACTTAGCTACTTCCCTCGCCACAGCGAGTCTTGATGTTTTTGCTACTAGAATTGTTCGCTACCTGCTCGCTGGATGCTCGCCTAGCGAAGACTTAATATTTTTGGTTCTGTCCAAGTCTGGGAGTGTTCGCTGGCATCTCGCTTCGTGCTCGCCTAGCGAGCTTGCTTATGTTTGCTTTCTTTCTTGGTTCCTTTTCCATCTTTCTTGTGCCTTAGGTTTCTACTCTTTCATGCCTGATTCCTGCACAATAACACACAAATTAAAGGTACCAAAATCATTTCACATAGTATTGCAAACCAACAAAAGCAAGGGCGGTTTCAAACACTTTTTCGACAAAAAGGAGTGAAAGATGCCCACATTTGATAGCTCAAATAAGCAAACTTGGGCATCTAACACTATGTAAGAGGAATTGAATCAATTCACCAGAAATGGAGTTTGGGATCTTGTTCAGAAACCAAAGGGTTTCCATGTTATTGGAACCACATGGGGCTTCAGAAACAAGCTCAACGAGAAGGGCGAAGTCGTAAAAAACAAGGCTCAACTGGTAGCACAAGGTTATAGATTATACATAAACCTTTACTCCAGTTTCCATGTTAGAGTCTTTTCATATTTTAATTTCGTTGATAGTCAATCATAACATCATTCTTTATCAGATGGATGTTAAAAGTGCATTCTTAAATGGATACATTTCTGAAAAAGTGTATGTGCACTAACCCCTTGGTTTTGAAAATCCTCAAAACCCAAATTCTGTTTTTAAACTGAAAAAGTCGTTATATGGTCTGAAACAAGCTCCCAGAGCTTTGTATGATAGACTAAGTAACTTCCTTTTGGAAAATGATTTTACCATAGGGAAAGTGGATATAACTCTCTTTTGCAAAACCTTTAAGAATGATATTCTAGTTGTGCAAATTTATGTTGATTATATTATTTTTGGTTCTGTTAATGCTTCATTGTGCAAGGATTTTGCTAAATCAATGCTGGCGAAGTTTGAAATGAGTCTGGTGGAAGAACTCAAGTTCTTTTTGGAAATTCAAATTGATCAACGATCAGAATGAATGTACATTCATCAGAGCAAGTATACAAGGGAACTTCTGAAGAAGTTTAACTTGTCAAAATGCAAGCCAACAAAGACTCCAATGCATTGTGAAGAAAGAATAGGTAATCAATAAGGTAAATCAGAAGCTATTCAGAGGTATGATAGGCTCTATCCTTTATCTAACCGCTTCTAGACCTGATATTTTATTCAATGTCTTCATATTTGCTCGCTTCTAATCAGATCCTAGAGAGACTTACTGAACTACTATTAAGAGAATCTTTAGATATTCGAAAGGTACTACTAACCTTGGTTTGTTTTTATAGAAAATCAAGTGAATATAAATTAGTAGGCTATTGTGATGCTAGCTATGCTGGAGACTGAATAGAAAGGAAAAGTACTTATGGAAGTTGTCAATTTCTAAGAGGCAATCTGATTTCATGGTCCAGCAAGAGACAATTAATAATTGCGCTTTCAACAACCGAAGTTAAGTATATCACAACTTTTGGATGCAGCACTCAGATACTCTGGATGAAGAGTCAGCTGGAAGATTATCAAATATTCGAGAGTAACATTCCTATTCTCTATGGTAATACTTCTCCCATTTAATTGTCTAAGAATCCTATCTTGCATCTTAGGGCTAAACATATTGAAATTAAACATCACTTTTTATGTGACTATGTTCAGTAGGGTATTTTTCACTTAAAACTTGTTGATACAAACCATCAATGGTTGATATTTTTATAAAACCCCTTGTTGAAGATAGATTCGTTTTCATTCTGAAAAACTTACTAATGGATTTTTGTCCATAATGAAAAGATGAATTTCAGAATGTTAAGTCTTCATAACTATAGATTAGATTTTGAGAATTTATTTATTGATTTTGAGACATGAGCTTTCTGAAGTGAGGAAGTTTCATGAATCAAAAAGGTTCTGATCAGAAGCAATCTTATCGATTTGCCTTCTTGATTCTGAACAGTTATTGTGTTAAATGATTGTCTTGTCATTTGATATCATGTGGTTCTTAGTGGTGACAGTTGTTCCACTTTCTGAACATACATGCTAATGGTGTGACACTTTGGGTTTCTATATCTTGGAATTAGGTTAAATCATTTACGTTTCCCTATGATGGTGTATTCCTTTTGTTGTCATCATTACTATTTTTTTATATAAACCCACTTCAGTCACATTTTCACACTACACACACTTTACTCCCAAACTTTCTTCTTTCAAACCTTCAAACAACTTCTCTGCAATTGTTCATCTTCATCTTTATTTTCTACAATGGTTGCTCTTCAATAATCTCCTAATCGCTTCATTGCTGACGAAAATCATCCCGTTATGGAAGGGATTCCTGAATTAACTCTCAACATTCCTGTTGATGAGCTTATGGTTCTTTGTGAAACCATTGTCGATTTCAAAAATTTGAAGGATAATGGCTTCAATTTCTATGAGACTTTGGAATTTCAAGGGTGGAAGGGATTTTTCGAAAGATTAACAGGTCTAGTATATCCAGTGCTTGTGAAGCAACTTTGGATACATGTTATTTCTACAAAGGACACAATCACTTCCTAAGTTATGAACAGGAAGGTTGTTGTCACTGAAAAATCATTTGCTGACCTAATTTCTCATAATGGTTGTGGAAAGAGGGTTTACAACGTCAAAACTGATGCTAGGAGAGAATCTATGGTAGCATCAATAATTTTCAAGGAAGGAATAGAGATGGATGAAGGCAAAGATCCAAGTGCTAAAGACCTATCTGATAGGTTGAGGATTTGGTTCAAGATAATTTTAGGATGTATTCATCATTGACCAAGTACAAACTCCTCTGATTACATCAATACTAATCTGAAGTATATGTTGTTCTTCTTAGAAAAAGGGTACAAATTGGCACTTCCAGCGATTTTGTTCAAGTTTCTCAGGGATCCTATTAGAGAAACTAGAACTGGAAGTACGTCCAAGAAGGGAAGGTTCATTCCAAATGGTAGGTTAATTTCTGACCTTCTTGTTGAAAATAGTCTTGTGGATGACCTTCTGGTCAGTGGTTTAACTAAGGAGGTAGTGAAAAATGTTGGAAAGATCTTATGGGGGAAGAATCTCAAGAGCATGGGTCTCATCTCCAAGGTAGTCAAGCCAGATTTCATTCCTTCAAAGGATGATATCAGTGGAACGAGGATTCTGGTTGACAACTTCCCAATCTTCACCAAGATTGATCCTCCAGAAGTTCTAGAGTATTACCTCAAGAGTTATCTTAAAGATGGAATAGTCAAATGGTTGACCTATTCAACCTTCCAGAGACGTACACAGATGTTCATGGGAAGAAGAAGAAAAAGTCTCGTGAAGAAGAATCTTCAAGACCTCTGAAGAAGAAGAAGGATACTATATTTCAGGATGAAGATGAGGTGCCCCTCAACGAGCTTCAGAAAGTAATGCTTCTAAAGGACACTTCTGGTGTTATCCAATCATCTTCAAAAATATCTGATACTCCTATTTCTGGTAAGCTTTCTAAGGCCAGCAATATTCCTGTTTCTGATTCTAGAACTTCTAAACGTGTCTTACCAATACACCCTTCTCCATCTCCTTATCAAAACATTCCCCTTTCACAACCATATCCCACAAACACAACTGTTATAGAACCTATTACAGAAACTCCTAAAGTTTCTAAAACTCAATCACATCAACCACAACAACAAATACCACAACCACCACCTCCTTCACAATTACCTTCATTGGTCATTCCACCTCCATCTCAAATTGTTTCTGCTCCCCACATTGAAAATCCAAATATAACAACACCTAGAAGATCTCCTTCGAGAGATTCTGGTAAGTCAGTGTCTGAAGGTACTCCTGAAGGCATGTTCAATTTTGAACCTGAACTAGAAGTATTTGATTCGGAAAGACACGAGGCCATTCCTACCCCTCTTCTAACGGTTTATGGTATAGATCCTTATCCAACCATACCTGATCTTTCTGTTAGAATCCCTAGCCAACCAAAACTAAACCTAAATGTTGGTAAGATTCTGAAGAATTTTAAATTAGACTCAAGAAGCTGTCTTCATGCTGCTATGAGGGCTAGTTATTTATCAGTTAATCCTGCAGAGAGTGACACTGCTTGGGAAGCTTACATGAGCTGGATAAACTCCAAGATCTCCAAGATGAAGAACTTTGGGTATAAAGTTTCTGAAAGAAACTTTTGTTTTGGGTTCGTACCCCTTATGGAACTCTGGAAGTTACAAAATACTCCAATGTGTCTTCTTGCTCTGGAGGTTAAGGAAGTGGTTAGGAAGCTGAGGTAGATTCTGGTCATCCAGAATTTGTCATGGAAGATGTTGCTGCTAAGATGATTTCTTCTTAAGAACAACAGATTGAGGTTTCTAATAATCAACAGTCCACTGGAACCTCTTCTGCGGTTGTTTCTGAAATGCTTTTGAAGACCATCGAGGATATGAAAGCTGAGAATGCTATGGTCAAAGAACGTCTGGACAAGCAGGAAATGATGTTTCAATTGATACTATCCCCGCCTCCTCCGTCACAAAACCCTTAGCCTTTTTCAAAATAGTTTTGCACTTTTTGGGTTTTTATTTTGCTTAAGTGTTTTGTGTTTCTATAACATGATTGTACTCTTTTATGCCTTTTGGCACTATTTAATGAAATCATGTTTGTTTCTTTCCATTTTTTTGTCTGTCTTTTTTATTGATGGCAAAGGGGGAGAAACGTATTTAGGGGAAGAATAATTGATTTTTATATACCTATATTCATGAATCAGAACCTAAACATTGTTTAATGTTTATGCTAACAACTACTTCGAAGAAGAGTTTGTTAATTGTCTTACATGGAATAGTCAAGAACATCATAAGCTCTTGAAGTCTTTCAGATAAGAACTTAAGTTACCAGTTTCTGAAGAAATGTTCTACTCTCCGAATCTGAAGCTTTAACCTTGTTGTTGGAATCATCTTGTGAGGAATTGTAAATTCAACATCAAGTTCTGAGGAATTGAGAATTCCATGTTAATAAGATTCGACTCAACCAGGTCCTAAGGTTTATAACAGACTCTTAAGCTTTTTAAGAAGAATTCGTAACCAAGCTCTAAAAGCTCTTTCAAAGATTCAAAAAGAATTTCAAAGAGAACCAAGCTCTAAATCTTCTTCAAAAGAGTTCAACCAAGCTTCTGAAGTGAAATTCATCAAAATGTTGATGTTAACAACCAGTGCTCTGGAAAACATCAAGCAACTTCTGAAGACAAACCAAATTCTGATGGAAGATCATTCTTGTACTTCAAAAAAATACTAATCATGAAAGTGCTCTTTCATTCTGATTTTATCTTTTTAGAATTATACATCTCAGGGGGAGCTTTGTGCTTCTGTAAGATGTATCCTTTTGTGATTGTACACAAATGTTCATCAAAATACATGTTTTTGTCATCATCAAAAAGGGGGAGATTGTTAGAACAAGATTTGATTCTGCATCTATACCTTGAGTTTTGATGATAATAATTTTGTACTTGTGTGAATTTTTTTGGCACCCTAATGGTTTTTTTTATTGTGTAGATTTAACAGACAATTCTGATTCTGAGTTTAGGACGTGCAATGTCATCAGTTTCTGAACATTATGTTATAATTCCGCTTCTGCGCTAATCATGAGAAGTTCTGAAAGATGTTCAAGTTGCTACTACAATGATCTTTCTACTTCTGTGCTGATTCAGTCCTAATAAGTTTATGAGGAGATGTTATGTTACTGTTGTAACGTTCTCTCGGTTTGTGCTTCTAGACGTGACTTTGATCATCAAGCTTCTGAAGAATGACAAGCTTCTGAAGTTGTGCTACTTAGCTGAAGTTTCTGAAGATCTCAAGCCAAATATAGAGGTTATCAAAGTTCTAACTGAAGAGTCTGAAGATATTGAAGATTCTGAAGATACTAAAGATCTCAAGCCAGACTACTGACGCTGTCAAGGTTCTGACTAAAGATTATAAACTTTCTCAATCAAGTTGTATGTTTCTTCATTTCATGTTTCATCAACTTTCATCAGAAGCTAATGATTTTAAAGATAAGATCAAAATGGATATGTGATAAAATAGTACATGGTACAAATCAAATATTCCTTCCACTACCTGATATCATGGGTAAAGGACAGTACTATACATCACACCTGTCACTGAAATTGTGGGCGAAGGACGGTACTGTGTGTCACTCTTTTCACCAATCCAATAATGGACAACCGCTATATTGGTATCTCCATTTTTCCCTCCAACTGTCTCTTTTCTTATGCTATATAAGTGAGACTTTGACACTTGAAGAAAGCTGGAAGCGCTACAATAATTTGACAAGTCTATTTCTTTGTGAAAAACTATCAATTTTGTACACAGTTTTTCTTTAAGTATTTGTATTTCATTTGTGTTAAATCTTCTTGTGTAAAAGCACCTTGTAAACATAAAACCTTTGATTCAAACATGTTGTTTGTGATTCCTTAATAAGACTAGGGTATAATCGAATCCTTGAGAAGACAAATAAAGTTGTTCTTGGTGATTCCTTAAGGAGACTAGGGTAGAGTCAAATCCTTGAGAAGACAAAGAAGGTTATTCAGAGACCTTACGATTTATTATGAGATTGGTGTGATATTACAATCGTTCAACAATGTTTACGATTTTAAGAAAAGTGTTTGGAAAATATGTTTTGTTTATACAACTATGTTAAATTGATAGTAAATGAAAATAACGTTAATAGATGCGATGATATTGTTGGGGTTATATTTCATTATCTTATCATATGTACTATTATGACCAATTATACATATTCTAGTCAACATTTAACATTATCACCTATCTCTCTGCGTATGTTGCTTTTGTTTTAACAATAACATGATATCAATCGTATTTCTTAATTGACGATCTCTCAACCGACTAACTAATATGATTGTATTAACTTTCGACAAATATGTGAATGATAAACCTAAATATGTTTGCAGAATTTAGTGTTTAATATATGAAAATCCTGTATCTTGTTATGAAAAGTATTTCTCAATATCAATTCAAACCATATAAAAAAGTTATAATTAGTAGGTTAAAAATGCATTAAGAATGAGGATAATCAACAATATTAATGAATAACTAAAACATGTATAACACCATGATCAAAATATTTACACGAGTATTTGGACAATTATATCAAACACAACAAAATATAATTTAACTACTCTTACTTATAGTGTTTTTATAATAATGATTAAGAAAGAGATGAAAAAACATTAGCGACAATTTTTCTAACCGAACGAAGCCTCCATCTTCGACCTTAATTCCTTCCCTCAAGATGATTCAAATACTTTATAAAAAGGAAATCCATTGTGATCATTCAACTCATACGTTCGACATCATAGTATTTTTACAAATACGTTCTCTTTTAAATCTTTCATTTCTTTAATTTAACATTTAAAACTCTTTTTATTTTTTAATTAATTATTAGAAATATTTACTTTATTACAATATTAACAAAAACATTATAAATAAAAAAATATATAATTTGATAAAGTTATCTTTACTATAAAATATATGATTTTTGTTTTTGTTTTTTTCTTTATTTTTTTTTGTATGGCCCATTTTAAAGTTTCAAGTATAATAAATTTTATTTAAATTATTATTTATTTTTTACTAACATATAAATATTTATGTTAATTTTTTATGCAATATTTAATAAATATTTATATGCAAATATAAATTATTATTTTTAATAAATTTATTAAAAAAAATTATACAATTGTAGGAGCGTTCAAATCCAAACCGATTCAAATAAAAACCGCAAACCTATTCAAAAATTTTTAATCGAAAACTGCAAAAAGAAACAAAAAGATATTGGATGTATCTGGATGTCATTCTGTAAAAACCATTAGATTTGGGTCGAGTTTAAAATTAATTTTTCAAAATCGATCCAAATCGGATATATATATATATATATATATATATATATATATATATATATATATATATATATATATATATATATATATATATATATATTATACTTATATATTTTGTATTAGTTTCATATGTTGGATTAATTTATTATGAGATGATACTTATTTTTGTAAATATCATTTATTAGTTTGATTTAATCTATTTATTTTTATTATTTCATTTGTTTTAATCATAAATGATCTTATCATTTTGAAATTATCTGATATTAGCTTTTAATATGATAGATATTGTATATTATATCAAACTTATTATTTATTGGTATTTTTATAATATCAATAAAAATATAATTTGTAATTTAGATATCTAAAAAATCGATTCATATCAAATTGTATGAATTTGAATTGAATTAGATTAAATTTTTTTAATCAATCATTTAAAATCGAATCAAAGTGTGAATAAATTTATCTTTGGATCGATTCTATTTTACTTCAAAACCAATCTAAACCGCACCGTTTTCTAATATTTATGTAATTAAAATTTTCATGCATTCAAAGGTTAATAGCAATTAAAATCCTTTATAAGGATTAGTTTTTTTAATTAAAAGATACAAAACAATAGAAAGTCCATAATTTTCCCTACCATATTTTATTCACTTTGACAGCTACCGGGATTCCTATCGTTTCGTTCACGGTCTTCTCTTCACATTCTTAACAAACCAACCACCACTTACCTCACCGGAGACGGAACAAAATATGGCGGAGCTTCCGGCGCCGGAGGTACAAACAAACGGCGTAGGACCAACTGCGACACTAAACCCCTCGGAACCTCATGGATCGAAGCGCCAACGCAGGCCAAGCGTCCGATTAGGCGACATCGGAGACCAACCCTCAGATTCCCACCATCGCCGCACCTCAAAATCTTGGCGATTCGGCATCGGCAACGTCTCAGGTAAACCCTCAAAGACTCGTCCTTTGACCAATTTGACTTCGGTATCCGATTTCGACGAAACACTAGAAAACGAAGAACGAGAAACCAACACAGACGGCGTAATCATCGGTAGCTGGAAAGTGAAACGAGGTTCCAAAAGACCTCGATCGAATTGGGGTTCTTCGCGAATCGAGGAAGGTGAAAATATAGATGACGATGATGTGCATCATGATTTTGAAGGTGATAACTCGGGTAGATCGATTCATTCATCAGAGAATTTGGGTGATTACAATGCTAGGGATAGGAATGAAGATGGCGGAAGAGGTAGTTGTGGCGAAGATGGTGTTAGAATTTGGCTTAATGGATTAGGTTTAGGTCGTTATGCACCTGTTTTTCAAATTCACGAGGTTGATGATGAAGTTTTGCCTTTGTTAACTCTTGAGGATCTTAAAGATATGGGTATTAATGCTGTTGGTTCTAGAAGGAAATTGCATTGTGCAATTCAGAAGCTTGGGAAGGGTTTCTCATAAGCTTCTTTGAACTTTATATATTCATATCATGTAGTTTGAGAAAATTCTCAACCATTGCAAATTATAATGCAAGTTTAACTCTTAATTCAACTTGAGTTTGAGTATGATTATCTTGTCAAATAAGTAACTTTTTTTTGGCTTTTTTGGAATGGGTATGTTTATTTATATCTGTTCATTTTGTTTGAGTTTAATGCTTGGTGTATGCATCATTTATGAGTGTTCTGAGAAAGGAAATGGGGAAGTTTAAGGAAGTGGTGTTTGTTTGATTTCTCAATTGGGTAATTAATGATTAGTGTTGGTATTTTGGTGGCTATCTCTGTCTGGTTCTGTTGGTATGTTCTGTTATTTTTCAATAAAACTATAAAAGCCATTTTTGTTTTAACATAAATCAATTGGTTAAGTTTGCTACTTCAACATTTTCTTTTTGGCCTCTTTTTTGTAGTTATTATCATTGTTGTTGCCGTTGTGTTGGGTATGTTTTATACTGTGATGATTCTGTTTAAAGAGTCAAGAAACTCTACTTGTTTAGTTAATATGTTCGGGTGTTGACTATGCAGCATATTGTATACGCTGATATATTCCTGGTTATCTCCATTTCTCCTTTGCTACACATTATATCATATCTTCTTCTAGAGAAGTAAAGAGATCAACGAGGGAAGAATATGTTCTTAAAAGAACTTAATCGGAGGGACCATCGATCCATTCATTTACATGCTAATTAAGTGTTGCTGTTCTAAGTCATTGTGGTGGCAGTTGACAATAGGGGAGAGTCAACTGCATGGTCCATCAACGGAATCTATACGGCTTGAAATTTACTCTTTCTCAATGTTCTACACTTGATTGTTATGTTTTGTCATGTAACACAATGTACATTTTCACCTTCCAAGTTACTACTTTCATGCTATCGAAAAGAGGTCCATCGGTATCAACTATTCATCACATTAAGTTTGAGTCTTGTGACAAATACGTATTTATACACTCCATATTTAACAAAATATAATAAAAATGTACATCTATTGGTCCATATTTAAACTATATGTACATTTTTTTTACTTATATTTTGTAAAATTATGTATAGTGTTTATTGTTAGTGCCGATTGACTTAGGAATGAGAGAGAGAATGAAAGTAATTGTATTGAAAAATTATAATGAGAGTTATCTACACATGTATTTATATACAATAGGTTACTTGTAACTCAAGTAGTTAGCATAATAAACTAATTAACATGCTAACCAAGTAACTAACTTGGATTATATCACAACATATCCCTTTATAATTTAAGTTGTCAAACACAAACTAATCCTAATCGATTTGAACATATTTTAATTTCTTTTTCAAAGTTAGAAATCTGTCGAACTTCAATCCTTTGGTGAAAATGTCGGTCAATTGTGCTTCACTCGAGAAATGTCTTACTTCAAATTCACGTGATTTACCTTCCCCCTCAAGAAGTGAAATATAACTTCAATGTTCTTACTCCTTTCATGCAAAACTAAATTGTTTGCAAGATTGATGGATGACTTGTTGTCGATCTGCAACACCAGAGGTTTCTTTACTTCAACCTCCATCTCATCTAGCACATATCTGATCCAGATTGCTTGATAAACAACATAGGATTCTGCTATATACTCAGTCTCACACGATGATAATGCCATTGCATGTTACTTTCTTGAGCACCATGAGATTGAGACACCAAACACTTGAAAGAAATAACAAGTTGTGCTTCTTCGATCTTCCTTATCTCCACACCAATCAGCATTTGAATAACAATTAATCACAACTTATTTGCTTTCAGAATCTCATGGAAACATGATTCCATAATTTATTGATTCTTTTAGGTATCTCAAAATTCTTCTTGCAACTTTCATGTGTGACACCTTTGGTTCATCCATGTATCTGCTTATCAATCCGACTGAAAAACTTATATAAGGCCTGTTGTTGTACACATACCTAAGAGATCCTACAATTTGTTTGAACAAATGACGTCGACCCTGTCCTTCTCTCTATGCTTCTCCAGTTTCAGATTTGATTCGACAAGTGAGGATTCAATTTTTGAATAAACCATATGTTACCTAGGATTTTCGACATGGATATTAAGGTAAGAAAGACACGAAGGCATACCATGGTGAGGTGTGAAGTCAAACATGGTTGATTGAGGCCATAAGTTGAATTGATGGTTTTTGGTTGGTCGAAGGGTAGCTTAACAATCCTCAGTCGAACGCTAGCCAAAGATCAGTGGATGTGTAAAATCTGGACTTAGTAAATTTTCCAATATTTGGGTTGGTTATTTGGCCAGTCGAAGATATGGATAGGACCAAGTGGTTATTCAGAAACACGTGGACTTTGTATGCTATAGTTATGTGATATCCTACCAGGATCATAGGTTCACTTTTATCTTCAAACTTTCTTCTTGCATGAGAAACATGCTTGTAACAAATAGAGCCAAACACCTTTAGATGATTCACTGATGGTCGTTTGCCACTCTATACTTCTTCAGGAACATTGTTCTTCTGTTTCTTGGTAGGTCGCCTACTCAGAATATAAACAACGTTGTTGATTGCTTCACCCCATAAGGATTTTGGCAAGTTATTTTGTTTTAACATACAACTTGCCATATCCAATATGGCTCGGTTTCTTCTTTCTGCCATTTCATTATGTTGAGGTGTGTAACGAGCAGTCACCTCATGATCGATACCATGTTCTGCACAAAACCCTTCAAATAAATGGATGTGTATTCTCCACCTCCATTTGTCCTCATAACTTTGATCTTCTTTTCACTATGGCTTTTGTCAAGTGTTTTGAATCTCTTAAAGATTGAAAATACTTCGTCTTTGCGCCTGATCACGTAGATCCAAAGCTTTCAACTATACTCATAGACAAATGAGACAAAACACATGTTTTCCACCAATGGTATGATCCTCAAATGGGCCACGTACATCTAAATGTAATACTCCTAGTATGCAGGAGGATCTCATTGGAACAATCGAAACGAAAGACTTTCTGGATTTCTTCCCTACTAAGAAACCATCATAGAGTTTGGTGGATATCACAAGACTTGGTATAACAATTATCATATCTCAAGTAATTAATTAATTGAGTAACCTAAAGTTCAAATGGCCAAACCTCAAATGCCAACCCTAACTATGCTTGTGGTCGACAACTATTTTTAGGCACTATATCTCAATCGAACTGATCATGATCTGAAATGTCCTATTCTTAAATATAGGATATTTTAAGACCAAATTATTCTGGGTGTCGAACAATTCTATGGCTCCATTTTTCATAACCACAAAGAAACCTTTTTCGACTAGTTATCCAACACTTAGCATATTGCCATTCATTCCAGGTACATAGAGTACATCTTTGATCATATATTTTTCTCCATTAATCGTTTGAATAACTATGTTCCGGTACCTTCTGCTTACAACGAGCTATTATTTGAAAGCCTGACCATGCTCTTCTTCGACTCGTCAAAATATGCTAACCATACTCTTCGACCAGTAATATGATTCGAGCAGCTTGTCTCGAGGAACCAAATCTTGGAGTCGACATGCTCATCTGTGACTACAACCATATGCATCATACCATCAGAATTATCTGAATCTTGATGTGCAAGGTTTGCTCCTTCATCACCTTTGGCTTTTATCGCTCCCTTTTCTTTCTTGTGCCAACAATTCTTGGCAAAGTGACCCCATTTTTCACAGTTATAACATTGCACGCTTCTCTTCTCCAATTTTTCTTTCTAATATGAGGTTCATTCTCCTCTTTTCGAGGATTCATAAGTTCTATCATAAACCTTATGCTTTCGAGGGTTCACCCAAGACTTCTTGCTTCGAGTCTTGTCTCCTCTGCCCTTGAACTTCTTGGAACCACCATGTTTGTTCCATGTTTGGGCCTGCAGTGCTTGTATCGAATCTTGAACCCTTTTCCTTTCGAATATCCTTAACTCATGTGCCTCCAACGAACCAACCAACTCTTCTAAAGACAATGCATCATTACATATATTAATTCGAAGAATCAGAGCAAGACAAGTGAAAGTCGAGCAAATTTGAGGAAAAATGACCAAAGAATGAAGGAAAAATAGCTAAGTATGCAAATTGTGGACTTAGTGAAAATTTTAGTGAAAAAGGAGAAAAAAAGGAGTGAAGTTTCGGAAATAATTACATCCACCATTGCGCAACATTACGCACTAGATAAGTCATTAAAAGTTGCATCGCACGCGCGATGCAGGGTATCGTGCACGCGATAATGACTTTTCTGGGCCTTTTTTTACGCGTTCTAGTCCATTATGATGCCTGTAAAAGAGGTTTTTCAGCAGTTTCACAAGGGTTACAATTTTGGGTGATTGAAGCACGAATTAGAGAGCACAAATGGTGATTTTTAGAGCATTTGAAGCCATTGGAGGCCATCTCTTCAAGGGACTTCTTATGTTATCATTGTTAATCAATTGTGGTATTTTTAATTACACTATGAGTAGCTAAATTCTACTAAGTTAGATTGTGTTATGATGAACCTGTTTCTCAGTTGTTGGATTCTATGTTGATTTGACCACTGTATGAACCCATTGATCTATAATCTTATTCAATTGCTTCTCGTTCATAATGCTTTTTTTATGTGAGATACTCTTTGAATCTGATTTTGGACACATAGGGGATACTGACCATTAGTCTATGTGTTGGACCTAGGGCGATTGTCGTACTTACGCTGGTTGAATAGGGATAAGAGACATCAAGTAGTGGCATAGACAATTAACGTTCTATACATCGCCTAACCCTGCTTACGTTGGCACACTAGGAACGTAAAGCTCCCGGTAGTGGTTAGTGAGTTATTTCGCAAGGGATCAGCTATAACGGTTTTGTTAATTCGCCGTGAGGTTATAGTGATTAGATAATTCATACAAGACATCAAACATCAACAAGAGAGGAATATGGGATTCTATAACACAACCTGACCGCTTTTGTGACATTGTTTACTCGTTGTTTACTTTTCACGCTGAAACTTGAACCCCTATTTTACTAGTTTCTCCAAATTACACACATCTTATCTTTTCTTGGAAGTAGTCCCTGTGGATTCAATCTTTTTATTACTTCGACAGTATCAATACACTTGCCGATAAGTTATCAAGTTTTTGGTGCTATCGCCGGGGATTGTTGCTATCTCAACAAGGAGACATTTGTGCAACGCTTAGTTTTTTTTATTTATATTATTATTTTCAATTGTAAATATTTTTATTTTGTAATTAGTTATTTATGTTTCTTCTTAAATTTTCTTTTATATTCTTTCTCTTTTAATTTTATTTTTGTTTAATTTTTTATCTGGTGCAATGCTACTAAGGTATTCTTTTATTTATTTATTTTGTATGCAAGGTCAAGATAACCATGTAAGATGACGTGTATGCTACCTTTGCAAAGTTTGAAGCTTTTTCAAAGGAGCTTGCAGCGAAAACACTCATTCTGGAAAATGTTAGAAATTATTCACAGTCAGAACCTTACATCAACACTGATCATTCATGGGAGGAGGATTCATTATCTCATGTTGAAAAACCCTTGACTCATTTTATAAATATGACTCAACTCAATTTCGAGAAAATCAACAGGCTTCAAGAGACCGTGTGAAGTAACATGGAAACATCCTTCGAGAACTTAGCTATGCAACTTGGTCTAGTAGCTAGCCAATTAGCATTAAAACTAAGCTCTATTAGGGAGTTCAAGGGGAAAATTTTAGATAGTCCCAGAGATAAGGAAATTGAAAGAGAATTCAAAAAGGAATGTAAGGTCGTCGATGAATGAGGAATTGAAAAAAATAAAGAAGAAGAAAATCACACACCATCTGATAAAGCAATAGAAGTAAGAATAGAAGAAGCGGAGGTAAAAATTATATGTGGGAAAAGAACAAGAATGCAATATGAAGATTATATAGTTTTGGATGAAGCTCCAAATGCGTAATTCGTTTAGACATAGATGTTCAACTACAAGATCTTCAACAAAAGAATAGTCCTATATCTAGCAATAAGGCTGATAAAAGAGGAGAAATAGACGAAGTATTGGATGAGATTTATGTCCTGTTCGATACTATCAAACTAAAGAAAATATGGAAGAAAAACCTTTAATTCCTGAAAGTGATGGAATTCCTACCAAACAAAAGGAAGAAGAGAGATAATGCATTTTTGTGTCATATATGCCGCCCTAACACAAAAATCGAAATGTCAAGCTAGTTATGTAAAAAAAGCGTGTGATGAGAGGCAACCCATCATTTATAATCAGCTTTTGTTTTACGGAATTTAATTTCTTTTTATTCAAGACCATCCAAAAGAGGAATTAGATACTCAAGCAGAACCCTTCCGTAACAACCTATGCTTTCTTTAATAAACAAGTTTGTATCTGTTTTGTTTCTTTCAGATTGCGAGTCTAGCACTTTAGCATTGAACATATGATCCAAAATAAACTTGATCATCACAATAGCAACTAACAACTTGAAGGCTAAAGATGAGAAAAGAATCAATGAACTTGTACTCAACTTACAAATACCTCATCTAGTAAGGTTTGAGCCAAATATTTCCATTGTTCATTTTTTTATGAGTGTATCCATGCATTATTCTCTTATCTGGATTGATCTATTTCCGATTAAGTTATCTAGTTTGACCAACACACACTGAGGCAATATTTTTTATAACTTTGAGTCTTTATAAACCACCCTTTAGTAATAGGTTTATCCATTGCTACACACTTTGAGCCTAAGCCTTTCTTTTGGTGACGTAGGCTTAAATTCTTAGCCATATTACTTGAAAGATCTTTTCTTTCCACCCTCTCTTTGGAGTTAGGCAGAAGTATCGTTCTTAACGTATATGAAAAATATTAAGTTTAGGGGTGCTCTTGGAAGTGATAAAAGGTTTAAGTTTGGGGATGGGGTACTAGAGAATATGATCCAAAATTTTAAAAATTATTGTGAAAAAGAAGTGCAAAAAGACACTTCTTAAAAAAATGAATGAGAAAAGAAAAGAATGATATTATAAGAAGGATCAAAACTCTATAGTACTAGCAAAAAGAAACAAAGGGGTATGGTGATAGAAGGAGAACTAGGAACCTATCTCTAAAGGTTTAAACCTACTTTCCTAAAAATATCCTACCCTAACATAAGCCAAGTTACAACGTGAAAAGTCCTCTAATATGTGTGTTGTGATTTCTATGATGAACTCGATTAGAACATGACCAAAGTAAGTTTAATTGATTTTACATGTTGATTGAGAGATCACCTTTTCCATTGAGTGAGTTATAGTGAGCTGAGAGACAGGTTGAGTACTCGTGAATGTTGAGGATGTTTTCTAAATTCGTCAAATAGAAGTTGGAAGCTATAACCATGGCCAAGTAAAAGAAATATTTAACTCGATTAGTGTATCCAATTACAACAAGCTCTTCTTGACCTCCATATATCAAGAATGATTCCTTAGTCCTTCTCAAATACTTAAGGATATTCTTGACAGCTACCCAAAAAGCATCACCGAGATCAGATTGGTACCTACTCGTTGTACTTAAAGCATACGAGACATCCGGTCGAGTACATAACATGGCATACATGATAGATCCTATTACAGATGCATATGGAATCTTATTCATGCGATCTCTTTCTTCCTTAGTTGAAGGGGATTGTGTTTTTGATAGACACATGCCATGTTGCATAGGTATGAATCCTTTCTTAGAATCATGCATATTAAAGCATCTCAACACTTTGTCTATGTATGTACTCTAACTTAGGCCAAGCAGTTTTTGTGGTCTATCTCTATAGATCCTGATTCCTAATATATAGGCTGCTTCTCCTAGGTCTTTCATAGAAAAGCATTTCCCCAACCAAGACTTTACTTGTTGTAGGGTAGGGACATCGTTTCCAATGGGTAATATGTCATCTACATATAATACCAGGAAGATAATCATGCTCCCACTCACCTTCTTGTAGACACAAGACTCATCTTCATTCTTGATGAATCCATATTGTTTTACTGTTTCATCAAAACAAAGATTCTAACTTCTGGAAGCTTGCTTCAATCCATAGATTGATCTTTGTAACTTACATATCTTTTGGGCTTCTTCTGGTATGTCAAATCCTTTAGGATGTGTCATGTACACATCCTCAAGAAGATTCCCATTAAGGAAAGTAGTTTTGACATCCATCTGCCATATTTCATAATCATGATATGTAGTGATAACAAGTAAAATCTGAATAGATTTAAGCATTGCAACTGGTGAAAAGGTTTCATCATAGTCAACCCCATGAATTTGTTTATATCCTTTTGCAACCAGTCTTGCCTTATAGGTATGTATCTTACCATCCATGTCAGTTTTCTTTTTGAAGACCCACTTGCATCCTATAGGGTTAATTCCTACAGGAGGCTCTACCAAGGTCCAAACCTGGTTTGTGTACATGGAATCCATTTCATATTTCATGGCTTCTAGCCACTTCTTAGACTAGTTATGGACTCTTGGTAGGTCACATGCTCATCTTGATCCATGAGTAATACATCATCTTGATCAGTTATGAGATATCCATATCTCTCAGGTAGGTGACGTATCCTGCTTGACCTACGCTGGTCTTGTTCTACTTGAGCAGGTTGCTATTCCACAACTACTTATGTTTCCTGCTCTAATTCCTCCATAGGTGTATCAATTCTTTGTGATTCTTGAATTTCTTCAAGCTCTATTTTCTCCCACTGATTCGTTTAGAAATAAAATCCTTTTCTAGGAAAACTCCAGTTCGAGCAACAAACATTTTTCCCTCAAAAGGATTGTAGAAGTAATACCTTCTTGTTTCTTTAGGATACGCCACAAATAAGCATTTGTCAGATTTGGGCTCAAGCTTAGTTGAAATTTGTCGTTTCACATAAACTTCGCAACCCCAAATCTTCATGTAAGACATATGTGGTTTCTTACCACTCCATATCTCATATGGTGTCTTTTCAACCTCGTTGGATGGGACATGGTTAAGTGTGTAAGCTGCTGTCAATAGTGCATGTCCCCAAAAGGAGTTTGGAAGATCGACGTGACTCATCATGGATCAGACCATGTCTAACAAGGTTCAATTTCTTCTCTCAGATGCATCGTTCCGTTGGGGTGTTCCAGGAGGAGTAAGTTGGGATAGAATCCCACACTCTTTTAGATGGTCATCAAACTCTAGGCTTAAATACTCACCACCTCGATCTGATCGAAGAGTTTTAATATTCTTACCTAGTTGGTTTTGTACTTCATTCTTGAATTCCTTGAACTTTTCAAAGGACTCTGATTTGTGTTTCATTAAATACACATAACCATTCTACTAAAATCATCAGTAAATATGATGAAGTACTGAAAACCTCATCTGGCTGGTATGTTCAGTGGTCCACATGCATCAGTATGTATGAGGGCCCAAAGATCATTAGCTCCTTCACCTTTTCCTATGAATGGAGACTTTGTCATCTTTCCAATTAAATAAGATATGCATGTCTCATATGATTCATAATCAAAAGAGTCCAAGAGTCCATCTTTATGGAGTTTGGAAATGTGTTTCTCATTTATGTGGCATAATCGACAATGCCAAAGGTAAGTTGGATTTAACTCATTAGGTTTCATCCTTTTAGTATTAATGTTATAAATAGGCATTTCAAGATCAAGGTCATATAGTCCATTGTTCATTTTTGCAGTAGCATAGAATATATCATTCAAATAAATGGAGCAACAATTGTTCTTTATTATAAATGAAAAACCAAATTTGTACAAACAAGAAACATAAATAATATTCCTACTAATTGCAGGTACATAATAACAGTTCTCTAACTGAATTATTAAACCACTAGGTAAAGTCAATACATAAGTTCCTACGGCTAAAGCAACAACTTTTTCTCCATTGCCAACTTGTAGGTCAACTTCACCTTTTGCCAAATCTCTACTCCTTTTTAGCCCCTGCACATTGGTACAAATGTGAGAACCGCATCCAGTATCTAATACCCATGATGCAGAAGTAGATAAATTAATTTCAATAACAAAAATACCTAAAGTTGAAGTCTCTACTCCATTTTTCTTATCTTCCAAGTACTTTGGGCAGTTTCTCTTCCAGTGTCCAGTCTTACCGCAATGGAAGCAGGTGCCTTCCTTTGCTATGCCTCCACTAGGCTTCAAAGCAGCAGCAATGAGTTTGGGTTTGGCAACTTCCTTGCCTTTCCCTTTATCACCCTGCTTGATGGGTCTTTTGTTCTGTCTCTTTCCATTTCTGATCATTAGAATGGACTTCCCTTTTGACTTCAGATTCTGCTCAGCAGTTCTTAACATGGCTAGCAGCTCAGGAAGAGATTTGTCCATATCATTCATATTGAAATTAAGGACAAATTGACTAAATCTATCTGACAACGATTGCAAGATCAAATCAATCGCAAGTTCCTATCCGAGGGGAAAACCCGACCTCTCAAGGTTCTCCACATACCCCATCATCTTGAGCACATGGGGACCTACAGGGGCTCCCTCATCTAAATTTCCTTGAAAAAGGGCTTTTGAAACTTCAAACATTCCATGCCTTGCTTGCTCTTGATAGAGCATCTTCAGGTGTTCGATCATATCGAACGCTGCCATGTTCTCATGTTGCTTTTGTAACTCTGAGTTCATGGTAGCTAGCATGAGACAAGCAGTTTCATTGACATCATTGACATGCTTCTTATAAGCATCTCTTTCTGCCTTAGGTGCAGAACAAGGAGGTTCCTCTTCAGGAACAGGTTTCTCCATGACATACAACTTTCTATCATGTTTGAGGACAATCCTCAGATTTCGGTGCCAATCCAAAAAATTTGTCCCGGACAATTTTTCCTTATCAAGGATTGATCGTAAAATGTTGTTAGAGGTGTTTGTTGTCATGGTAATCTACATGAAAATAATGAAAATATAAGTATCAATAACATATTTAATTAGGCCTTTAATTAAATATGCTCCCACTATTTTACTCAAAACAAATGACCCTCACCATTTGATTCGGAAAATCCCGTTGGAATATTTTCTAGTGGGTCGAGATCCACATTTCACTTTGTTTTAAGTCCGCATAGGCGGATTACACAAAACTAGGTTATTTAGGTAGGAACTCCTTCCAATTGTATCTAATACAACTTTCGAATATTTTAGTTGGGTGAATAACTCCTTATTCCAATCCATCACATGGATCATTTCCAACTCTTGCTTCTAAACATATATAATCTTATTATAATTTGTTTAGTTAAGTTTGACCCATTTTTTTAGAAATTGAATATTAGAATTATCCCGTCGCACCTTACTAATATAGAATATGCACATCGCGTAGGCGAAACCTACATTATTCGATACTAGTCTTAATGAATGCTAAAAGTTGGAAAGCATAAACTTAATATATTTGAGGGAATTTGAAATTATTCTGATCTCACCGGCTTATTTATCATATAAATCGTCTCTCACATGCATCAACATACATTCACATGCATCAACATACTTATAAAATGAAACAGTTATGGCCCCTAGCACAATTGTTCTCCCAAGCCAATGAGAGAACCTAAGCTAACATAATAACGATCTAAGCTTCTCCAAGCAAGATCTTCAAGGTTGTCCTCCTTTGATATTGTATTCTTCTCTTTCTTCATAACATAACATTACTTAAAAGAAACTCGTTTTACATACGAGGGAGTGAGATGAGAAAATAAGTTACATTAAGAGATTAAAAGCGAGGCACGTCACGCAGGTCGTATTTTAAAATCTCAAAACAAAATAAAGGAAAACTAAGGCCATAACCGATCACCACAAGACAATAATAATAAACACATTATTATTATTAATTTAAATTCTGTTAATTAAATAAACTAAATTAAATTTTGGCGACCGATCACACTACACAGAGTTAGCTGGGGGTTCTGCTCCGACGCAAAATTTTAATGAACAATTCATTTGAAATCGACGTCGATTTTCGCATCAACACTTGATGCTTTAAAGCACAACTCTTGCGCAGTCACAACTCTAATCGCATAACTCTTTGACAGCACAACCCTTGTACCGTCATGAACCATATTGCACCAATTTCAGACCGTCAAACACACCTCGGTTGTTAATTCAGTATGATTGATCAACACGTCATTGCTTCACCATACTAATGTCAGATCAAGAAGCAAATGACCATTGATGGCTAAAAGGAAAACAATCACTAAGTGTTTGAATGAACGAAACAGAAACAATATATCATATATATCATATATATATATAACTTGATCAATCTCAATTGCATAACCTATGGATGATCGATATATCGCTACTTCACCATACTAACATCGGATTCCGAAGCATAGTCAACATCAATCATCCAAATCGTACACACATGATGCCAAATTTAATTACTCGTTTATTCTTTGATTCATTCTATCTTTTAATCGTATTAATACAGAAAATACAGAAAATAAACAGCTATCAGATGCATGGTTTCGTAAGTGGCTCTGATACCACTGATGGAGAAGAGCGGTCCAAAACACAGAGGAATTTAAAACTTTCTCCTTTAGTGATCCTTACGAAAGTGCATGATCAGTGATAGAATCGTTACCTCTTGTGGCGATTGAAACCTTTGATACAGATCTACAGAGCGATCACGAACGTTGAATGGTGATAACGCCTCTACTCAGTCCACACGAACGGATTCCTTCAATCTCAGTGCTAGCTGCTACGAATGAAGGCTTTGAGTGAGAGAGAGAGAGAGAGAGAGAGAAACGAAATTACAACTGCAGAAATGCTTCTGCACAACGGTTCTATTTATAGAACCACTTATGCGGACTGTAAGCTAAAAAATCCACTTAAGTGTATGTGGCCAATATCTTATGATATGCCAAAATCACTTAAGCATGTGGTACCTTACCATATTTTGTATTCTACTTAATTACACCGTACCTTACGATGTTCTACAATTCACTTAAGTGCACCGTACCTTACGGTGTTCCTTAGTTACTCTATCTCTCATCAATTTGTCCTTTTGTGTGTAACCCTGTAGGTTTTCGCGACATTAGCAATTATATTAAATCACATATTTAACATAATAAATAGTGAGCGGTATCTAGCAACACATCACTGCTACCCAAGACACGAAAATGTCATGTGATATGACAAATCCTTTTGTGATAATACTTATGTATACAATTACCCTTTTGCCCTTATGTCTATATTGAACACAAGGCATAAACCGTGTCATCCTTGTCCAGTTTAATATTGGCCCCGTAGACACTTATCCTGTTACGCATGATGGGAAAATTCCATCTAGGTCACTCATGTCCCTCAGCATGCTTCGTGCAGTACCCATCAACTGTCTTTATGGCCATCCAATTACGGACAATGTTTGATCAGCAATAAGGCACTCGACTCTACATCTAGGGTACATAGTGGTTTCAGGTCAAAGGGTGATATACACCATTATCACCATGAGAATAACTTATTGTTGGTGTAAGCCCTAGAGGCCAATACTTTTGGTACTTATATCGAATTATTTATTAATAATAAAAGGCTTTTTCTTTATTACGTTTGTTTAATAAAGTCCCTAGAATAGCTAGTTTGTTTAATGTATCAAGTATGACTTAATCATGAGATCACATTAAACATAAGGACACTATTCTTAAAGTATCCGTAGTCGAGCTTTAGTGTGAAGTGGGATAACATTAAAGCATTAAGACTATTATGTTTGTAGACTGATGATCACATCTCATGGATCATGGATAAAGAGTTATCAAGTCTTAAACATAGGTATGAATATTAGGAGTAATATTTATACCGGATTGACCCGCTATGAGAGTACTATATAGAAAGTTATGCAAAGTGTCATAAGTTATTCTCATGGTGATAATGGTGTATACCACTCTTCGACCTGAAACCACTATGGAGCCTAGATGTAGAGTCGAGTGCTTTATTGCTGATCAAACGTTGTCCGTAACTGGATAACCATAAAGACAGTTGATGGGTACTCCACGAAGCATGCTGAGGGACATGAGTGACCTAGATGGAATTTGCCCATCCTGTATAACAGGATAAATGTCTATGGGCCCAATATTGAACTGGACAAGGATGACACAGTCTATGCCTTGTGTTCAATATAGACATAAGGGCAAAAGGGTAATTATACACATAAGTATTATCACAGAAGGATTTGTCAGATCACATGATATTTTCGTGTCTTGGGTAGCAGTGATGTGTTGCTAGATACCGCTCATTGTTTATTATGTTAAATGTGTGATTTAATATAATTGCCAACGTCACGAAAACCTACAGGGTCACACACAGAGGACGGATTGATGAGAGATAGAGTAACTAAGGAATACCGTAAGGTACGGTGCCCTTAAGTGAATTATAGAACATCGTAAGGTACGGTGTACTTGAGTAGAATACGAAATATGGTAAGGTACCATGGGCTTAAGTGATTTTGGGCATATTATAAGATATGGGCCAAAATACACTTAAGTGGGCTTTTTTAGCTTGAAGCCCACACAAGTGGTTCTATAAATAGAACCCTTGTGCAGAAGCATTCATTGCGGTTGCATTATTTTCGTTTTCTCACTCTCTCTCTCTCTCACTCAAAGCCTTCATTCGTACCAGCTAGCATTGAGATTGAATGAACCCGTTCGTGTGGACTGAGTAGAGACGTTATCATCGTTCAACGTTCGTGATCGCTCCGTGGATCTGCATCAAAGGTTTCAATCGTCACAAGAGATCTGCACCGAAGGTTTCAATCGTCACAAGAGGTAAATATTCTATTACTGATCATGACCATTCATAAGGATCTCTACAGGAGAAAATTTTAATTTCCGCTGCGTTTTGGATCGCAATTCTCCTTCACTTATGACACTTAGCATAACATTCTATATAGTATTCTCATAGCGGATCAATCCAGTATAAATATTACTCTCAATATTCATACTTATGTTTAAGACTTGATAACTCCTTATCCATGATCCATGAGATGTGATCATCAGTCTATATACATAATAGTCTTAATGCTTTAATGTTATCCCACTTCACAACAAAGCTCAACTACAAATACTTTAAGAATAATGTCCTTATGTTTAATGGGATCTCATGATTAAGTCACACTGGATACATTAAACAGACTAACTATTCTAGGGACTTTATTAAACAAACATAATAAAGAAAAAACCTTTTATTATTAATAAATAATTTGATACAAGTACCAAAAGTATTGGCCTCTAGGGCTTACACCAACACTCCCAACTATGAGGGACCTTTCTTCATCAAGAAGGCCTTCTCAGGTGGGGCTCTAATCCTCACGACAATGGATGGGGAAGACTTGCCCTCGCCGGTGAATGCAGACATAGTCAAAAAATATTATGCCTAAAAAGAAATGACAAAAGCCTGATAGATTAATCTTCACAAGATTGATCTAGGCAACAATGGCTATCCCGATGGACCCAAAAAATGAATTGTCCATGCAAAGTTAGGGAACAAAGTAAAGCTCGCTAAGTCAAAAACCCGAAAGGGCGACTTAAGCAAAAAGGAGCATCCCGGTGGACGAAAAGAAGGAGAATGTCCAGGAAAAAGTTAGGGATAGAGACATTGAGTATGATCCTCGAGCCCATTACGCTACAAGCCAGATATCAGATGGTCAAGGATCAATCCAATCCTCGAGCCCATTACTTTGGGTGCTAACACCTTCCCTCTGTGTAACCAACCCCCTTACCTGAAATCTCTGGCATTTTATTAGTTCTGATTTGAAAACTTCTTATCTTTGGGTTTTGTTCGTACTTTTCCCTTTTCCTTTGGAAACAATAAAAGCGTGGTGGCGACTTTGATTTTATTGACGTCAAGTTTATCCATAGCTTAATGGTCATAAATTTACCGCTACAGAAATTAAGTGGCGACCCTGTTGGGGAGTAGTCCTCAGTGGGTTTAGCCTACCTTTTTATGTGTATATATTTGTATATTTGATGTTTGTATATATTGTTTGTGTGATATAATTTGTCCGTTGTGCTTGGTGATCTCTGAGTGATGAGATAAGTTCTAACCCGAACTTGAGTGCAATTATGATAAGAGGATGGTATAGTCATGTTCAACTTATGTGGAGTAGTCCTTAACAAGTTGGCTTGAGACCCATCTACTCAGTGGAGACCTCTTTGGAGTTACTGATATCGCACAAGTTATTTGTGGATAGGCATTACTTTCTCTAAATCTGGGGTCCGAGAAGTTAAGGACCGTAGAACATTTAACCTAACTTGGCCTATTTTGGACGTAGTGCGGGGACTGTTCAGGTATAAACCTAATAATAGTTGTTACGCGATACTACACTCAGATGAGTTTCTCTTGAGAATATTATGGGTTGATGAGTCAGTCATCCTAACCTATAATATCTGATAGATGGGATTAAGACTCTGGGAACTTTTTAGAACATGATCTGCAGGTTTTTATCCTTAGTAGACTCCTTTGGGATGATTCTTAACCTGACTCCATGCTCGTGACTCACAACAAACCCTTTGATTCTCGGTTGATCCGATCAAGTCTTGTCAATATCAATGGAACTTGGGTGTTGATAAGGTGAAAACCATAATCCACCAAAATGGATGATTGATCTTGATAATGACTTGACCCATCCCTTGACCTTTGTTTGTGTTTGTCTTATGTGTGATCTCTTATGTGATTAATGCATTCATGCATACACACGCATCATAACATTCATCACAGAAAATAAATTTCAAGGAACTAAGGTCTTATTTGCAAATATTTTCAGACCATGGATTATGGACGAAGGAACACTAAGAAGTACAGTTTCAGATGTCCTGATTTGAAAGAGCTAAGGAAGTTGTCATCCTTTGTATTAGATCCCTTGGACTTCAAGCAACGTCATGGGAAACTTTTGTCTGTATTATCTGCTGATGTGGTTGAAGGACTTTTGAGTGTTTTGGTTCAGTTCTATGATCCTTTCTACCGTTGCTTCACTTTTCCCGATTATCAATTTATGCCTACGTTAGAGGAGTATGCCCATATCTGACAAGGTACCTTTTAGTGGATTGGAAGAGATTCTCAGATCTCATATCATAGTTGAAGCTCTTCAT
This sequence comes from Lathyrus oleraceus, assembly GCF_024323335.1. NCBI lineage: Eukaryota > Viridiplantae > Streptophyta > Magnoliopsida > Fabales > Fabaceae > Lathyrus > Lathyrus oleraceus. The sequence goes on along the minus strand of NC_066583.1, from coordinate 138,867,109 downwards.
TTGAAGAAGTCTGAGATCGATGCTCATTTGGTGAAGAAAGGAGGTATTCTTGGGTTAACTTTTGAGCTCCTCATTGGTAAAGCTACTGTTTTTGCTCAAGCCAGTACCATGGATGCTTTTGAGGTCATCTTTGTATTGCTTATTTATGACTTGGCTTTGTTCCCTAACATTGACAATTTTGTAGATGTTAATGCCATTAGAATTTTCTTGATTGGGAATCTTGTTCCAACTCTGTTGGGTGACATGTATTTCTCTTTGCATTTGAGGAATTATAAAGATGGTAGGACTATTGTGTGTTGTGTTCCTCTTCTGTACAAGTGGTTTATTTCGCACTTGCCTCAGACGTCTGCTTTCGTGGAGAACCGACAATGTCTACGGTGGTCCCAAAGCATGTGTCAGTTCCAATGACATCTCCTTTGAATGGTTATTGGATGCGCCAGTTCAACTGGCGCATCAGTAGGGAAAAATGATTATTTTAGTAATTAGTTTGAAAAATTTGTAATTTTGATATTTAAATTGAAAAAAATGATTATTTAAAAAAAATATACATTATGATTTGCATGCTTTAGTTTATCTTATGGTTATGATTACCATGCTAGAGTGGTCCCCTAGAGTCCAATATTTAAACAATTTGATATTTGTAAGATTGATAAAACCTTTATATTACTTCATTATTACTGAACACTTGTGTCGTATCACTGAGCACCTAATCCTAATTACTCAAATATTTGTTGTTGTTGGATTTGATTGGACAATTCCCTACATCAGTCATTGTGTTAGACGGAGATGGTTTCAAAGTAATATTTCATATTTTATTTACATTTTAAATTCACTCAAATTTCCCTAATATTTCATATCAGTTTATGAAATTTAATTTTATCAAAAGTAAATATTTGTTGATTTTTTTTTAAATTAAGCTAAAAAATATGATTTAATAAAGGGATTCAATAGAATAAATGTAGAACAAAATTATATTATAAATAAATATAATATTATTATAGTCTGAAAATAAAAATATAAAGATTGAATAACAATGAAAATATTAAAATAGTAAAAAGAGAGGTATTTTGAAATACCTCATATTTCACTTCTTTTCCTCTTTCATCGTCTCTCTCAATGCCAAGTCTCGAACCGTGTTTCACATGGATATAAGGTTACCTTTAACCAAGTGACTTCACGGGAAACAGGCGACTTACGCTGCTAGATCATTTAATTTAAGTATTAAGAGCTGAGGTGGTGGTGGGGTCTTCTACTTTGTATAGGATCATTTTGAGGATTTAAATGCTACCACCAGCTTATACCACACCCTCACATATTCTGTTAATTTCAATTTTAAAAATAAAATAAAATTGGATTAAAATGTGCGAAATAAATTTTTAATAATTGATTAAATTTTTTCGATAACATTTAAAATTTTAAGTAGTTTATTTTTAAAAGTTGTATGAATTGTGTAACCGTTTTTATTAAAAGTAAATTTAGAATACTGAATTTTTTTATTAATCCAATATTCTTTGGTAAGTTTTTGGATTCTTTACAATATCAATAGTTCATATTTACTATGTTTTGAAGGTGGTATGAAAAATAAATGAGAATATGATTTTTTTTTCTCTCTTCACATAATGATGTTGTTCTTTAACACAAAAAAGACGTACGTGGACAGCTAGATAAACTTTATGTTATTTTATTAATTTATCAACTTTTATTGTTTGTAATTAGTATAGATGTAAATGTTATTAATATCTCATAATTAAAATTGTAAGGAATCTGTAGAGGTTATGTGAATTTCATGAATTTGTTTAATGTATACAAATATATAATATGTAGTTACATACTCGATTAGTCAATTCTACTTTTAATAGTAATAATTGAGTAGATTATTATAAAAATATGAAAATACAAAAATAGTTTTATTTATTTTAAAATTAAATTTCCATTTTAAAATACCATAATTAATTGGGAAGAATGATTGAATGCATATTCACATACTTCTTGAATAATCGAGAGCTTAGCGCACGCTTCGCTTCCACGATCATTTGCCTTCCGCAAACCATCTTCCCAATAAACTTAAAATAAATTTTAACTCATCAAATCAATTTTTTGCCATAGTGTATTTAAAATAATTTTTTCATTAAAAAATGGTGTTTGACTCATTTCAATGTGAAATACAAACAGATGCTTCAGCCTCCATCGTGCAAGCATACATGAAGATGTTTAATTGCTCAAATGACTTAAACACATATTTTATAAACACAACCAACACACAAACATTTTATACCAAAGAATTATGTAGCCTTGAATTCTCTATCGCACCTGGAGATACATAGGAGCGAGATTCAATATCTCGCCAGACTCATAAATAAAAAACTAAACTTTCCCCCCATTATGTAATTATCTTTTAATAAACAGAAAACTACAAACATATTTAATCTATGCACTATATTCCATAAGCTAGTTAGAAGGTTCCCGTTGAGTAAAACTGATTTGAGGGGTGCTAATACATTCCCTCTCACATAAATCGATTCCTGAATCCAAAACTTGTTGCGACGATCATGTTTTCGCACTTTAAGGGTTTTATCGACGTTTTCCTTTAAAATATAACTTTGGTGACGACTTTGTAGTTATTTCGAGTGTTAGTACACTCGAGTATTTTTCGCGCTGTGACAACTGGCGACTCTGCTGGTGACTGCTTTGCGAGTCAAGCCTATTCCTTTTAGTTTTAGGTTGAGTGTTTTTGTTTGTTTGCATATTTTTATGTTTTATTTATTTATTTGTTTATTTATCTTTTTATCTTTTTTATGTTTTATTTTAATGCTTTATTTTTTATTCATATATCATGTTGGTTTGGGACTGCTTATTGAGATAAGCTTTATAACCGGACTTGAGAAAAAACATAAGTTAGAAAGGATTTTGTGTAGTATGGGTCAATGGGATGCACATCCCAATAGATTTTATACGAAGACTCCTTCTAGAGTAGATATGTGTGATACTTTAGTCATAAGTTAGCTAGCCCACCCTTGTGACGAGATTTCGAACATGATCCTTGACTCTGGGGAAATCTTAAACGCAAAATCTTAATCATCCTTCCCTTCATCACCGTCCAAGGGAAATGGGTCCAAGCAAGGTTTGACCAACTGAATCTTATAAAAAGAAGGCAGAGCATTGATTATTACAACAGTGGATAGGAGTTTCCATGCCTTGATACTCTGACGCAGTCAAAAAAATTTATACCTAAAAAACAAAAGAGGAAAAGAGTTCGCTAAGTCAAAAAATTGAAAGGGCGACTTAGGAAAAAAAAGGGTATTATCCTGTTGGATTGAAAACTCGAAAGATCGGTCCATGCAAAATTTAGATATTTTCAAAGAAGGCAAAAAGAATGCAGCACGCGAGCCTGCTCCAAATAGAAAACTAAAGATAGGAAGAATCAACGATAGTCTCCCAAATGCAACAAAAGTTGAGAACCTAATGTTAGAAAAGTCTAAAGAAGAAGGAGTTTGGAGGATTCAGTGTCAAATCATGATGAAACTTGAAGCACATTCTCAGCCTTGACAAACCTATCGACTTCAATCTCATAGTGGGTAAAAAGGCCAATCTAACAATGAATCAAGCATGAGAGAGTCTCCTCTACATTGGAAATCATTATGCTATCATTTCCGTTTGTAATTTATTCATTTTTTAAATGCGACTTGCTTGTAAACTTGTTATTTTTATAAGATAATAATAATGAAATGAGCATGCATGTTTTGAATCAATCCTTTTGTGTTCACTTGTTTTCCATTTTTATCACAAAAATAAAAAATATATATCAATACTTCTCCCATTCACATTCCTTCATCAAATTTTTGTTTAAGCAAATATCAGAGGGAGAATGATGAAAATAAAATACCCAAAATTATTGACAGTATGCTTTTGAATAAAACCTTACTGACAGTATAAGACATTGTTTCAAATTACAAGCACCAAGGAGTTAAGGAGTGAATCCTCTGTCAACCACTTTGAACCGAGAAATTGGTGTTTCTTTCTGTATTAAAAAACCCTCATGCTTAACCAGTAGAAGGTTAGTTTTTTTAGTTAGTTTGGCTATGCATTCGAATTTCAAGAGAATCATTCCATTTGCACACCTTATAATAAGAGGTTCAACCATATCTTCTTCCTTGCACATATCACAAAGTGTCGAAGAAGTCGTGAAAGACCGATTTTTTTAGCGTTTGTTTCTCACCAACCAATAACAAGACACTCACAACCTTTATCCCCAAAAAATAAAAAATAAAGAAAAACCCGCTAAGTCAAAACTTGAAAATATGACTTAGGCAAAAATTAGGCATCCTGATGGACTAAAAGTTTCAAAGAAGCGGTCCAGATAAAAATTAGGGATAAAAAGCAAAAAAAAAAGAGGTCATCAAAATATTTTAACAAAAAAACAAGATTACGTGACCATCATACCAAAGCAAACAAAATAAAGTGACTGCCACCTCAAGCATAAAAACCTCATTGGCTATTGAGTCATCATATCATCACATTTTCAATTTCAAAATTCTCTTGAAAATGGAATGCGTGTTTCAAATCAATTGAACGTAGGAATGAAGATCATCAAGAAGAATGGGGTGGGTTAAAATTAAAATTTTGAGCCTTATATCCTTTTGTTTTGAAAATCGTGAATCAGACCATGTTACAACCCTCAAAAGACCTCATTGAAGCAAGGTTTATTTTGAAAGCGTACTACATCAAGATTGCGTTAACTTGACTCCAAAGGTCTTTTCTAATCATTTTCATTGGTATCATGCTTGCACATTACCATTTCCACACTTTAAATGTCTAAATAAACATTGCGTTCTCACTATTGATCCATTCACTGTACACCATAATATGATCTCAACACTGATTTTAAAACCTTCATGTGAATTGCATTAGAAATACCATTTTAAAGGAACAATCTTATATGCAAGTCAGCACTTAGCATCAAGGAAGTTCCAACAATGAGCAATCAACAAGGAATTCAATCATTCGCAAAGGATACAATCTGAGGAAAACCCTCTCAAGACTCTATTGACCATGGGAAAATCGCCTAAAGACACTGTTGGCCAGGGGAAGATCCCTCAAAAGCTCAGTCAATCTAGGGCAGATTGTTGTGAGGCTTGATCAAAAGAAACCACTCCAAGAAAAATTTCATTAGGGGCAAACCATTCAAAGAGTCGGTTAGTCGAGGACGAATCTCTTCAAGGATCATACTAAGGAAAGTCGCCTCAGGAGCATAATGAACTCAACCCTCCCAAGATCGTTCAGGTAAACCACTCCAAGAGTCGATTAATCAGGGGAAGACTACTTCAAGATTCAGAATATTGGGGCAATGCATCTTAAGGTCATATTATGAAGAATTGCTTCAAAACATGTATTGATCCAAATCTCTTCAAAGGTACGATAGACTCCAGAGGCGAGTTGTCTCCATATTTCAAAATGCTTAGGAAAATCCTACAATACATCAGCAATGATCGAGTTCGAAATGAGTATTGGGAGATCATGCTAGAACCATCGTCCATCAAATAGCCTATCCCCTCGATAAAGACTTTTGCCACAAAAGAGCTCTTATGTTCAATTTTAACCATCCATGCCCCTCCACATAGGCACTTGTTGAAACATTCAAGTCATCGCATAAATCATCATCATTATTTAGCATTACTCTAGCATCAAACCATGCATATCACCTCATCCATCAAGCATATTCCAATAGCATGAGTTTGTCATCATCAAGAAGCCTTGTAACACAAGCATAAAAAGTAAAAAAGCCCAACATTGTTTGACACCCCACATTTACAGTCAAAGGCCCGATCTCACTCGACGCCTTAAAAGCTAAGAGCTCGACCTCACTCGACACATCTAAAAAGCCCAAAGCCCAACCTCGTTTGGAACCTCTTGAAATATCAACCTTGCTTGACACCTTACAAAAGCCCAACATTGATTGGCATATCACAAAAGACCTGTCCCACTTAGCACTTACCCCGAAGCCTAATCTCTCTTAGAACAAAATCAAATGTATCGATCAGTCATCACACTTCATGCATTTCTAACACATATCACATAAATAATCATCATACTTCATGCATAAAAACAAATATCAATCACCGTGCATAGCATGAGTCATGTGTGGCACTCACCCTTATTCCCAAAGATCGTCTATCACCACCTATACTCTTAATATCCAAAAAGAATAACACCGTTTAGCACCCACAAAGACTAGTACTTGTCTAGCGAAGTTCAAAATCCTTTTCTTCTTTTGAATCTGATGCTCTCTCAAAACTCATTCAATTTTAAATATAGTTCTCATATGGTAATCAATTAAAGTCTATTTCTTTCATGGAAGTCAAACCCAGATCTCGTTTGATAATCAATTTAGTTTAGTTCTCGCCTGGCAGTCAAATCAAGTTCTCGTCTCGTAATCAATTAAAGTCCAATGCTCGTTTGGAGGTCTCTGGTTAAAGTCCAGTTCTCGTATGTCAATCAATTAAAGTTCAGTACCAGTTTGGCGGCCTCTAGTTTAAAATCCAGTTTTCGTCTGTTAGCAAATTGTCAAATCCAATACCCGTTTGGAAATTGAATCTTCTTCGTCCTAAATAATAGTACTCGTCTAGAAATCAAATCATTTCCATTTCAAGGTCCAGTACTCGTCTGGAGATCTAACCATGTCTGCTTTTGAGTCCAGTATTCGGCTGACAATCCATTGGCACACCAAAGTCCAGTCTCCACTGGCATTCCAAATTTCAACCTTGCTTAGACTTTTTCATCAAAAGAAAACTAAGTCATGCTTGACATACCTACCTTAAATTCCAATTTCCATTGTCCTCCATCCATTAATCCATCACATGCATCAACCATAAATTTTATTTCATGCATATCACATGTCATGCATTAACAAATGCATCGACCCAAAACATATCATGCAAATACATCGATCCAAAACATATCATCCATTTGTACAAAACATGAATACATAACATAGGCCATGGTTCTGTGACCGCTAATGGAAGCCCAAATTAATCCTCAACTAAGTCAATTGCATTTCCCTAAGTAGACTTCTTATCTCACCAAGAATGCTTATTGGTTTCCCCTAGTAGGTAACTTCCCCCACAGAGTCTCATATGAAAGTCTTCCCCAACAAGCTTTCTCCCTAATGGGTCCTCTTTATGAATCTTTCCCAGTGGATAATCATCTTAAACGATCCATACTAACCTGTGATTGGGTGTTAACCTTTCATATCCCCAAGTGAAGTTGATTTAACCTCGATTATATAGACGAGGTAACAAAGGATGTCATGAAAACTCTCAACTATACCCCTCAGTTTTAGAGTAACTGAGGGAATAGTTGAAATGGTCATTAGTTCGACCCCCAACAATAGCTTTTTTATATTTCCAAAATTAGTGTCACATATCTCTCGGTTTATGGCCAAAACCGAGGGGAAATATAAATTCTTTTAAAAAAAAATACTCATTACATTGTTTACATAAAATATTAATAAATTAATTTGTTTATACAAAATATTACATTGTTTACAAAAAATATTAAAGTAAAAATATGTAACAAATTTTAAATTTGATTCATAGTCATCGTTGTCGGTGAAGAATAAATGCTAGATATCTTGGGGAAGAACAAATATTGAATCATCGTTTCATTGAATCTTGGGTAAGATCAAATGTTAGATATTTCATGCATTTGTTTCTTATATAAAACAAAAACGGGTTAGATAAATAAAATAAGTATTCAGTTATATGCTTATTTAATTACATAAACCTTGAACACAAATAAATTTTTGCTATTGCAATCCATCATAGAGAACTTTTCCAAGCTTCTTTAAGTTTCAAAGTTTTCATGTCAAATGTTTCATTATCAACTTTTAATATTTAGAATGATTTTATAATGTCTTTTAGGTTTCATGTGATGGTAGTGTCTTGAGCGTTGATACTTATTAAATGGACGTCAAATATTTGTTTAAGGATGGCGAGGAAACTCATTAAACACGCTTATATTTCCCCTCGGTTATTACTCAAAACAGAGGTAAAATGTGTTTCTTTTTAAATAAAAAATACAATAAAATATGTTTCATCCCAAACACCACATACCTCTCGATTTCTGTAAAAAACCGAGGGGAATAAGTTTTTTTTAATTACATTGTTTACACCGAATATTAAAATATATTGTTTAAACAAATCCAGATTTTGACAATGGATTCTTGGAGAACAACAAATCTTTTCAAGTTATTTTTGGAAAATAACAAATCTTTGCTATTATTCAAATTTTTTTGTATACCCTTTGTGCACATTCTTTTCAAGTTCAATGGATTACATGCATCTAATTTATGATAAGTTATATGTTCCAACTATGAGATTTTTTTCTGCACTTACAATCCATCCTAGTAATCTATTCAAAGATTTCATTATTTTGAGAAAATGTTTAGGAATAAATTTCTCAATATTGTCAACCGAGAAAAACAATAAATTATGGAGTATTTTCTTTGATTGATAACATAAGAATGTTATTCCAAAAACACAAAAATAACATCAACATCATTATGTGAGATAGATTGGCAGAGCAGAAAAATATTTTGTTCAAGATAGAAGAACATTGAAGATATTTTATGTCTTGCAATCCATCCCAATGAATGATGTGTATAAGTTTGTAGCGGCTACAAATAAGTTAGGTTTAGAGTAAAATCTGATTAACGAGTGTTTTTATATTAAATCTAATTATCTAATCCCTAGGTCATTAAAGAAAGTCGAAGGAATGTATCATTAATTTAAAAATAAAAAATAAAATAAAAAGAAAGATATCACTTTTAAAGAAAATAAAAATATAAACTGTATTTGCTGAATTTCGAAGCATATCCTGAATTATTTTTCCTCTCGGTTGTATTTAGAAACTGAGAGAATATATGGTATTTATTTTTTAAAAAATAAAACATGGTGCGTCTTGGAATTATACCTCGGTTTTTTGTTAGGTGAGATGAAAACTTTGTTGTAAAATGTATTATGTGTAGTAGTGAGGGGTGTGTCTGCCTTTGACTTTTTCTAATTTGATTCTCTTTCAATATCACTCAACTCGGTTAACTCTTCAATCATATCCAAAAATGTATTCAGTCAAGTTTCAACTTCTTTTGTGTCCTAAGATGTCCATTCAAGGGGTGTTCGTGGTAATAAGACATCCTGATTTTAAATAAACTTGAATAAATATTGTGATTTTTAAATCCATCCAATACACATAATGTGTCCGACTGATTTTGAGGTGAGACACTTTGAAGTGGAAAAACTATTTTCGAGAAACTATATTTTGTGAGATCGATACACACTCTATTATATGCATTTGCTATAACATGACCCATTTCACAAAAATACATCCATTTTCCATCGGTGTTGCAGCGTTAACACAAGGAATAAGAGCATCGTGAATTTTATCGTATTGTTATTTTTTCCTGTATAGCCTCCATGTATGATTCCATACGGGCCTTCAATTATTTGATAAGATGTTGTATGAAAAATGTATGATTTTTTCTCCCTTACCCAAAAAAGTTAAAATAGTGTGAAATCCACAGTTACCATCACATTTAACATCTACAATCCGGTCAACGTATGCGTGCATAAAAACATGCATTTCTTCAATGTGTATCATTTTTTGTAAAGGTGGTGAAGAAGATGATTTGCTTATGTGAGCACATTTAATAGAAACTATTTAGATTGTGAAATTGGAGAATCCGAATAAAGTGGGTCGACATGTTTGAAATAGGATGATGACGTCTTGGTTGAATTGTCACTCAGTGTTAGTTTGACCTTCTTAGAATCACCTTTAGTTTAACTAGTTCCGTGGGTGATTTCATATGTGTAGTTTTTATATAGGCTATCTTACACGTCTGTTTTTTTATGTGCAGTTTCATATTATAATCAGCTTTCAAATATCTCTCTTGATTTACCTCTCATTTTGTTATAATAAAGATATATGATTTTTCACCCTTGATCACACTATCATCATTAAATCAAAATCTTTTCTAGTGCGTGTAAACCTCATTCATATGTATAGATCTATGGAGTTTCATCTTCTCGAGAGAATATATGGTAAGATCACACGGAATACTGCATCTTCTTCTAAGTTTATAACCACACTTTGAGTTATATGGACTTGTTTTCTATGCTCATACAACTTCATGATAAATAAATTTCAATGATGCTTGAGATATATTATCTACCAACCATTAATACAAAAAAAAATCTCTTTAAATTTATGTTATGATACTATAATGCTGCAACAAAATTATGTATGTATCTCGTTATTGTGATTTTAAATCATTTGACTAGCTAATTTTCTAACACTTATAAAAAAATTCTCTTTTCTATTTTCAAACCAATTCTTCATTATTGCATGAGCAAATTCAACCAATTCTTCTTTTGATTTTACATTTACTCATGAAATTTATTTCAAAATAACAAAAATACATCATCAAACTCTATTTATAAATTTTTAATAAATTTGTTTTTTTTATATATAATTTGAAACAAAAGAGGGTATAGTAAATAGTAATTAATGATATATGTTGAGAGCAAGTCTTATATACGGTGCCTTTTTTTGCACTGGTTCTCCGGATTACACTTCAGCTCTCTCACCAGAGGAACGTTTTGGCAGGTCTTGTAGAGGATCAGAACAAGAACTTGTGATTTTCTTCTCAACATTTTCATTTTCCGAGTCAATTTGTATTGTTTGTCCAAACAGCACAATCTGTTTCGACTTCGCATGATCCAGTTTCTCTGATGGTTGTGTAGAAATTGATGTCGAGCATAAAACATCCTCACACGTGTTTGCCTCTTGCAATGACGGGTTATTAGGGACGGTGTTGGATGTCGTAGCATCATTATTAGATGGAAATGATTTGGAGTGACTAAAATGATCATGTCTGGCTCCCTGCATGCCTGCAGGACTAGTTTCGAGTAAATACAAAATTGGAACATTTGGAGGTTGATTGTTGTTTGAAAGACTTGGCATTGATAATTGGCCATCAATAGGGAAAGTTGGATGTTGAGACAATTTCAGTTTCTTTCTGGAAGGCATGTTTGATACTATTTCGACTTGCCACAGATTCAGCATTTTCATATTTGTAAGTACAGGTTCATCCCATGTTACCTAAAAGTATTATTATATCAAAAGATTAGTCAAAGAAAATTTAAAAATGCAATTAATTATATTTTCTTTTAACTGAATTCAAAAGGAGAATGTAATAATAAACATATCTATACCTGCAGAAGTCTCCAAAGAGAGTCAGGCCATGCTAGATCAGCAGCCTGAACAAAAGGAATTGTTCCCATTAACCAATGTGTCTTTGACGAGTCTTCGGTTTCAATGGCCATCTTGAACCTCATTCCACAACACCACCTAATGTGAAGTTCTTTTCTAATTAAAGAGGGTTTCACAAAAAACTCGAGAGTACTAACCCGAGGATAGTAAATGACATCAAACGGTTTCATATTGACACAAAGTTTTACTGCTTCAATAACATCTTCAGCCTTCACTTTCCCAATTCCCATCACCTTATCACTTATTCTCAACTCTCCAAAAGAGGAAGTAAGTCTACCGTAGGATGGTCAAAGTTTCCTCTTTGATGAAAAGTTAAATATACAGTCGTTTCGTTTTTTAGACCTTCTTACTCCAACATGAAGATCACTGTGTTCATCTCTCACAAACACAAGTGAATCCCCCGAAACAAGTAGCTTATCGGTCACAAAATCACTCCACCCAGTTGTTAGCAGATGCCGCTTCGGCATGCCCCTATAAGCATGTCTGAATCTCCATGTTTCTCCATGCACATCCATGGGAAAAATGTCCTGAGAAGGAAGCTGACCTGAATAGTCTAATGGAGGAAAAAATGTTTCTGCACATTTCCTAGGACAAGAGAATCCACCACCATTGTTTGCATCAGATTGTGTCAACATTTTCGTATAACACTGATACTTAGTTTCAGACATGTTATCGATGCCACCAACAACGTCATCATCAAAACTAACTTCCCTAACATGGAGAGGAACAAGCCTGAGTTTTGCATAGACTTCATCTGTGTGAGGATCAGCCCTATAATGGATAGCTGCAACTCTATATAAAATTTGGTATGGAATTTTGAAGTCAGCAGGAAAATGGACAGGTTGATAAGCATGCTCAGCATGACCTTGAGGGAAGTAGAAGATTGTAGCGGTGTATTCGTCACTTTATGATTTATTGATTAAATCAAAAGCAAAGCATACAAAGAATCGAGTCGCCACCGCACTTTTATTTATCCAAAGGAATGGCTAAAAAGCGAACAAAAGCCTAAGAAGTTTTACACATAGAAAACTAATGAAAAGATCAAAGATCTGGGTAAGGGGTTAATTACGCAATGGGAAGGTGTTAGGCACCCAAAACGTCCTAGGTACTCCTAGGGAGCCCTTTTCACAACTTGTTGTATGAAATGTTATTTGTTTATGAAATATTTATTGTGCAAACATGATGGAAGGGATGATAAAAGAATATACAAGTTCTTATTTTTGTGTTTGAACGGATGAACCCGTTGCCTACGTACCTTTCCATGGAAGGTAAGGATCAAAATGTCGTAGTTCGGCTAAAAGATTTCCAAAATATGAGTGAATTGATTTTAAAACAAAAGCCCTAAGGTCTTTCGTTATCCACGGGAGAAAACTCAACCTATACAACAACAAGTCCACCATGTGAGAATAACTTCAACTTGCTAGTGAGAGGTTAACCCTATAATAAGCAAGGAAGTCTTACAATTCAATCACTAAGGACAAAAGGTGAGATTAACATCAACCAACTAGGATAAATCAAACCTATGGCTAATGTATGAAAACTTATCAAGAATGGACAAAGCCACAAAACAATTGAGTGAGTGAAATTAACCAATTAGAATTTATTCACAAAAAATGGTCAAAGTATGATTAGAATTCAATTCAAAAGAAGTATTATGAAAATGAAGTTTGAAAAATCAGAGGCTTAAGGCCTAGGTTTCTAGTTTGAAAACAAATGAAAATGTTTGCACAATAGCTTTCAAGTTTGGGTTAACATGCAAATGGAGGTTTAAAGAAACAAAAGGTGGGAGGGTTAAGAAAGTAAAACTTCTTAGATGTTCACCTCTTGAGATCATATATAGATGATTCAAGTGATTCCTTTGGAATAGGCAACAATGCAAATAACAGATGAACAAAGCAAATGGATACCGGATGCCAATCAATGGACTTATTCCAATCTCACAAAACAAAATGGATACCGGATGCCAATCAATGGACTTATACCAATCTCCTAAAATAAAACATGGATACCAGATGCCAATCAACGGACTTATACCAATCTCCTAAAACAAAACATGGATACCAGATGCCAATCAATGGACTTACACCAATCTCCTAAAACAAAAAAGAAACATGGATACCAGATGCCAATCAATGGACTTATACTAGTCTTCAAGGAATGATCATAGGAAACAACTACCAATAACTGGACTTACAATTGACTCCTCACAAGCAACAAGTAACAAATGCAATAAGCAAAAGGAAACTAGTTGCCAATAAATGGTCTTACACTCGACTCCAAGGAAAGGAATGCCAATGAATGGTCTTAGTTCCAAATCCCACCAGATCATAGGAAACAACTGCCAATAGCTGGACTTACAATTGACTCCTCAATGGACAAAACAAAGATGTCACAAAGTGATGAACAATGTTTATGAAATGATATACAAGTAATGAAGGTAAATGCACAAAGGCACACATAAGCAAAGATGCACAGATGAATCAAGTAAGCAAACAAACAAGTCAATTAGCACACACTATATACAATCAATTAGGCTCAAGCAAGGTTAGGCTTTACAGCCAACTGGAATGGGGTATTTTGAGCTCTTAACCCTAACATTGAGAGTTAGGGTGAAGCAGATGAAATGGAGATGAGGGGTGTGCCTCATAGCTCTTATCCCTGGTCAGGGAGAGCTTTAAACAATGGAAAGTGTGGGAGTTCATAAAGTAGGAACTCTTCTCCACAAATGATTGACTCTATAAGATCTTGGGTTATTATTCACCATGCATCAACACATGGTGTGAGCAAGGTGAATGACACACTGAGTAGCAGGAGATGGATTACACATCTCTTTTATCTGCCAATTGCCTCATAAGAGGACTTTTCCTGCTGGCACAGAAGATAAACAACCACAAGCATTGCCTCTTAAGGAGGGCTTCAGACAGGTGCCTACCAATAGCAGTAGGTCTTCCAGACTACATGAAGATTAGGGATTATACCTAAGTGGTTAAGCAACCAAGCAAAGCAAAGTTGAAAATGAACTTAAAGCAACTTAAGTACCTGTGGAAACAACTAAACAAATCAGTACAATACTTGGACAAACAGACAATAGTCAATAAGTAACAGACAATCCCAATGTACAAAATGTGTAAGCCAAAAGGCAAACTCAAATGAGTTAGCATCAACCTACAAAACACACAAATTTAGTAATCAAAAGCAAACATCAATATTCATATGATGAAGCATCACCAACTATGGAACTTGGATGCTCAACCTGAAATCAAAGCTCAAATGTAAGCCACAAACCACTAGGTCAAAGCCTAGGGCCAAAGATGAAGAAAAAATTCAAAACAGGGGCTGAAATTTAACACAAAGCAACTTCAACCACATATTAACACATCCGAAAAAGGCTCATATCAAAATCAATCACCAAAAGCATTTCATGATCAAGTGAAGTTCAAGGCAATTTCAAAGCTCATATGTGATCAACATGAATGAAAAATTCAAATCAAAACAGAAATGATTCAAATAAATCTGGAAAAATTCATGCACATTCAAGACATCTAACATGATCCACATACAAAAAATCAGAAGCATTGGACATCATTTGGCATGGCAATCACTTGGCACAGGTTGAACATTCAAAGGTGTGACACAAATTGTCACACCAAGTTAGCACAAGCACAAAACAGCAATGGAGCATAGAAAAAAATACCAAACCAAAACCAAAATGTCAAGCAATGTGTCTAGTTTCATCTTGCAAAATTTCACATTCATTGGATTAAAGACAAGCATTTCACAATGAGATAAGCAAGGCAAGGTCACAATTAGACATATGATCAATCATCCTAGCACCAATTATTTTTCCAGCCAGGCACAACTTGCAAACTCATGCTCATAAAAAACTAGACAGAATAAGGAACATTTTGCAAAAAATTGGGATCAATTTGGATCAATTTTCAATTTTATATGATTTTTTGAAGTTGATGGAAAAAATTAAAAATGGAAATGGACATAGCATGTGAAAATAGGAGGGAAACAAGAAAATGACAAGGCATTTGAATAAAAGCGCCAGCCAGGAATCGATCCATGTCCACTTTCAAATTTGCGCGCTCAACATCAAAACGGTACCGTATTGGACTTAAACCCTAGTGCGCAGAATTTCGTAGCTAACTCAAAATTTCGTAGCAAATCTGAAGCAAAGTCATAGCAATTTCTGGAAATGATGATGTTCATAGGTTGAAGATGAAGATCATGATGATCTTCATCTGAATTTTCCAGAAAAATCAAAAAGTGTCCAAAAATCACAATCAAGCACAACATTCGAATCATCATCACATGTACATCAAAGATCCATGAACAAATCATGCAAAAACATCAAAACAAACTCGGATCGAAGAAAATCATTTCAACATGTCAAATATTCAATCATCCATAACTAACTCAAAACAGCACCAAATCACACGATTCAAAGCTCAGATTCATCAGGACAACAAGATCTACAACAATATCCTAATGAACTCAAGAATAATTGAGATCAAATCCTGACCTCTTGAAGTGCAGAGCCTTTGAATCGCGCGCTACAAGCTCAGCCAAGCCTCAAATCTCCACTATAATGCTTAATGAAATGATTGATGATGAATTTGAAGCTCCAGCATACACGAATCCAGCTTAATTTGCAAAATCCATGGAACCTTCAAGCTTTGAATCTGGCTCAATATAGCACGGTTTGCTTTGATTCCACGTCCAAATCTCCTCAAAAACACCTCAGGAGTATGAATCAATCAAGAGAAAGTGTTCTTGTGTGAAGAAATTGGAAAAAAAATTGAGAGAAAAAATTTGATGATTCTTGAAATTCAGATCTGAAATGAACTGTTAATGAAGAATGCAGTTATGATTAATCTTATATATGCCATGCTAATGATTCTGTAATCAAGTTTAAGCCAAATGCAAATGAGATTAGCAACTTATGAGGTGTATGTACAAAAATGGTTTTTCACCTCATGCACTTCATGCATGCGTGAACAGTGCTTACTTCTGGCCCAAATCCACTTAAAATGAGTTCATGCACCCTTTGGAATTGGTTTTGTATGCATACAATCATCCAAAATGGTTTCATGAAAATTCCTTCTAAAAACTACATGAATGAGCACATGACAATGCAAATGATATTCAAGCCATGTAATGAGATGTTTGGAAAGCACATGTTATGAGGATCAAAATGCAAAAAGAACCACTCATTTTGGAGCTTTGGTTGAAAAGTTATGCCCATTTGAAGTTTTGAACACACGTTTCCATGATTTGATCATATCTCCTCAACCACACTTCATAAATCCATGATCTTGGACGTTTTGGAAATGGGAGAGAAAGATCTACAACTTTCATGTTCAACAAAATTTCATTTTAAGCTTTCTTGATGATGTAAGATTGAGTTGAAGTTGGTCCAAAATCTTTCCATTTTTGGAAAGTTCAAATTATAGGTCACTTGCTATTTTTGGAAAGTCTTGACTGGACCTCAAATTCTTCAATGTGAGTGCTTGAAATGTCAAATGAGACTTGTTTGAACATGAATGAAGTATTTCTAATCATTTCCCACCTCCAAATCCACAGTTGACTTTGCAGTTGACTTTCTAGGTCTTCAGATGACCTGGGAATGTTCTGATGAAATTCAAGCTTCTACCACCTGGGATTTTGCTTCAAAATGACATCATAGCTCATATGAACTCTTGTGAATGATTGTGGGGTCCAAATCTCAAGAATGACCACCATCTATTGCTCAATGAATGCCTTTGATTGCCTTGACCTGTTAATGCTTCATCTGCAAGACAAAGGGTTAATGGCATATTTTTGTACTTTTTGGTTAGTGATAGAAAGAAAAACAATGATATACAAATGCAAACATGCTTGGTGATCAAGAATCACTCTCAAAAAGATGACCCACCCACAGGGAAGAAAGCAAGGTGTCCAATGATCCTTGAGGCAATGCAATGATATGATGTGATGCCATGAGGGATCTTAGGAACAAAATTGGGGTCTTACAGATGCCCCTATTTAAGGTCATTCTAGCCGGGGAAGTGAAGGTTAAAATCTTCATCTCGACGCGGTAGAATGGGCTTAAATAACAATAATGAGACAAATTTTGGTCCCTAAGAGGCCTCATGGTGCAAATGTATGCATGTAAAAGAAACAAACTCTGTAGGGAATACTGGTCCACAAAGAAGAAAAGACGATCCATCGGAGTAATAAACTCACCAGGAACAGAGACTCTCATGGGGATAAGAAAACGAAAGCGTGAGTAGGACACGACTCTGAATTAGGGGAAACTGACGCGGCGTGAACAAGACACAACTGGACTAGAGACTTCACTGGTGAGTAAAGGACTCAAACTGGGGAAAAGAAGATTCCAAAGGAAGACACATCCATTGGAAAGACTCAAGCTGACTCAAACTATCCACGAAGGATACTTCGGATGAAAATCCAGACTCGAACTGGGGAAAGATTCACACAGGACCTCCCTGCCGGGGAAAACTGCATATATTGGGGAAAACGCCAATACAGCAAAAGGGCAAAATCACAACGGAAACTCCTCTGGGGAATGTCTAACAAAGAGACTCTCCTGGAGAAAAAAACTGCAAGATGAGGTGTTACCGGCTACTGGGTAACAAACTCAAAGAGACATGTGATCTAAACACCGGTTACTGGGTGAAAGAACAACAAGCTCAGGAAGAATGAATATCTAAGACCGGTATAAGGGTGAGAGATATCAATCAACCGAACATCTGAGAAAGACCTGAAAAAGGTACATCAACTCAGGAAAATCTGACTCCACAGGGGACCAAGGTCATAATAGGGAGCAGAAAGGAAGGAACACCAAGGATACCTGTTACTGGGTATATAATAGGTGACCGACCAAAACGTGAATTGGTATACATGCCAAAACACTCATCATCCGAAAGGAGGGCTTGAAAAAGCAAATCGACTTACAGGATGGACATTCGACTCCTCAACGGGAAAACAAATCTTACTCAGCTGGGAAAAAAAACCCAAAGAGTGCATGAGATATAATATCCATTACCGTCAGAACGTGGATAGTATACTCGCATGAGATATATTATCTATTACCGTCAGAACGTAGATAGTATACTCGCATGGAAGGAACACCAGGGATACCGGTTACTGGGTATATAATAGGTGACCGACCGAAAAGAGAGACAACCGATACCAACACCAACAGTGTAAACGAAAGATAACTCACAGGGGATAAGTTGCAAGCATCCGACAATTATCCAAGAGACATATCAAATATTCGATTCCACAAAGGAATACGAATCTTACTCGACTGGGGAAACACAACAGGCTTCGACTGAAGAGTGCATGAGATATATTATCCATTACCGTCAGAACGTGGATAACATACTCGTATGGAAGATTATCCACAACCGGTCACTGGGTTAATAAAGGATAAATCAACCGAAAAGAAAGGCATCGGGATACCAAAACTAGGTATATAAAGATGACCGATCAAAGGGAGCAACAATCATTACCAATCAAACGGGTAAATGAAAGAGAACTCACCAGGGATACATTGATAAACATCAATGATCCGGGGAACAAATCACTGGCAAACGGTGAAAGGACCCGCTGAGGATAAAATTGCTAGCATCCGACAATTATCCACAAGGAAAGAGATCTGCTGGGGATACAACTGCTAGCATACGGCAATTACCCAGAAGAAAGAGGGAATATCAACATCGAATACTGGATGAGGATAGCCACAAAGAGTAACCATCATCGGTTAGGATGAACAACAAGGTTAACTCTGCAAAAGGGAGAAATTAGGATTTACAACTACCGAATACGGGGTAGAAGACCAAAACTCTGGCTGAGGATAAAATTGCTAGCATACGGCAATTATCCACAAGAAAGCACAGACTCCGCTAGGGAGACAACAACAACATAGGATTTACAACTACCGAATACTGGGTAGAAGACCACAAAATCCACCATCAATCAGAATGAACCACAAAGGTTACCTCTGCTAGGGGATAAAAGTAGGGTTTGTAACTACCGAATACATGGTAGAAAACCAACAACTCTCTGCGTGGGGAATGAAAGAATCACAACTCCGCACGGGGAAACAAAATAGGGTTTATAACAAACCACCAATTGCTGAGGAGCAAGAAAAATAGGATTTACGACTACCGAATACTGGGTAGAAAACCAATCGACTCTTGCTGAGGAATAAAAGGTGTTCACAAACACAGATTCCACAAAAGGGAAAAAAGGTATACAGGATTTACAACTACCGGGTACTGGGTAGAAAACCAACAACTCTCCTGAGGAATAAAAGGTATATAACCACAAATTCTGCCAAGAGGGAAAAGGGGATATAGGACTTACAACTACCGGTTACTGGGTAGAGGCTCAAACTCCGCTGGGGATAAAAAGAATTATTGCCGGTTATTGGGCAATTCATTCACTTATTCCACAGGGAAGCACAAGAGACAGTTGAAAAATGCCAATTCAGGCTCAAACCAAAAAGGCAAACTGAATCAAGACTCGTCCTAATGAGGATATAACTCAATAGGAAGATCCATCCCAATATATGTGTTGGGAGGAAACGGAAAAAACCGTCATCCACGAGGATATATCTCAAGGGGGAATTGCAGAAGGAAAGACAGACACTTTCTGCTTATGGGGCTGACTCTATATTGAGAGATTAGACACCCGACATCTGCTTGGGACGATCTACTGGAGAGATCTACATCACCGTTAGCAGGAGACAACAAACAAAAGATATATGGCAAAAAATGCAACATGAATATCTGAATGTTGAAAGTATGCATGAATATGCGTAATTTATGTTTGATGAATGCTGACAAAACAGACATATCTAACACAAACAAGTCCAGGAATCAAACGCCCGGTACTACACTTCCAGAGGAAAATCCAAGAGATCCAACTGGAAAGCCAGTCTGCTGGAGATCTACATGCTAAAAAGCAAAGATCTGCTGGAAATCCAAAAGACCAGAGATATCAAAGAAATCACAAAATCTCTGAGTGATGGATCATCAATCAACCCAACCGGGGAACAGAAGTTCATAACAGGCAGAAACTACCACAAAAGCAAATCTGTTGGGGAAATGGAGAAATCCTGAGATTTCTGCAGGGGATCCTCAGTATCAACGGGGAAACAAGAGTTCACTGCACAAGCAAGAACTGCTGAAGAGAACAGAACACACAAGTAGAATCTAGCCGCACAAACAACTCTACTGGGGATACCGTCAACCACTCCATTGGGGATAAACCCACTGAGGGTAAATAGATCACATAAGTAGATTCTGCTACAAGCCACTCTACTGGGGATCAAAAGCATCAGGAAATCAACCAAATCTATGAATGATAGATCACCAACCAACCCAACTAGGGAACAGAAGTTCACAACAAGTAGAAACTGCCACAAAGACAAATCTGTTGAGGATACCAACTCTGTTGGGGATACTGCAGGGAAATCACAAAACTTCTGCAGGGAAACATCGCAGACACAATCCACTGTACCACAAATCTACTGGGGAATTATCTGAGGAAGAGAAGGAGAACTGGTGATCAACCACCAAATATTGAACCTTCCAAGAAAAACCACCAACTGCTGAGGAGGAAATAATCACTGCTCTGTTGAAGGGATAAAAGGTGAAAACCTCAACAAGCACTCTGATGGGGAAAGATAGCATAGATAAAGTATATCATGCCAACAACTCCGCTGGCGACTATACTAAGGAAACAGACGAAGTACCGGGATGTCAATCCACCAACTACCGAATCTTCCAAAAGGAAAGCACCCATGCTGGGGAGAGAATATTGTTGGAGAGGACTGTGAAGTTCTCAACAAACACTCTGCTTAGGGAACAACCCTACCAATAATCTGGAGAAAAGGATACAACCATGCTAGGAATGTGAACAAATGTCTTACCCTGTTAGAAATCATGCCACCCTTGGGAGAGCACTGAGAAATTCTTAAGTATCCTTTTATCATTGTGAATGTTCGCTTTGTTTAAAACAAGATTTGAAAAAAAATTATTTGTTTAAAACAATGACATTTTATCAATTAAAACATGCAAAACATTTGTTGAATTGAAACAAATAAGAGTACGAATAATTGGATAAGAGCTCAAATTGATTTGATGGAATGGTAGCCTGCAAATGGCAAGACTCCATAGATCTGTACAAATTTGAAATCAGTGATATATATTGGAAGAGGGCTACATTGAACATAATGATCCTTTCTCTACCAATTTGAATTTCGATGTATTCGAAGCTTCAGTTGACGACGAATCAAAAATCTCTGACAAAAAGACAGCTGAGGAACAGAAAGTCTTGTCAGGATGCAGTTACTTGCCAAATCCCTAATTTTTGCCTAGATTGCCCCAGGGTGAGGTACTCAATCTAGCGGGATGCAAATATACTTTTTTTTTATGTCTCTAACTTTTGCCTGGATCGCCCTTTCGGGTTTTCCACCGAGACGCTCATTTTTGCCTAAGCCGCCCTTTCGGGTTTTCAACTTAGCGAGCTATTCTGTTTTTCTTTTATATACTTCTCTTTTTTTTTAGGCAAAGTATTTCTTGACTGCATCTGAATTCACAGGACGAGTGAAATCCTCCCCATCCATTGTTGTAAGCATCAAAGCACCGCCTGAAAAGGCTCTCTTAACAACATATGGACCTTCATAGTTTGGAGTCCACTTGCCCCTGGAATCGGGCGCGAAAGACAAAACTTTCTTGAGCACAAGGTCGCCTTCTCCGAACACACGAGGCTTGACCTTCTTATCGAATGCTTTCTTCATTCTCTGCTGATACAACTGACCATGACACATGGCAGTCAATCGCTTCTCTTCAATCAAATTCAGTTGGTCATAACGACTCTGAATTCATTCAGCATCAGTCAACTTGGCTTCCATCAAGACTCTCATTGATGGGATCTCCACCTCTACTGGGAGAACAACCTCCATGCCGTAAACAAGAGAAAAAGGGGTTGCCCCTGTTGAAGTGCGGACAGATGTACGATAACCATGCAAAGCAAATGGCAGCATCTCATGCCAATCTTTGTACGTAACAACCATCTTCTGGATAATATTCTTGATATTCTTATTAGCAGCTTCAACAGCCCCATTCATCTTTGGTCTGTAAGGAGAGGAATTATGGTGTGCAATCTTGAATTCAGCGCACAACTCTTCCATCATCTTATTATTCAGATTAGATCCATTATCAGTAATGATCTTATCTGGCACACCATAACGGCATATCAACTGATTTTTGATAAACTTCACAACCACCTGCCTAGTCACATTCGCATACGAAGCGGCTTCAACCCATTTGGTGAAGTAATCAATTGCTACGAGAATAAACCTGTGTCCGTTGGACGCTTTCGGTTCAATCATGTCAATCATGTCAATTCCCCACATAGAGAAAGGCCATGGTGATGAAATCACATTCAGAAGTGTCGGAGGAATATGAATCTTATCCGCATAAATCTGACACTTGTGGCATTTCTTCACATATTTGCAACAGTCAGACTCCATTGTCAGCCAATAGTAGCCTGCTCTCAACATCTTTCTTGCCATGGCATGTCCATTGGAATGAGTACCAAATGAACCCTCATGGACCTCAGTCATCAACAGGTTTGCTTCGTATCTATCCACGCATCTGAGCAAAACCATGTCAAAATTTCTCTTATACAGCACTTCACCACTGAGGTAGAAACTGCCTGACAACCTTCTTAAAGTTTTCCTGTCTTTCACAGATGCCCCAGGCGGGTAGACCTGGTTCTGGAGGAAATTCTTGATATCGAAATACCAAGGCTTGTCATCATTCACTTCTTCAACTGCAAATACGTGAGTTGGTCTATCCAAGCGCATCACGGTAATATTGGGAACTTCATTCCAATAGTTCACCACAATCATCGAAGCAAGCGTAGCAAGCGCATCTGCCATCCGATTATCCTCTCGAGGAATATGATGAAAGTCAACTTCAGTAAAGAACGTTGAAATCCTCCTCGCATAATCTCTGTATGGAATGAGACCAGGCTGATTCGTCTCCCATTCTCCCTTGATCTGATTGACAACTAGGGCCGAATCACCATACACATCAAGATGCTTGATCCTCAGATCAATGCACTCTTCCAATCCCATAATGCAGGCCTCATACTCAGCCATATTATTCGTGCATTTGAAAGTTAGCCTTGCTGTAAACGGAATATGTGTGTCATGAGGAGTAATGATTACTGCCACAATTCCATTTCCATACCGATTTACAGCGCCATCAAACACCATCATCCATCTGGAACCAGGTTCCGGACCTTCATCAAGTGTAGGCTCATCACAATCTTTCATTTTCAAATACAGAATCTCCTCGTCTGGGAAGTCGTACTGAATAGACTGATGATCTTCAATCGGCTGATGTGCTAAATGATCAGCCAAGATACTACCTTTGATAGCTTTCTGAGCTCGATACTCGATATCATACTCAGATAACAACATCTGCCAACGGGAAATCCTCCCGGTTAAAGCAGGCTTCTCGAAAATATACTTGATTGGATCCATTCTGGATATCAACCAAGTTGTATGATTTATCATGTACTGGCGCAAACGCTTAGCTGCCCAAGCCAAAGCACAACACGTCTTCTCAAGCATAGAGTATCGAGACTCACAATCAGTGAACTTCTTACTCAGGTAGTAAATAGCAAATTTTTTCTTTCCCAATTCGTCTTGCTGACCGAGGACACAACCTATCGAATCTTCAAGAACAGTCAGATACATGATCAGAGGTCTTCCTTCTACAGGCGGAGACAAGATCGGAGGTTCAGACAGATACTCTTTGATACTGTCGAAAGCTTTCTGGCAATCCTTGGTCCAATCATGAGATTGATCTTTCCGGAGGAGCTTGAATATTGGCGCACATGTGGCAGTCATATGGGATATAAATCTGGAAATGTAGTTCAAGCGGCCAAGAAAACCTCGGATTTGCTTTTCAGTTTTGGGTGCAGGCATCTCTTGTATTGCTTTGACCTTTGCAGGATCAACCTCAATACCTCTCTCGCTGACAACAAAACCCAACAACTTGCCAGAACAGACTCCAAATGTACATTTGTTCGGATTGAGACGAAGCCTAAACTTCCTCAAACGCTGAAAAAGCTTCAACAAATGCTCAACATGTTCAACTTCCGTTCGGGACTTAGCGATCATATCATCAACATAGACTTCTATCTCCTTGTGCATCATATCATGAAACAAGGTAGTCATAGCTCGTTGATACGTGGCTCCGACGTTCTTCAAACCGAAGGGCATCACTCGATAACAGAATATTCCCCAAGGTGTGATGAATGTTGTCTTCTCCATATCCTCGGGTGCCATCTTGATTTGATTATACCCGGAAAATCCGTCCATAAAGGAAAAGACTTTGAATTTAGCTGTATTGTCTACCAACATGTCAATGTGTGGTAGAGGGAAATCATCTTTTGGACTAGCTTTATTCAAATCTCTGTAATCAACACACATACGGACTTTTCCGTCTTTCTTAAGCACTGGCACAATATTGGCCACCCATAGAGGATATGTAGAAGTCACCAGAAACCCTACATCAATTTGCTTCTGAACTTCCTCTTTGATCTTCACTGCCATATCTGGATGAGTTCTTCTGAGCTTCTGCTTCACAGGCACGCACTCAGGCTTTAAAGGCAGGAAATGTTGCACAATATCTGTATCTAGACCTAGCATGTCTTCATACGACCAAGCAAAGATATCGGAATATTCTCGTAGCAAACTGATCAACCCCTTCTTGACAGACTCTTCAAGAAGTGCCCCAATCTTCACCATACGAACACAATCTTCAGACCCCAAGTTGATTGTTTCCAGATCTTCGAGATATGGCTGAATGATCTTCTTCTCGTGCTCAAGGAGACGGGTAATCTCGTCAGGAATCCCTTCAACATCATCTTCCTCTGCCTCAAATACAGGGAATTCAAAATTGGGAGATGGCGTTGGATCATTATGTTCAATGGGTTTTAGAATCAACCTGCATAATGATTTTGGATAATAAAAAACTTTAGAATTTAAACAAACAAATCATTATGCAGATGAAAAAGATTGTTTTTATTCTTGTTTTTAGGGTTTTTTGTGATCACCGATTTCATGCAAAAGCAAAAAGTGAAAACAAATGGAAAAACAAATGTTTAACAATGCATTAATTGAATGAAATATCATTGTATATATGGTGCCAACAATGTCATCACTTCTCCTTTTGGCATGGGAGAAGGGTTTTGAAACAAAGTGAACATATTACGCTGACTTATGAAAGACCGTAGGAACATCCACAGCGACCCAATTATGGCAGACCCGCCAGGGATGACAAAGTTGCTCAAATCCTCTGCATCCTCTTCCAGAATAGCAGCAGTTTCCTCAGCTTGATCAGAATGGATGAAACCTCCACTCTTGAACAGCCCTTGCTCGTTAAAGACCCCAGAAGAATAGCCAATGCCAGCCCGGGACTTGTTGTCTTCAAGCTCAATCATCTTCCCTAAACCAGCAACTGCACCACATTTAATGGCCAGTTTTGCATCACGATAGGAAGCAAATGAAGGAGACTTCTTCTCAATTGGCTCAGCAATAGATAAAGCTTGGAAATGCGTTCCAACTTCATCCTCGGCATCAATATATGAGAAAGAAGACAAGTGGCTAACCAGGAGAGCCTTTTCTCCCCCTACCACAACCAGTTTCTTGTTCTTGACGAATTTCAGCTTCTGGTGTAGGGTGGACGTCAGGGCGCCAGCCTCGTGAATCCATGGTCTACCAAGGAGACAGCTATAAGATGAGTGGATATCCATAACCTGAAAGGTAACTTGGAAATCACTTGGTCCAATTTTGATTGGGAGATCAACTTCCCCAATCGCGGTCTTACGCGACCCATCGAAAGCTTTCACAACAACACCACTCTGCCTCATGGGAGGCCCTTGATATGACAATCTCGAAAGAGTAGTCTTCGGCAATACATTTAGAGATGACCCAGTGTCCACCAGCACGTTGGACATGGCGTCGTTCTTGCAATTCATGGAAATATGTAAAGCCATGTTGTGGTCTCTTCCCTCCTCAGGGAGATCCGCGTCACAGAAACTCAAAGTGTTGCAAGCAGTGATGTTTGCAACAATACTGTCAAACTGTTCAATTGTGACATCATGATCAACATAAGCCAGATCCAACACTTTCTGCAGAGCCTCCCTATGGGGTTCTGAATTCAGAAGCAACGATAGCACGGAAATCTTGGACGGCGTTTGTAGAAGCTGGTCTACAACGTTGTACTCACTCTTCTTGATGAGCCTCATCATCTCATCACAGTCTTCATTCACAATGCCACTAGGGCCAACAGAAAAAGCAGGAGTCTTTTGTACAGAGGAGGGTTTGGCAACAGCAAGTGCCGGGTTCGGAACATTCACCGCAGTCCCAACTGGACGCACAACAGAATCAGAAACAACATGAGTCTTCGGGGGTGCAGAAAACACACGACCGCTACGGGTCAACCCGCTCACATCAGCAATATTTACCACAGAGGTTGAAGGCAACGACACTTCTTTCCCATCTTCAACAGCAACTGGATTATATCGGAAGGGAATTGCTCTATCTGAAGCATAAGGCACAGGGCCCGCAGGTTTGATCACCAAAGAAGAAGAGACCTTCGTCTTGCTACCATCATAACGGATGACAACAGGCTCAGGAATCTTGAACACAGGAGAAATCAAATTTACTTCTGGTTCGTCTTCATCAACGTTTCTGTTTTGAAGAATCTCAATAGTCCCCTCATCCAACAGCTCTTGAAGCTCTCTGCGCACTTGGCGGCAACCCAATCTATTGACGAAGCAGATACGACATTTGTCATGGTCGTGCTCCATATGACTGTAATCACACAACAAACGATGCAACTCGACCAATGATTGTCGAATATGGCTTACATATTTGACCATATATTTTCCAGGGCAACCCTGGACCATGTTAACCGACTTCCCATGCTCGGGCAATGGGTTCTTCGTAACATTGGGGCCTGAATCCTCAAAGCTCAGAATGCCGCATCTCATAAGGTCTTGAACCTTAGTCTTCAACGGATAGCAGTTTTCTATATTGTGACCCGGAGCACCCGAATGATAAACACAATGCTGGTCGGGCTTGTACCACCACTGCGGGTTAGCAGGTACAACCGGAGGATCCCTCGGGGTAATCAGTTTCCGCTCTATCAAAGAGGGATATAGCTCAGCATATGACATAGGAATAGGAAGTGATCTTCTTCCTATCATAATTCAAATTAGCCTGATTACTGTTGTTGCGAGGCTGGTAAGCCTGTTGCTGTGGACGATGTTGCTGTTGATACTGAGGTTGTTGCTGATTATGCTGATTGTTGTCTCTGAAGACAGGTGCTATGTGAGCCACCTGATGCTGGTTGCTGGCATGACGCACAGGCTTCTTCTTGGCAGAGGGTCTTCTAGGTTTAGCATGGGATTGCACAGCATGTGCCTCCCCATCTTTCTTCTTAGCAAACGCCCCATATCGTTTAGAAGAGCCTTCATCCTTAGTCAAACGTCCTTCCCGGACTCCTTCCTCCAATCGCATCCCCATGTTCACCATCTCGGTGAAATCAGAGGGAGCACTAGCGACCATCCGCTCATAATAAAATGAACTAAGAGTTTTCAGAAAGATCTTAGTCATCTCCTTCTCTTCCAGCGGAGGAGTAATCTGAGCTGCCAGCTCTCGTCACCTCTGGGCGTACTCTTTAAATGTCTCTTTGTCCTTCTGAGACATGACTCTGAGTTGATCACGGTCAGGAGCCATATCCACATTATATTTGTACTGCTTGACGAAGGCTTCGCCAAGATCGTTGAAGGAACGGATGTTTGCACCATCAAGGCTCATATACCAACGAAGAGCTGCACCAGACAAACTATCCTGAAAATAATGAATCAGCAGCTGATCATTATCTGTTTGAGTAGACATTTTCCTGGCATACATGACCAGGTGACTGAGCGGGCAGGTGTTCCCCTTATACTTCTCAAAGTCTGGGACTTTGAATTTGACAGGTATCTTCACACCGGGAACCAAGCATAATTCAGCAACAGACTTGCCGAACAAATCTTTCCCTCGAAGGGTCTTCAATTCCTTGCGGAGTTCAAGGAATTGGTCGTTCATCGCATCCATCTTTTCATTAACATCTGGGCCCTCAGACGGCTCAGAATGATAGATGGTGTCGTCTACTCTGGGAGTGGTATGCACGACAGGAGGAGGCATTGCAAGGACCGGGCTAGATGCCGACATGGAAGCAAATGTAGGAGCTGGAATATTTGGCATAAAACCTGGAGGCATACCCCACGGAAACCCGGCTGGCATGGCTGGCATGAAATGGGCACTAGCAGCTGGCACTGTTGAAGCAACTACTTCATATATAACAGTCCTCTGGGGAGGAGTTGCAGGCGGTGGAGACGGTTGATTCTGAGCAGCTAAAAACTGCTCCATCAGAGCGCTCAGTCTGGCGACCTCTTCTTTCAGCTCACGGTTCTCTTGTTCAAGTTGATCCATCACTCTTGCAGAATTAGCTCGGGTGTAGTACCGATGAGTCAGCTTGTCTTCAAAATAAATGAAGAGCACAGAGTTAGGCCACAGACAAGAAGACCAGAACAACACCTGCTTATGCAAAATGATGCATGCAATGCTCGTGCATATGCTTTGTTTTTATTTTAAGGAACTTTTAGGGTTCTATTTGCAAATTTTGAAATATTAAACATTTAATAGCATATGGAAAAATATCTCATCAAATATATATTCGAGACAAAGAAGTACAACATTGTCAATCATATTACAAGGGAAAAGGAAAATAAACATCCTATGGATCCCTAGAAGACGAGATACACAAAGCCTCTTGATCTCTCTCTCGTATGCTGCTTCCATATCCGCTTTCTCCTTAGCAAGTCGATCATACTTCCTCTTCCAGAATTTGGAAGACTGAGGAAGCAGAGAAGTCCAGGTATCATTCGGATCATCTATCACCTGATGCTCGAGGAATTCGATCAAAGCGTCCTTCTCCTTAATCTGTTGAAGCAACTCTTCTCTTTCACAGATCCAAGCACGTGAAAGGTCTTCTTCTCTCAACTCCTCTACGCCTTGGTTAGGGAGGGTTGAAGGCCCGGCCATAACCAACGGTGTAGGTCTCGGATAATCACAAGGCATAAGATACTCTGATGCTCTCTGTCTGACCCAAGAAGTATACGGCTCCAAAGCTATGCAGTTCTTCGGACCCAACTCATTTCTATCCTTCTTGTGAATCTTGCGCCAAGCGCGGACCATCCTGGCTTTCAGGCCTTGGGGATCTTTACCCTCCTGAAAGAATACACCTTCTAACAGAATGTTATGAGGTTTATCCTTTAGGGGGAACCCAAGCTGACGACGTGCTAAGATAGGGTTGTAGCTGATCCCACCGCATGTACCAAGAAGAGGCACATTAGGGAATTCACCACAATAATCAATGATCTGAACTGTATCATACACGCAATCATACCAAGAGATATCGTCATTAGTGAGAGACATAAGTCTTGTAGACCACCGTAGACATCCCTTGTTCTCCTTGAAAGCGACCGTCTGCGGTAAGTGAGAAATAAACCACTTATACAACAGAGGCAAACAGCACACAATAGCTCCTCCACCCTTTGCATTCCTCAGATGCAAAGAGAAATAGGTATCACCCAACAGAGTAGGAACGGGATTAAGAATAGAAAAGATCCTAATGGCGTTCACATCCACAAATTTGTCGATGTTGGGGAACAATACCAAACCATAGATGAGCAACACAAATATGGCCTCAAAGGCATCCTCACTTATGGCCTTCCCATAAACGGTAGCTTGAGCAATGAGGAACTCAGAAGGAAGACCCTGAATTCCACCTTTGGTGGTCAAATGCGTTCAATCAGGGATTCATCTATGTGTAACAAGTCTGCGATCTCTCGAGAAGTCGGAATACTCTCAAAGCCACTGAACGGCACCTGATCCAGAATCGGAATTCCCACAAGATGAGCATACTCCTCGAGCGTAGGCAACAGTTGAAAGTCCGGAAAGGAGAAGCAGTGATACAGAGGATCATAGAACTGTGCCAAAGTACTCATCAACCCTTCGTCAACCTGAGTAGTCAACAGAGGCAGAAGCTTCCCATAACGAGCTTTGAAACCCAAGGGATCTAATACATAAGATGTCAGATTCCTTAACTCTTTCACATCGGGCTGTCGAAAGCTGTACTTCTTTGTATGCCTTTTTGGTCTTTCCATGTCTGAAAATTTTGCAAATAAACCCTTTAAGTTCCTTGAAAATTTTCGGATTTTTCTGATGACATGAATGTAGATGAATGCATGAATGTATGAATGCAACAATCACACTCAAGGATCAAGCAAGACACACCAGACAAAGGTCATGGGAAAGCTCATAGTATCCTTAATATCAATCATCCATTTTGGTGGATTATGGTTTTCACCTTATCAACACCCAAGTTCCATTGATATTAACGATACATGAACCGGCTCAATCATCCTTAATATCAATCATCCATTTTGGTGGATTATGGTTTTCACCTTATCAACACCCAAGTTCCATTGATATTAAGGATGTCTGAACGACTCAACCATGAATCACGGGTTTGTTGAGAGTCACGAGCATGGAGTCTCGGTTAAGAACCACCCAAAGGGAGTGTACTAGGGTTTAAACCTACCGAACATGTTCTACAAAAGGTTCCCATAGTCATCATCCCATCTTTCGAATATTATCGGAGGAACGAATACTCGTATTCCAAAAATATTCTCAAGAGAGACTCTTATGAGTGTAGTATCGCGTAACAATCGCATCAGATCTTACATCTGAACGACCTCCGCACTACGTCCTAAAAAATAGGCCAAGATGGGCTGGGTAAACTAAGGTCCTTGGCTTCTAAGGCCCATGATTGAAAGAATAATGCCTAACCACAAATGACTTGTGTGACATTATTAATCCAACATGACCTCCACCAAGTGAATGGACTCGCAAGTCAACTTGCTAAGGAATACTCCACACAAGTCGACGAGACTATGCCATTCTCCTATCCTAAGGTGCACTCGAGTTCGGGTATAGAACTCATCTCACGGAGATCACCAAGCAAACAACAATTGTATATCAAGCAATTCAATCATTACAATCAATACAGTAATCCCAAATTGTACAAAGATATGTCATATAACAAATAAACAATATCATACAACAAGGGTGAAAAGTAGGCAAAACCACCAAGGAGTTTCCCCAGCAGAGTCGCCACTTTTATGTAGCGGTGTATTCGTCACTTTATGATTTATTGATTAAATCAAAAGCAAAACATACAAAGAATCGAGTCGCCACCGCACTTTTATTTATCCAAAGGAATGGCTAAAAAGCGAACAAAAGCCTAAGAAGTTTTACACATAGAAAACTAATGAAAAGATCAGAGATCTGGGTAAGGGGTTAATTACGCAATGGGAAGGTGTTAGGCACCCAAAACGTCCTAGGTACTCCTAGGGAGCCCTTTTCACAACTTGTTGTATGAAATGTTATTTGTTTATGAAATATTTATTGTGCAAACATGATGGAAGGGATGAGAAAAGAATATACAAGTTATTATTTTTGTGTTTGAACGGATGAACCCGTTGCCTACGTACCTTTCCATGGAAGGTAAGGATCAAAACGCCGTAGTTCGGCTAAAAGATTTCCAAAATATGAGTGAATTGATTTTAAAACAAAAGCCCTAAGGTCTTTCGTTATCCACGGGAGAAAACTCAACCTATACAACAACAAGTCCACCATGTGAGAATAGCTTCAACTTGCTAGTGAGGGGTTAACCCTATAATAAGCAAGGAAGTCTTACAATTCAATCACTAAGGACAAAAGGTGAGATTAACATCAACCAACTAGGATAAATCAAACCTATGGCTAATGTATGAAAACTTATCAAGAATGGACAAAGCCACAAAACAATTGAGTGAGTGAAAATAACCAATTAGAATTTATTCACAAAAAATGGTCAAAGTATGATTAGAATTCAATTCAAAAGAAGTATTATGAAAATGAAGTTTGAAAAATCAGAGGCTTAAGGCCTAGGTTTCTAGTTTGAAAACAAATGAAAATGTTTGCACAATAGCTTTCAAGTTTGGGTTAACATGCAAATGGAGGTTTAAAGAAACAAAAGGTGGGAGGGTTAAGGAAGTAAAACTTCTTAGATGTTCACCTCTTGAGATCATATATAGATGATTCAAGTGATTCCTTTGGAATAGGCAACAATGCAAATAACAGATGAACAAAGCAAATGGATACCGGATGCCAATCAATGGACTTATTCCAATCTCACAAAACAAAATGGATACCGGATGCCAATCAATGGACTTATACCAATCTCCTAAAACAAAACATGGATACCAGATGCCAATCAATGGACTTATACCAATCTCCTAAAACAAAACATGGATACCAGATGCCAATCAATGGACTTACACCAATCTCCTAAAACAAAAAAGAAACATGGATACCAGATGCCAATCAATGGACTTATACTAGTCTTCAAGGAATGATCATAGGAAACAACTGCCAATAACTGGACTTACAATTGACTCCTCACAAGCAACAAGTAACAAATGCAATAAGCAAAAGGAAACTAGTTGCCAATAAATGGTCTTACACTCGACTCCAAGGAAAGGAATGCCAATGAATGGTCTTAGTTCCAAATCCCACCAGATCATAGGAAACAACTGCCAATAGCTGGACTTACAATTAACTCCTCAATGGACAAAACAAAGATGTCACAAAGTGATGAACAATGTTTATGAAATGATATACAAGTAATGAAGGTAAATGCACAAAGGCACACATAAGCAAAGATGCACAGATGAATCAAGTAAGCAAACAAACAAGTCAATTAGCACACACTATATACAATCAATTAGGCTCAAGCAAGGTTAGGCTTTACAGCCAACTGGAATGGGGTATTTTGAGCTCTTAACCCTAACATTGAGAGTTAGGGTGAATCAGATGAAATGGAGATGAGGGGTGTGCCTCATAGCTCTTATCCCTGGTCAGGGAGAGCTTTAAACAATGGAAAGTGTGGGAGTTCATAAAGTAGGAACTCTTCTCCACAAATGATTGACTCTATAAGATCTTGGGTTATTATTCACCATGCATCAACACATGGTGTGAGCAAGGTGAATGACACACTGAGTAGCAGGAGATGGATTACACATCTCTTTTATCTGCCAATTGCCTCATAAGAGGACTTTTCCTGCTGGCACAGAAGATAAACAACCACAAGCATTGCCTCATAAGGAGGGCTTCAGACAGGTGCCTACCAATAGCAGTAGGTCTTCCAGACTACATGAAGATTAGGGATTATACCTAAGTGGTTAAGCAACCAAGCAAAGCAAAGTTGAAAATGAACTTAAAGCAACTTAAGTACCTGTGGAAACAACTAAACAAATCAGTACAATACTTGGACAAACAGACAATAGTCAATAAGTAACAGACAATCCCAATGTACAAAATGTGTAAGCCAAAAGGCAAACTCAAATGAGTTAGCATCAACCTACAAAACACACAAATTTAGTAATCAAAAGCAAACATCAATATTCATATGATGAAGCATCACCAACTATGGAACTTGGATGCTCAACCTGAAATCAAAGCTCAAATGTAAGCCACAAACCACTAGGTCAAAGCCTAGGGCCAAAGATGAAGAAAAAATTCAAAACAGGGGCTGAAATTTAACACAAAGCAACTTCAACCACATATTAACACATCCGAAAAAGGCTCATACCAAAATCAATCACCAAAAGCATTTCATGATCAAGTGAAGTGCAAGGCAATTTCAAAGCTCATATGTGATCAACATGAATGAAAAATTCAAATCAAAACAGAAATGATTCAAATAAATCTGGAAAAATTCATGCACATTCAAGACATCTAACATGATCCACATACAAAAAATCAGAAGCATTGGACATCATTTGGCATGGCAATCACTTGGCACAGGTTGAACATTCAAAGGTGTGACACAAATTGTCACACCAAGTTAGCACAAGCACACAACAGCAATGGAGCATAGAAAAAAATACCAAACCAAAACCAAAATGTCAAGCAATGTGTCTAGTTTCATCTTGCAAAATTTCACATTCATTGGATTAAAGACAAGCATTTCACAATGAGATAAGCAAGGCAAGGTCACAATTAGACATATGATCAATCATCCTAGCACCAATTATTTTTCCAGCCAGGCACAACTTGCAAACTCATGCTCATAAAAAACTAGACAGAATAAGGAACATTTTGCAAAAAATTGGGATCAATTTGGATCAATTTTCAATTTTATATGATTTTTTGAAGTTGATGGAAAAAATTAAAAATGGAAATGGACATAGCATGTGAAAATAGGAGGGAAACAAGAAAATGACAAGGCATTTGAATAAAAGCGCCAGCCAGGAATCGATCCATGTCCACTTTCAAATTTGCGCGCTCAACATCAAAACGGTACCGTATTGGACTTAAACCCTAGTGCGCAGAATTTCGTAGCTAACTCAAAATTTCGTAGCAAATCTGAAGCAAAGTCATAGCAATTTCTGGAAATGATGATGTTCATAGGTTGAAGATGAAGATCATGATGATCTTCATCTGAATTTTCCAGAAAAATCAAAAAGTGTCCAAAAATCACAATCAAGCACAACATTCGAATCATCATCACATGTACATCAAAGATCCATGAACAAATCATGCAAAAACATCAAAACAAACTCGGATCGAAGAAAATCATTTCAACATGTCAAATATTCAATCATCCATAACTAACTCAAAACAGCACCAAATCACACGATTCAAAGCTCAGATTCATCAGGACAACAAGATCTACAACAATATCCTAATGAACTCAAGAATAATTGAGATCAAATCCTGACCTCTTGAAGTGCAGAGCCTTTGAATCGCGCGCTACAAGCTCAGCCAAGCCTCAAATCTCCACTATAATGCTTAATGAAATGATTGATGATGAATTTGAAGCTCCAGCATACACGAATCCAGCTTAATTTGCAAAATCCATGGAACCTTCAAGCTTTGAATCTGGCTCAATATAGCACGGTTTGCTTTGATTCCACGTCCAAATCTCCTCAAAAACACCTCAGGAGTATGAATCAATCAAGAGAAAGTGTTCTTGTGTGAAGAAATTGGAAAAAAAATTGAGAGAAAAAATTTGATGATTCTTGAAATTCAGATCTGAAATGAACTGTTAATGAAGAATGCAGTTATGATTAATCTTATATATGCCATGCTAATGATTCTGTAATCAAGTTTAAGCCAAATGCAAATGAGATTAGCAACTTATGAGGTGTATGTACAAAAATGGTTTTTCACCTCATGCACTTCATGCATGCGTGAACAGTGCTTACTTCTGGCCCAAATCCACTTAAAATGAGTTCATGCACCCTTTGGAATTGGTTTTGTATGCATACAATCATCCAAAATGGTTTCATGAAAATTCCTTCTAAAAACTACATGAATGAGCACATGACAATGCAAATGATATTCAAGCCATGTAATGAGATGTTTGGAAAGCACATGTTATGAGGATCAAAATGCAAAAAGAACCACTCATTTTGGAGCTTTGGTTGAAAAGTTATGCCCATTTGAAGTTTTGAACACACTTTGCCATGATTTGATCATATCTCCTCAACCACACATCATAAATCCATGATCTTAGACTTTTTGGAAATGGGAGAGAAAGATCTACAACTTTCATGTTCAACAAAATTTCATTTTAAGCTTTCTTGATGATGTAAGATTGAGTTGAAGTTGGTCCAAAATCTTTCCATTTTTGGAAAGTTCAAATTATAGGTCACTTGCTATTTTTGGAAAGTCTTGACTGGACCTCAAATTCTTCAATGTGAGTGCTTGAAATGTCAAATGAGACTTGTTTGAACATGAATGAAGTATTTCTAATCATTTCCCACCTCCAAATCCACAGTTGACTTTGCAGTTGACTTTCTAGGTCTTCAGATGACCTGGGAATGTTCTGATGAAATTCAAGCTTCTACCACCTGGGATTTTGCTTCAAAATGACATCATAGCTCATATGAACTCTTGTGAATGATTGTGGGGTCCAAATCTCAAGAATGATCACCATCTATTGCTCAATGAATGCCTTTGATTGCCTTGACCTGTTAATGCTTCATCTGCAAGACAAAGGGTTAATGACATATTTTTGTACTTTTTGGTTAGTGATAGAAAGAAAAACAATGATATACAAATGCAAACATGCTTGGTGATCAAGAATCACTCTAAAAAAGATGACCCACGCACAGGGAAGGAAGCAAGGTGTCCAATGATCCTTGAGGCAATGCAATGATATGATGTGATGCCATGAGGGATCTCAGGAACAAAATTGGGGTCTTACAAAGATGCTAGAGTTAACTTCTGGAATTTGCACCATTCCTCCAGCAACAACATGCCACAGCTGAGGATCCACATCTTTATTCCCATCAGTCTTCTTTTTTGACTCTTTATTGCAACCTTTTTCCTTTTCTTTCCTAGATCTTGCCATTTTAAAATCGGTTTCTGCATGAAAAGGAAAGTTCTGATATCAATTAGAGAGAAATTACGGAAAGAGTGATTGTACAGAAATGCCACACATTATACTTTTTTTGTTGAATCAATAGTCTTAGCACTGGAAATTTGTAAAACCACAGAGAAAGAAAAAAAAGTGTAAGAAACACAAGAGAATGGACTATTTTTGTTGAATCAATACTCCCTACAACATAATCACTTTCATATCAGTAACTCAAAGTTGCAGCCTATTCTACCCCTTCCAGAGTTCATCAACATATCAAAGAATAAACAAAAGAGAATTGAAACTTAGTTTTGAATGATTGCACACAAAATCAAACGGTATACTCAGTTGCAGGCAACAAATATATTAAAAAGGAAAGTTGTGATATGAATTAGACAGAAATTAGAGAAAGAATGATTGTACACAAATACAAATTGCACTATTTTTTTGAATGATTGTAACAAACACAAGAGAATTTGAATGAGATAATGCGTATTAAGGGCTAACCCTGCAAAGGAAAAGGGAGGAAAAAAGTAAAATAATACTCCCTACAACATAATCACTCTCAGTATCACAATGACAATTGAAAGTTAAAATCAAGAAGCAATAAAAATGAAATAGAAAATAAAACAAGAGTAGAAGAAAGAATATAAAGAAAGGAAAAAGAAAAGGAAAATAGTACCTTCCCTTATTGCCAGCTTCTGCAATCAGTAAGAGAGAGATGTGAAAAGGAGTTAAGTAACTGAAACTTTCAAGTGAATTAGAGGTTAATGTAAAATTGTTTCAGAGATAGTGAGAGCTTTGAAAGAGTTGGAGTAAAAGAATAGGGTGAGTTAAAAATAAGTGCTTTGAAACAGTTATAACAAGAAAATCCTGGAGGTTATTTTTAAGACAAGTTATAAATCTTTAACCATAGTTTGAGTGAGTTAAATAAATTTAGGAAACACATTGTTCCCAGCTTCAGAGCAAACAGTTATAACCCAGCCACATTGCAAATTGGACACAAATTGACCAATAATCACACAACAAAAAGAACAAATTAAAAGCAACAAGGAAAAAACTCAATACAAATTGAAACCATTCAATGACATTTATAATACTTTTTAATGAATGAAGAAGTTAACTAAACACTTGGACATCTTTTCAATTCATACAACTTAGCTTTGCCTGTAGATTATATAAACACTTGAGTTTTTTTGAAATAAAAAATGTGGGGCTCTGCTTTCAGCTACTCCTTTGCTTACTTTCACACTACACTCACATATATTCTGCTATGTTTTTTTTCTTACATGATGTCAATGGTTTTCTGTGAAATATAAATTCATCCAAATATTAGTTATAATAAGGATGATCCTAAACTTCTACTTTTCACATATGAAAAGGTGTGATGGCTTCACTTATCTAGAGAAAACATTTGATTTTGAAATGTCCCATATGCTTAGTTTATTAAAAGTTGATGCAAAATAATTTAGTAGTTCAAATTCAAACAAAGCAGTTTCAATAGCTTGATACAATTTCTTGTCACCACCTTGAAATCCATCAACAGAACGAACATTAACAGAAAACTTAGGATCTAAAACCATGTACTGCTTCACTCTCTCTTGGATTTCATGAACTTGTGTCTTGTATGGAGATATGATATTGTTCTACAACTCCAACACTTAACTTTTCACAAACTCCTCCATGGTCATAGGACAATGATACTTACACTGTTTCTTGTATGAAAATATGAATCTTTCACATGACTATAATTTCCAGAAACAAGTTATTTATTATCTCTCGCAATATGGTCTATTAGAGCATCCACATTTCATGGAAGTTACCCTCTCTCCCAATCAACATCTCCGTTTGAAAGATGTATCTGATCTCCTAATTGTTGAAATATTAAATTTGATTTGGGTCTAATCTTATTATTTGATTCTAGGCTTAGTTATTTGGGCTTAGTTTATTTTGTGTAATGTTTCTAGAAAAGTCTTGTAGTATTTGGAGTATCTAGATATTTCTTAAGATTGTAATATTTTCTAGAATACTCTTTGAATATCTAGAGTTGAGAACTCTCTAGAATTAGTGTGTCTAGAGTTCTCCTTAGAGTACTATAAATAGATATGTAATCCTACATTTTTGTATAAAGAAAAAAAATACAAAGTTCTCTCTTCCATAAATAATTCTCCTATCTACCAAGTTTCTATTCAAGCCTCTAATATTCCCACACACTTTCCCTAAACACAAAAAGGGTTTATTTTCAAAAAGTGGCATAAGAGCTTCAAAGTCCTAAAAAAATGGCGAATGGAGGTTTCCCTTTCCAAATGCCGATGCTCACAAAGAACAACTATGACAATTAGAGTATCTGGATGAAGACGCTACTAGGAGCTCAAGATGTGTGGGATATCGTTGAGAAAGGTCTCAAGGAGTAAGATGAAACCTCGCTAAGCCAAGGTGTAAAGGAGACATTGAAGGAGTCAAGAAAGAGAAATAAGAAAGCTCTCTTCCTTATATATCAATCGGTGGATGAAGACACATTTGAGAAGATCTCCAACGTAACGACGACCAAAGAAGCATGAGACAAACTTCAAACTTGCAACAAAGGAATGGAACAAGTGAAAAAGATTTGTCTTCAAACTCTTAGAGGTGTTTTTGAACGTTTATTTATGGAAGAGTCCGATTCAATTTCTGATTATTTTTCTCGAGTATTGGCCGTAGTCAATCAACTTAAAAGAAATGGCGAAGATGTTGATGAGGTGAAAGTCATGGAGAAAATACTCCGCACTTTAAATCCAAGTTTTGACTTCATTGTTACCAACATTGAAGAAAACAAGGATTTAAAGACCATGACTATTGAGCAACTCATGAGTTCCTTACAAGCATATGAAGAAAAATAAAAGATAAAAATTAAACAAAAGGAGGCTATGGAAAAACTACTACAAATTAACATAAAGGAAACAAACTATGTGAATTACAAGAGTCAAAGAGGACGAGGTCGTGGCCAAGATCGTGGGCGTGGACGAGGACATGGAGAAGGAAGAGGTTGTTACAACAACTACTCTAACAATGGAGAAAGAAGTTGGAATCCACAAGCAACAAGAGGTTGTGGAAGAGGAAATTCATGGTCGAGGTGTGACAAATCACAAATCAAGTGCTTCAACTGCAACAAGATCGGTCACTATGCATCTGAGTGTAGATTCTCGAAGAATGTTGTGGAGAAAGCTAACTTTGTAGAAGAAAAAGGCGGAGAAGAAGAAACTTTGTTGCTCGTGTGTCAAAACCAATTTGAAGAGAAAAGAAACAAATGGTACCTTGACACCGGCGCAAGCAATCACATGTGCGGCGATCAAAGAATGTTCATAGAGATCAATGAAGCGACAACTGGCAATGTCTCATTTGGAGATGACTCAAAGATACCAGTCAAAGGCAAAGGTAAAATTCTTATACGCTTAAAGAATGAGAGTCATCAATTCATATCCAATGTCTATCATGTTCCTAACATGAAGAATAATATTTTGAGCTTGGGACAATTATTAGAGAAAGGTTATGACATCCACTTGAAAGAACATAGTCTTTTCTTAAGAGATTGTAGACATAACTTGATTGCTAAGGTGCATATGTCAAAGAATAGAATGTTCCTCTTGAACATTCAAAATGATGTTGCAAAGTGTCTCAAGACTTGCTATACCGACTCTTCGTGGCTATGACATCTACTATTTGGAAATCTCAACTTCGACAGTCTAAAATGCTTGTCAAAGAAGGAGGTGGTGAGAGGCTTGCCTAGTATAAATCATCCAGACCAACTATGTGAATGATGTCTAGTTGGGAATCAATTCCGAAAAAGCTTTCCAAAGGAATCAACGCCAAGAGCGACAAAACCACTAGAGCTCATACACACCGATGTTTGTGGACCAATCAACCAAACTCTTTTGGTAAGAGTAAATACTTTCTCCTCTTTATTGATGATTATTCTAGAAAAATATGGGTTTATTTCTTGAAGGAGAAGTCAAAAGTGTTTGAAAACTTTAAGAAGTTCAAAGCCCTTGTGGAGAAATAAAGTGGTCTTTCCATTAAGGCCATCAGATCTGACCGAGGAGGAGAGTTCATTTCAAGTGAGTTCCAAAAATATTGTGAAGACCATGGAATCCACCGCCCACTAACAGTGCCAAGATCACCACAACAAAATGGAGTAGCAGAGAGAAAGAATCGGACCATACTTAACATGGTACAAAGCATGCTTAAGAGCAAGAAGATGCCTAAAGAGTTTTGGGCCGAAGCAGTGGCATGTGCAGTTTATCTGATAAACCGTTCCCCAACAAGAAGCGTGCATGAGAAGACACCACAAGAAGCATGGAGTGGAAGGAAGTCTGAGATCTCTCACCTCAAATTGTTTGGAAGCATTGCCTATACTCACGTTCCCGATGAAAAGAGAACAAAGCTCGATGATAAAAGTGAGAAGTATGTATCCGTGGGTTACGACTCAAGCTCCAAAAGGCACAAGCTCTATAATCCAAATAGTGGAAAGATTGTCATAAGTCGTGATGTGGAGTTCGAAGAAGAAGATTGTTGGGATTATAGTGTTCAAGAAGACATGTACGATTTTCTTTCTTACTTTGAAGAAGAAAATGAAATGGAATAACCAATGATAGAGGAAAATATTACACCACCGACCTCACCAACACCAAGGTTGAATGAAACAAGCTTAAGTGAGAGGACACCACGACTAAGGAGTATTGAAGATCTTTATGAGGTAACCGAAAACATAAATGACATTAACCTTTTTTGCCTTTTGGGTAATTGCGAGCCTCTAAGCTATCAAGAAGCAGTTGAAAACGTAAAGTTGAGAGACACCATGGAAGAAGAAATCAAATCAATCACAAAGAATGATACATGGGAACTTACTACACTTCCACGAGGACATAAAGAAATTTGAATAAGATGGGTGTATAAGGTGAAGTTGAAGTATGTATTGTCTCAAGATCAATCTGCCAATATTTTCACCAAGCCACTCAAGATTGAAACTTTCGTGAAGCTAAGGAATATGCTTGGAGTCACAAATCAAGTTTAAGGGGGATGTTGAAATATTAAACTTGATTTGAACCTAATCTTATTATTTGATTCTGGGCTTAGTTATTTGGGCTTAGTTTATTTTGGGTAATGTTTCTAGAAAAGTCTTGTAGTATTTGGAGTATATAGATATTTTTTAAGATTGTAATATTTTCTAGAATACTCTTTGAATATCTATAGTTGAGAACTCTCTAGAATTAGTGTGTCTAGAGTTCTCCTTAGAGTACTATAAATAGATATGTAATCCTACATGTTTTTATAAAGTAAAAAATACAAAGTTTTATCTTCCATAAATAATTCTCCTATCTATCAAATTTCTATTCAAGTCTCTAATATTTTCACACTTTTCCTAAACACAAAAATGATTTATTTCCAACACTAATGCCTCAGAGAGGAGGAAATGGTATGCCTTCTCAATATTCATGATCTACTAAAAGGTAAACTTTAACTATAAATTTTTATTTTTTATAATGGATTCATGAAGTAGAACATTGTTGGAAAATAAATTTCAGGAACTATAAGAGTTGTTGGATATGCGTGGCATGACTTGTCGCTGAAGGACATAATATATCCATCAGAAGGTGGAGCTGCGTATGTTCTGAAATGATCTGAACTTGTAGAAGGATTTCAACAACCGAACATGAGCTGAGTATGTTTTGGAGTAACTGGAGACTTTGCATTGTTCAAAGATGGCTCCATTGGCTGCACTTGCTTTCTTATATAAGAATACACATCAACTATTAGATTTAAGAATTTAAATTACTAATATAATGTTAGTCGCACAATGATATTTTTAGAGTTTTATTCAATATTTATATAGCTTACTCAAACATTTAATAATGTCTACTTTTAAAAATGAATTTATATTATAATAATTAATTTCAAATAAAACTTTTAAAACATGTTTGGAAATCTACGTGATTTGCAGACCAAATAGGACCATTCAAACCCATGATTAACCAGATTTTCTCGGGTCAACACATTTTGTCAACAGATAAAGTTGATTCTGAGTCATTATGGGAGGTATCATAAGAGCTTAGTAAGTGCAATATGTCGGCTAGGTCAAAATGCGAGAATTATTCAAGTGCTTGTAGAGACGAAGTCAAAGCTTCAGTAGCTCCATCAATTGTTTACTATTAACTTAAAGCCTTATATAGTATAAGATTTTAGTAGCTATTTACAACATAATTGAAATGTCAATGAACAATATAAAATAGATACAAGAATGTTGTTTAAGTCGAACATGAAAACTCCAAAGTTGACTTTTGAAATGACAACGGTTGAACTCAGAAGAACCATGATTGCAGTAAGTTCAGACCTTAATTGTTCTTTGTTAAGAATCTGAGCACAATGCTATGATAATGTTTTGAAATCATTAATACATGTCTTCCTTTAAATTAGTTTGATGAAAATCACCCTAACATTTATCCGACTGACCGCGACAAAATGCCGCATTAGGTTATTATTTGTCCCATTATTATTTGATTATTTATTTATTGGATGCCCTATGTTGGGAAAACTTAATTAGCCATGTTTTATAATATGAGTGTTGCAACTCTTCTTTAAGAAGCATAAACTTTTAATAAAAACTTAATACAAATAACATAACAAAACAAATATCAACTTAAAATAAAAGCTTTATATAAGATGAATCAGAATTGAATTAGAATACATAGACAACTTCTTATAAACCCAATATCATGTTTATAGCAAATTATGGCTATTGGATTGTCACATTACAAGATCAGACTTCTTCCTTCCATTGCTAATACAACAGTCACGCTGCCTCTTTTGATGAACTCCCTGAAACAACACAAAAAATATTATTATCGTATATCAATTTCTAAGAGATGAACCAGTTTTTGCAATATAACAAAGATACTAAATTTTATTCATTTCTAATTATTACCTGAATGTTCAATCTCCACTATTTCTCCTTCAGAAGTACTATCTTTTTTTGCATTGTAGAGGATCAGACAAATAATTAGTGATTTTCATCTCAGCATTTTCGTTTTCGAGTCAATTTGTATTCTTTGGCCAAAAAGCACCAACACTTTCGGCTTCGCATGATCCATTGTTTGGCCAAAAAGCTCCAACTCTTTCGGCTTCGCATGATTTATTGTTTGGCCAAAAAGCACTAACTCTTTCGGCTTCGCATGATCCAGTTTCTCTGATGGTTGTTAGAAATTGATATCGAGCCTGAAACATTCTCATCGTTGCTCTCCTTTTGCAATGTGGGGCTATTAGAGACAGAAGTGGATGTTGAGGCATCGTAATTAAATGATTGTCGGAAATGAGACATAAAGGGTTCTAATGGAATTTTTTCAAGGTGAAAGGATGATTTGGAGAAACTAAAATCATCATGCCTGGCTCCCTGCATGCTTGCAGTACTATCAACATTTAGAGTTTCCTTGTTTGGAAATGTTGGCATTGCTAATTGGCCATCCATGGCGAAACTTGGTTGTTGATCCCATCTCAGTTTCTTACTTGATGGCAAGAAAGGGAGAAAAGGGAACATAGGCATGTCCGATACTACTTCGACTTCCCACGGATTCAGCATCTTGGTATTTGTAAGTAAATCAGGTTGGTCCCATGTAACCTAAAATTATCATTATATCAAAAACATTAATCAAACAAAATTTAAAAATACAATTAGTTATATTTACTTATATATTTGAGTTCAAAAGGAGTAATGTAATAATCATGTCTATACCTGCAAACGTCTCCAAAGAGAGTCAGGCCATGCTGGATCAGCAGCCTGAACAGAAGCAATTGTTCCCATAAACCAATGTACCCTTGACGAGTCTTCGGTTTCCATGGCCATCTTGAACCTCATTCCACAACACCACCTAACCTGAAGTGCTTTTCTAATCAAAGAGGGTTTCACAAAAAACTCGGGAGTACCAACCCGAGGATAGTAAACCACATCAAACGGTTTCATATTGACACAAAGCTTTACTGCTTCAATAACATCT
This sequence comes from Lathyrus oleraceus, assembly GCF_024323335.1. Lineage (NCBI taxonomy): Eukaryota > Viridiplantae > Streptophyta > Magnoliopsida > Fabales > Fabaceae > Lathyrus > Lathyrus oleraceus. Next base: position 138,822,138 of record NC_066583.1, on the reverse strand, counting down.
CCAGCCTTCACTTTCCCAATTCCCATCTCCTTATCACTTATTCTCAACTCTCCAAAAGAGGAAGTAAGTCTACCGTAGGATGGTCCAGGTTTCCTCTTTGATGAAAAGTTAAATATACTGTCGTTTCGTTTTTTAGACCTTCTTATTCCAACATGAAGATCATTGTGTTCATCTCTCACAAACACAAGTGAATCCCCCGAAACAAGTAGCTTATCGGTCACAAAATCACTCCACCCAATTGTTAACAGATGCCGCTTCGGCATGCCCCTATAAGCATGTCTGAATCTCCATGTTTCTCCATGGGAAAAATGTCCTGAGTAGGAAGCTGACCTGAATAGTCTAATGGAGGAAAAAGTGTTTCTGCATATTTCCTAGGACAAGAGAATCCACCACCATTGTTTGCATCCGACCGTGTCAACATTTTCGTATAAGATTGACATTTATTCTTAGTTTCAGACATGTTATCGATGCCACCAACAACGTCATCATCAAAACTAACTTCCCTAACATGGAGAGGAACAAGCCTGAGTTTTGCATAGACTTCATATGTGTGAGGATCAGCCCTATAATGGATTGTTGCAACTCTACATGGAATTTGGGATGGAATTTTGAAGGTAGCAGGAAAATGGACAGGTTGATATGCATGTCCGGCATGACCTTGAGGGAAGTAGAAGATGTTAGAGTTAACTTCTGGAATTTGAACCATTCTTCCAGCAACAGCATGCCATAGCCGAGGATCCACATCTCTATTCTCATCGATCAACATTTTCTTTGACTCCTTATCCTTCTTTTTATTAGAAGGACGAGTTCCACTGCAACCGTTTGTTCTTGCCATTTTAAAATTGAATTCTGCATCAAAACATGAAAAAAGAGTGTTATTGTATTGAATTTCTTGCTTAATAAATTTATTTTGTTCCCAATTATAACAAGACAAAAATAATAACCAGCCATGATTAAATTTTACAAGTAAAAGTTGTAAAGAAAGATGAAAAATAGTGAAAATAAGAACCTGTTGAAAAATAGAGCGTTGAAGAAATAGGGTTCAGTGTATGTGAAAGTATTTTGTGGGTAGAAAAAACAGGAAACAAAAATTAAGCTCATACATTTTATAAATAAAAACCTTTCGCATGAATATCTCCTAAAAATTAATCGAAATAAAAAACAGGGTTTAGTGTTTACGTTAAATAGACATGCGGTGTATAAAACCATAACAGAAAACATTGTTCTTGTTGTCCCTCAAACCCTAATTATACGAATCTCTAACAAAAGAACAGTAAATATTAGGAAAAGTTGTTTTACATAAGAACTTTCTGAAATTAAATTTGTGTCTTGATACTTAGAGTTTATAATTTTTAGAGAGTTTAAACATATAATTTTTGTTTGTGTAAAAAAAAACATATAACTTTTATACAAAAATTATTTATTGTTCATATTATGATCCTTCATTACTCTAATTACTCTAACTAAAGTCCCAATATAATTTAATCTTATAGGAATAACTCTTTTACGGGTGAATCCTTAAAGTTCTACTTTCAAATCCTTGACGGAAAGTGACCATTCAAGTAAAGAATTATCAATATCCAACTTAATAATCATTTTTAGGTTTAAAATTATAGTGTAAATTAATAGAAATGTTGTTTTCGTTAATTCACAGATAACACAAGAAAGACTATTATTTATTCTATATTTTATTTTTCCACAATTGTTTCTTCCATTTTTTTTAAAATTTACTGGAAACCTCCATGAATTCACCATTTAAGCATCTTGTGAAGAATTGAATTTCTCAAGTGTGGTTGATGTCTTATTCTCCTATCCATTATTTTTGAATGTATCTGATGTAAATTAATTTTCTCCGTATTCAAATCTATCATGGTTGAAATTTGTGAAATTATTATCCCAATTTTATTTATTTTAAAAAACCACCTCCTGCATATTTTTGGCCAGTTAAAAAAATTTGTACGAGAGAATGCGTAAATGTTCAAATTTTTATTTTAATAAATCTGAACCATTAATTAAATTTAATGGTACCATTTTTGTGTACCACCACTTTTGTGCACCATTAATATTGATGATGTAAGTAAAAAAAAATTCCCGATAAGTAATGATAATTGTATTAGAAGTTAGTGTTTAACCCAAATACAAAAATAAACGACCTAAATTACACTAACTACAAAGTAAAAGTGGTTAAGGGATAAATAAACCACTCATTCCTATTAATATTCAAAGATCCTAAGGATCTAGCTCTAACCATTCCCATGAGAGATTTTTAGAAGCAAAACTATGTCGTCCGGACCTTTTAACCAATATTTATTTCTTAGGAGCCATATTGACCACCTAATTGACATTCAAAATAATAGGTTAAATTTCTTGGTGCTCTTGCCTTTCATCTTCGTATTGAAGCTAAGAATATAAGCCTCCGTTATTGTAGATACCTTAAGCCACCTAAAGATCGAGTGTCATTACGGAAACTGTTCAATGGAGAAATAGGCGAAGATTGGATTTCCTAGGCCCCAAACACAACCTGATCATGCAGCCCCGATACGATTCCATGTTTTGATGATTCGTCTATAGTTTGTAACCTGTTAAGAATTAATCGTCAGACAAATGTCTGAATATTGCTTGATAAATTAGAGGACCACACTAGTTTTAATGCTTTGATCTTATTCTTCTATATCGAACCATCTTCGGCATATTTATCAAGAAGTATGTTGATTTTACAGAAAAACCATGGAGATCACGCCACCACACGAATGCATTCGCTGAATCCTGAATTGGACAAATATTTATCAGAATAGTAGTCAACTCTCTATATTATGTACCTGCAAAAACAACCATGAGTCCACCAAAATCAATAATGTTCGAGATCCATTTGTCTTGAAACTAGGGGCCATTTTGAATTATTTTATGTTTTGGTGCATGCAGCGATTGAAATAAGACCGTGAATAAAAGTTTCAAAGGAACGTCATTGAAGCTAGCGGAAATATACCCGAACGCATTGCAAGCTCGAACATACAATACAGTTGCCATCGAACTTTATTTATTCCCGAAGGAAAGAGAAAACATCGATAAAATTCGGTAAAAGAGAAACTGAGTAAGAAAGTCGGTTATGCAAGGGGAAAGTATTAACACCCCTAACATCCGTCGTATTCAACGGGAACCGTTTTGATTGTTCTTTGCTTGGATGGATGTTATATCTAAAGAATATTCGTGAAAGAATAGAGAAAAAAGAAAAAAGAAAAGATAAAGTGCTCGGTGAGGGTTAGGGCCCTCATGCATACGTATCCTTATAGTTCAATAAGGAATTCAGAGCTCCGTAGTTAATAGAACTAGTGGTTGGAGGTGAAAAGAAGTGTGATGACAAATATGATTTGAACCAAAGGATAATATTGTTTGACTCTAAAAAGGATGAAATCTGAACCCAAGAGTAAAGATGGTATAGACTAAGACGTGGAGGAAACTAGGCATACCCACTGTATGGTCATAACCAAAAAGAAAGAATTAGGTGTTTGACATCAAGGCAAACATATCTTGGTTCACAAGCAGACACGAGATGGAGCTCAAAGAGATAATGTATTTGGCTCAAAGCAAGAGTATATCATATGAAGTGAATGAAGGTAGAATTAGGAATGCATCATGGAGATGAATGGAATGATAGAGAAAGGTAACCAAAATCACAAAAATGAAGGATTTGGTAAAAGTGACTGAGGATATGATTTGAAACCAAAGGTAAGGGTATACTGGAATCCCTAGGAGGGAAGGAAATTTGTACCATATAGTAAAGGTGGTATATACTAAGATGTGGAGGGACAAAGGCATATCCACTATATTGTCATAACCAAAAAGAAGGAAATAAGTGTTTGGTTCCATAGAAAACATCTCTTGGCACAAAGGTGGACAAGTGTCCTAAAATGGTATATATGGAATTCCAAATAAAATTATATTTGGTTTCAAAGAAACAATATGCCACTGGGACGAATGTTTATGATTGAAGGTAGATAATGGATCATGATAGATATGTGTGGTGCCCTAAGACAAAAGGAATAATTAGGATTGTGCTCGCCAATGGTTCGAAGCCTTGTGCCTATGTATTCTCATCGTGCAATGAGAAAGTCAAAGCATTGTAGTTCGTGAAACCACGAAACCAAAGGGAAGAAACAAAGAGGTGCTTTCCTACATAACTAGGACTAACAAGACAAACACAACTTCAAGGGTATGACTGCAGTGATGATCAGTGTAACTTGTACCAAGAGAACATGGTGGCATGGGAAACCATTAAGGTAAATGAACTTTGAACCAAAGAGTAAACGGACAGACCAACAAGTGAGGGGCGTAAGGCATGATATCAATGTATTGGAATGATTGGAAACAAAAGGAATTAAATGTATGGTTTCACAGCCAAGCAACTCTTGATTCACAAGGTGGATTCCAATTAAATTTTCCTAAAAGGATAAGTATGTAACCCAAAGGAGAATGATGATTGGTACAAGGAATAATATATCACTATGGAGAGAGCAAACAATGTGAAACCAAATAAGACTGGTATATTGGATCCATTAAGGAATAAACTCTGAACCAAAGAGTAAAGGTAAACCAACACGTGAGGGGCCTAAGGCATGGTATCACTGTATTAGAATAACGAAAAATAAAGAGAATTAAATGTCTAGTTTCACAGCCAAACAACTCTTGGTTCACAAGATGGACTCCAATTAAATCGTCCTAAAAGGATATGGATGAAATTCAAGGAAAAATATATTTGATCTTAAAAATATGGTATTGATTGATGAATGGAGAAATAATAAATAAGATAGCTTGCGGAGAATCTGAATCCTCGTACCTACGTATTCTCACCGTGCAATGAGAAAGTCAGAGCTTTTTTAGTTCAACCCACTACAACCAGAACAAAGACATCAAGAGACTGAGGCAAGAGGACATAATATTTGATAAAGAAAAATGAAGGAGACTTGGCAGTCATTTGATACGAACCATACTAAAGTCTATGAGTAAAGGTGAATACGATGAGCAACTGGGTCATTCGTCCCGTATCGAAAGATATTGAGAATGAGTTAATGGAATTCTCCACTCTAATTCATTCTTTACTACTTAAGGCTCGTGGCATGTGATTCTCATCATAACTTTTAAGTTGATGAAGAAGAATCCTTGTTGCTCCCCACGATGATGAAGACTTTATCAATCATTCTATTCGAATTGCACTAAAGTCTATGAACAAAGACAAATACCTTGAACAACTGGGTCATTCGCCCCATACCCAAGGATACCCTAGACAAGGAAAAGAAATATCCACTCTCGTCATTCCTTGTTACTTAAGGCTCATGTCACACAATTTAATTTATGATTGATAAGTTGCTGATAGAAGATCTTAAGTGTTGATCCTGATGATACAATATTGTTTGTTTGTTGGAGAAGACTTGACAATCATTTGATTTGAATTATGCTAAAGTCTATAAATAGAGATAAACACGCTGAGCAACCGGGTAATTCGTCTCATACCCAAAGATATTTAGAATGAGGATAAGAATTCTCCATTCTCACCCCTTCTCTATTGCTTAAGGCTCATGTCACAAAACTTGAATCAGGATTGACAAGTGTTGATACCTTTGTTGTGCTTGAACTGTAGTTCAATATGTCTTCAATAAGAATGCTTTGTACTTACTTGAAGTCTTGAATTTGAATTTGAATATTGAGGTCTTGAGCTCCTGAGGTCGAGTATAGCTTGAACACAAGGGACTTGTCCTATCAAGTGATCAAGGGTCTTTTAATCACTTGAGCGAGCTTGAGGAATTAAGCACAATGCAAATGATTTGGTTGATAAAAGTAAACTTTGATCAACACAATCAATGGGAGTGAAAAAGATTAGTTGAATTAAGTACACAATAAACCTAATGAATTGATCAGTCAGATTATACCAGTTGAATTCTATACAAGCCTAGGCTAAGGGAACATGCAATTATTCATGAGAATGTCATATTAAAAGGTCCTAAAGTTATTAATCTAATTACTTGATCAAATTATATTTGATCAAATAATTAAATCATTCAAGGGAAATCAAGTCATAAATTAACAAAAGAATTAATTAAAGATTTAATTAATTAATTACTTGAACCAAAAGAAGATTTATCAATTAAACAAAAATAATTAACTAATACATTAATTCTACTTCTAGCATTTTGAATAATCACTAAAACTAATTAAAAGAGAAATTAATTCTAGTATTTTCACTAAATTAATACTAGCGTCTATTTTTCTAACCAGATAACTAATGTATGGATTTTATAAGCTAAGGCTAATATGTTAATTTTCTAAGCTAAAATTAATGTATTAATTACTAAATTAAAGCTAATGTATTAATTTTCTAAACTAAGACTAAAGTATGTATATTTATGAAATCAAATAACTAATGTATATATTTATTAGACTAGATAACTAAGGATTATATTTATTAAGCTAGTTAACTAAGTATTATGTTTATTAAAACTAATGTAATGTATCAGTAAGTATATCTAACCAAACTAAAGTATATGCTTCTAAAAATAAAGTATATTATTCACTATTTTTTATCCTATACTAAATCTAATGTCTTATAGAAATAGAAAAGCTAATGAAAAAAACAATGGCGCTTAAACCCGGTGAATTTTTTAACTTCTTAACTTAAAATAACTACCATGTGTAAGTGGTTTTCTCCGTTACTTACTTTCTTTACTAATATTTACATCATATGCACCCCTTCTTATTAACGAGGCTCTGATACCACACTGGCCGGGAGCCTCACATATCATGAAACTCAGTCTCAACTGAATCGTCATCAAACAGCCAACCATAGGCACAAGATCCTCAGTTGATGCAGGTGTAGAGCATACTTGCATCTATGTGGGGAATTATGATATGAATATAGTAACTAAAGTTTTTAGGGAGAAAGAAAGGATATTTAGAACATAGTTGTTCTTGAACACACAAAGAGTTTTTATTTGTGATTGCTTGATGAAAACAGTTTACAAGAGCCCTCCTTTTATAGGCAAGGAGGAGCATAAAGGACAAAAGCAATACTATTACAAGCATGGCATTATAGAAATGCTTTTTCCAAAAGTCCGACACCCTTATCTCTAAAGCATACATAATGGAATTACTTTGACACAAAAGACGAGAAAATACTATTCATAAGCATGCTAATGACCCACAAGGGACACTTGTCACCTAGTCTTTGAAAATGGGTTCATGAGATGGGGACATGTTCTGATCGGATAAGTTCTCATCAGAAAAACAATCTCCATAACGTGATGACTCATGTTGCCAGATGTCATCCATCATGTAAGTGTGATCCATCAATTTTCTATTAGCTTCTTCCACCTGTCCTTCTGAGAATTCAGCTTCCATTAGAGAATCCGGATCCTGTTGTATGGCTTGAGTTGAGCTTTCTCCAACTTCTGGTCTTCTGAATTTTCCATGACTTATACAAGTTGTATTATCATCAAGGTTCTTTGGGTCATAAAGATTGATGTAGTTGACATATTCCATTAATTCCCTTGTGATTTTTAGACTGGGGGGATAATCATCAATTGTTTCCCATAAGTGAACATAACTCTTACAATTAAGTAAATTTGTTTTGGGATCTGTCTGATAAGGCCAGTGTAGAAAGAAAACAGACTTGAGCTTGTTAATAGCTTCTAAGGCTAATCTTCTCTCTTTGACCTCGTCTATGACTGGTTTTAATTGACTCCTCCACCATTGTAATGGAGAATACCATTCGAGAGTAGTCCAAATCAAGGACTTGTGATTTTCGGGATTCATCAGGTGTTGATACATGGCTTCGGTGGGAATAAGAACAGGCATAAAATATAATATTGTGGCACACCAGATATACCATAAATGGTTTTTTGTGAATTTAACATTTGGGTTTATTAAAATTGGTAGGAGGAAAGGTGTGTCAGGGAAATAAGGAGTATGATCCCGGAGCTTATTCCTTATGATTTTTGTCATGTAATAAAAGAGATTGTTCTTGGCATACTGTTTGAGCTGGATGGTGAAGAGGAGACTGTTATCCTTGGAGGAAGATTTCTGGTTGTGGATGCATGAACTGGTAGTGGCTTGACCATAAGAATCAAAGGAAAAGTGTGTTTGGCTGTGATGATCTGGACAGGTTTCATAGGTCGGGATAGTAGATCCAGAATCACATTTTGGGTTCCTTTGATGTGTTTTACTGAGAAATCATATCTGGAAAACCAATCTTTGAGGCGAAGGGTTTGAGGATCGGGTGGCATCTTATTTTTGAATTCAAGGATCTTGGGAAAAGATGAATTATCCATCTGTACTTCAAATTGGTAGCCTCTTAGGTGGAAGTCAAACTTTTGAATTCCCATTTTTACTGCAAGAGCTTCTTTGTAAGTGGTGTGATAATGTTTTTCAGCTTCTTTAAATTGGCCGCTGGCATGACCACAGTAGTATCTTTTCCCTTCAAGTTCCTCTATCAAAACTGCTCCCCAATAGTGATCACTGGCATCGGTCTGCAGGATTCTTTTCCCATTTCCAGGAATTTTTAGGGCAGGTGGAGTTTGTGCAATCTTCTTCAAGGCTTTTACTGCTTTAGTTTGCATTGTTCCCCACGGTGGGGGTTTTTTCTTTAACATTTGTGATAGAGGACTCGTGTATTTCGCCAGTCCTGGAAGGAAATCTCTGATATAATTAATTATACCAAGAAATTGTCGGATTTGTTTGACAGTGAGATTTTCATCAGGAAAGTTTAACAGTTCTTGGGCAATATGAGGTTGAGGTTGATATTTCCCTTAGGAGAAATGCATCCCTAAAAAATCAATCTCTGTTTGGCCCAATTGACTTTTCCTTTCAGAGAGCATTATTCCATGTTGTTGGGATATCTGAAGGAATTGGCCCAATACTTGTTTATGGGTTTTTTCATCTTTTGAGAATAATAGCACATCCTCAATATAGATGAGGATACTATTGAGAATGAGTTCAAAAATTCTTGTCATGGCCTTTTGAAAAAGTGACGGAGCAACTTTGAGCCCAAATGGTAACACAGTCCATTGGTACTGGGCGTTAGGAATGCAAAATGCTGTTTTGTAACGATCCTCTGGGTTGATACCCAATTGCCAAAATCTTGACTTAAGATCAAACTTAGAATAGATCTGGGCATCTTTGATGAAAACATTTAAGGACGAGGCCTTTGGAATGGGAAATTTATCATCTTTGAGAAAATAATTTAGAGGTTTGTAATCAATTACTAGCCTCTTTTTCCCTCTTAACTTTCCAGATCTTTTCTCCACATAAAATGCTTAACAAGCCCATTTTGATTTGGTGGGCTCTATCAAACCTTGCTTGAGCAACTGGTGGCATTCCTCCCTAGCCAATGAATAATCTGATGGACTCATTCCTGGATGAGTGGCCTTGGTTGGATTAATATCTTCATTTAGCTTAAAAGGTAGTTGAACAAAAAAGTCCTTATTTTTCCATAGGGGTTTCGGATGGCGGAATTCTTCATGGCTGTTTGCGCAGAGTTTGAGTAGGTTGGACTTGATTTCTTCATAACCAACAGGGATCTTAGACAAGGAATATAGTTTCAATATTCCGGAATAAGGCTTGAATTCTCTTTTGAACTTGATTCCTGTGGGGAGAATTTGAAGTCTGCTTGCTGCTGAATAGACATCCATTCCTACTATAATATCTTTGTTTGGAAGATTACTGCCAATGACTTTGGTCCAGACGATGCAGTCTGGGAAGAATTTAATTCCTATTTTCTCCTTGGTCATTAGATCTGTCTTAAAAACCTTCCCATCTGCTGCTACAAAGTATGCGGCATGTGTTACCCACGATTCAGCTGGGAGAATGTTAGGGTTCATCATTGTAATATGGGCCCCAGTGTCCATATAAGCTATAACTTTCTTTGGACGTGAAAACTTCGTCGCGAGGACACGAACTTCAACACAAGGGAGAGGTGGAGTAGGAAGAGAACTTCCTATCTCTTTGAAGGAATAAACAGGGAGATATCTGCCATCTTCCGACTCCGAAGATGATGCTTCATCAGACGAGGAGTCTTGGAGGGCAAAAATTATTTCTTCGTCAGCAGAGCTTTGCTCATAATACAACGATTCTAAGTCTCCTTCTAAAGGTTGAAGAGAGTTGATCAGTTTTGCGGATTTATGAGTATTATTAGGACATTCTTTAGAGAAATGTCCCTTCTTCCCACAAGTAAAGCATCTCTCATTTTCCATTTTCCTCTGAGAGGTTTTGTTCTAAAGAACTTCATATTCTTCCTTTTCTTTCCCTTGAAGGTCCTATGAGATTTGGTGTATTTTTGTTGATGGTGTTTCTTTTTTCTTGCACAGCTACACCTCTTGTCTTTACACTTAATCTCCAGGTAGGGTTTTCTACATGCGTGGGTGAATTTTGACTTTTGTTCTATAACTTCTGAAAATTGGTGATGAAAACTGTAAAGCTTTTCAAGTGCTTCTATTGTCACCTGGTGAATTTGTCCAAGACTCATGGTTTTGATATCTCTTTGAGTTGTGGCTAACATCCTATGGATTTCTGGCTGGAGTTCTTTTGGTAGAGAGAAGACATAGGTATTCTTGAGACTAGGGTCATTGTATCCATTAAGGACATAATATCTTTGTGCCATCCTGTGATAGTGTCTGTCGAGATCCTTTGTTTTGAGGGAACAACACTTCATCTCAAATAATTCTTGTCTGTTTTTTCTATCAAACATCTCCATATCACCGATAAATTCACGATGAAGCACACCAAGAATATTAGCTATAGTTTCTAAACGGTGTAACTCATCTTGTTTGAAAGTTCCAAGATTGTGATACCATTCTTTCATCATGCCTGTCATCCTACAGCAAAATTCTTCAATGATCTTATAGCTATCTGCACTTGTTTTCATCATCTGAGTGTCAAGCCAAGCTCCAAATTCAAGTAGTCTTTTTCTCCAGCGACTGGGTGGAATATCATCAAAGGTGAACCAAGGACCGCCATTTGGTTTAATCCTTTCAGGGATCAGAGTTTCTTCAGGGGATTCTTCTTCAAAAAAGGAATCTTCCTCTTTTATATTTGCCATGAAGAGTGTTGGGATATAGTTGTCTTCAGATTCTGATTTTGAGGAAACAGATCTTGGTGTTTTATCAGTAGATGTTTCTTGATCAGAGTTATTATCACTATCTATCGAGGACTCATCTTCCTTGTGTGACGATGTTTCAGCAAGGTGGTGATTTTCTTGGGAAGATTCGTACTTTCTAGTGATCGCCATGGCTTGGAAACCTTTATCTGGAGTTTCTTCTTCCTTTTGGATTTTTGGAGGAGGTGTTTCAGGGATATCCTGAGAGTCTGAAGATGAGGCACTTAGGCAGGGAGCTTTTCCTTTTGTCTTGGAGGTCGAGAGAGTTGAAGTTCTAGTAGATTTTGGCCTATAAGTTGTAGGTATGTATCTAACCTGATCTGGTGGTGATGAAACATAGGTAGGGTAGAAAGGATAAGGCCTTTCTGGTTGTTTGAAATATGTAGGAAAATCAGGAGGGTCAAAGAAAGAGTTTTCAACAGGCTTGGATTTTCTTTCATGAGAGGCTCTTAAGAAATCATCTATCTTTTTTACCTGGCCTTTTAGATCTCTGATCTCTCTTTCCTTTTGGTCAAAAGTTTTGCCAAAAGTTCTCTCTTCTAACATCTGCCGCAAGTCACGATCCAGCTAAGATACTTGGGCTTTTAAGCTCCTGTAGTGCTTCTGCATTTTTTGGGACAAAACCTTGAGATTGTCATCTGTCTCATCAATTTTCTCAGCAATCTTATCCACCCTTTTGTCAAGGCTTTGGAGAATCTCATTTTGAGAAACCATGTTTTCAGATTGCCAGTTTAGCACTTCTTCAGCTTGAGTTAAAGGCTTAAGTTTCCCATCGGGTTGGACTTCACTGGGATGAATGAAGGGTTTAGATGTTCTGCCTGTGATTGGATCCATTTTCCTTTCCAGGGAAGGAAATTGCCGCTCGTACTCTGGAGTTGCAGCTGAGTACATAAAACAAGGAATTGGTTGGACAACAGTTGGAGGATGTGGTGACTTACAATGGTCTGTTGGTGACCATGTAACAAGAGTTGGATCATCAAGTGGTAACAATCCTTCTTTCCTGAGGATTTTTAGTCCTTCCTCATAGATAGAGAGGAGTTTCTTTTTCCCATGGATTCCTACCCATGGACCATTGTCTGGATCAAATCTTCTTTGAGGAGGCGGAGAGGGTTTACACCTCCCTTTTTATTTGTTTTGGGAAGAATGATATCTTGGTCAATATCATTGTCGTGCATCCAACAGTCACAATCTGGGTCACATCTTGTAGGATCAACATCCCAGATGAAGTGGCCATCTATTTTATCAGTGTAGATGGGTTTTCCTTCTGTTGTAACAGCATGGACAGGACACCATTCTTCTTTTAAAACTGGTTGGATCATCATTGTCTGGATGATTGGAGACATTGAGGTTGACCCTTCGTCTGGCTTTTTGAAAATCGTATTGACCGTCTTGTCAATAGATCTTCTGAAAGTAGCCTCTTGGGATTGGATAGGTCTTCTATCAACATGGAGTCTCTCGTAGTTGGTTATCCATTCAAGGGGAATTAGCTGAGTTAACTCTTCCCTTGTAATTCTTCTCAGAATTTGGACTATAGAGGGTATGTCTTCTTCTCTATTGGTGACAACCAATAGTGAATCAGAAGAGCAACCTAAGAGAGGGAGATCTATCGAGTGATTCTGCAAGCGGTATATTATCTAGTGATGGAGAGTAGCTGACATAGCTTCTGGTACTTGGTCATTTCCAGTGATTTGAACATGTACTTTTAGTCTCGTGGATAAAGTATTATCACTGAGACTTACGTTATAGTTAGGAAAAATGGTGAGGACGACACTCCCTGCATGCAGCGTGGTGAGAACAATTCCTATCACAATGTTTTCATAGTGGAGGTAGCTCGAGTCCAACAGAGCTATTTTGCAAAAGACATGTTGGTTCTTCCTTCCGTGTAGGGAAAGAATGAGCCAGATAGCCCCGAAGTGTAAGGTTGTATATCCTTCAGTCTTTGATTTATGAGATACTGGGGAATCTCTAAATCTACGTACTGCTCCTGGTTCGTAGCTCTTAAGCTACATTGGTCTAGTCTAGAGGACTGGACATATTCTTTCATATGAGGGCGGTTCGTAGAGATAAGATTTCGGATGGATCTGGTAACACTTCTTTGTCTTTTGAAGATGTTGTACGGGCTTAATAGAGGAGTATTGTTTCGGAAATTTGAGCATCTTCTGGAACATGAGAATACTCAATAAGGTTTTCTATTTTATGGGAATTTATCTTTTTATAGAGTTTAGGGAGCGATAAAGAAGAAGTAGTAGTAATAGGTTGAGTGTTTGGTTCAGGTGTTTCCATGTGTAAGTGGTTTTCTCCCTTACTTACTTTCTTTACTAATATTCACACCATATGCACCCCTTCTTATTAACGAGGCTCTGATACCACACTGGCCGGGAGCCTCACATATCATGAAACTCAGTCTCAACTGCATAGGATTTTATATTAAAATAATGGTAATCTTAACTTAAAATAACTACCAATTAAAATATAAAACTAAAATTATTGTATTTAAAAAAATGAAAAAGAGAAAAAACAAGAAAAGAGAAAAACAAGACAAAGCAGCATGTGTAAACTAAAACTCAAAACAGTACATTTAGAAAAAGAAATGCATAGCACTAACATGGTGATGACATATAGCACTAACATGGTGATGACATAATATGTAGCATTATTAGCATCATATGTATCAATATAAAAACAATAGAAATATCCAATTACCAAAACAGTAGCTTAACCTAAATCAACCAACAAATATCCAATAATTCATGGCGATGGTGTAGAAGAGATAAATGATTACATACGAAGTGGAGATTTTCCCCATTAACATTGAAAAATGGAGCGCCGAAAAGAAACCTGAAATATTTCAAGAATAAGCTCCATTAATCCAATTAACTTCCAAGTTTTGATAATTATTCTTGATGACGACTGAATGTAGAAGATGAATCATGAATATAGAATATTCATAAATAAGCTTGAGTTGATGAATCTTAGATGATGATTGTTGATAAATCTTGATAAACTTTAGATGATGATTGTTATAGAAATTGTTGATGGATGATTTTTGATGATAATGCTTGAATTGTTGATTGATAATTATTGATGATAATATAAAAATTGTTGATGGCTAAGTTCCACAATTTTAAAACTTCAATGTGAAATTCTAAATGGTGATGAAAATGAACTTTAGTGAGAGTGAGAGAGAAGATGGATATTGAGAGATAATAGAGGAAAAAATGGTGGAAAAATAATGGTTAATTGTGAATTTTCTAAGTTAGGTTAGTGATATTAGCTAAAGCCAAAATTATGAAAAATAATATGTTTATAATAGACTTGGTAGGTGAATGATCACCCTTGGATTGTGATCCAAGTAAATATTTTATCAACGGTTAGTAGTTAATTTATTCCTTAGTTATGGATCACAAATTTCAAACATAAGATTAATTGTTAAGAGTGACTAGGATTGAATGAAAAAAATGGAAGTTGAGATTTGTGTTTGTTTGGAAGTTTTGTGTTAGCTTGGAAGTTATGGTAGTTAAGGGTAATTAGTTAAATTGATGGCTTGTGGAGAAATATGTAGTTAAGGATAGTTAGAGACTAATGATGTTTGAGTTTAGTAAAACTACCAAGTTAGGATGTAAGGCAAAGTGTCACTACTAATTAACTTGAATTTTCATGTATTTGCCTTGATTTTTCTATCACTTTTAGATTGAATTTTGAGTGGCTTAACCCATGACTTTTAGTACTTTTGAGAAGTGATATTTTCCAATAAATGAATGAATTCTTCATTTTTTTCCAACTTTGCATTTTCCTTTGAATCCAGGCAAATCTCCGAATTAAGTGATGATCATTTCAATTCCTCCTGATAACCATGAATCTCAAATAAAGAGATGATTCTCACCACAAGTAATACGGGAAATAAACCTGAATAATTATCAAATAATATACACGTCGAAAATCCACTTAAACTGATTAAATTCATTATCACCTAACCTTTGGCCTAAATTTGTTACCATATAGAAATATCGATGAATGCATGATCAAATAGAAAAAAGTATGCAAATGAACAAAACCAAAAGTCAGACGAACTGAATAAAAAAGTAAGGCAAATTTTGGGGTATGATAGTCACCACACCACTTGTTATGCCAAAAGTCTATATCACACCCCTTCCCAACTTACATAAGAAACTGCTACCTAATTAATCGTTTTTCGCGCTAATGTTAATCGATATTAAGAGATCTCGCCACCATAAAGAATGTTTCTTGCGTCTAACACTGTTGGACTAATCCAGCATCAAAGATATGAAGTCCCCATATCTGAATTGTAACAAGGAACGCCAAATTGTATTTTGATCCAAGAGGATTCGCCAAACCCATTTCCCAATTAATGTCATGTTGAATAGTTCAATATTTTTTATTCTGAGATCTTTGTCGAGCTTAGGCTTGCAAATTGAGGCCCAAGACACCAAATTTATCCGTTTTTTCCCTCTCCGGACCACTCCAAAGAAAGTCCCTTTGAATTCTGATAATTTCATTTGGGACTCGTTTTCGTGCTTTGCAAAAAGATAGGAACAAAAGAGGTAAAGCATTCATAACTAAGTTTATGAGAATTACTTTAATTCCTAACGAGACATGCTTTCCTTTCCATGCATAGAACTTGTTGCAGATCTTCTGAAGGATTGGCTCCCATGTTGAACACCTATGAGGGTTAGCACCAATGGGAATACCAAGAAGAGTAAAAGGAAATTGACTTATCGAACACAAGAGGAAATCAGATGCATCCTGTAAAAAATCTTGACTAACATTGAATCTTAAGACCTTGCTTTTGTTAAAATTAATGCACAAACCTGATGCCAATTCGAACCCTCTAAGTACCGTCTTTATTGACCATAAATTATCTCACTAAACCTTTCCCATAATTATAGTGTCGTCAACATATTGAGTCAAATAAAAATCCATTTTTTCTTCAAATGAGAACGAGAAAAGACAGGAGGATGTTGAAGCATTTCTCATAAGCCATGCAATTCCTTCTGCTACAATGATGAATAGAAGCGGCAACAATGGGTCACCTTGGCACAAACCCCTCTTAGCCACAAATTCCTTCGAGGGACTTCCGTTGATTATGAACCAAACCAAATTATTACTGATACAAACCCTAATCCAACTAATCCATTTGGAACCATACTTCACGCGCTTAAGGATATAAAACAAGTACTCCCAAGAAACCAAGTAAAAAATATTTTCCATATCAACTTTGAATAAGAACATATATCTTTTGTACCGTTTAACATAGTCTACCAATTCATTCACAAGCAAAGTACCATCTAACATATTCCTATTCTGAAGAAAAGTGGTTTGATGATGTGAAATGAGCTTACCAATTACCTTTTTTAACCTACCAGTAAACACCTTTGAGGTGATTTTGTAGACACTGTCAATTAAACAAATTGGTCTGAAATCTTTAAAATTTTGTAGATTTATCTCTTTGAAATCAGGGGTTAAAATTAATATTATAAAAATATATATATATATTTTTCTTATATTTTGTTATTTAGTTGACAACATAAAACTTACTTTTTTTTCTTCTCATTTTACGAACTCTAAAAACTTATAATCGACCATTTATAACTTTACAAATTATTATAGCATGATGTAATTTTTTATCGCTATTGACGATATGAATTGAAATAAAATCACAATATTAGAACATTTTTAATGGATGTTGTATAGTTTTTTTTACAATACACTATTATTTTAGTATGTCACGTGTATTTTTGAGTTCTGCAAAATTATCAAAGTTTCATATTTAAAGATCTTAAAGAATGATTTTGAAAAATAAAAGATTAATTTTATGTTTAAACTTTAAGGATGAAAGAGACCATATAAAAACATAAAAGAAAAAAAATAATATTTCTAATTTTGAAATCAATTTAAAAATTAATTTTTTCGTTTAAAAAATATAAAAAACATTATAAAATTTAGTACACATTAATTCACTTAAATTCATAAAATTTCTTTTTTTATAAATCTATTAATAGAGATGTTATAAAGAAGGGTTAGATTGTTCCATAAACCAAAAACTAAAATCAACATTCATTTTCAGACACTATCCTTAAGAATGTATCAAAGAACGGATGTTGATGACGAATAAGGTTTGCGTATAATATAAAAAAAAGGAAGAGTACTCTTAGAAGATTGAATCATTGGGATAGCAGTGGGAGGAGACACACCCAAAGGGAGAGGGGGGAGAAACCAGCACAACATCGTTTTTCTTTACCTCATTTCCTGATGATGGTAAAGCAAAAGAAATGTATAAGGAGTTTAAGAGGTATGGGGATATTAATGGGGTAGTACTACCATCAATGAGGGATTTACGAGGTAGAAGATATGACTTTATGAGATTCTTTGGTATCAAGGATGCAAGAATGATGGCAACCATACTAGATAATATCTCTATAGGAAATTACAAGTTATTCATCAACCTACTAAGGTTCAAAAGAAGTAAGCCAACTCAATTTTAGAAGAATCAGGAGACCGAAGGGGAAGGAAAAAATGGATACACTTAAAGTAGACCAAGAATAAAGTTTAATGGCAGAAGCAAGGAACCGAAGTTAGGAAGGCCCGTTGGAAGAAGCAAAATAAGATCATATGTTAACTTCCTCAAGAACAATTTCAAACAGCCTATTCTTAAAGATAAAGCCAGGCTAGATTGTAACAGGTCAAAGAAATATATGTTTGCACATACGAAATTTAATATAGATGACAAAGAAGAATGAAGTAAATTTAACAGAGCATATGTGAGGGTAGTAGAAAACTCAGGCATGGCATACAACATATTGAAGATCTTTAGCACAAAATAATACTTTGCCATAAAAGAAACACCTCTGAGTGCAAACTTGTGTTTTTTAGAAGAAAGAATGGAGGCAGAGCTCTTAAACTTGGTGGAATATAGAAACGATTATCTAAAGAAATGGTTCTGGGAGATTTAGAAATGGAACCCAATGGATGTGGATAAGGAAAGGGTAACATGGTTAAAGATTTATGGCATACCATGTCATGCATGGAATCATAATTTTTTTTTTAATTTATAACAAAACCAATCGGATTTACATATGTGTGGATGATGGTACCATAGTACAAACCAAGATGGATGTATCAAGGATTCTAGTAAGAACCAAATGCTCCATGGTTCTAAATGAGGCTAACAATGTCAAAATAATTGGTAACTTCTACAATCTTAGGGTGGTAAAAGATTCACATGGTCCTTTGAGAATCTGTATGTCGATGGCCATGGAAAACATCAAGGATGCATCAGAATCGTACAAATGCTATAATGAATGGTTATGTGAGTGTAGCAGTAAATTCATGACCATTGAGCTATTGGTTAACTCAACGTCAATAAAACAAGAGTCGCCACTGCGCTTTTATTTTTTCCAAAGGAAAAGGAAAAAAGGATGAACAAACCCAAAGATAAGAAGTTTTCAAATCAAAACTAATAAAATGTCAGAGATTACAAGTAAGGGGTTGGTTATACAGAGGAAAGGTATTAGCACCCAAGTGTCCTAGGTACTCTTAGGGAGCCCTTTTGTGTGTAAGTGTTTTGGTTGAAAAAGATGTTTGCTTAAAATTAGAATTAGGGAATGAGAAAAGAATTCATTATTTACATTTTTGTGTTTGATAATACTTTTGGTCTTATACCTACGTACCAACATAAAAACGAGGGATCAAAACTTCGTAGTTTGTGGTAAAAATTTCAAAGATGGGTGGATTGATTTTTAACAAAAGCTTAAAGATCTTTTGTTATCAATGGAAGAATACTCAACCAAACATCCACCGATAATGAGGACTTTAAAACATTTAAGAGGGAGGGCTCTAACTTGGATTCAATCAACAAGTATGCCACTAACCCCTAATAAATGGAAAGTCTTACAATCAACATATCATGGAATGGGAGAATTATATCTCAACCAAATATAACTCAAATCTAAATGCTATCTTTTGAAAAGTTAAAAGGAAAAAGGCACAAAATGAACAAAATGATTAGATGAGGTTGTTAGTTCTTTTTTTTCTTTTTGAAAATAAGGTCAATATAATTAAGTCTACTCACAAGTTTGATTAAGAAAATATTTTGAAAATCAATGGCATAAGGCCAAGGTTTCTACTCATTAAAACAAGTCTAAGTTGAAAACAATAAGCAAAGAAGTTTTGAAAATGAGAGGGAGATTTTGAAATTAAAGAAGGAGGAGGAGATGAAAGGACTATCCTAGACAAGATTTAAAAATTTAGAGTTGAAAAGATCTAACCTATGACATAAGGCCAAGGTTTCTACTCATTAAAACAAGTCTAAGTTGAAAACAATAAGCAAAGAAGTTTTGAAAATGAGAGGGAGATTTTGAAATTAAATAAGGAGGAGGAGATGAAGGGACTATCCTAGACAAGATTTAAAAATTTAGAGTTGAAAAGATCTAACCTATTGGAAGCATCCACAAGACAATAATGTCAGATAGAAACCCATTTTCTTTGGATTGTCAAGCAAACAACAAAGCCATAACCATCCAAACAATTAATAAGAAGACCAATGGTATCAAATAAAGCTAACCAAACATCTAAGTAAGCACTCCAAAACAATCAATCTTCAATGTTCTTTAGATGTATCAGATGAAAAATCCCTTTGAAGCATATTCATAGAGAAAACATCAAATGGTAACAATAAGATAAAAATAATAGCTTAGACAAAGAGAAGAAGTATCATATAAACCCAATGGAGTCTCTCTAGATTGTATCAGATGAATGACATTGGCCAAGAAATGGTCTCAAATTATTGGCATTGGCCAAGTTCTTTCATAGCTCAGGGAAGTTGTCTACTCTAAGTCCATAGGTCCAAATCAAATCACAGACAGAGGTCCAACAATCCATCAATGTATTTTTTAGGGTTTTCGTTTTTATTAAGTGTTTTAAGGTCCTAAGACCACAAAAAAAACAAGATTACAAACACAAATATATCAGAAGCACAAATACAATGGCTCAAGTGAGCAAAGGGAAAATGACTGAAACATAAACAATTTACATGAATGTAAATGACAATGAATGATAAAGTGCAAGAATTTAAATTGCATTAAAGTAAATGACACTTAAATAAAGTCAATATAAAGAGATATTAGTGAATGTTAGTGGAAGAAGAAAAAGATGTTTAAATCATTTTTTGGAGAACACTCAACTATCCACTCACAAGCATGAAGATATGAAACTAGGCATCATTCATGGGAAGATATCCAACTTGGATAAAATCAACAAGTATGCCACTAGCTCTCACAAATGGAAATGGGACAAAATCTTCACACAATACCATGAGTAATGGGAGACTTATAATCTCACTTACAAAAATAATATTGCCTTCAGGACAAATTTAGTGCCATGTTAAGCAATCGTAATTGGACTTATGTAGAAGTCACAACCATCTGAGGCCGGTCAATAATAATATTAGTGTTAATGCAAGCTAGAGACAAGGTATTAAGACTAAGCTCCTAAAGCATACCACACACAAAAATAAGAGAGGATGGACCTATCTCAATTAAGCTCATGTTGATTCATCCGACACAAGGTCATTGATGAATCAACTAGCATTTTGATCTATGAGAAATTATTGGCCAGGAAAGGATTGGGGAAGAAATGAGATAAAGATGAAAAGATGAAGTGAAAAGGATCCCAAATTGGTCAAGGGATGAACCTTACTTGATCAATACCATTCATTCATCTTGAGGGATGAAGTTCAAACTTCATCAACCCCCTAAATCCAATGGTATTGACCAAGTCAAGGTCCAATTCAACCAAGACCAAGGCCAAACAAAAGTTGAGTCAACACAAAGTCAATAAAATATCTCAATAAAATATTAAAGCAATTAAAACAATTTAAATCAAATTTTAAAATGAAGAAAATACATTTTTTAAAGGGGTAAAACCTGAAATCCCTTTAAATCACCAAAGAAATGGCCAAGGGATTTATCATTGGTCAAACAAGGTCAAAAGACCATTGAATAATTTTTTTTGACATTTTTGAAAAGTCAAAAGTATTTAAAAATCAATTGAAACAAATCAAAAATCATAAAATTCACTAAAAATATTAAACTCAATCCAAAAATTAATTTTAATTCAGAAATGGGAAGAGGAAATTATTTGTGAAATTTTGGTGTTGGTCTCATAATTTTTGGATTAAAATTTGAAATTATAGTGAATTTTGTAAGAAAATGCTATTTAACAAATCAAATTGAAAAATAAAACAAATCAGAAAAACAAGGGCCATCAGATCTCCCTCATTAATTGAGGTGGCAGATCTGATGGTCACGCGCGCGAACTCTACCAAGTCCTCAGTCAACGCATCCACACAATTGGTATTTTAAAGGAACGGACCAGATTAGAACATAGCCTGAAGATCTGAGGGTGTGGGATGAACCAACACATCACGGGAGCCCTAGCTCCGGTCATCTTCTCCGGCTAGCTTCGCTGGACTGGTCAGACTAAAAATGTTCCAAAAATGGATGGATCGTATACCAAATTGAAGAGAAAAATGCAAGGAATCCAAATATTACCTCCAATTCTTCCAACTCTCACTCTATAATAAGAAAAATGGAGTTGAAGATTGAGGTGTATAAACTGAATTGCTTCGATTTAACCTCAAAAAAACTCAGGATCAATGCCTACATCGGTATGATTCCAGTCATCCATAAATTGAGCCAAGATCTTAAGAAATAAGAGAGAATCAAAGAGTTGAAAATTAAAGAAATTCACCTTCGGCTAGTAACTTTGGTGATCACTTCTTGATGCAATTCTACTTAGTTCCTCTTCCTCTTGCTTGCAGGAGTTGAATGAAGTGAAAATGGCAATGAATCCTTGGAGTTCTTGTTCACAAACAGAAGTTGAATCAAGAACTAGATTTTAAATAAATATTCAAGGTATTTTGTAGAGTGGGGCTATGGGATTGCTTGACACAACTTGGGCAAAGGTTCTCCTTCAATCTGAGGTAATGCACTTCATTTTATAGGCAAAGCATTTGATTTCTACACCATTCAAAGTTTGAACCAAAAATAGAAAATCCATGTGCATGGGTGCATGGTCATGTGTTCAGGCTCAAATGATGATTTCAATCCACTCAAATTCGTGCCAAAATGCTACTGATGTCATTACATTAGGTCATGCAAGGTTGTGTAACAATTGAGTTCAAAAGTTGCTAAATTAAGCCATGAAAAGAACCTATAATCAAGTCCTCTATTTCTAATCCAAATGAAGTGATATTGGGATCTTTGAAAATCTATTAATATGGGGAACAACTTTTATGTTGGGACTTTTTACATTTGAAGCTTGGAACATGGTGAATTCTTGCCTTGAATATGGAAGAATCAAACATACTTAGAAACTTTCTAAGTTAAAAGTCAAAGGAACCATTTTTCTACCTTGAATAACTTTTGATATGAGCTTCAAATGACATTGGTTCCTTCTACAAAGTTGTATATCTTTCAATTCTATTAAATTTGATCACAAATTTTACACCATTTGGAGTTTTCATGATAAAGTTATGGATTTTAGAAGTTAAGGATTATTGCTTGTATAATGATGGGGACCAAAATGGACTTATAATGTTTCCTCATGACATGTGACATTGCAAGTGGAATTTGACATTTCTCATAAGAATTGACGAAGTTATGGTTCTTGGAAGTTGACATTCTATATAGGGGACAAACAAAATGACCTATAATCTTTCACCATAGAAAATGAAGTATGATACAATAAAATATGCTTGGTGATCTTTCTCAATGCAAACCTAATGAATTATAAGTAAGGAGGATATCAAGGTGTGATCCCAATGCCAATGCAAAGCTCTGATATGGCATGAAGAATCTTAGGGGTCAAAATTGGGGTCTTACAGTAAGGAAGAAGAAATTTATGATACCAAGGAAGAAAACAATCATGATCCTTCAAACACTAGAGTATATGTAGAAGGCATGGATAACTGGGAAAACTTAAAAAGTTCTTTAGTGATTTTTTCTGATTTGGTTTTGATGATGACAACATCTGATATCAACAATATATAATGAAGTTCTTATCGCTTAAAGATAGCTCATGCGGTCGAAGATGATCTTATATGGGCAAAACTAAAAGTCACATGCAAATTTTAAAAAAAATTGAGGCCATTTGATTCGAGTAAGAGGTTTATATTCAAATCAAGAGGAAAGACTCTTGGATTTTAATTCGAGTCAGGCACCTTTTTGATTCGAGTCAAGGTCAGAAGGAACTTTTGTGATTTGAACCAGGATATGCTTTTGAATCAAGTTCTTGTGTGATTCGAATCAAAGACCAAAAATTTGAAAAATAAATTTTTAATGCATTAATTTTTTTAATTATTAAAATGCAAAATTGACACAATAATATTTAAATGAGAAAAACTTTAATGCTCATGAAAAAAGGTTAATGTTGATGAATGACCATGTTATGTTTAGATGAACAAAAAGGATCAAATGTGTGATATGCTCAGACGAATTATGTTATGCATACAACATAATAGTCAACATATAATTAAGGTACATTACAAGGAAAAAAAAGAGATTGGAACGATCATACCAATTTGACGATCTAGGCTTTAAGTTGTTACACATAAAATGATTAGTAAACGAAAACAAACATAATAAAAAAGCAAATTACGATCTATCATATACAATTGTATACTATTTACTTTGCATGTCTGAAGAACACTTTCAGACACTCCTTCCAAGATATCAGATGAACTTCTACAACATATGTTCAAAATATATTTGATCATAATTGAAATAATGAGCAGATGATTAGCTACTTCATTTGCTTGGATAAATGTCTTGACAATATAGGATAACTTATTCAAAACTTTTACAACGGTATAACTCCTTCAAAACTTCATGCCATGAACTTCTTAGGTGCTTACCGAACAATTGGTGAACACGCCAAATTTCACAAAACTATCTTCATCTTCTTTCATGATGACCTTGGAAGAGTATGTCAAAAGGATATGCTTATTCTTTCTTTCACAATTCTTTCAAAAAATTCATACATGTATAACATATGAAAGAAATGTTTATATTTTCAAATAATCATCTTACAAACTTTTATGCTATAGTGCAATGTTTAGGTTACATGCACATAACTTAACTTTGTTAGTTCAATCTTGGATGGATTTAATTTTTAATGAACTTTCACCTTGAAATTAAGAATTATTGATAAACTAGTATTGGATTACTTCACTTTACTTTAAGTCATTCAGATAATGATGTAACTCATGCATTCATATGATAATGAAATATATTGAATCCGCTTTGAAAAAAATTATGAAAAAGTATTTAGGATCAAAATCTACATGCTCAGCTTTTGAAGTCGCTTAGGCCTAGTCAAAACACCAGCTCTAAGGCCAATTGTTAAGTGAGAATTTATATAATATAAGGTCTAGAAAGGGGATTGAATATATCGTTCCCTTTGAAACGACCAACTTCAAAAATGATTTCTTTTTACATAATTAGAGTTAAAGCGCATAAGCAAAAGATAATGAGCTGAAGCAAAACGTGGCAAATGGGTTCAATAGTTTATGTTTCCTCATTATCATAGAACATAGAGTTCAAATAAAATCATTAACTCAAGTACACTTAAAGTTTTTGTAATAAGCAATTTAAATAGAAACACTTAGGATCAATACAAACTTAACTCAATAGATTAATGTTCATCAAATTTAAATGCATCACATACCTACACTTAGATTATAAAACACTATAAGTAAGACCTAATTACAAATGATATTTTAATGATGAAATTATACCTAACATACATAATGATGCTGAAAATTAAAGAGATAGGGATATAAAAATGTACATGATATATAGTGGTTCAACAATTCATCCTCGCTATACCTACTTCCTTCTTCGATGATTTTCACCATCGAAAACAATAACGTCTTCCACTATAATAAACTTTAAAGATAGAAGTATTTTTATACAACGAACTATTATCAACCCGAGCGCTAATAGACCAATTCTTTAGCCAACATGGATCTAAAATAATAATTTTTCCAGTTGATGTATATTACTCAAATGCTAACAGTCAAGATCTTCAATGATCTTGATCCACCAGACTCAATAAAACAAAAGATCTACTCCAAGCTTTAATTGTGCAACATCTTTTACTCATATCTGACGAAGACTTATCATAGTGGTTGTTCTATCACTGAATGAGGAAAACTCCCAACCTTGTTTTGCAGAAACCTTAGCTCAGATCCACCAAAGTCTTCCTTGGAGTATAAAGAAAAACTCTTATCTTTCTTGACAAGCACCAACCAACAATGAACAAGAAAATATTCTTTACCCTGATACAAAAAACAAAATTTAACACAAAAAACATTATATTTCCTAAGGTACCTCAATCTACCTCTCACGCTTAATATTTAGATTTGAGATCCATAACTATGGTTTCTTGGTATGAGGTTGAAGATGATGAATAATGATTAAAGAATCTCACATAACACAACTATATAATTCTCACACTCTCAATATTCTAGAAGGTCTCTCACAAGGTTTAATTTCATAGATAGTTAGTTGGTGAATGGAGAAATATTTTCATAGTTTTCTCAGGATTCTTGACAAAGAAAATATTGGGTTTAGATGAATTTTCCTAGTTTTCAAAATAGAAACATTCAATGGCTTATCAAGAGGTTTCTTTAAATTGTGATCACCAATCATTATTGTGGTATCATCTTAATTAGAAGCTCATCATTATTTAATTAGAGAGAATTAGATGGTTTAAATAGGTGTTAGAGGTAAGGCACAAAAATAAAGGAAATGGGCAAAAAGGTTGGGTCAAATAAGGAGTTGTTGTGATTTGAATCAAAGAAAGAATGAAAAAAATCAAAGGTAGTGAAGTAAGTGGTTTGTTGTTAGTGATTAGAATCAAGAATGTACATGTAATTTAAGTTAAATAATGTGTGATTCGAATCATAATTAGTTTCAAAGAAGTTTGTATGGATTTGATTCGAGTCACCAATTTGTGATTCGAGTCAAGAAATATTATAATTTGAGTCACATACTTCTTTGATTCGAATCAGACAGGTAGAGGCAAACTCTTTACTTTCAACTAAGTTCGTGATTAGAATCACAACATGTCTGATTCGAATTAAGACTTCCAACAACCTTAATTTGAGACTTCTAACTTGAGATTCAAATAACACTCAAGATTTTAACTATCATCAAATTGTAAAGAGGCTAAAACACATTTATATGGACTTAAATCTTATAGACTAAATATAGAGGTGATTTATGGTACATATCTAATAAATGAGGCATAATATTACAAACAAATAATACCAGTGCGATAAATTAAATTACAAGCACACATAGAATAAATAAATGATAGAACATCAAAATAGTGATATTGACTGCAATGCAATTTCATCTGGTTTAGATGGTGATAAAGATATGCTTAACGTGTCACCTATGTTTGGACCATGGAAAATTCACATTCTCAAGGATCCATGAACCCAAACCCCGAAACTTATAAATAAAATATTACTCGACAACTTAAGGTGTCACCAACGACAATCCTTCAACAAAACATATAAATTTTGAAAATAAGTAACGGAAAAGTAAACAACATTCCAAACCTGTCATCTCATGCTCGCCTTCACTTAGGGTATCATCATTGCGGAATCACATTATCGTAATAATAAAACACATCCACTTCAAAATTGGGTCTTATAAAGACTGAATTTTTCATAAATGGTTTGAAAAAGGACCTCACTATCCCAACTTTCAACAACTCCAAAACATCACAACATAATAGTTGTTAAACTTCAACAAAACAAGTAAATTAACACCAAACACAATAAAAGAAAACATTGTTCACCCCCAGTGTTACAAAATCAGAGCGTGATGACTAAATAAAAGTGATAACTAAATAAAGTAACTCCAAGAGCTATTTCTCGCTCCCAATAGTAACTCTACTCCCGAGTATCAACAAAATGTCCATGGTGGAAAACATTAAATCAAAGGGGGTGATAATTTACATCAATAAATTAACGGTATAAACTACAAGGGAGAATTCAAACATCTATACATACAACAAAATCACACAACATCATTCTTACACCCAATTTATCAACATACACAATAATTACATATTCATCATTTAAATTATGCAATGAGACTCACAACTTTGACTAGACTCATATGCACATGGTACCATACCATCATCAATTGGTTCACTTAGGAACCGGGTTAATGCTACTCGTACCTCAAATCCACCCTGCTCGGATTCGGGACAAGTCATCAACCCACCCTACTCGGATTACAACCTGTCTCTTTTATCAACAACAACGACAAAATGAATACATGTCACAATATGCCAATGCAACAACAACATAATGTTTAAAGTCCCTTCTCGAAAGTAAACAAAACATGCATTGACCCAACGATAATAGTTCCCCTCGTTAACTATCATCCCACATCAACATACTCATAATTCAATGACATAAACCATGCTCATGCAACACCATATCATCATCACAATTCACCTAAGTTATCACAACATCATCATCACATGTGCACATATTCATCATTCATCAATTATTTCATAGATTACGATTAAAAACATGTTTAATCATTAAGTCATGCCAAACATAATTTAAAATAGTAGGTAATAGAGTATAACAGTAGCCAAAACATCCGCAAAAGTAAAAAAATCAAAATCTGCAATTTAATATCATCAAAACAAGCATATACGCCTAATGTATACCCATGACGGGTTTCCCGTCACAATAGTGATGCTCGTCTCCAACCCCGAAACTCCAGAACGTCACTCAGGTGATGATCGACTTGAAATACAAGTCTAGGCAGCATGACGGGTTAACCGTCACGGTGGTGACACCCGTCAGTGCCCTGAGAATTGCAGAATTTCATCTACTTCATGGAGTTCAAAACAGAACTTTCAATTCTCAATCCCAACATCCAAACTCGATCCAAAGACATTACTCATATATTATATGTTCATCAACAATAGCTAATTTCACTAAATCAATACATTTAGTTCACGGTTTTCATGAATTCATGTTATTCCCAAAACCTTCAAACACACAACAATGGTGATTACATGGTAATTCACCAAAACAAAATTTGTTACACATCAAGCATACGAATTCCATCACCAATTTATCATAACATACATCAATATAATCATTCATAGCAGAATTTCATTAATATCCCAAAGTCGTATTGGAAGCTAAGGACTCCTCAATTCTACCACTCATGCATATATCCATTATTGTGTTAGTTCTCCCTCTTTACCTGAGTATCCTAACAATAGTGAAAAATTATGAGTTTGATTCTCTAAATCCCTCCAAGTTCCTAGCTTTACTCTTGCACCTTCTCTGCCTCATCTCTATTCCTAAATTCTTATTTTATGTATGATAGATAAACTCCCTAACACTAGGTTATGCTCTATTTTATATAATTAGGATAATCTAGTTAAAATTATAAACTCACCTCTTACTTACTAACATTCTCACTCCTTCCTCCCCTATGTTTTCATAATTCACAATTTAACCCCAAACTCTTTATTTTCCATTTAATTAATTAAATTAAAATATAATGTTATTATTTTAATTACTAAAACAATTTCTAATAATTCTAGTCCACTTCTACCAATCTCTAATTACTCCTGACATCATTCACTGCATTCAGACCAACCGCTTCAGATGTGGATGGTTCAGCTCCTTTGGGACTAATCATTCTAATCAAGTCATCCACCTTGTTATTTCTAGATGTTGAGGTAAGAATGACTTCCTACAATGACTTAGAAACTTGCATAAATTCCAACAAGACTTGGCTTCTGGCAATATCGGACAATGAGGGAACCTCAGGAAGGCCTTATTCATCAGTCATATCAAAATGTTGAATCTTGAGAAGAGAAATGTTTAGAAGAAGATTTTTAGAAAATAAATGATAACTAAAATTCAATGGTCTAGAACTGACACCACCAATATCTTCACTACTCAAAATATCAGGTTTTTTTGTTAATAAGAACATCAGATATAAGGGATGGAAACATAATGGATAATATCACAAAGAAGGACTCAGCTTACTTCAAGATTTGTTCAAACACATACTCACAAAAATCAAAGGAAGTCATAGTGCCTATTTAATAAATCAACCTAGCTAGAGATGAAGTAATACTTGAGTTATGATTAATGGGAGCCCAGATGGAGACTCCAATCCTATTCAGAATGGTATAATTCACACTCAAGCTTGCAATAGGTAGCGAACCTTTACTTGGTTAGTCTTCATAGACACTTCTAGTGATTTCTTGTGCAATGATTTTTAGGGAAGGAACCTTGTCAGCCGTGATCAACTTGCTTCTTCCCAGGCACTCATTGATTATGACATGAGAAAATCCAATACAACATCTTCGAACATGCACCTTTTTGTAATATTTTCTTCCATCCTTGTTGGAGTGTTTGAAGATGTTAACAATAAACTCTTTGACAAGTTTTGGATAATATGGGCTAAGGCTTGTCATAATCTCCATGGTTTGAGCATCCTTCAGCAACTCAATAATAACTTCACACTTTAAAGTTTCCTTAGACAACTCCCTCTCAGGCAGCTCAATACATACTTCCACTTTAAAACACTTTCTTGGGAATGGAATGAGACATTTTCCAAAGGATAAACATCGATATTTGTGGGAATCTTCTTGCTACAAACATTTTATTTATTCTTCTTGAGAGGGAGAACCATAATGTTGTTTGGATTTTCTTCCACATCTTTTTCAATATCTTCCACCACAGGAGCAATTTTCCTTTTAGGAGTTTCTTTATTCTTTCCTTCCGACTTCTCACTAGTTGTTATAGCTTTCTTCTTCTTGGTAGATGCTTATTTATTATTAGGTGTCTTCTTTACCTTGGAAGGTGTTCACACCTTCTTAGAGGAACCTTTCTTTGGCGAAAATGCATCTTCCTTCTTCTCTGCCTTATTTTTGGTTTTCTTTGTATACTTTTTCTTTTCTGCTTTGTTATTAACATGATCAACACAATATTTTTGGGTATGAACCTCAATATTCTCATGAATCGGGTTTTCATCATCATTTACAAAGTTACCAACATTTTCATCAATATTTTTACTCACATTGTTATCAGCTTCATTTTCAATATGATTCTCAGGGATTACACTTCCATCCTTCTTTTGGTTTGGATACTTTGTCTTTAACATGTTAGAGTGGTTGTTCGAAACATCTTTATCAATATATTGATTTCCCATATCAGTTTCCTAGGTTACTTTAGGAGCAGTCTTTTGAACTTCTTCCTCTACAAAGACTTCTTTTTTCAATGTTAGTCTCTCCTTCCAACTGTTATTCCTTCAATTATTTAATGACTTCATTTTCACCAGATTCTTTACTGCCATTTTCATCATTGGGATTTGTTTCTACATATTTTTTAACATCATTCTGAGGATTATCAATATCTATATTGACATCATTTTCCACATCATCATCTTGACTTTCTTGAGACTCGTCATCACTTGAGTCTTCACTAAAAATATCTTTCCCATTTATAATATCCTCAAGGAAAATATCTATTACATGTACATCCACGGGTGGTTGCTTTACAGAATTTCTTCATAATATTTTATGAATGTTGTCCTCCTTAAGAGGTTGATCACAAGCATGAAGAGAATCTTGGGTTTGAGTGAGGATTTCCAAATTAACATCTTGAACCTTTGTGCTAGGTTTTGAAATCTCATGAACATTCTCCGACACATTCTCAACAACATTTTTAGAGGGTTTTGTTTTAAAAAAATTACCCTAAATAATGATTGGAACAATCATTTGAATCAGCGCAACATTAAACACTTCCTTTACTGGTTGATGTGTAAGGTTATTCTGATTTATATGAACATTATTGACCTCAAATACTTTACTTCCATCATATTTTCCTTTCCCATTAAGAACAAATATGCTTAATGGCACTTTTTAAGTGTGATCACCAATCTTCTTTAGTTTCTTCTTTCCGACCTCTTTAGATGGTTTCATGGTGGGAAGACCTCTGAATGGATCATCGACCTTCCCTCATAGAACTACTCCTTTCATTTTGACTTTGTGCATGTTGATCAACGACTTGGCTTCCACAATAGGCTTCTTGGCTTTCTTCATTGTTCTCTTTTCTTTACCTGAGGTATTAGTTCATTGACTTGTTCTAACCATGATAACATATTTTCTAATAAGAAGATGAGAGGATTGGATTAGGGTTGGGAAAATGTGAGTGGAGAGAGGTTATGAGAAGATGAAAGATTTTTGGAGAGACTTGAGGCGCATAACATGAAAGAAAATGTTAATTTGAATAACATTTGAATTAGGAATACTGATGGCCAAGACAAAAAGAAATGCACATTCCTTGGACATGATGGCTATGAGATACAAACGAACATAACAATAACTCCCATTCCATCTCATAATTAATTTCTAGAGATTCTCAACAATATATAAAACTAGGGAATTTCTTAATTTTTCAAACTGAGTAGCTTCTAATGCCTTGGTAAATATGTCAGAAAGTTGGTTTTTTGTTGATAAATGATCTAGTGTAATAACTTTTTTTTTCAATAAGCTCTTTAATGAAATGATGATGAATGCAAGTGTGTTTAGTACGGGTGTGTTGAATTGGATTTTAGAAATATTTATAGCACTCATGTTATCATAGTATAATTCATAACATCTCGCCGAACTAAAGATGAACCTGAAAAACCCCTCGTTCTATGACATACGAATAAGGGATTGGAGGAAATTGTTTTGGGTCGTCCGCAAGGCCCACGAAGAAGGCCCAATAACAAGTGTTCAAGAAAGGGGTGTATGAAACAGGTGGAATCTCATCCATGTCGAGGGCATACAATCACACTCTTCATCACATCTCTTATTGTTAGATTTAATCGAATGGCATCCCATATAAGGCATTTAATCATAAGTGGATGGTTTTAAGCACCCATTTTATGTAAAGGCCAAAACGTGCCATTTGAGGTATTCAATTCATTTTTACTCTCAAACTACTTTTCACCCAGTCATTGACTTAAACATTCAAATGCTAGTCTTGTAGGTCCACCCCCTCTCTATCTCTCCAGAATTCCGATCCAACACATCAGAAGTATTATCTAATGTGTTTGAACTCTATTCCATCACTCCATCACTTAACTATTACTCCTTCATTAGAACAAAGGATATTATAATTTATTGCTTGAAAATTAATGATGTTGAATTTTTGTAGTCTTGTAATTTTTGTTTATAGTATATAAAATTGTCCACACCAATTAAAATTTATGGATTCATCAATAGCTATTATATGAACAATTAGGGGGGCCAAGATAAGAAAAACAAACTCTTTGAAATAGGATATACGAATTAGGGAAAAAAATCTCAATCAAGGCATTCACATTAGGATCAAGGAATTATTAGTGCTAACTAGGTTGTCAATAATGTGTTATAGCTCCTCCATAATGGCTTAGAATGGTAGCACAGTCTCTCACAGTTATGTTATTGGCTTGCAAAGAACTAACGATGATAGCTGCCTTAAATAGAAGTTTCATAGAGGGGTTATAGCAGTGCCATCACGATTTGATGGCGTTATTTTCAATTTGGGGAAAAATTGTAAATCCTAATATTTTTTAAAGGTATATTGATCTTTCCAACCCTTTTACTGACCTCATAAGTAACCCCACGTGTTATGCTTCTTTAGTTCCACCATTTTTTTTCATTTTCTTCATCGTTTCTCCCATTACTTTGTCACTTTCTATTGTTCTTTGTTGTTCTCCTTCGTTTTCATATGTTTCTTTGTCGTTTGCCTCCGTTCTCCTCTGCTTCTTCATCCTTCGCGTATATTTTAATTCTCTTTGCTCTTTTTATCTTTAAAGTTTAGTAAGTTAATATTATTCTCTCATGCTCTATTTCTTTTATCTTCTTTCTCTTATAGACCAATTTAATAACTGATTATATTCTCCTAAACAATATTGATAAATTTTATGAATGATTACAATAAAATGAGAGTGAAAGTTGAATATTGAAAGACAATCTAGTTTAGTTGTTGGTAATGCAATTAAGGCTAATGAATCCGGAAGAAGTTATTAGACATCAATCTAAACAACTTGCTACAACAATGTCTAATGGAGATAAAATCTCATTTTGATGGAATATAGTCTTGGAAATATGTGTACTATGTACATTTTTTAAGTCTTCATAGTAGTGTAGCAATCATTCAATCCATGGTCGGTCTCGACTTTTTAGAGGTCTAGGAAAAAGAATAAAAATGGATTCTTAATAAAAAAAATACAATTTAAAAAAATATTCTTATATTCGTCAAATAAAAAGATTTTATTGCATTCACTTCTCTGTCAAATTCTTGTATTCGTCAGCATCGACATTAACTATTACTACTTCCTCCTCCGACATGAATATCGTGACAATCTTTTCATAAGTCTAAATAAATAATAAAATCAATATTAGGATCAACCTTGATATAGTTAGTCACAAGTGAAAATTACTATATTTTGTAACATTTCTTAATAACATATCAAATATTGGCGCCAATGGAATAAAGTTTAAAAATATAGAAAATGTTATGAAGAATATAATAGATGACTGGTTATCAATGAAATATATAATGTAGAGATTATTTGAAATACACTATCATTGTAAAAGGGTTTTACACCATCAGTTAATTATAGACGTTGGATATTAAAAAAAGTTTGACTTTTATTTTAAAAATCTATAAAGTAATACAAACGGGTGATGGTGATGAACCGACGGTGTAAAACTTTTTACACTGACAGTGTATAGTAATTAATCTCTATAATGTATTAGTGAAAATCTATAAGATATGAATAAAATTGAAAAATAAGATAGGGTGGTTAGATTATACTACTAAGTATTCATAACGTTGATTCAAAATGTGTAAAAGTAAGTAATTGTTAAAAACGTGTATGAAATAATGAAATTAACAAATAAAGAACGACTTTATGCTAAATATTCTTAAAAAAGAAT
Organism: Lathyrus oleraceus; assembly: GCF_024323335.1. Taxonomy (NCBI): domain Eukaryota; kingdom Viridiplantae; phylum Streptophyta; class Magnoliopsida; order Fabales; family Fabaceae; genus Lathyrus; species Lathyrus oleraceus. The sequence goes on along the minus strand of NC_066583.1, from coordinate 138,787,943 downwards.
ACAATAATCCTTTATACATTCACGATACCAACACAACCTTCAACCGTAATTAGAAAAAATGGCCGAAAAAAATAATTAAAAAAAATGAATTCAAGAGGATCAAAACCACAACCTTTATTACCGTGTTTTAAATTTGCTCTACTTCCACGTACCGTTAACAAATTCATTTCTTATTTTTCATTTTAGAATTTATTTAAATATAATATTAATTATATATTTTACTTATTTAAAAATAAAATAAAATCTCTTAATTTGGAGACCCTGGATTAAGTACCATGCAGAGGATCGCTTTGATTCTTTGATCCAACCATCCTATATGCTTTTATAACAAAAGTTATTCATTAATGAATAAGAAGATTCAATAGACTGCAAATGAATTATCTAGTAACACCAGTTCAAGATCTAATAAGATTCCTAAATAGGATAGGTATCTTACACAAAATAAAAGCACAAAGCCTATAACTATGTGGATATATAGGGTAATGGACAAAGAAGCAACATATTGTATAATCAAAGATCATACAAGAAAACTATAGTAAAGGGACAACTAAGTGTAACAATTGTCCAATAGGAGGAATGACCTAACGAGTTATCTAAATAGGAAAACATATTGAAGATACTTCTACAAATAAAGGAAAAAATATAAATCACTTTTGTACGGTCGAAAAGGAGATTGAGAAACAAAACCCAGAGCGATTGATAGTTAAAATGAACTAATAAAATCACCCAGTTGCATGTAGAAACTTAGAAAACACACAAAGCCTAATATTGAATGAAATATCAAATAATAATAACATCGTATAAAGTTATTGAATGAAATATCAAATAATAATAATAATAATATTGTACATGTTATAAAATAAGAAATAAGAATAGATTAGAGAGTAAGGAATAAAAATATTTGTATTGTATTCTTCTCAAGTATGTCATTTATTTTGCAATATAAGTCTTATTTATAGGATATACATATAAGTTCCAAGAACATCAATAATACTGAATATCAATATCAATTACATTTTATTATAGAATTAAAGTATATTAAATTATTAGAAAATATATATTAAGTATTATTTATAATAGTATAAAGTTAATCTATTTAATAATTTTTTAATATAATATATTAATTATTTATAATGAGTTATTTAGTGAAATAATTCACATTGTTCCTAAAGTTAATATAATGCACACAGAGAGGAGTATCAAATTATATTAATTTAATATTTAAATAAGAATATGATTCACATGTTATAAAGACACAAGTTAAAAATTAAATTAAAATAAATAAATTTTTAAGTTATGTCTCTAAGACAAATTAGTATTACTCTTTAAACAATATTACACAATTTAATAATACTTCAAAAAATACAATTTTACAAAAACGTATAACTGGGTTGAGAGTTCATATCATACTTCTTAAAACAAAGATGTTGCTAAATTTTATGGGATTAAATCATATATTAAATTATTTTATATTTTAAATTTGTCGAGTTCTTATAATGATCGAAAGATTTTAAACTTTAAGTAAGTTTTGCAAATATATATATATATATATATATATATATATATATATATATATATATATATATATATATATATATAATTTAATTAAGATATATCCCATTAACTTATAAGTTATTGGATCAAGATATATTCTCAAATACATGACTCATAAGATATATATTTTCTCAAAATTCTTTCAAAACTCATCTTAATCTCAAAATTCTTTCAAAACTCAGGTTAGCGTATTATATTGGAGCAACTGAATAATCACAACACATCCAAAAATTAAATTTACTTATATGAGACATATTAGGTTATTAACCTAAAAAATTTGTAAGTTAAGTGAAAAATCATCTTATATTAACTTGTTGGCTTAATGCGAATAAATATCTTCATATTCATATTTTGTGTCTTTCAAATAACTAATTTAGAATTTACGATCTCACTAGTATAAGACATACAATTAACTTTAGATGTCTAAAGAATGGACGTTCAAGGCTATTTTATTATGAGCATATGCTACCAGAGGTTCAATATCAATTTTAATAATATAGGTGATACTTATCCAAAAAAAAGTTATGAAAAAAAAAATCAAAAATTGAGATATTAGTATGAGAATACAATTTCACAAATTTCTGATTGTGAGTAGACAATAAACATTTAAGCTTAAATGTACTTTTGGTCTTCTTGTTTGAACATTTTAAACAATTGGTCCCTTATTACAAAATCAAGAATTTTAGTCCCTTAATTTTGATGGTTTTTGGATTTTTGTAGTCCCCTCCAATTTTACATAGGTGACAATGATGATTAAAATAAAAAAATATTTTTAATTACATGTCATTGATGACTATGATATTTTAATATTTAATAATATTTTTAACTAATTTAATATTTTAAATAATTTTTTAAAGAATTAATAACTTAAATTGATATTTAATTAATTAAAATTTTGGAAAATTATCTAGGACCTAAAGTTCATTTCATTGCAAGATATATTTAACTGTCAAATGTCCATGTGATGTGGATATTTGCAAATAATTGGTTTTGTAATATCGGGATCAATGGTTTAAAATGTCCAAACAAGAGGATCAAAAGTGCATTTAAGCCAAACATTTATATGACATTTTAGTCGATGCAATAATTAATGTCATGAAAAACTCAATTTATCAAAATTTTAATTTTCTTTAAAAACATACAAATTTTACTGTATTAAAGAAACATCTGGTTTTGTAAACGTCAGGTTTACAATAATATCCGTGTTTTAATTGTTCTAATCAATTTCAATAAATAGTAAAAATATAATTGAAATTCGTTGTTGTCAAAATAAAATAGATATTTTAAATAGATGATTTTTTAATCATGTATATATCAACTGCTATTCTTCATATACAAAACTATTTTGAAACACAATTGTTCTTTGATAAATAAAACATCATAAACCATACATACATATTTTTATCTGATTTAATTATTATAAATTAAATCTAAAAAAAATTAAAAAAAAATGTATTTATTAATAAATAAACAAATAAAAAATATCATAAATAAATTTCAATAGAATAATATAAGAAATAAATAAGAATCACGAAAAATAAAAACATAAAAGTATGTATAGAAATAATATAATTCAATAGAAACTATTCAACCATGTTGTTAAATTTTCTTACTCTTTTAATAAAATGATATTCTTATGATGTTTATATACATCTAAATATATAAAAAAATTAAATAAAATATAAATATGTAAGATAATATCAAATTATTAAATTTATCATACTTAAAAACAATAAATACATTAAATCGATCATTGGTCTTTATCTTGCCATAAATAATAATTTCAATAGCCATTAAAATAATAATTTCTTAACAAACTATTCTTTACATAATCCTTTGGATGCTCTATAATTTTTTTTTAAAATAGGTCAGAAATTTTCACATCAATAAAGAAAAATAATTCTTTAAACAATCCCCTGAGATATTTTAACATTATGCATGACAATTGTTATAAAATTCGGTAAAATTAAATGGATCCAGGACTGAATCGTGATTGAGAATCACTTTCCTTAAAAGTATTTCAAGCACTCTTTTATTATGTCTTAGAGTTGGAAAATGCAAGAACACTCAGGATAATATCAGCCTTAATTTCGAGTTTGTACAAGACAAGTGAAGAACCCGAAATGCAAGGAAGGTTTTTCTGGAATTTGGAAGAGAAATACGTTTTTTAGTTCTTGTGTTATTTTTCTGAATAGAATCATATATTTATAGGAGATATGGATGTTGTTTCAAAAGTTTGCAACCTTTGATGAAACAACATCATTTCACCATAAAACACAATGTTTCATGTATGACACTATTTCATGAAAAGATATGAAAATTGAATTCAAAATTCAAACAAAACAATAACTAAATTAACTCTTTTGTCACACTATTAAGTCACACTTTCTATGTGGGACTTAAAGCAAAGCATTAAATGCTATTTAACTCTTTTGTCATTTTGGAACTAATATTGCAAAACAATTTCCAACAATCCCCCACTAGTTCTAATAATGACAAAAATCATTCCAGATAGTGAAATATAAAAAGTGTTAATACAGTTAGGTATCTTTCGATTTTAAACTTAACCTTAGTGAGGATAATGCAAAGTTTAATCGGAATGTTTGGTAGCAAAGCTTTTAAACCATTAATCCATGGGATCGGACCGGCGTTACCTTACACACACTCTTTAAAGGTTCTTCCTTTACATATCTCGCTTAGCACTTATTTATGGCCATATGCTATCCTTTTCATGAATTTTTCATGAGAGAAACTCCAACTCTCACTTTGAGACGGCACCATCTCAAAATTCACATAGGTGAGGTTCATATAGCATCCTTTCCAATAGATACTCTTCTTCGTTAATGAACTTCATTAAGAGGTTTTGGAAACCTCAACCCTCAATTCAACACAGTCAACCTTATTTCCCAAATTCTTGACTTACATCCAATTCAACGACTTGTTGTTACCCATTGAATCTTGAAGTTATGTTTTGTTAACATAAGATTGGGTTGCTGCCGCTGTCGGAACTTTTATTTAAGGAGTTTCAACCCCATTCCTCTCGAGGTTGTTCGTACTAAGTCTCTGGCCAGTGGCTTAGTAAACGGATCTGCTAAGTTATAGCATGTTCGTATGTAGGTGAGTGAAATGATTCCATCCTTAATCAATTTTCTTACGAACGAATGTCTAAGTCCTATATGTCTAGACTTTCCATTATAAACTTCGCTGAATGCTCTTGCTAATGTGGCTTGGCTATCGCAATGTATCATCACTTTTGAGACATTGTCTTTAGCCAATGGAACTTCCAACAGAAGATCCCTCAACCATTCCGCTTCTTGACCGGCGGAAGCGAGAGCCACGAACTCTGATTCCATGGTCGAAAGTGTAATGCATGTTTGTTTCTTGCTCTTCCAAGAAATTGCTCCACCAACAAGTGTAAATATCCATCCAGTTGTAGATTTATGGTCTCCAATATTAGATATCCAACTCGCATCAGTGTATCCTTCTAATATGGCAGGGAACCTTCCATAGTGAAGACCAAGGTCCTTGGTTTTCAATAGATAGCCAAAAATCCTTGTAATTGCCTTCCAATGTTCATTACTTGGATTACTAGTAAATCGACTCATTTTACTAACTGCAAATGATATGTCGGGTCTGGTACATTGCATTAGGTACATTAGACACCCTATTGCACTTGCATATTCCAATTGAGCCACTGATCTTCCATTATTCTTTTGAAGTTTGTTGGCATGATCAAATGGAGTGGTTACTTCCTTAAAGTTTAGATGTTTAAACTTATCAAGCATTTTCTCAATATAGTGGGTTTGACTAAGTTCATAACCCCCACTATTTCGCTTAACCTTGATCCCTAAAATTGTGTCAACAAGTCCAAGATCTTTCATCTTGAAAGTGGATGTTAGAAACTTCTTTGTTTCTAAGATTCCTTTTAAATCATTACTAATGATCAACATATCGTCGACATAGAGACAAAGGAATATTACAGTGGTTTTGCAGGTCTTTGTGTATAAACACTTGTCACAAGAATTAGGAATAAATCCATTTGAGAGTATTACAGGGTCAAATTTTTGATGCCACTGTTTTGGTGCTTGTTTTAGTCCGTATAAGGATTTGACAAGTTTACACACCTTTTGTTCATTTCCAGGAAGCAGGTAGCCTTCCGGTTGTTCCATGTAGATTTCCTCATCGAGATCTCCATTTAGGAACGCTGTTTTAACATCCATCTGATGGATTATAAGATCATTCAAAGATGCTAAGCCAAACAACAATCTAATAGTAGTTGTTCTTGCTACTGGTGCGTATGTGTCGAAGTAATCTATGCCTTCTTTCTGTCTAAATCCTTTTGCCACTAATCTGGATTTATAAGTGTTTAGAGTACCATCGCTATGGTATTTCTTCTTAAACACCCACTTGCATCCAATGGGCATTGATCCCTTAGGTAAGTCAACAAGTTCCCAAGTGTGGTTTGATACAATTGAATCCATTTCATCTTGGATAGCATCTTTCCAAAAAGTCGAGTCCCTTGAAGTTATTGCTTCCTTATAAGTTTTTGGATCATCTTCCACTTGAAGAATAATCGGAATACGTTGAACAAAGTTCTTACAATTTCCCTCAACAAGATAAAAGGAAATAGATTGAGAATCAATCTCATCTGGTCCTAGATTCTTTGTTTTCCGAATTCTCTTGCCTATCCTAGGCTCGGGTTGTGGTTCAATGATTATAGGAGTGCCTTCAGTTTGTATTTCTACAATCCGAGAAGAGTTATCTTCATGAGATTCTTTATTAGTGGCCGACTCTGATCCTTTATCCTTTGTGATAAGGTTTTCAAAGAATTCTACATCCCGGGATTCAACAATTACATTAGATTCTAGATTTAAGAGTCTATATGCTTTACTGTGTTGTGCATATCCTATAAAAGCACATCTTATTCCTCGAGGACCCAACTTGGTTCTTCTAGGGTCCATGTTTTTGTAGTATGCCACACACCCCCACACTTTAAAGTAACCGATATTTGGCGCTCTGCCTTTCCATGACTCATATGGAGATATACCAGTTTTCTTTAACGGAATTCTATTGATTATATGACAGGCGGACAATAATGCCTCACCCCACAAGTTAAGGGGTAATTTAGAATGCATCAACATGACATTCATCATCTCTTGATATGTTCGATTCTTTCTTTTTGCCATGCCATTTTGTTGCGGTGTTCGTGGTGCCGAACATTCATGTATTATACCGTGCTCTTCACAGAATGCATCAAATTCAATTGAAAAGTATTCGCCGCCCCTATCACTTCTAAGGACCTTTATACTTTTATTTAATTGATTTTCGACTTCTGCTTTATAAGTCTTAAAGGCATTAAATGCATCATCTTTATGCTTTAAGAGATATACATGAGTGTATCTAGAGGAATCGTCTATGAATGTAATAAAGTATCTATTCCCTCCACGTGTCAACATGCCATTAAATTCGCACAAATCTGAGTGCACAAGATCAAGTAATTTCGTTTTCCTTTCAACACTTTTGAAAGGCTTCTTAATCATTTTTTATTCAACACATAATTCACATTTTTTGAAATCCTTTATATTACATGAAATTAGTCCAGATTTAATTAGTCTCTTCATAGAACTAATACCACAATGTGCTAATCTATTATGCCATAAAGAAACGGAATCAAGCATGTAAGCGGAATTAGAAATTTTATTAATAATATTATCATTAGTACATAGTTTGATCATTCCCTCTGCGGAATATCCTTTTCCAATGAATACACCATTACGGGTCAAAATAAGTTTGCCCGATTCATATACAGATTTAATACCCGGTTTTCCCAATAAATCCCCACTAACAAGATTCCTATTCATGTCTGGAACATGAAGCACATTTACAAGTGTAACTTTCTTTCCAGAAGTGAAGTTAAGTTCGACCGAACCGGTTCCAACAACTTTAGAGCGGACTTTATTTCCCATTTGTACCTCTTGTCCATCAATTGCTTCAGAATAGGTTTTGAATGCAGCCTTGTCATAAGTAACATGCACCGTAGCACAAGTGTCATACCACCAACCTTGAACTTTTCCTTTGATTGCCATAATTTCGCTCACTGTAGCAATTATGTCATCATCTGATCGAATTGCATTGATCTCATTTTTTGCTTTATTTTGTCTGCAATCTCGAGCATAGTGTCCAGGTTTACCGCATACGAAACATCCGTTCTTTGGACCTTTATGACCGCCAGAGTTCTTGAACTTGTTATGTTCTTTCTTTGGTCCAAGATGACTCTTCATGCCATCATGTCTCTTCTTTCCCTTGTTGGTCACAGCGTTTGTTTTGAAATGAGTAGGGGGTTCTGATTTCTCCCTCTCCTTCGATTCCTCCTCGATTCGAAGATGTTTCTGAATTTTCTCCAAGGAGAAGTCCTCGGAACTGTGCAACAATTTCTTTCGGTAGCCTTTCCATGAAGGTGGTAATTTTGCAATAATTGCACCGACTTGGAAGGTCTCAGGGATGTCTATTTTTACTGCCTTTATTTTATTGACCAGAACTTGCAATTCATGCACTTGGGGAAGAATGGGCTTAGAATCTAAGAATTTAAAATCGAAATATTTAGATATTAAGAACTTCTTCGTACCTTCCTCTTCAGCCTTGAACTTGAATTCTAGTGCCTTCCATATTTCTGTTGCCGATGGATTGTCTGTGTAGAGGTCGTAGAGACGATCAGATAAAGTATTCAGAATGTGTCCACGGCAAAGCAGTTCGTCCTCCTTGCGTTTCTTGCGCTCCTTCTTGAGTTCTTCCGAATCATTTTCTGTTGGTTCAGGTATTGGTTGTAGGTCGGGATCAAGAACATAGTGAACCTTCAGGGCAGTCAATAGGAATGTCATCTTGTCTTGCCATCTTGTGTAATTTGTTCCATCAAATCGATCTAACTTGACAAGATCCTGGTTCATCACTTTGATGCTTGAAACAGCAGCGTCTGAAGCCATTATGTTACTAATACTTTTAAGATTGTTAGAAAATTCGGTAAAATTAAATGGATCCAGGACTGAATCGTGATTGAGAATCACTTTCCTTAAAAGTATTTCAAGCACTCTTTTATTATGTCTTAGAGTTGGAAAATGCAAGAACACTCAGGATAATATCAGCCTTAATTTCGAGTTTGCACAAGACAAGTGAAGAACCCGAAATGCAAGGAAGGTTTTTCTGGAATTTTGGAAGAGAAATACGTTTTTAGTTCTTATGTTATTTTTCTGAATAGAATCATATATTTATAGGAGATATGGATGTTGTTTCAAAAGTTTGCAACATTTGATGAAACAACACCATTTCACCATAAAACACAATGTTTCATGTATGACACTATTTCATGAAAAGATATGAAAATTGAATTCAAAATTCAAACAAAACAATAACTAAATTAACTCTTTTGTCACACTATTAAGTCACACTTTCTATGTGGGACTTAAAGCAAAGCATTAAATGCTATTTAACTCTTTTGTCATTTTGGAACTAATATTGCAAAACAATTTCCAACAACAATACTTATGGAATGCATGTTATTCATGCAATGCAATCCTCCAGGGATGCATGAAAATCACATCACATTTGATATTTTCATAAAATTTGATCGATGATTCTTTGAGCAATCCTTCAGAGATGTTTTAATATTAAATTTTAAGTCTTTTGTGAATTATATATCACAAATAGTTTCATAAATGAAGATTAACATATCAAGATTTTCATAATCATACATGGATGCTTAAATATGGATTCTTCAAGAATTCATCGATAATAGACAACCTTAAAAATATAATTGTGTTAACTAAATAAAATATTAAATTTCTCGTGTTAATAACATGTTATGAAATAATAAAAAAAAGAAAATATTAGAGAGGAAAGAATAAAGATTTGCATATAATTCTTCTCAAATATTTCATTTACATTGTCGTATAAGTCCTATTTATAGGACATACATCTAAGTTGCAACAACATGAATAGTACCGAATACCGATATCAATTAAATTTAATTATAGAATTAAAGTATATTAAATTATTAAAAAATCCATATTAAATATTATTTATAATAATATAAAGTTAATCTATTTAATAATTTTTTATTTTAATAATTGAATTTATAATATTAATTATTTATAATGAGCTATTTAGTGGGATAATTCACATTGTTCCTAAAATTAATATATATGCACAGAGAGTATCAAATTACACTAATTTAATATTCAAATAAGAATATGATTAACATGTCCTAAGGAGACAAGTTAAGAACTAAATTAAACTAAATTAAAAAGACGTTGTTTTAGAATTTGTGCATTTACTTTTAATAAAAAAATTAAATTAATTATTTAATTATTTTTTAATACAACTTTTTATAAGTGGATTTTTAAGTTGTGTCCTAAGACACAAATTAACATTATTCTTTAAACAATTTACACAATTTAATAACATTAAAAGAAACACAATTTTACAAAACTTATCATTGGATTGAGAGTCTATATCATACAATTAATTATTTCAAAACAAAGATGTTGCTAATTTTATGGGATTAAATCATATATTAAATTATTTTATATTTTAATCTTGACGAGTTCTTAAAATGAACAAAAGATTCTAAACTTTAATAAAGTTTTGCAAATATATATGTGTGATATAAAATTTAAATTAAACAGTAAGTTTTATAATTGATTTTGCTTAAAAAAACAGAAAGATTGATTAACTACGAAAAAAAAGGGGAGGAGAGAGGTATTTTGGAATACCTCAAAATTTTCTTCTTCTTCTTGCCAAGTTTCAAACCGAGTTGGACATAGTCAATTTTAAACAATTAACCAATTGGCCTCGAGAAACAGGCGATTAGAACTTTTAAATAATTATATTTAACTATAAATTTGTTTTGCTTTTAAATAATTGTATTCCGCTAGTCTTTTACTATGTCAAGGGCTATTGTCATTACGTTGATGGTAATGATTGAAATAAATTAAAATATTAAAGTTAAAAATATCTAATATTTTAATAAAAATTAAGGTATGTCAGAAATTTTTTAAAATAAAATAGTAGTTGATTATGTAAATGTTGAAAATTTTATTATATCAAAATGTTCAATAAAACCATTAAATTAAATAATTATCTTATAATACCTAAGTTATATAACAAATGAGTACATATATAAAATAAAATATATGATATTTTAATCTATAAAATATAAGAATATTTGTATTCAAGGCAAAAAGTCTCTACATATTAACAACGTTTGTTCTGAAACAGAAAGATAAATGAATGACAAATACTCGTTGGCACGTTGTTTTTCTTTAACATGAACTTTATATATATGTCTTAAACACATTTCCGAACCAAAATCAGAAAATGGTATAGATTTAGAATGGAGTTCCGGGACTATGGAGTGAGCTTTCAGAACCACAATTTTGTTGGGTCAGCATGAAGAGCAATTACATTAGGTCAAGAGCAACACATAAGTGAGAGACACCATATATTCACCCAAAATCTTAAGGTGATAGGTGTATGGGTTCTCTCACTTATAAAATGTTCAACCTCCAATTTTTTAAGCAATGTGGGTTTCCAATTCATACTTGTACACAACAATCTCCCCCCTCAAGTGTGAGTAGAATCATTGTGCTCCTCCTTAAGCGGAGACTCTTTCATCCATATACACTTGTATCGTCATTGCAGACACTACAACGAAACATGTCACTTGACCATCACATTGTCAGGAAGACTTTCAATACAAGGAGCTGGTCCCTTAATTGAACCATCGACTTTAATACCACTGTTGGGTCATTATGAGGGGCATCCACATTGGATTAAGAGCATCACACAAGTGAGAGAAACACCACATATTTATCCAAAACCTTAAGGTGGTAGGTGTATGGGTGCTCTCACTTATAAAATGTGTAACCTCCACTTTTCTAAGCAATGTGAAACTTCCAACTCACACTTGTACACAACAAATTCACCCTTTCCTCTTGTGCTTGGAGTCAATTGTTCAACAAGTGGCATTAGAGTATAACTCATGTTAAAGACTAATCGTCTCAGAAAGAAATGACTTGATGTTATTAACTAAGAAAACTTCCATCCGTTAATGGAGAAGGGTATGTTTTATGGAAAAAGAAGATAAAGTTCTTCATCAGAGGTATAAATTGTGGTATTTGGAAGGTTGTGAAGGGAGGTTCATTTGTTCCTACACACGAAGTTAATGGTATTGTAGTGAACAAACCTAAAAAGGATTGGACCAAAGATGATAAAGAAAATGTACAACGCAATTCGAAGGCAAAAACTATCATCACTACTGCTTTCAATCTTGGTGAGTTTTTGTGAGTTTATCACTACGAGTCTGCAAAAGAAATGTGGGACATCCTCCAAAGTACCCATGAAGGAACTACTAAGGTAAAAATAGGGAAAGGTTGGACACATTAACTCACGAGTATGAAAATTTTAGAATGAAACCTGAAGATAACATAAATCAAATGCAAACACGGTTTACTCAAATCATGAGTCATATGTGCACTACTACAAAAAAATGGATTTGACAACGGACGCGAAAGGGCTTTAACTTTGGTTACCTAGGCGAGGTAACAAAGGGCATCATGAAAACTTTCCATTTTACCCCTCAGTTTTGAAATAACCGAGGGGTAAAATGTTCTTCACATCAGTTTGATCCCCAACTTCTGCATTTTTATTACTTTCAAAACTGGATGGCGCGCCCCCCATTACCTCTCGGTTATTTGAGAAACCGGGGTAATAAACTAGCACTATTACCTCATTTTAAAATAATAACCAATGGGAAAACATTGATATTTATTATTTATTTATTTATTATTTTCTATATTTTGGTTTTAACCTGTATTACAAAATCATATTCTGGTCATTTCTGAAATAGAAACATTATTACAGAACCACATTTTGGCCATTTCAGAAACATGTACTTTGTACATTTCCCCATTTCTCAAACATAACCATTGTATCATAAATATTCATGGTTTACACCATTTGTAAAGCCAAAATGACACATGTACACCTTATAGTTTTGCAACAAATTAAAACTAAAATGCAATAACCATTTCCAAATGATAAACCAACAAAAGCAATAATCCAAATGCAAAGTCTTGTAGGCCATCTAAAATTTCTCTTACGTGATTTGTTAATGGTTGTTAAGCACCTATAATTTGAACCAAATTTGAAACCAATTAAGATCATCAACAACAAAAATATTAAATATTTAGTAAAACATAATATAAGTGATATAAAACATTTACTTACTAGTTTTCTCATATACCTGTCGTGGCGCGAAAAATATAGAGTCGCCACCAAATTTTATTTACTCCAAAGGAAATGGAAAATGGCGATAAAACCCCAATGATAATGGTATTCGCAACCAAGAGTGAATTCGAAAGTCGGTTATGGAAGGGGAATATATTAACACCCCTCACATCCATCATACTTGATGGAAACCACCTGCTTGTATCAATGCGTATGAATGTTGTTTATGTGAATGTTGCTTACTATCGGGAAATGAGGTCAGATGAGATGGGAAGAGAAAATAAGTTTTAAGTTAATGTGCTCGCCAAGGATTTGGACCCTTGTGCCCATGTACCCTCATACGTGCAATGAAGAACTCAGAGCTCTGTAGTTCTGGTCACAAACAAAGTATTTGTTTGGTTGTTTTTATTAACAATGTTGACGTTCACATGCTATTGTTCACCTGCTTGTATTCTCGAGCATGGGAGAGTTAAGTATTTGTTTGTTTGTGCTAGAATGGATGCGCTTGGATCATATTCTAGCAGTTAAATATTACTTTCTCACGCATGGAGGCTTAAGTGTTGTTCACGGTAGAACGAAAGTAACACTCCCTTTTTGAAAAGGTTTGAAAGATGCCCTAAGGCAGAAAATTAATTTGATTGGTTGGGTTGATTTTAGTACGGAGACAAATATCAGACCCTTGGTTAGGTACGGTCAACAGTCCAAATACTTGAGAGTTTTTAGGACAATGGTATCCTAACTACTCTTTTTTATCCAAAAGAGATTTGAATTGTAAAAGAGTTTGGCAAGTTTAATCGTTGGTACTTATAGGGAGACAAGTATCTCACCCTTGACTAAGTACGACCAATAATAAAAATACTCGGGAGTGGAGAAGAAAAAGGTATCCTAACTACCTTTTTCCTCCCTCATAACACCTAGATTGAACCTATTTTAATCATTAGATGTTTTGAGGAGGAAGTCAAGTGTCGGGTCCCCAGGCTAGGTACGACCGACAACCCAAGTACTTGAATGTTGCGTACAAGCACGTACACCCCATTTTTGCATTCTGATTTATTGAGAAATTATTTTGAAAAAGGTACTTGACGTTGGATCAAGTGTTTGACATTTATTGTGAAAAAATGTGTGTGAAGAATGGAGGTAGAAATAAATTGAGATTGAGAAGAGAATGGAGAATGGAATGGATAAGAGATATTTGATGTTGGATCAAGTACTCGCGTTGCTATGAAGTGAGTTTGATTTGGAAAACACTTAACATTGGATAAAGTATGCCTTTTTTTTTGAAAAGTTTTATTTTTATCATTTGATTTTATCTTTTTTTTAGTTAGCATGCATGAGAAACTATAAAAGGGAAATAAACCAAAGCTATTACACTTGCATGGGATTGTGAGACATATAACCCATAATGGGGGGATGGAACCATACAATACAAAGTAAGGAATGGAAATTAAACAAGTTACAAACCAAGCATCATGTCTAAAACAATCAAGTGGTATGGTGTCTGTAGCGGTGAATTCATGACCATCAAGCTATAGATAAACTTGACGTCAATAAAACCAGAGTCGTCACCGCATTTTTATTGTTTCCAAAGGAAATGGGAAAAAGTACGAACAAAACGCAAAGATAATAAGTTTTCAAATCAAAACTAATAAAATGTCAGAGATTACAGGTAAGGGGGTTAGCTACACACACGGAAGGTGTTAGCACCCAAAGTGTCCTAGGTACTCCTAGGGAGCCCTTTTTGTGTGCAAGTGTTTTGGTCTAAATTATGTTTGATAAAATATAGAATAGGGGATAAGAAAAGAATTCATTAATTATGTTTTTGTGTTTGACAAGACCTTCGGTCTTATGTCTACGTACCAACATAAAAATGAGGGATCAAAACCTCGTAGTTCGTGGTAAAAATTTCAAAAGAAATTGGTGAATTGATTTTAACAAAAAAAGTTTATCAGAGAAGGCACAAAAGGCCAAAAACTTGAATGGGGTTGTTAGTTCTTTTTGTATTTTTGAAATTGAAGTCAATATGGTTAAGTTCATTCACAAGTTTGATTAAGAAAAAGTTTGAAAATTCATCGGCATAAGGCCAAAGTTTCTAATCATTAAAATATGTCTAAGTTAGAAAACAGAAACAAAGTTTTTGAAAAGAGGGAGAGATTTTGAAATTTAAGAAGTGGGAGGAGATGAAGAGATTATCCTAGAAAAAAATTAAAAGTTGAGAGTTGAAAAGATCTGACCAATGGGATGCAATTCAACAGACAAGAATGTCATATAGAAACCCATTTTCCTCTGGACTTTAGAAAGCAACAAGCATACAGAATTATCCAAGAAAACCATATGAAAACCAAGGCATCAAATAAAAATAGCCATAATATCCAAGCAAGCAACCCAATAGCTAGCAGTCTTCAATGTCTTCCAATATATCAGATGAAAAATATCCCTTGGTCAACTCAGAATAATCATCAGACATCAACAATAATAACAAGATAATAATTAAGCACAAAGACAAAGTGACAGATGAATCAAGGTCATTCAAGGTCTTGCATCAGATGAAACGCATGGTCAAGGATAACTCGGTCACAGATAGTGGCATTGGCCAAGTCCTGAAAGCATAGGGAAGTTACCTATCCTAAGTCCAAAAGTTCAGATCAAGTCCCAAAGTCCACCAAGATATTTTTTAAGGTTTTTGTTGTTATTAAGTGTTTTAAGGTCCTAAGACCACAAACAAAATCAAAACAAGCAAACAATATATACAATCACAAGATATGGCTCAAGTGAGCAAAGTGAAAAAAAGGACTGAAACATAAACAAATTGCATGAAATGTAAATGACAGATAAATGATAAAGTACTAAAATTTAAAGTGCATTAAATAAATGACTTGAAAGTAAAGCAACATTAATAAAGTGTTAGTCAAATGTTAGTGAATAGTTTGAATTTATTAAGCCATTCTTTGGAGAATACTCAACCATTCATTCACAAGTATGAATTCTTGAACCAAGACATCATCCATGAGAAGGGATCCAACTTGGATAAATTAAGAAGTATGTCATTAGCTCTCATGAAAGGAAAAAAGGTCAAGTCTTCACACAATGCCATGAAGAATGAGAGACTTACAATCTCACTTACAAGAATGATATGCCTTTTTGGTCAAATTTAGCTCTATGTTAAGCAATCGTAATTAGACTTATGTAGAACTCATGACTATCTGAGGTCGGGCAATAAAAATATAGGTGTTAATGCATGTTAGAGATTTGGTACAAAGAACCAAACTCCTAAAACATATCACACACTAAAAAAGGGGAGGGACATATCTCAGTCAGGCTCATGTTGATTCATCTGACACAAGGTCATTAATGAATCAACTAGCATTAGACATGAAGAGAATTCATTGGTCAATGATGGATTGAGGAAGAATAGAGATGAAGATGAAAGGGGGGGGGGGGGGGGGAAGTAGAAACCCAAATTGATCATAGGAGGAATTTCATCTGATTAATATTATCCATTCATTTTGAGAGATGAAATGTACATTTTATCAATCCCCTAAATCCAATAGTATTAGTCAAACAAAAGTCAAATCAACCACGATCAAGGCCAAACAGAAAGTCAAACATCACAAGACCATAAAAATGAGTCAACATAATTCTCAAACAATTATTAAATTACAAATCAAATTAAAAATGAGTTAAAATGCATTTTAAAATGGACAAAACCTCAAATCCCTTCAAAACACCAAATAAATGTCCAAGGGATTTATCCTAGATCAAACAAGGCCAAATGACCTTAGACAAAAAATTTCATAATTTTCTGAAAGTCAGAAGTACTTTAAAAATATTTGAAACAAGTTAAAAATAATTTAATTAATGAAAAATATAAAAATTAATCCAAAAAATTATTTTAATTCAAAATATGGAATAGAAAATATTTAAAGATTTTTGGTGAAAGTCCCATATTTTTTGGATTAAAAATGAAATTAATATGAAATAAACAAAATAAATAGATTAAATGGAAAATCAGAAATTAAAAAGAAAATAGAAAAAAAAGGGTCATCAGATCTCCCTCATTAATTGAGGTGACATATCTGATGGCTAAGCACGCGCGTTCCATACCGGTCCTTAGTCAACGCATCATATGTAACACCCTTCTAAAATACCCCAACAATTAATTAAATAACAAAACATAAATCAGAGTAAATATGCAATTCAAGGGTGTCACACTTGACACTTCACACCATTTCCCAAAATATCCTGTCATGCTCATTTATTTAATCAAAATAAAACATTTGCATAATACGCAGCGGATAAAAACTAACAACATTCAAACCATGTAACACATTACATGTAAAGTTGTTCAACAACCAAATGAAAACATAGTAAAACATCCCATCCCGATGTTACATCTACCAGAGCATGACCCACTAAGGAACTACACTAGACTCCAAGGACTAGCTTCTACTCAATCACTGCTCGTTACCTGAAACATAGTTGTAAGGGTGAGTTCCTCAATCGATATAATAAGCATTATAAAATATCATGTAATGCTAAGTAATTTAACACATTCCTCCCCCTAATCAGAACATACATTCAGCAACGGCAACATCAACTCAACACAAACACAAAACACACGTATAATATTGGAATACATCCATTTATATTATACGCCATACATACATACATTATGCAATGAGACTCCATGCATGCGGTACCGACCATTCGTGAACATATAGTTCAACCTCACCGATCAAATCCAGATACGGCTACCAAGCTCACTAGTCCCACTCATTTGAGACCTAGTGACTCACTCACTAATTCCTCACCATGGGAATTAGCTACCACCCCAAGGGCTATGATATGCACGCTAATCACCTAGCATGCAAACATCAACAACAATTCCACAATAATTCACTCACTAATTCCTCACCATGGGAATTAGCTACCACCATAAAGGCCATAATATGCACGCTAAATCAACTAGCATGCAAACATCAACAATCCACAATGGACATATGCTCACACTCTAAGCCATAAAACAGTTCATTCCACAATTGCATACATAATACATCATCAGCATATTATCACAAAATCATATCATGTCATGCCAATTAATAATCACAATATTAGCACACTCTACTAATACCTACACTGCTCAAAACAACGGGAAACGATCCCTACTATATCATACATCAGCTAATTTACATTACTCAGCTGAACAACCAAAAACTGCACAACAACAGCACAGAAAAATTACAATTCTGCCCATACGCGTATTGCCTAGTCCCATACGCGTATGGCTCATTTCTCAGCCAATCCCATACGCGTATTACCTGCCTCATACGCGTATGCTATGCGTACCACATCCTCATACGCGTACCAACAGAGACAAAACCACATTCAAAACATCATCTTCCTCATCCATACGCGTACCACTCACAGAATACGCGTAATGCACGTGTATGGCGCGTATCAGCGCCTATTTCCTCCCTACCAGGCCATCTCATACGCGTATTGCCTAGTGCCATACGCGTATAACCAGAAACAACATTTCCAGATCTGCTATGGGTTTTCTCTGCTACGTGATTTCTCAGATCCAACCTCCCACAGTCCAATTTTACACAGTGTTCGTTCATATCATCTAACACGAATCATACCCTATTCAATTTCACAAATTCTAACATTATTCCATCTAATTCTTACGAATTTCTCCAATTATAACCCATATTTCGTTCATCCAATATTTCACAAATTTCAGCATACATCATTCTAATCAGAGTCGATTCAATGGTTTATCACTACCCATTACATGTTAACCTATAATACCCATTAACCGACGATAAACCCCCCCTTACCTGAGTTAATCCGGCAATCCTTTAGCTTCGAGCTCTTCCTCTCTTCAACCCTTGTTCTCTGGCTCTTTGCCCTTTTCCACTTTAGAGTCGTTTTTCTGTATTCACGTGAAAACTCTCTTTTACCAAATGAGACCTTTTCTAATTCCAACTTTTATTCCAATAATAATAATAATAATAATAATAATCCAATAATAATAATCCAATTATTTAATTAAATTAATAAACATACTATTAATTTAAATTAAATAATTATCCTTATTTCATCGGGGTGTTACAACTCCCCCCCACTAAAAGAGTTTTCGTCCTCGAAAACATACCTCAAGTGAATAACTCCGGATAAGACTCCTTCATTTGACTCTCAAGTTCCCAAGTCACATTGCCACCTGCTGGTCCTCCCCAAGCTACCTTTACCAAAACAATCTCTTTACCCCGCAACCGCTTCAACTCTCGATCCTCGATCCTCATAGGTGATGTTTCAACAGTCAGGTTATCTCTCACCTGTACATCATCTACTTGGACCACATGCGATGGATCAGGAATGTACCTCCTCAACTGAGACACATGAAAAACCTCATGCAAATTTGCAAGTGACGGCGGTAAAGCGATACGATAGGCTACCTCCCTTATCCTCTCCAAAATCTGATAAGGACCAATAAATCGAGGTGTCAACTTCTTCGACTTCAAAGCTCGACCAACCCCAGTTATCGGAGTAACATGAAGAAACACATGATCTCCCTCTTGAAACTCAAGTGACTTCCTCCTCTTGTCGTGATAACTCTTCTGACGACTCTGAGCAATCCTCATCTTCTCTTGAATCATCTTAATCTTTTCCGTAGTTTGTTGAACAATCTCCGGTCCAACCACAGCACTCTCACCGGACTCATACCAACATAAAGGTGTCCGACATCTCCTACCATACAAAGCTTCAAACGGTGCCATACCAATGCTCGAATGAAAACTATTGTTGTAGGTAAACTCAATCAAAGGTAAATAACAATCCCAAGCACCTCCCTTTTCCAAAACACAAGCCCTCAAAAGATCCTCCAGTGACTGAATCGTCCTCTCAGTCTGACCATCAGTCTGCGGATGATATGCAGAACTCAATCTCAGCTTAGTTCCCAAAGCCCTCTGCAAACCTTCCCAGAACTTCGATGTAAATCTAGGATCTCTGTCCGAAACAATACTCGACGGAATACCATGCAAACTTACAATCTTCTCAATATACAACTCAGCTAATCTCTCTAACGGATAATCCATTCTGATCGGAATGAAATGAGCCGATTTTGTCAATCTGTCAACAATCACCCAAATAGCTTTAAAATTCTTAATTGTCCTCGGTAAACCAGAAACAAAATCCATACTGATACTATCCCACTTCCACTCTGGAATAGCCAACGGTTGCATTAGCCCAGACGGCTTCTGATGCTCAATCTTTGACTTCTGACAAGTCAAACAAGAATAAACAAAACTCGCAATTTCTCTTTTCATTCCCGGCCACCAAAATAACTTTTTCAAATCATGATACATCTTCGTAGCCCCAGGATGAATACTCAGGCCACTACGATGTCCTCCCTCAAGAATACTCTTCTTAAGTTCGGTAACATCCGGAATACACACCCGATTACCAAATTTCAAAACACCATTCTCATCAACTCTGAATTCACCACCTTGACCTTGATTCACTAGAGTCAACTTATCAACCAAAAGCACATCGGATTTCTGACCCTCTCTAATCTCATCCAGAATACCACTCGTTAACTTCAACATTCCCAATTTAACACTATTGTGAGTACTCTCACACACCAAACTCAAGTCTCTAAACTGCTCAATTAAATCCAATTCCTTAACCATTAACATAGACATATGCAATGATTTCCGACTCAATGCATCAGCCACTACGTTTGCTTTACCCGGATGGTAATTCAAACCAAAGTCATAATCCTTCAGAAACTCTAACCATCTCCTCTGTCTCATATTCAGCTCTTTCTGATCAAACAAATACGTTAAACTTTTATGGTCACTGAAAACTTCAAATCTTGACCCGTACAAGTAATGCCTCCATAACTTCAGAACAAATACCACAGCTGCCAACTCTAAATCGTGCGTCGGATAGTTCCTCTCATGAACCTTCAGTTGTCTCGAAGCATAGGCTACAACCTGCTTATTCTGCATCAAAACACCACCCAAACCCAACAATGAAGCATCACAGTAAACCTCAAATGGTTCCGACGGACTTGGTAATATCAGAATAGGAGCAGTAGTTAACCTTCTCTTTAACTCTTGGAAACCTTCTTCACATTTTGAGTCCCAAACAAACGCTTGCCCCTTTCTAGTCAACATCGTCAACGGTAACGCCAACTTAGAAAATCCCTCAATGAATTTCCTATAGTAACCTGCAAGTCCAAGAAAACTCCTTATCTCAGAAACTGACTTCGGAGCTTCCCACTTAGATACCGCTTCTATCTTAGAAGGATCAACAGCAACACCACCTCTTGAAATCACATGACCAAGAAAACTAACCTCTTCTAACCAAAATTCACACTTTGACAGTTTAGCAAATAACTTCTTTTCTCGTAGAACTCCTAAAACTACTCTCAAATGTTCAGCATGCTCCTCTTCAGATTTCGAATACACCAAAATATCGTCAATAAACACCACAACAAACTTGTCTAGGTACGGATGAAAAATCCTATTCATATACTCCATAAATACCCCAGGCGCATTAGTCACACCAAAAGGCATTACAGAATACTCATAATGTCCATACCTTGTTCTGAAAGCAGTCTTCTGAATATCCTCAGTTTTCACACGTATCTGATGATACCCAGATCTCAAATCTATTTTGCTGAACACACTCGCACCAACCAACTGATCCATCAAATCATCAATCCTCGGCAAGGGATACCGATTCTTGATCGTCACTTTATTCAGTTGCCTGTAGTCCACACACAACCTCATAGTACCTTCTTTCTTCTTAACCAACAACACTGGTGCACCCCACGGTGACACACTCGGACGAATAAATTTCTTATCCAACAGATCTTCCAACTGACTCTTCAATTCAGTTAACTCAACAGCAGACATACGGTACGGAGCCATCGATATCGGCCTAGTACCAGGTACCAAATCAATCGAGAACTCAACTTCACGCTTTGGCGGTAATTCATTCACTTCTTCAGGAAACACATCAGGAAAATCACACACCACGGCTAGATCGCAAATCACCAGTTTATCTTTAGCCTCCAAAGTCGCTAACAGCATAAACAACTCTGCCCCATCTGCTACTGCCTCACTCACCTGCCTTGCTGATAGAAACAAACTCTTTCCTTCCTCAATCTCAGGAAAAATCACAGTCTTATCAAAACAGTTGATATAAACTCGGTTAAACACCAACCAGTTCATACCCAGGATAACATCAATCTGCACTAGTGGAAGACACACGAGGTCCATCCCAAAGTCTCTACCAAAAATACTCAAAGGACAATTCAAACAAACTGAAGTAGTAGTCACTGAACCCTTCGCAGGAGTATCAATCACCATACTACCATGCATCTCAGATATCTCTAATTTAAGTTTCACAGCACACTCCAAAGATATAAAGGAATGAGTCGCACCTGTGTCAATAATAGCTACAAGAGGAAAGCCATTAATATAACACGTACCTCGGATCAAACGATCATCTGCAGAAGTCTCAGAACCCGATAAAGCAAAGACCTTGCCCCCCGACTGGTTCTCTCTCTTCGGCTTAGGACACTATGGACTGATATGACCCACCTCTCCACAGTTGAAACAAGTCACAGTCTTCAACCGGCACTCTGCAGCCAAGTGACCACCTTTTCCACACTTAAAACACTTCTTCTCATTACTGGTACATTCATGGATACGATGTCCAGCCTGACCACATCTGAAACACTTAGCAGGGGCACTGGAGTCTCCCCCACTAGGCCTCTTCATCCCACTTTGTCTCTGGAAACCTTTGCCAGCTGCATACGGTTTCCCACGATCACTCTGATTCTTGCCTTTCCTATCAACCCTTTGCTGATAGCTCTCCGCTCTGGCCTTGGTATCCTGTTCAAAAATCCTGCAACAGTCCACTAGGTCAGAAAACACTCTAATCCGTTGATACCCAATAGCCTGCTTGATCTCGGGACGTAACCCGTTCTCAAACTTCACACATTTTGAAAATTCCCCAGTAGCCTCATTATAGGGAGTGTAATACTTCGACAACTCTGTGAACTTAGCAGCATACTCAGTAACAGACCGGTTGCCCTGCTTCAATTCTAAGAACTCTATCTCTTTCTTTCCTCTGACATCCTCGGGAAAGTACTTCCTCGGGAATCTCTGTAACACCCTTCTACCCAAACGACATATTTAAATAGATTATCAGAGTACAACATGTAGAAGAGTTTACATTTCTTACAACATAACACTTATCGCATCACAACCTAAAACATCTTATTTATTTTATTAAAACTTCGCAGCGGACAACAACATAAATATTATCATTCATCATATAACAATTCATAATAATGTTTCAACATTATTTCAACAAAGCATCTCAACATATTAGTCATCATAAACAACGTAAATAATAACCAATTATCTATCGAATCCCATAACCCCGGTGTCACATGACCAGAGCATTTGACTCGACTCTGTAGAATAACTCTACACTTATTCTTCAAACCTCAACAATAGCTACTCCTCTTTATCTGCACATTGCTCATCATAGATGAACATAAACACATGCAGAAGGGGTGAGAATTACATTATTAAATAATAATATAACGACAGAAATATAAACATAAATATATTTCACATATACCAACACAGCTCATCATAATCATCATAATCAACATACTCATGAACATCAACAAAACGACATATCAAATGCAATGCACACACCCATGCATGACTCAACACGACTCGGTATACCCATTTTGTGACCAACTACAGGATCACCACTCCCAGATTCATCACCATAGAATCCGAGTTCCCCGCAAGGAACCAAGCCTCTCAACAAGCCCGGAGTCAACAACATCATTGGAACTCAGTCCGTTCATCACTAGGCATCGGCCTTTCAGGAATGCATGCACACCAAACATGCATCATAATCAACATAGCAACAACAGCACCATATAGTCATGTTATCATCATCATTAATACATTTTATCGCAAGAGCATATCACATCATGCCACATAATCAAACACAGTATTAGCACACTCTACTAATATTTATACTACTCAAAACAACGGGAAATGAACCCTCGTATATCTTGCATCAGCTAAGTTACCTCGCTCAGCCTAAACAATCAACAACTGCACAACAACAGTCCAGGAAAACCATAAGTCTGCCCATACGCGTATTGCCTATGCCCATACGCGTATTGCCCGCGCCTGCCCAAATCCATACGCGTATTGCCCATGCCCATACGTGTATGCTACGCGTATCACATTCCCATACGCGTACCAACAGAGACCAAAACACGTTCAAAACATCATCTTCCTCATCCATACGCGTATTGCCTAGCGCCGTACGCGTACCAACCATTTCATACGCGTATTGCCTAGTGCCATACGCGTATGACCAGGAACCAGATTCCCAGATCTGCAATGGCTTCCTCTGCTACGAGATCTATCCAAATTCATCCTTCCACAGTCCCAATTTCACACAAATCACTCATATCATCTAACACGAATCATCCCCTATTCGATTTCACAAATCCTAACATCATTACCTATACTTTCTATGAATTCCTTCGATTAAAATCCCAATTTTGTTCATCCAATATGTCACCATTTTCAGCATATTATCGTTTAATAAGGTTCAGACCCCTTACCTCTTTGGATTGAAGGAAGTTCTGAGCAGACTTTTGCCTTTTCCTCTTCCTTCTCTTTCTCTTCAGCGTTTCTCCCCCTTCTCTGACTCTGAGGCAACAACACGTGAAAACTCTGAGTTCTCCCTTTGGCCTCTTTTACCCAATTCCACTTTTACCCTTCCACTCTTCATATTCCATTTATTTTATTAATTTAATTATTATTAAAATGGATAACATCTATAATAATAATAATAATAATAATTCCCAATATTATTTAATAATTCTTTATACCTTCCAATAATCATATTAAAATAATATTTAAATTAATCTAACAATATTCGGGGTGTTACAACTCTCCCCCACTTTAGAAGTTTTCGTCCTCGAAAACATACCTCAAGCAAATAGAGCCGGATACGACTCCTTCATCTGATCTTCACGCTCCCAAGTCAAGCTCTCACCAGCTGGACCTCCCCAAACAACTTTCACTAGAGCAATTTTCTTACCTCTCAGGGTCTTCTCTTCTCGGTCATCTATCCGAATTGGCAACACCTCAACGGTCAAATTATCCCTCACCTGGATATCATCCAACTGAACAACATGCGAAGGATCCGCAATATATTTTCTCAACTGAGATACATGAAACACATCATGCAGATTAGAAAGCGACGGCGGTAAAGCTATCCGATACGCCACTTCCCCAACCCTCTTCAAAATCTGATACGGACCCACAAACCTCGGAGTAAGCTTTTTAGACTTTAAAGCTCTACCCACACCCGTCGTCGGAGTAACTCTCAAGAACACATGATCTCCCTCTTGGAACTCAAGTGCCTTTCTCCTGTTATCATGATAACTCTTCTGACGACTCTGAGAAATCTTCATTTTCTCCTGAATCATCTTAACCCTTTCAGTCGTCTGCTGCACAATCTCAGGTCCGAGTACAACACTCTCACCTGATTCATACCAACACAATGGAGTTCTACACCTCCTACCATACAATGCTTCATATGGAGCCATACCGATACTAGCATGAAAACTATTATTATAAGTAAACTCCACTAACGGCAAATAACTATCCCAAGAACCACTCTGCTCCAACACACAAGCTCTCAACAAATCCTCCAAGGATTGGATAGTTCTTTCAGTCTGACCATCAGTCTGAGGATGATAAGCTGAACTCAACCTCAACTTAGTCCCCAACGCTTTCTGCAAACTTTCCCAAAATCTAGAAGTAAATCTTGGATCTCTATCAGACACAATACTGGATGGAATACCATGCAGCCTCACTATCTCCTCAATATACAACTCTGCCAACTTCTCTAAAGAGTGATTAATCTTCATCGGCAAGAAATGCGCCGACTTAGTCAATCGATCCACAATCACCCAAATAGAATCATTACCTTTCACCGTCCTCGGCAATCCCGTCACAAAATCCATGGAAATGCTATCCCACTTCCATTCAGGAATCTTCAAAGGTTGCATCATACCTGCCGGTTTCTGATGTTCAATCTTTGACTTCTGACAAGTCAAACAGGCATACACAAATTTAGCAACATCTCTTTTCATATCAGCCCACCAAAACAACTTCTTCAAATCTTGATACATTTTAGTTGCACCTGGATGGATACTCAATCCACTCCTATGGCCCTCTTCAAGAATACTCTTTTTCAATTCAGACACCTCAGGAACACAAACTCTACCTTTAAATCGCAGGATGCCATTCTCATCAATCTCAAAATTACCACCATTACCCTGGTTAACCATAGTAATATGATCAACTAGAGCGACATCAACTTGCTGACCATTCCGAATATCTTCCAGAATTCCACTAGTCAACTTCAGCATACCCAACTTTACACTATCGGTGGAAACTTCACAACCCAAACTCATATCACGGAACTGTTCAATTAACTCAAGCTCCCGAACCATCATCATAGACATATGTAGAGACTTCCTACTCAGCGCATCTGCAACTACATTAGCCTTACCGGGATGATAACTCAAGTCAAAGTCAAAATCCTTCAGTAATTCTAACCACCTTCTCTGCCTCATATTTAACTCTTTCTGATCAAACAGATACTTCAGACTCTTGTGATCACTGAACACTTCGAATCTGGAACCATACAGATAATGCCTCCACAGTTTCAACACAAATACAACAGCTGCAAGTTCTAGATCATGCGTAGGATAATTCCTCTCATGAACTTTCAACTGTCTAGAAGCATAAGCTACAACTTTACCGTTCTGCATCAAAACACCACCAAGACCCATCAAAGAAGCATCACAATAAACAACGAAGGACTCACCAGGATTAGGCAAGATCAACACTGGAGTACTGGTCAACCGCCTCTTCAACTCAACAAACCTCGCTTCACAAGCTGCATCCCACACATACACTTGACCCTTCTTAGTCAACTGCGTCAACGGCAATGCCAACTTAGAGAAGCCCTCAATAAATCTGCGATAATAACCAGCTAACCCCAGAAAACTGCGTATCTCAGTAGCAGACTTCGGAGTCTCCCACTGTAATACAGCAACAACTTTAGCAGGATCAACAGAAATCCCACCACTCGAAATCACATGGCCAAGGAAACTCACTTCCTTCAACCAGAACTCACATTTAGATAACTTTGCATATAATTTCTTTTCTCTTAACACCTGCAAAACAATTCTCAGATGTCCTGCATGCTCTTCTTCCGTCTTAGAATATATCAATATATCATCTATGAACACCACAACAAAATTATCAAGGTACGGATGAAATATACGATTCATATATTCCATAAACACACCTGGAGCATTAGACACTCCGAACGGCATCACAGTGTATTCATAATGACCATACCTCGTACGGAAAGCAGTCTTCGCAATATCATCTGACTTCACTCGGATCTGATGATAACCCGACCGCAAATCAATCTTACTGAAAACATGAGCTCCAACCAACTGGTCCATCAAATCATCAATCCTCGGCAATGGATACCGATTCTTGATAGTCACCTTATTCAACTGCCGATAATCGACACACAACCTCATCGTACCTTCTTTCTTCTTCACTAACAATACTGGTGCACCCCAAGGAGAAACACTTGGACGCACAAACTTCTTCTCAAGCAATTCTTCAAGTTGCTTCTTCAATTCAACTAATTCAGTTGCCGACATTCTATAAGGAGACATCGACACTGGACTCGTACCTGGTACTAAGTCAATGGCAAATTCGACTTCACGTTCTGGAGGTAAATCAGTTACATCCTCCGGAAACACATCCTGAAATTCGCAGACAACAGGCAAATCTACACTCACCACTTTCTTATCCGCTTGCAGAGACGCAAATAAAGCGAATATCTGAGCTTCATCTTTCACAAAATCCCCCACCTGCCTAGCAGATAGAAATCTTGCCTCATCATTCTCACCAACTTCAGAAAACCGCACCGTCTTCCTATAGCAGTTGATAAACACGCCATAGAATTCTAGCCAATTCATTCCCAGAATAATATCAATTTGGTGCAAGGGTAAGCACACCAAATCAACCACGAACTCTCTCTCAAAGATCGTCAAATGACAACCTCGACAGACAACAGAAGTTTTCACAGAACCATTAGCAGGAGTATCTATCACGATACTTCCGCCTAGGGACGACATAATCACACCAATCCTGGTCGCACACTCATACGAAATAAACGAATGAGTAGCACCAGTGTCAACAATAGCAAGCAATTCAACATTATTAATCAAGCAAGTACCTTTAATCAGATTATCTTCTTTAGGAGCTTCAGCCCCACTCAGAGCAAACACCCTACCAGTAGTATGAGCTGCAGTAGCCGCCTTCTTCGGTTTCGAGCACTGCGAACTGATATGGCCTTTCTCACCGCAATTAAAACATGTTGGACCAGCATCCTTACATTCAGTAACTCTATGACCAGCCTGACCGCATCGGAAACATCTCAGCACTTTCTTGGTACAGCTATCAGCGCGGTGGCCTGGCTCGCCACACTTGAAACATTTACCAGCTATGGGAGATCCTCCCCCACTTGGCTTCTTCGCATCTACCACTTTCTGCTTACCTTTACCATTCGGAGATGCATAAGGACTACCACGATCCTTATTCTTCTTCTCACTAAGACTCTTGTAGTGAGCAGTCCTAGCCTTGCTATCTTCATCAAATATCCTGCACTTGTTAACCAGTGTAGGAAACCTACGAATCTCCTGGTAACCAATGCCTTGTTTGATCTCGGGATGCAACCCGTTCTCAAACTTGACACACTTGGATTCCTCAGCATCAGCATCATTATAATGAGGACAATACTGCACCAGTTCCTCAAACTTCGAAGCGTAATCAGCAACAAACATGTTACCCTGCTTCAGTTCTAGAAATTCCATCTCCTTCTTACATCGCACATCAGCAGGAAAATATTTCTCCAGAAAGACCGTCTTGAACATTTCCCAAGTCATCTCAGCACCTGGTACTTCAATTCTCTGGCGAGTGTTATCCCACCAGTTTTCAGCCTCTTCAGATAACATATGCGTACCAAACTGCACCTTCTGTGCTTCAGTACACGTCATCACCCGGAAAATCTTCTCAATTTCCTTCAGCCAAATCTGAGCACCATCTGGATCATAGCGCCCTTTGAATGTAGGAGGGTTATTCTTCAGAAACCTTCCCAAATTCCTAAACTCGTCGACCGGCGGATTCTGCTGCGCCTGCATAGCCTGCGCCATAGCAGCCAAAGCCTCAGCAATCGCACGGTCATTTTCTCCAGCCATACTCTGCACAACCCAACCACAACCGTTAAATACCGACAGTGTCATTTACACTAATCGACCAACAGGGAAAACATCACATTATGACTCGACTGGACTGAAAATGCTCTGATACCACTAATGTAACACCCTTCTACCCAAACGACATATTTAAATAGATTATCAGAGTACAACATGTAGAAGAGTTTACATTTCTTACAACATAACACTTATCGCATCACAACCTAAAACATCTTATTTATTTTATTAAAACTTCGCAGCGGACAACAACATAAATATTATCATTCATCATATAACAATTCATAATAATGTTTCAACATTATTTCAACAAAGCATCTCAACATATTAGTCATCATAAACAACGTAAATAATAACCAATTATCTATCGAATCCCATAACCCCGGTGTCACATGACCAGAGCATTTGACTCGACTCTGTAGAATAACTCTACACTTATTCTTCAAACCTCAACAATAGCTACTCCTCTTTATCTGCACATTGCTCATCATAGATGAACATAAACACATGCAGAAGGGGTGAGAATTACATTATTAAATAATAATATAACGACAGAAATATAAACATAAATATATTTCACATATACCAACACAGCTCATCATAATCATCATAATCAACATACTCATGAACATCAACAAAACGACATATCAAATGCAATGCACACACCCATGCATGACTCAACACGACTCGGTATACCCATTTTGTGACCAACTACAGGATCACCACTCCCAGATTCATCACCATAGAATCCGAGTTCCCCGCAAGGAACCAAGCCTCTCAACAAGCCCGGAGTCAACAACATCATTGGAACTCAGTCCGTTCATCACTAGGCATCGGCCTTTCAGGAATGCATGCACACCAAACATGCATCATAATCAACATAGCAACAACAGCACCATATAGTCATGTTATCATCATCATTAATACATTTTATCGCAAGAGCATATCACATCATGCCACATAATCAAACACAGTATTAGCACACTCTACTAATATTTATACTACTCAAAACAACGGGAAATGAACCCTCGTATATCTTGCATCAGCTAAGTTACCTCGCTCAGCCTAAACAATCAACAACTGCACAACAACAGTCCAGGAAAACCATAAGTCTGCCCATACGCGTATTGCCTATGCCCATACGCGTATTGCCCGCGCCTGCCCAAATCCATACGCGTATTGCCCATGCCCATACGCGTATGCTACGCGTATCACATTCCCATACGCGTACCAACAGAGACCAAAACACGTTCAAAACATCATCTTCCTCATCCATACGCGTATTGCCTAGCGCCGTACGCGTACCAACCATTTCATACGCGTATTGCCTAGTGCCATACGCGTATGACCAGGAACCAGATTCCCAGATCTGCAATGGCTTCCTCTGCTACGAGATCTATCCAAATTCATCCTTCCACAGTCCCAATTTCACACAAATCACTCATATCATCTAACACGAATCATCCCCTATTCGATTTCACAAATCCTAACATCATTACCTATACTTTCTATGAATTCCTTCGATTAAAATCCCAATTTTGTTCATCCAATATGTCACCATTTTCAGCATATTATCGTTTAATAAGGTTCAGACCCCTTACCTCTTTGGATTGAAGGAAGTTCTGAGCAGACTTTTGCCTTTTCCTCTTCCTTCTCTTTCTCTTCAGCGTTTCTCCCCCTTCTCTGACTCTGAGGCAACAACACGTGAAAACTCTGAGTTCTCCCTTTGGCCTCTTTTACCCAATTCCACTTTTACCCTTCCACTCTTCATATTCCATTTATTTTATTAATTTAATTATTATTAAAATGGATAACATCTATAATAATAATAATAATAATAATAATTCCCAATATTATTTAATAATTCTTTATACCTTCCAATAATCATATTAAAATAATATTTAAATTAATCTAACAATATTCGGGGTGTTACAATCTCTCTCTGAACACCGCCCAAGAGATCTCAGCACTCCCAGCAGCTTCCAACTCAGTGCGGGTAGCAACCCACCAATCATCTGCTTCCTCTGACAGCATATGCGTACCGAACCTGACCTTCTGGTTATCGGCACACTCAGTCACTCGGAAGATCCTCTCGATCTCCTTCAACCACTTCTGAGCACCATCTGGATCGTATGCTCCCTTGAACATTGGAGGATTGTTCTTCTGGAACTCACTCAGTTGACGAGCAGCTCCCAAGCCCACAACATTCGGATTCCCTCCAAGTACTCCAGCTAGCATACCCAGAGCCTCAGCAATCGCAGCATCGTCTCTACCTCTTCCAGCCATTCTATTCTGAAAGTCCAACAAGCTAAAACAATAAGTACTGATAGGGTTACACAACACCTATCCCGTACAGGGGAACAGAATAATTACGACTCGACTCGACCGACTATGCTCTGATACCACTTATGTAACACCCTTCTAAAATACCCCAACAATTAATTAAATAACAAAACATAAATCAGAGTAAATATGCAATTCAAGGGTGTCACACTTGACACTTCACACCATTTCCCAAAATATCCTGTCATGCTCATTTATTTAATCAAAATAAAACATTTGCATAATACGCAGCGGATAAAAACTAACAACATTCAAACCATGTAACACATTACATGTAAAGTTGTTCAACAACCAAATGAAAACATAGTAAAACATCCCATCCCGATGTTACATCTACCAGAGCATGACCCACTAAGGAACTACACTAGACTCCAAGGACTAGCTTCTACTCAATCACTGCTCGTTACCTGAAACATAGTTGTAAGGGTGAGTTCCTCAATCGATATAATAAGCATTATAAAATATCATGTAATGCTAAGTAATTTAACACATTCCTCCCCCTAATCAGAACATACATTCAGCAACGGCAACATCAACTCAACACAAACACAAAACACACGTATAATATTGGAATACATCCATTCATATTATACGCCATACATACATACATTATGCAATGAGACTCCATGCATGCGGTACCGACCATTCGTGAACATATAGTTCAACCTCACCGATCAAATCCAGATACGGCTACCAAGCTCACTAGTCCCACTCATTTGAGACCTAGTGACTCACTCACTAATTCCTCACCATGGGAATTAGCTACCACCCCAAGGGCTATGATATGCACGCTAATCACCTAGCATGCAAACATCAACAACAATTCCACAATAATTCACTCACTAATTCCTCACCATGGGAATTAGCTACCACCATAAAGGCCATAATATGCACGCTAAATCAACTAGCATGCAAACATCAACAATCCACAATGGACATATGCTCACACTCTAAGCCATAAAACAGTCCATTCCACAATTGCATACATAATACATCATCAGCATATTATCACAAAATCATATCATGTCATGCCAATTAATAATCACAGTATTAGCACACTCTACTAATACCTACACTGCTCAAAACAACGGGAAACGATCCCTACTATATCATACATCAGCTAATTTACATTACTCAGCTGAACAACCAAAAACTGCACAACAACAGCACAGAAAAATCACAATTCTGCCCATACGCGTATTGCCTAGTCCCATACGCGTATGGCTCATTTCTCAGCCAATCCCATACGCGTATTGCCTGCCTCATACGCGTATGCTACGCGTACCACATCCTCATACGCGTACCAACAGAGACAAAACCACATTCAAAACATCATCTTCCTCATCCATACGCGTATGGACTCACCCCATACGCGTACCACTCACAGAATACGCGTAATGCACGCGTATGGCGCGTATCAGCGCCTATTTCTTCCCTACCAGGCCATCTCATACGCGTATTGCCTAGTGCCATACGCGTATGACCAGAAACAACATTTCCAGATCTTCTATGGGTTTTCTCTGCTACGTGATTTCTCAGATCCAACCTCCCACAGTCCAATTTTACACAGTGTTCGTTCATATCATCTAACACGAATCATACCCTATTCAATTTCACAAATTCTAACATTATTCCATCTAATTCTTACGAATTTCTCCAATTATAACCCATATTTCGTTCATCCAATATTTCACAAATTTCAGCATACATCATTCTAATCAGAGTCGATTCAATGGTTTATCACTACCCATTACATGTTAACCCATAATACCCATTAACCGACGATAAACCCCCCCTTACCTGAGTTAATCCGGCAATCCTTTAGCTTCGAGCTCTTCCTCTCTTCAACCCTTGTTCTCTGGCTCTTTGCCCTTTTCCACTTTAGAGTCGTTTTTCTGTATTCACGTGAAAACTCTCTTTTACCAAATGGGACCTTTTCTAATTCCAACTTTTATTCCAATAATAATAATAATAATAATCCAATAATAATAATCCAATTATTTAATTAATTAATAAACATACTATTAATTTAAATTAAATAATTATCCTTATTTCATCGGGGTGTTACATCATACGCGTGATAATTAAAAGGAATGGCTCAAATTAAAACATTTCCACATGATCAGATGGCCAGGAGGCATGCCAACACATTACCAGAGGCCTAGCTCCGATCGTCTTCTTCGGTGGACCTCACCGGACTGGTCCATCATCAAAGTTGACCAAAATAAAAAGTGCATACATTAATTTAAAGAGAAAAAGCTCAGGAGTCCAAATATGACCTCAATTTCTCCTAATTCCAAGTATATTGAAAGATACAAGGAATTGAATTTTGAGGTACACGATCTGGGTTGCTTCGATTTGACCTCAAAGCAACTCAATCTTATTGACTACATTGGTAGGACTTCAGACTACCAATAAACAAGTAAAATTATGGAGAAATTGGGGAGAATCGAAGACTTGAAAATCTGGAAAAATCACCTTCGGATTGCAGTGATTTGGCTTGATCTTGATGCAATTCCACTTGGTTCTTCCTCCTCTTGCTTGTAGTGAGTGATTGAGATGAAAATGGCTATGGATCCTTGGAGTTCTTAGTCACAAACAGAAGTTGAATCAAGAACTCGATTTCAATGAAATCCTCAAGGTATTCTATGGAATGAGGTTTTGAGGTTGCTTTGCAAGGCTTGGGTAAGGTTCTTCTTCAATCTGAGGCCAATGAGTTCATTATATAGGCCATGGAAAGTGATATTCACACCATTTGAATTTTGAGCAAAAAAATAAAAATTCAAGTGCATGGGTGCATATACATGTGCTAGGATGGAAATGGTCATTGCAATCCACTCTAATTCGTGCACAAATGTTACTGATGTCATAACATGGAGCCATGCAAATCTAAATGGAAATTGAATTCAAATGTTGCCAACAAAAACCATGAGAAGAACCCATGTGCAAGTCCCTCAATTCTTGTCCAAATTAAGTGATCTTGGATGCTTTGGAAAGGTGACATGAAGAGTAACAACTTTGATGTTGAATACTTTTTCATTTGGAACTTGGATCATGGTAAATTTTGAGGTGGAAATTGGAGAAATCAAACATGGTTGAAAATTTTCTAAGTACAAAGTCAAATGACCACTTCTTCCACCTTGAATAACTTTTGCTATGAGCTTCAAATGAAAACTGTTTCTTCACCAAAGTTGTATCTATTTCATTCATATTAATTTTTTTC
The DNA here is from genome assembly GCF_024323335.1 of Lathyrus oleraceus. Taxonomy (NCBI): domain Eukaryota; kingdom Viridiplantae; phylum Streptophyta; class Magnoliopsida; order Fabales; family Fabaceae; genus Lathyrus; species Lathyrus oleraceus. Next base: position 138,753,111 of record NC_066583.1, on the reverse strand, counting down.
ATAAATTTGACATCATTTGGATTTGACATGAGGGAGTTATGGATTTTAGAAGTTGAGGAAAATTGCTTGTTCAATGGTAATGGCCCAAAATGACCTATAATGTTTCCTCTTGGCACATGCTCTTGAAAGTAGATTTTGACATTTCTCAAAGAATAAAAGTTGGAGAATAAATATTGAAATTTATCATGAAACTTGGATGGCCTTCATATAATAAAAATTGAGTAAGTTATGGTCCTTGGAAGTTAACCTCCTAACTAGGGCACATACAAAATGACCTATAATCTTTCACCGTAAAAATGACTTTCCAAGCAAAATTAGCTCTTGATGTCATCATAAAATTTGTTTTGAATGTCATAAAGAGTAACCTTTATCTTGGAAGAATTTTAATATGACAAATATTGTAGAAGATAGGGTCTAGGGAACCCTATATTTGACCAGTTGACTTTCTCTAGTCAACTTCTTTGAACCAACTTGTAAACTTGAAGTTCCTTTGATATTTTGGGCTCATGGAGAATAACATATGTTTAAGATAATTTATAATGGAGTATTCCTTGATATATTTGACCAAATGATGAAGAAACTTGTTGAGGAAGTCACACAAGATACCTAGATGAATTAGGGCTTCCAAGGCAAACAAGCTTCAAACTCTTGATGAATTCATGATCAAATTAACAAATAAAAAACACGGGGATCCATATATGATGCTTAGAACAATTGTGAATCTTTCCTTGACTGATCTCTTGCATTGAGGGTCTCAAACCCTAGGTATGAACTTGGTAAGGCACAGATGGACACACACACACCCTACAAAAGAAAACAAAGCTACACTAGACATATTTTTGTTATTTTGGTTAGTGAACAAATAAAAACAAAGTATGATACAATCAAATGTGCTTGGTGATCTCTCCCAATGCAAACCCAATGAATGAGGGGTAAGGAGGATGCCAATGTGTGATCCCAAAGCCAATGCAAATGATGAGATAGCATGAGGGATCTTAGGGTCAAAATTGGGGTCTTACGGCTGCCCATATTTAAGGACATTCTAGTTGAGGATGTGAAGGTTAAAATATTCGTATCAACTCAGTAGAATGGACTTAAATAACAACATCAAGAAACAAGAGACCTCATAATGCATGTGATATGAATGTAAAATAATCTTGGTGGGGAATATATTGCCACAAAGGAGAAGAATTCGGAGAGACTGGAAGTCCACAGGAGAAAAATGCATTCCATAAGGAAAATTTACTATGGATACAGAGACTCTGAGGATAAAAGCTATGCGTAGGCCAGGCTACGACTTAAAAACTGTTGGAGACACACGGGGATTTTCCATGAAAATAAATCAATGGAAAGACTCGGTCAGGGAAAGAGGAAATTTGCATGTATTGGGATAACACCAATACAGCAAGAAACACCCGTTGGGGAATTGCATAAATCAGAACAAGTCTGAAATACTCAAACACAAAAGGGAATTCGATTTCTCAAAGAAATACGAAACCAAACTAGATCGGGGAAGAAAAACTTCAATACAGGAGTGAAAGAGATATATTATCTATTACCGATTACTGGGTGAGAAGACAATATTCTCGAACAGAGGGACATCCGTTACAAACTAGGGTAAACATATCAAGGATAACTCGTTGAGGAAAAAGAGGAATATTCATTACCAGTTACTGAGTAAGAATAACCTACTAGGGAAAAGAAACCAAATAGGATTTACAACTACCTGTTATTGGGCAGAAGACCAAAGAAAGAGTATCTGTCACTGGTTAAAGTGAATATTGTAATTCTAGTTAACAGACTATCGATGTCACATAGGATGTTATAACATCCGATTCTGTGCAGACAGGAATGTAAACAACAGGTAAATGTAAGTGCAGTAAATAACACAAGGAATTGTTTACCCAGTTCGGTGTCACACACACCTATGTCTGAGGGCTACCAAGCCAGGGAGGAAATTCACTATTAGTAGTATTAATTCAGGCCTTAAACCACCTGTTTAATCCTATCACTTAATACCTACCCAATGCAATTTCAATCTTAAACTAAGACTAGAGTTCCTACTCACTCCCCCTCAATCACCTCAGTGATTACAACCTTTAATTAGATTAAAGTTAATGATGAAGTTATACTTCAAACAACTCTTGATTGTGCTTAACAGCTTTAATCAAGATACACAGCACTCACGCTTAAAAGCTTAGAGTGACACAACACTTACAACTCAATGAACACCCTAGTCCAATGCAATCATCTAGGGGATAATTGCTTGGCTCACAAGATAAACCTAATACAAGACACAAACAAAAATACAGCAGTGAAGTATGATGGAACAATAAAATCTTCACGCCTAAAACCCCTGAGTTCTGAAAGAAGGATTGCCATCCTTTTATATTGCAGCACTTGGGCCTTGTACTTGTATTTTCTAAAAATAAGGTTAATCAAGTTAACCTAATTTCCACATATTAGGTACTAACAAATAGGCTATTTGTTAGGTTCATTAATTGTAGCTCAGTTGTTAGCTTCCTGGATTTTAGCTCAGTTGTTGAACTCCTGAAGAATAGCCTGAGAAAAATACTAAAACAGAAAAACTAACCATCCTACACTTTAGCATATGCTGTCAGGAATGAATGTCACAACATTCAGTTTGACGTCCAGAACATATACCATATGCTAAGTCTGTTATTTTCCTGAAAATAGACTGTGCTAAGTGATGTACTGTAAAAGACCAACCAGTCTATACTTCAGTATCAACTTATAGTAATAAATGTCAAAACATCCAGTTTGACATTTTGACAATGAGCCTTATGCCAGGTCTGTTATCCTCCTGAAGAACAAACTGAAATAAATACTGAACTGAAGCAGAAAAACCAACCTGCCTATTATTCAGTATATGTTGTCACTGATTAATGTCATAACATCCAGTTTGACATTCAGACAGTAGGCCTTATGCCAGGTCTGTTATTCCCTTGATAAACAGACTGAAATAAATACTGAGTTATAACAGACAACCAACTATTTTATACCTCAGTATCTGCTGACAGAGATGAATGTCACAACATTTAGTTTGACATTCAGTAAATCTTGTATTAGCTAAACCTGCAGCATACTACTCAAGTATGTCATGACATCAGTCAAGACATCAGAGTACAATTAGATGTTCTAACACAAAATGCAGCCAATCAAACAGCTCCAAAGCATGTCATGACATCAGTCAAGACATTATAGTCCAATTAGTGTTTTACCATAAAATGCAGCCAATCAAACATCTACAAACTCCCTCTTTGGAATTTTTTTGGCTAAAACAACTTGGCATCACAACAGAGTTCACAGCAGCGGAAAAACACACATCTAGCAGGGAAATTAACCTAGCTAATACACTCAGAGCAGCAACACACTCAACACACATAGAACATCAAGCTGCAGCACAACCTCTGGATTAGAGGATCTTCAATATCTGTTTAAGCACATAGCAAATAATATGTTGTCCTGGGGCACCACAGGTGTTACTCCCCCTTTTTGTCAAAAAAATTTCCAAAGCAACAATTTAAATTACAGACCAATATAAAACAGAATTACACATAAATGTCAGAAACCCAATCTTGATCTTGCTTCTCAGCCTTGATCAAGACAACATCCACTTGATCTTGCTTCACAGCTTTGATCAAGTAGAGACACACTCTGTCTTCGCAGCAGGTATATCAGATGCCATGACTTTGTGTATGACATCTTGAACCACTCCTGCATGAACTTCAGCAGGTACATAGGCTGTCTCATGTTAGGATATCCCCTTAACAGCTTTTTAACACACTTGCAGCAAGTGAAATAACTATGATTTGTTGACCAATCAGAGCACACTTTCAATTGTTTAATAATTAGAAATATTAAACAATACATTCCAAACATCATTGGTTGCTATAAATCCTCAGAAAGGCATATTCCCAATTTGCCCCTTAAATTTTCAAACTGAGTAGCATCCAAAGCCTTTGTGAATATGTCAGCAAGTTGTAGTTCAGTGGCTACATGTTCCAAGGTAATCACTTTGTCTTCCACCAGATCTCTGATGAAGTGATGTCTAATGTCAATATGTTTGGTCCTGCTGTGTTGGATGGGATTCTTTGAAATATTGATGGCATTGAGATTGTCACAGAACAATGTCATGACATTCTGAGAGACATTGTACTCAGTCAGCATCTGTTTCATCCACACCAGTTGGGAACAACTGCTTCCAGCTGCTATGTACTCAGCCTCTGCAGTGGATTGTGATACACAGTTCTGTTTCTTGCTGAACCATGATATGGGATTGTTTCCCAAGAAGAAACATCCTCCTGAAGTGCTTTTTCTGTCATCAGCACTCCCAGCCCAATCAGCATCACAATACCCAGATAAGACAGGCTCAGAGCCATGAGAGTATAGCATACCATAGTCACAAGTCCCATTGACATACTTGAGAATCCTCTTGACTTGATTTAAGTGGCTCACTTTGGGTTCTGCTTGGTATCTAGCACACACTCCAACTGCATAGGAAATATCAGGTCTACTGGCAGTTAGATATAGTAGACTACCTATCATGCTTCTATACAAGCATTGATCAACACTGGGACCTCCTTCATCTTTGGTTAATTTTAAATGAGTAGGTGCGGGAGTTCTTTTGTGCCTAGCATTATCCATACCAAACTTCTTAACTATGTTTTTGGGATATTTGCTTTGGGAGAGAAACATAGAATCCTCCATTTGGTTAACTTGCATTCCAAGAAAATAAGTCAATTCCCCAACCAGACTCATTTCAAACTCAGATTGCATCTGGTGAACAAAATGTTTCACCATTTGCTCTGACATTCCACCAAAGACAATATCATCCACATAAATTTGGGCAATCATGATTTTGCCATCTTCATCCTTTACAAACAAGGTCTTATCTATCCCTCCTTTTCTGTACCCATGAGAGGTCAGAAATTCAGTCAACCTTTCATACCAAGCTCTAGGAGCTTGCTTCAACCCATACAAGGCTTTCCTCAACTTGTACACATGTTTAGGCAGGTTAGGATCACAGAACCCTTTAGGTTGTTCCACATAGACTTCTTCATTCAAGTAGCCATTTAAAAAGGCACTCTTCACATCCATTTGGAACAATTTGAACTTCAGAATGCAGGCCACACCTAACAGCAATCTTATTGACTCAAGTCTTGCAACAGGTGCAAACGTCTCATCAAAATCAACCCCTTCAACTTGAGTATACCCTTGTGCCACTAGTCTTGCTTTATTCCTAGTGATTACTCCTTTCTCATCAGACTTGTTCTTGTAAATCCACTTGGTACCAATGATGTTAGTCCCTTCAGGTCGTGGAACTAACTCCCATACTTCATTCCTTTTGAACTGCTCCAGTTCATCTTGCATGGCATTGATCCAATATTCATCAGTCAGGGCTTCTTTCACATTTTTTGGTTCAACCTTGGATACAAAATAGGAATTTGAGCTATTCTCCCTTGATCTGGTAGTCACACCACTATTGGGATCCCCTATGATAAGATCCTTAGGGTGGTCTTTCTGAATTCTGATAGAAGGCACTTTGTTGGATGCATCTACCTCACATTCAGGAGGAGTTTCCTGTACCTCTTCAGACTTGACTGGTATATTTGCTGAAGTATCAAGGAATGTTCCAACATCCTCTATGACATTGACTCCTTCCTCTTTATCATCCACACTAACATTTATGGATTCCATCAGGACATTGGTCCTGGAGTTGAACACTCTGTAGGCTCTGCTGTTAGTTGAGTATCCTAGGAATATACCCTCATCACTTTTGGGGTCCGTTTTCCTTCTCTGTTCACGATCTGCAAGGATGTAACATTTGCTTCTAAAGATATGAAAGTACTTCACAGTAGGTTTTCTGCCTTTCCATATTTCATACAGAGTGGAAGAGGTTCCTTTTCTCAAGGTAACTCTATTGTGAACATAGCAAGATGTATTCATAGCTTCGGCCCAAAAGTGCATAGGAAGCTTCTTTGCATGAATCATAGCCCTGGAAGATTCTTGAATAGTTCTGTTTTTCCTTTCAACTATCCCATTTTGCTGAGGAGTTATAGGAGAGGAAAACTCATGACTTATCCCTTCAGATGCGCAGAACTCATCAAACTTGGAGTTTTTAAACTCCGTCCCATGGTCACTCCTAATTCGGACAACACAACCATCCTTTTCCCTTTGAAGTCTGATGCGCAGATCTTTGAAGACATCAAATGCATCTGATTTTTCTCTGATGAAGCTTATCCAAGTGTATCTGGAATGGTCATCAACAACTACATAGGCATATCTCTTTCCATCCAGACTTTCAACCTGCATAGGTCCCATCAAGTCCATGTGCAAGAGTTCCAGAGTTTTGGATGTTGTAGGATGTCCCAGCTTAGGATATGACATCTTGGTTTGCTTGCCAATCTGGCATTCTCCACAGACTCTTCCTTCATCAATAAGCAGCTTTGGGATTCCTCTAACTGCTTCCTTGGATATGATCTTTTTCATACCCCTTAAATGAAGATGACCAAGACGTCTATGTCACATCTTCACCTCCTGTTCTTCCTTGGCTGAGGAGCAAATTGTGGAGTAGTTTGAGACTTTAGGTTCCCATAGATAGCAGTTATCTTTGGATCTGGATCCTCTCATAACTTCCTGATTATCTCCATTCGTCACAACACATAGCTCCTTAGTGAACTGAACATAGAACCTTTGATCACACAGCTGGCTTATGCTGATGAGATTAGCAGTTAGTCCTTTTACTAACAGCACATTATTCAGTTCTGGAACTCCAGAACTGTCCAGCTTACCCACACATTTGATTCTTCCTTTAGCACCATCACCAAAGGTCACATAACTGGTAGTGTGAGGTTGTATATCCACCAATAAATTCTCCATACCCGTCATATGTCTTGAGCAGCCACTGTCAAAGTACCAGTCTTCTTTGGTAGATGCCCTTAGAGTTGTATGAGCTAACCAAGCAACCCATTGTCGTTTCTTGATGGGGGCATTATGCTTATATGCCTTATGCTTAGGTCTGACATGAGGGGTTTGGTTAGGATAACCATGCAATCTGTAGCAGAAGGCTTTTATATGACCAAATCTACCACAGTAGTGACATATCCATCTCTGAAATTTCTTCTTCTGATGGTTACTCATCCTGGTTCCCTGATGTTGAGACATTGGTTGTGACTTCTGCTTGAATTTCTGAACTTCAGCCTTTGAGCGTTTGAGTTCAGCAGAGGATTTCTTCACAAAGTCTAAACCAGACATGGTTCCTGACTTCTGTCCCACCTTTAGGATCTCTTCCAACGTGTCAGTTCCTTTATTTAGCATTCTGATGGATTTTGTCATTTGATCTAGCTTGGAGGTCAACAAGGTTATCTGACCATTTAAACCATCTATGATTGTCAGATGCTTCCTTTTCTCATCCTCTAGCTCCTTGATGAGTTTCTTCTGCTTTTCTCCTTGTACACACACTTCTGCACTTTTGACACATAGCTCTTTATATGAAGCAGCAAGTTCATCAAAAGTAAATTCATCTCCACTTGAGTCATCATCAGAGGCACAAACACTGGTTAGTGCAGTGACATGTTTAGCAGATTCTCCTTCAGATTCACTCTCAGAATCTCCTTCAGACCAGGTGACAGATAGCCCCTTCTTTTGCATCTTGAGGTAAGTAGGACATTCAGCTCTAACATGTCCAAAACCTTCACATCCATGACACTGGATTCCCTTGCCTTGGTTGAACTTTTCTTCAGATGTTGATCTTTTCCTGATGTCAGACGAAATGTTCTTGACATTAGGTCTACCTTTTTGATCAATCTTCTTTATGAACTTGTTGAACTGTCTCCCAAGCATGGCTATGGCTTCTGATATGCTTTCATCACCTCCAGTACTCCCCTCTTATGAATCCTCTTCAGTATTTGATACAAAAGCTATGCTTTTATTCTTCTTTTCAACATTCTCACACAAGCCCATTTCAAAAGTTTGGAGAGAACCAATAAGCTCATCAACCTTCATATTGCAGATATCTTGAGCCTCTTCTATAGCGGTGACCTTCATGGCAAATCTCTTTGGCAATGATCTGAGAATCTTTCTTACAAGTTTTTCTTCAGCCATTTTCTCTCTTAAGCCACCAGAAGTGTTGGCAATTTCAAGAATATTCATGTTGAAGTCATGAATAGTCTCTTCCTCTTTCATCTTCAGATTTTCAAACTTGGTGGTCAGCATCTGAAGTTTAGACATCCTCACCTTGGATGTACCTTCATGAGTTGTTTTGAGAGTATCCCAAACTTCTTTAGCCAATTCACAGTGATGCACCAGTCTGAAGATGTTCTTATTTATTCCATTGAACAGTGCATTCAAGGCCTTAGAGTTTCCAAGGGCTAGTGCCTCTTGCTCCTTGTCCCACTCTTCTTCAGGAATTTACAAAATAATTTCATCTTTACCTGTCTTCGTTGGATGTTCCCATCCTTTGTTGACAACTCTCCAGACCTTACTATCTAGAGACCTCAAGAAGGCTATCATACGAGGTTTCCAGTCATCATAGTTAGAACCATCCAGCATGGGTGGTCTATTTGAGTATCCTACATCCTTGTCCATGGTACTAGAAAGTAACATCCCTAGATCTCACCCAGAAATTAACAGGCAGGGTGCCTGCTCTGATGCCAATTGTAATTCTAGTTAACAGACTATCGATGTCACACAGGATGTTATAACATCCGATTCTGTGCAGACAGGAATGTAAACAGCATGTAAATGTAAGTGCAGTAAATAACACAAGGAATTGTTTACCCAGTTCGGTGTCACACACACCTACGTCTGGGGGCTACCAAGCCAGGGAGGAAATCCACTATTAGCAGTATTAATTCAGGCCTTAAACCACCTGTTTAATCCTATCACTTAATACCTACCCAATGCAATTTCAATCTTAAACTAAGACCAGAGTTCCTACTCACTCCCCATCAATCACCTCAGTGATTAAAACCTTTAATTAGATTAAAGTTAATGATGAAGTTATACTTCAAACAACTCTTGATTGTGCTTAACAGCTTTAATCAAGATACACAGCACTCACGCTTAAAAGCTTAGAGTGACACAACACTTACAACTCAATGAACACCCTAGTCCAATGCAATCATCTAGGTGATAATTGCTTGGCTCACAAGATAAACCTAATACAAGACACAAACAAAAATACAGCAGTGAAGTATGATGGAACAATAAAATCTTCACGCCTAAAACCCCTGAGTTCTGAAAGAAGGATTGCCATCCTTTTATATTGCAGCACTTGGGCCTTGTACTTGTATTTCCTAAAAATAAGGTTAATAAAGTTAACCTAATTTCCACATATTAGGGTACTAACAAATAGGTTATTTGTTAGGTTCATTAATTGTAGCTCAGTTGTTAGCTTCCTGGATTTTAGCTCAGCTGTTGAACTCCTGAAGAATAGCCTGAGAAAAATACTAAAACAGAAAAACTAACCATCCTACACTTTAGCATATGCTGTCAGGAATGAATGTCACAACATTCAGTTTGACGTCCAGAACATATACCATATGCTAAGTCTGTTATTTTCCTGAAAACAGACTGTGCTAAATGTTGTACTGTAAAAGACCAACCAGTCTATACTTCAGTATCAGCTTACAGTAATAAATGTCAAAACATCTAGTTTGACATTTTGACAATGAGCCTTATGCCAGGTCTGTTATCCTCCTGAAGAACAGACTGAAATAAATACTGAACTGAAGCAGAAAAACCAACCTGCCTATTATTCAGTATATGCTGTCACTGATTAATGTCATAACATCCAGTTTGACATTCAAACAATAGGCCTTATGCCAGGTCTGTTATTCCCTTGATAAACAGACTGAAATAAATACTGAGTTATAATAGACAACCAACTATTTTATACCTCAATATCTGCTGACAGAGATGAATGTCACAACATTTAGTTTGACATTCAGTAAATCCTGTATTAGCTAAACCTGCAGCATACTACTCAAGTATGTCATGACATCAGTCAAGACATCAGAGTACAGTTAGATGTTCTAACACAAAATGCAGCCAATCAAACAGCTCCAAAGCATGTCATGACATCAGTCAAGACATTATAGTCCAGTTAGTGTTTTACCACAAAATGCAGCCAATCAAACATCTACAAATATATCAAGGATAAACTCAAAGGAAGAATATCCGTCACCAGTTAGAGTGAACATATCAAGGATAAACTACCGGAGAAAATAGGGTTTACAACTATCCGTGGGGATAGAAGACAAAAAAAAAGAGAAAATCTGTCACCGATTAGAGTGAACATATCAAGGATATACTCAGAGGGGAGAATAGGATTTATATCTACCAGTTACTGGGCATAATACTGCAAAGGAAGAATATATGTCATCGGTTAAGATGAACATATCAAGGATAAACTTGTCGGGGAAACAAAAAAACGAATCCACTAGAGAAAAACAACAAAGAAGTAAATTACCTTTTACCGATTACTAGGTAAATTAACACATGTAAATTACTCAACATCAAGAAGGATATTACTAGTTACTGGGTAATAAATTCTTGGGGGACCAAAAGATCTATCTATGTAAGAACTAGAAAGACACGGTCAAACAAGACTGATCAGTGCATTTTGATGCACATTCTTCTTTAATTATACTTAGACATTTCTATAATTTATTCTATTTATTTTACTATTTTAGTGTGTTTTTATATTTAAGTTTATTTTTGGCTTTATTTTATTTTTGTACTTTATTTTCAGCATAAATAGTTAGTTGATACCTTGTCACTATTCAGATCATAACTTCGGCTATAAGACTCGGATTGACGCGTTCTAATATATGTTGGAAAGCTAAGAGAAAGACCTACAAGTTTCATGTTAAAGTCAAAAGCATATTCGGAATGAAGAATGGTCGAATGATTTGTTAAAGTCTCAGACTTAATTAAAATAGTTAGTTTCGGCTGGTTTTTGTAATTTTCGGGTCGGATCCCAGAAGGGCCCGAATTTCCCTTTTATTATATTAGGTCATCCACTGCTACATGAATCTAATTCTGAATTTGGATGATACAATATTGCTTAGAAGGTTTCATGGAGAGCTAATTCCCAAAGAGTAGATATGTTGTATTCGAATTCCACTTTGAGGTTTTTATTAATTTCAATTTAATTTCAATTTCTTTTCAATTCTTCCTAAAAACTCGTTTGCTTAATTCGAATACTTTCGTTTGCTTAATTCGATTGTTTCTTATAGGATAGAGTTGATTAAATTTGATTGTTTGTATGATCCTTAACTATAATCACGTTAGCGTAGCTTTTTCGTTATCGTGTTTGATTAAGTCGTGTTTGCTTAATTTGCGTCTGCTTAAATCCGTTTGCTTAATTCGGAAATTAGGAACATACGTTATATAATACCAATTTGCACTTTTCAGTGGGTATTGTAATCGAATGAGATTGAATCTTCTAGGGAATTGAAATTATAAGAATCAATGATAAGTCGGAAATCGATACAATATATTAGCTTATTTATCAATTTTGCTTTTACCTTTAATCATCTTCAATTTACGTTTTGAACCTTAAAAAAGCCCTTCTTTCCATTTGTTTGGTTATAACACTCAAGAGTCCTTGTGATACGATATTCGAGTGTCACTTCCATTTTACTACACTTTTATTACTTGTTTTTGACCTGTGTGCGACAACGGATCAAATTGGCGCCGTTGCCGGGGACTCTTGTAGATCTTAACCATTATTATAGTCTAATCATTATTATAGGTTTAGGTGTTATGTTTAGCATTTTTTTACCCTAACTTTTTTTGCGTACGGGTCTTTTTGTGGTTTAGAAAAAAAATCTGTTTTTAAGAAAATTGTCTTAGATTATTCCGATTATTTGTCGATTTATTAGGAAAAAATCAAGGATCGAAAGCCTCTATTTAGGAACTAAACAGTGGATGCCACCCTAAAAAATCGAAATTCCCTATTTTTCTATTTTTTATGATTTATTTTCTGTTTTGGTAGTTTCCGAAAATTCCGCAAAAATTCTCAAAATTCTTAATTGACGTTATTAGATTAATTTTTGTGTTTTTGTATTTTTTATATTTTATTTTAATCGTTTTCTTCGTATTTCAATTGTTTTTACTTAATAGGGACATTGTCGGTATTTTTCTATTTGTTGTTGAATTGCTGAATTAGTTGTGTTTTTTCATCGTTTGTTGTTTTTTTTTCTTTTCTATTGAGTTTAACATGGTTGACCAAAGAACCCTCAGAGAACTTGTTGCCCCTGATGTTAATTATAATGCTTTATGTATTGAATTTCCTGTTGCTGTTGTACCTTTCAAATTGAAATATGGTTTAATACACTTGTTGCCAAGGTTTAATGGTTTTGCAGGTGAGGATCCGCATAGGCATCTAAAAGAATTTCATATTGTATGTTATACATCATTGAGGCCTTAAGGAATTACTAAAGATCATGTTAATCTTAGAGCATTTCCATTCTCACTACAAGGTGCTGCAAAAGATTGGTTATATTATCTTGAGCCAAATTCTATTACAAGTTGGAATAATATGAAGAAAATCTTCTTAGAAAGATTTTTCCCTACTTCAAGAGCTTCTTCAATCAGAAAAGAAATATGTGGTATTAGACAGGTTGACATGGAATCATTGGCTGAATATTGGGAGAGATTCAAGCAGTTAGTGTCAAGTTGTCCTCACCACCAGATTTTTGAACAATTACTAATACAATACTTTTATGAGGGATTGCTACCAATGGAAAGAAACATTTTAGACGCTGCTAGTGGTGGAGCACTTGTTGATAAGACTCCAGCTGCTGCCAAATCCTTGATTGAGAAGATGTCACTTAACTCCCAATAGTTTACAACAAGGGATAATTTTTTGGTCCAAGCAAAATGTGTGAATGAGATTCGGGTTTCTTCTTCCAACAAAGCTCTAGAAACCAGAATTGATGAACTTACCTCTTTAGTGAAACAATTGATGTTACCCCTTCCACCACCACCACCATATAACCCTCCACAAGTAACCACTTTTTCACCTTCTGAACCTTCACTAGAGGAACTTGTCAAGCAAATGGTTGTAAACAGTCTCCAATTTCAGCAACAAATAGATTATAATATTCCGACTTTGTAAACACAAATTGGACAACTTGACACTTCAATGAGTGCCATGCAACAAGCTTAAGGATCAAACCAACTACATGCCCAAACAATAGTTAATCCAAAAGGCTCTAATGTGAATTCAATTTCCTTGAGATCCGAAAAAGTTACAGAACTAGCCCCAGAAAAAAAATAAAAAAATTGTTAGTGTAACACCTGAAAATAAACCCGAACCTTCTATTATTGTTGAGGTTGAAAAAAAGTATGTATCACCAATCCCTTTCCCACAAGGAGTACTGAAAAATAAGAAGATTGACGAGGAAAAACATTTTGTTTTTCAAATAGAGTTGGTTTCTGAAGTTGTTGATGAAGCTTATTCTGATTTGTTTTCAGCTGATTTTCCAACTTTATCTGGTTTTGATGATATTTACTCATGTGATGATTATATTAACACTAACTTTTGTGTTGTTTGTGCTGAGATTGATGTTGTCTTGCAGGGTGATAGTGCAAATGAAGTTGTTTATGTAGCTGAAGCTCTTGACATTCCGGCTGCCCCAAACATACCATCCATTGAACAACCACATTCTATAGAGCCTAAACCACTTCCCAAGAATTCATATTATTCATCAAAGCTTCAACTTAAGCAGAAACATAAGAAGGGAATTGGATGGATCTTGGCTGACACTCGTGATATTAGTCATTCCATATGTATGCATAGGATCTCACTTAAAGATGAAATAAAAGTAGTGAGGCAGTCCTGTAATCCTTTGATTCTTGATATTGTAAAAAAGGAGATCACTTTCACGCGCCCATTCAACACTTTTACTTATCAAAGATTCTTCTTTGATCCTGGAATACAAGGCGAATGCACTAATCAAAATTTCAAGTTCAATGGACACTACCCAAAGCTACTACATGAGAACTCGACTTTGGAAGAAGAGACTGTAGAAGAACTCTCTTTGGAAAAGGCTGCTTATGCAATCACTTATCCGCATTGACTCCTCGGGTGTGTTCTTTCCTTTCTCTCACTCTTATTTTATATTTATGCTCTTTCATTGAGGACAATGTATGTTTTAAGTGTGGGGGAGGGAACCATTTATTTGTTTTGTTTTCTTTGTTTTTTCTCTGTTTTGGTTTTGGTTTGCTTTCTTAAAAAAAATGCATATTTTTTTCTTTGGTTTTTGAGTTACAATTATGAGTATTTTTCTTAGTTCTCTTGACTAAAGTCTTGTGGTGTGATGTGAAAAATTTACTGTGCATTTTTAGTATGATAGGTATGACTAAACTCTAAATTGTATATCTTTAGCAATAGATCATTAACCCTGGTGAGCTTTGAGCCTTATATGGATAACATACAAAAATCCATCTCTTTCTTTCTTGTGTGATTCGCTCATGTCTGTTAGTCTCTAGAACTTGAATTGACTCTTGTTGATGTTGTTGTTTACTTGTGCATACTTATATGATAAAGGCAGTTTTGTTTTTGTTTTTTTTTGTTTTTTTTAGCCAGTTAGCCAAAAAGCCAATCCTGAAATAATTTCATCCCTTGTTTGAAACCCCCTTGAGCCTATTCTCCCTTTTTTGTTTAAAACTCATTACAAGCCGAGAAGTGAAAAATAATGTTATCACCATATTCAAAGGGTTGAAAGAGTCTTGTTTGGAGTTGTGTGGAGTTGAATAATTATGTTTATAATATTTCAGAAGTTGGCAGAAAAAGAAAAAAAAAATAGAAAAGAAAAAAAAAGAATGGAAAAATAGAAGGATAAGAGGAAGAAAAAAATAGAAGGCTAAGAGGAAGAAAAAAAAGGAATTATGTTTGTAATATTTCAATACATGTCAATACATACTACTTCAAAAAAAAATGAATAAAAAGAGGAAGGAGAAGAGAAAACAATTTCTATAGAGTTGTTCAAGTGAATAAAATATTTTTTAAATTCAACTCCCGCAGTTTCTTTCAAGTCTCTTTTATCTCTTTGAATTTTAGCCTAGTACCCCTTAGGATTTATCTCACCCTTACCTTGGCCACGTTACAACCAAATAAAAGTCCTTTTGATCTTTGTGTGCATGTATTTCAACTGTGGATGTTAGAGTCCTTTCAAGCTTATGATAGTACTAATTTTCATGTTGTGCTTTGAGTGTAAACAGTTAATTTAAACACTTGAGAGTTGAGTGAATAATATCCTGTGAGGATCTTACTGCTGTTGATGTACTTTTTGGTAATCTGTTTTTCTATCTGCTTTGAATGTCACAAAAAGTGGCTTACTAACACCATATTCTTGAAGCTTAGCCTTAGAATTATGCTTATACCTTGTATCTTGAAAACTTTTGGAAGTGCATGCTCTGTTTTCTTTCCTTTTGTTTTGAAATTGTAATTTTGCTCGAAGTGCAAAAGTTCAAGTGGGGGGGAATTTGATCAGTGCATTTTGATGCACATTCTTCTATAATTATACTTAGGCATTTCTATAATTTATTCTATTATTTTTACTATTTTAGTGTGTTATTATATTTAAGTTTATTTTTGGCTTTATTTTCTTTTCGTACTTTATTTTCAGCATAAATAGTTATTTGATATCTTGTCACTATTTAGATCATAACTTGGGCTATAAGACTCGGATTGACGCGTTCTAATATATGTTGGAAAGATAAGAGAAAAAACTACAAGTTTCATGTTGAAGTAAAAAGCATATTCAGAATGAAGAATCATGGAATAATTCGTTAAAGTCCCAAACTTAATTAAAATAGTTAGTTTGGGCCGGTTTTTGTAATTTTCGGGTCGGATCCCATAAGGGCCCGAATTTCTCTTTTATTATATTAGGTCTTCCACTGCTACATGAATCTAATTCTGAATTTGGATGATACAATATTGCTTAGAAGATTTCATGGAGAGCTCATTCTCAAAGAGTTGATCTGTTGTATTCGAATTCCACTTTAAGGTTTTTATTAATTTCAATTTAATTTCAATTTCTTTACAATTCTTCCTATAAACTCGTTTGCTTAATTCGATTACTTTCGTTTGCTTAATTAGATTGTTTCTTATAGGATAGAGTTTATTAAATTTGATTGTTTGTATGATCCTTAACTATAATCACGTTAGCGTAGCTTTTTCATTATCGTGTTTGATTAAGTCGCGTTTGCTTAATTCGCGTCTGCTTAAATCCGTTTGCTTAATTCGGAAATTAGGAACATACATCACATAATACCAATTTGCGCTTGTCATTGGGTATTGTAATCGAATGGGATTGAATCCGCTAGGGAATTGAAATTATAAGAATCGATGATAAGTCGGAAATCGATACAATTGATTAGCTTATTTATCAATTTTGCTTTTACCTTTAATCATCTTCAATTTAAGTTTTGAACCTTAAAAAACCCCTTCTTTCCATTCGTTTGGTTATAACATTCAAGAGTCCTTGTGATACGATATCCGAGTGTCGCTTCCATTTTACTACACTTTTATTACTCGTTTTTTACCCGTGTGCGACAGCGGATCAAAGACTCGATTCAATGAGGATATAACTTAAAGGGAGTGGTTCCATCCAGATAATGAACTGGGGAGGAATGCTAAAATAATAATCATCCACGAGGATGGGGAAAGGAGAAAAGATAAACTTTTTCTGCTCGAGAGGGATGACACTCGACAATTGAAGGAGGACAGACACACTGAACCTGCATGGGGAAATAATATCACCAAATCAGGGGATCAAAAGAAAGATCAATGCGATAAAAATGCACAATGAAATATCTGATGTTGTGTTGCATGCGTGTATATGTATGAGTCTGTATATGATTATGCTAACAAACGAACATAAAGGATACAAATAATGAAGATTTGAACCATCACAACTAGATGTTTGGATAATCTCAACAAGATGGAGCACCAAATGGAGAACCTGCTAGGGATGAAAATAAATCATCAAGGATATACAATCCTAACTACAAGATGAATTCAAATCTAGTTGGGGGGAGAACATGGAGAAAATGTATCCAACCCAAAATGCTGAGGATAAAGAGGGATCTACTAAGGATCCTAATAAGTCAACGCTGCGGGGAGTTTTAAGTCAACACCATATCAAATGAGAGACAACCTTGCAGGGGACACCAACAATACTGCTCAGAAACCAAGCACTGTTGGGGATGGGGAAAGAGCTTCTATCATAAGATGGAAGCCCACTGGGGTCTTAGGTCACAAAAACTCTGAGTGAGGAGAACCATACACTCTACCGGGGATTCCATCAAAAAGCATCTCTGTGGAGCTTTACTGGGGATACAATGATCTGCCAGGACAAATCAAAGACCACAAAGACTTCTTCAATAATCATCAGATTCTTCTTGGAGATTGAGAAATAAACCAATCCCAAGGCATAGAAATATCAATTGGATCTGCCGACTCGCGTGTCAGACCCCAATTTTGACCTTATGATTCCTCATGCTATCTCATCATTTGCATTGGCTTTGGGATCACACCTTGGCATCCTCCTTACCCCTCATTCATTGGGTTTGCATTAGGAGGGATCACCAAGCACATTTGATTGTATCATACTTTGTTTTTCATTATTTACTAACAAAAATACCAAAAATATGTCTATGCATATCTTTGTTTCTTTTGTAGGTAGTGTGTGCATCCACCAATGCCTCATCAAGCTCATATCTAGGGTTTGAGACCCTCAATGCAAGGAGATAAATTAAGAGATGGTTCACATTGGTTCTAGACATCATATATGGATCCTCTTGATCCTCATTTATCATTTTGATCAAGAACTCATCAAGAGTTTGAAGCTTGTTTGCCTTGGAAGCCCTAATTCATCTGGGTATCTTGTGTGACTTCCTCAACAAGTTTCTTCAACATTTGATCCAATATTTCAAGGGATAGTTCATTTAACATCATTTTATACATATATGATCCTCCATGAGTCCCAAAGTACAAGGGAAATGGGTTTCTATATGACATTCTTGTCAGTTGGATTGCATCCCATTGGTCAAATCTTTTCAACTTTTAACTTTTAATTTTTTGCTTAGGATAGCCTATTCATCTCTTCCCACTTCTTAAATTTCAAAACCTCTCCCCCTTTAAAAAACTTCTCTTCTTGTGATTTTAAATTTAGACTTTATTTTAATGATTAGAAACTTTGGCCTTATGCCATTGAATTTTCAAACTCTTTCTTAAACCAAATTTGTAAATAAACTTAACCATATTGACTTAAAATTTCAAAAGATAAAAAGAACTAACAACTTCATTCAAACTTTTGGCCCCTTGGTGCCCTTTTCATTTAAAATTTTGTTAAAAGCAATTCAGCAACTTTGAAATTTTTACCACGAACTATGAGGTTTTGATCCCTCATTTTTATGTTGGTACGTAGGCACAAGACCGAAGGTCTTGTCAAACACAAAAATATAATTAATGAATTCTTTCCTCATCCCCACACTCTATTTTTCTCAAACATCTTTTATACTAAACACATATGCACACATAAAAAAGGGCCCCCTAGGAGTACCTAGGACACTTTGGATGCTAACACCTTCCCTCTGTGTAACCAACCCCCTTACTTGAAATCCATGGCATTTTATTAGTTTTAATTTGAAAACTTCTTATCTTTGGGTTTTGTTCTTACTTTTCCCTTTTCCTTTGGAAACAATAAAAGCATGGTGGCGACTCTGGTTTTATTGACGTCAAGTTTATCCATAGCTTGACGGTCATGAATTTACCGCTACAAAAATTAAATGGTGACTCTGCTGGGGAGTAGCCCTCAATGGGTTTAGGCTACCTTTTTATGTGTATATATTTGTATATTTGATGTTTGTATATATTGTTTGTGTGATATAATATGTTTGTTGTGCTTGGTGATCTCTGAGTGGTGAGATAAGTTCTAACCAGAACTTGAGTGCAATTATGATATGAGGATGGTATAGTCATGTTCAACTTATATGGAGTAGTCCTTAACAAGTTGGCTTGAGACCTATCTACTCATTGGAGACCTCTTTGGAGTTACTGATGTCACACAAGTTATTTGTGGATAAGCATTACTTTCTTTAAATCTGGGGTCCGAGAAGCTGAGGACCGTAGAATATTTAACCCAACTTAGCCTATTTAGAATGTAGTGCGGAGACTGTTCAGGTGTAGACCTAATAACAGTTGTTACGCGATACTACACTCAGACGAGTTTCTCTTGAGAATATTATGGGTTGATGAGTCAGTCATCATAACCTATAATATCTGATAGATGAGATTAAGACTCTGGGAACTATTTAGAACATGATTTGCAGGTTTTTATCCTTAGTACACTCCTTTGGGGTGGTTCTTAACCTGACTCCATGCTCGTGACTCACAACAAACCCTTTGATTCTCGGTTGATCCGATTAAGTCTTGTCAATATCAATGGAACTTGGGTGTTGATAAGGTGAAAACCATAATCCACCAAAATGGATGATTGATCTTGATAATGACTTGACCCATCCCTTGACCTTTGTTTGTGTTTGCCTTGTGTGTGATCCCTTGTGTGATTATTGCATTCATGCATACATGCGTATCATAACATTCATCACAGAAAATAAATTTCAAGAAACTAAGGTCTTATTTGCAAATATTTTCAGACCATGGATTGTGGACGAAGGAACACTAAGAAGTACATTTTCAGATGTCCTGATTTGAAAGAGCTAAGAAAGTTGTCATTCTTTGTATTAGATCCCTTGGACTTCAAGCAACGTCTTGGGAGGCTTTTGTCTGTATTATTTGCTGATATGGTTGAAGGACTTTTGAGTGTTTTGGTTCAGTTCTATGATCCTCTCTACCGTTGCTTCACTTTTCTCGATTATCAGCTTATGCCCGCGTTAGAGGAGTATGCCCATCTCTTGGGTATACCCATATCTGACAAGGTACCTTTTAGTGGATTGGAAGAGATTTCCAGATCTCATATCATAGCTGAAGCTCTTCATTTGAAGAAGTCTAAGATCGATGCTTATTTGGTGAAGAAAGGAGGTATTCTTGGGTTGACTTCTGAGTTCCTCATTGGTAAAGCTATTATTTTTGCTCAAGCCAATATCATGGATGCTTTTAAGGCCATCTTTGTATTGCTTATTTATGGCTTGGCTTTATTCCCTAACATTGACGGTTTTGTCGATGTTAATGCCATTAGAATTTTCTTGATTGGGAATCCTGTTCTAACTCTGTTGGCTGACATGTATTTATCTTTGCATTTGAGGAATTCTAAACGTGGTGGGACTATTGTGTGTTGTGTTACTCTTCTGTACAAGTGGTTTATTTTGCACTTGCCTCAGATGCCTGCTTTCATAGAGAACCGATAATGTCTACGGTGGTCCCAAAGACTCATAATGTTTTATTTTCAGGGATCTTGTTCAAAATGCATTGAACAAAGGAAGACTAAAGTTCACCAAAAGCAAGGCTCCAATGAAAATTCACTCTGACCCACTGCAAGTCGGAGATGCCAATTATGTAGAGCCTGTAACCATCAATATGGTCAAAATTTCTGAGGATTTTGACATGGTTGAGTTTGAGAATGAGAATCATATTAAGGCTGTTTACCCAAAAGATGGAGAAGAGTTGCTGGAATTTCTCCACAGGTGCAAATTCAAAGATTCAGAAGTGATGTTGTGTCCTCGATGTAGTGCGGTGTTTGATAAAAAGGTTGCAAAGAAGGTCAAAAGCGCCCAGCAGGCAAAGAAGAATGAAAACTGGAGGAAGAATAAGCCTCAGTTTTATTTCGACAAAAAGGGGGTTCCTCAAAAGAAGGAATAACTCCCTGCCCAACAAAAAGGTAAGCCTGGCACTTATGTACCAACATCCAATGCTTCCCAAGGAAGATGGACGAAACCTGTTGGCAAAGGACAATAGGTTGGGAATCAAAAGTGGAGGAATTTTGAAATGGGTCGAGGCTCATCAATGACTTATCAAGATAATTTTTAGATGTCGAAAAGGCGTTCGTATGGGCCTAGTTATTATAAAGGGAAAAAAACCAATATCGAGAACTCAATGGAGGAGATTCCAGAGAAAGAAAAAAGTTGAGAAGGAAGCTGCAAAGTCAAGTAATAATCAGGAATATCAGAGTTAGATGAAAAACCAGGTGAAGAAACCAGTGGGATGGAAATTGTTTTCTCCTAAAACAAGCCAATTGAAAGGAAAGGCGAAAGAAGAGGTACCATCAAAGGAAAATGGGTTAGTGATTGATAGTTTCAACTCTGGATCGGAAGATGATTTTGATGTTTTGTGTAATGTGGTATATGTGCTCCCTAAGGAGTACGATTGTGTAACAGAAGTGGTTGAACCTGAGGATTGCGAGGAAGAAGAAATGGCTAAGCATAAATCGATGTGCTATTTTATGATGGATAACAGGTGTATTGAAGAACATAATGTGTTTTTCGAAAGGCCTCATGAGGGGATGAAAATCCACCTGAAACCCTTGTTTATAAGAGAAAAAGTAGAGAATACGACGGTGAATAAAATTTTGGTAGATGATGGGCAACTGTTAACTTAATGCCTAATTTCTTGTTGGGAAAAATAGGAAAGTTTGAAATAGACTTGAGGCCCCATAAGATGGTGCTTTCAAATTTTGAAATAAAGATAAGATAGACTACGGGGGTCATACAAGTTGATGTAACTGTGGGATCTATAACTATACCCACAATGTTTATGGTTATAGCGTCGAAGGACATCTACAATTTACTCCTGGGTCGATAATGGATCCATGGAGTGGGACCGGTGCCCTCTTAAATTCATCAAAGAATAGAAATTTGGAGAAATGATGGGATTATGGAGAATGTAGAAGCAGACCAAAGATACTACATGGCAGAGGTGAACCATGTAGATAAAAGAAATTTTGATAAGAATCTAGCCAACATAACACCTTGCACACTAGCAGGGTTTGCTTACATGCCTATAGAAGATGAATTTTACTATTTGAGACTCCACCCAACCCACGACTTTACATGGGATAGAGAAATAATGGGTTAGAGGACTTATGATACAATCTGACCAACTGGTTGGGGTGAAGAATTTGACGACGATGTCTAAATTCGACGCATTAAAGCGAATATCGTCTTACGTGGCAAAAAATAGATTAAAAGCGACCTTAGAGGCCGAAATACCACACATGGATGTCGAAGCCAATGAGTTAGAAGTGTTCGAGGTGAGTCAAAGGATAAGCGTTGGAACAACACCAATCAAGGAGTCGCAGTCAGCAGGCCCAAGAAATGATGGTCGAGAAGACCAGAGGCTCGACTTCATTTATGATGATGAGCCTTTGGATTTTGAAAAAGATCATGCCGCATCTACCACAAAGATGCAACCTTGGGATCCACTTGAAGAAATTAATTTTGGCGATGGAACCACCAAAAGGCTGACTTACATCAGTGCCAACATCGATCCAAAACTGAGGTTAGAGATAACTAATATACTTCACGAGTTTAAAGATTTCTTTTCTTGGGATTATAACGAAATTCCAGGTTTGAGCAGGGAATTGGTGGAGTTAAAGCTACTAATGAAACCAGGGTAAAAGCCAGTCAAGCAGATGCCTAGGCATTTTCCCCCAAAGGTCATGTTCAACATGAATGAGGATATTGAAAGACTCCTGAAAAAATACTTCATAAGAGAGGAAAGGTATGTCAAATGGATTTCGAATATTGTTCCAGTAATTAAGAAAAATGGGACATTGAGGGTGTGCATCGACTTTAGAGATCTAAATGTTGCACACCCAAAAGACGAATACCCAGTGCATTTCACCGAGATGTTTGTCGAATCAGCAGTGGGTTTTGCGTATCTTAGTATGCTTGATGGTTATTATGGATATAACCAAATTTTCATTGCATATGAACATGTGTTGAAGACAGTGTTTCGATGCCCATGAGCTTTAGGCACCTACGAATGGGTAGTTATGCCATTTGGATTGAAGAACATTGAGGCAACTTACTAGAGGGTGATGGATTCTATCTTTCATGATTATATCAAAACATTTATACAGGTCTATATCAATGATATAGTCATTAAGTCTGTGTTGGGAACTGGTCATCTTGACCATCTTTGACACTCATTCGAAAGGATTAAAGAATATGGACTAAAAATGAATCCTCTTAACTATGATTTTTGAGTGCAGGCTGGGGACTTTCTTGGTTTTGTTGTCCTTAATAAGAGCATTGAGATTAACCAGAAAAAAACTAAAGCCATCAGGGAAAATAAACCGCATTCGAGCAAGAAAGAGCTTCAATCTCTTTTGGGGAAAATTAATCTTTTAAGAAGGTTCATCTTAAACCTAAGTGGCAAGATTCCAGCGTTCTCGCCGTTACTCCACCTGAAGAAGGAAGAGTTCATTTGGCAGCCAGAGCATCAAAGGGTTTTTGATGAAATAAAGGAGTACTTGATGAAGCCTTCGATTTTGTCCCCTCCAGTTAAAAATAAGTACATGAGGTTGTATATTTTTGCCTCAGACTTGACTATAGGAAGTATGTTAGCTTAAGAGGATGATGATGGCGTCAAAAGGGCCATATATTACCTCAGTCGAGTCTTGAATAATGCATAAACTAGGTATAGTCTTATAGAAAAGATGTGCCTTTGTTTATATTTTTTCATGTATGAAGTTGAAGTATTATATAAATACGATCGATGTGTATGTGTCTTCTCATTTTGAAGTTATTAAGCATATGTTGTCTAAACCAATCTTACATAGTCAAATTGGGAAATAGGCTTTGGCCTTAATAGAATACTCCTTAACATATGTGCCTTTAAAGGCCATGAAGGGGCAACTAGTCGCCGATTTTATCGTGGATCATTCAATAGTCGAGACACCTTTAAATTATTTAGAGCAAAAACTATGGAAGTTATACTTCGACGACTCCAATCATTTCTTTGAGTAAGATTCCAACCAAGATCAAATATAGGATTGACAACACTTCTTTGAATAACAAGGCCGAATACAAAGCTTTGATAAATGGCCTTGAAGTCTTGTTAGATTCAGGGGCAAGACAAATCGAAGTAATATGAGACTCTAAATTAGTAGTGAAGAAAGTAACAAAGGAGTATATATGTATTATGGAGAGGTTTGTCATGTACTTCCTTATAGTTAATCGACTACTCATATGTTTCGACTTTGTGGACATTCAACATGTTCCTCGGCTTGAGAATCAAGAGGCAAATAAGTTGGATAAAATTGCTTCAGGATATAAGGTGTCCAAAGAAAAGATATAAGATTTGATTGAAGTTTGAGGAAGAGTAAAGTTGATAAGATTGTCTCCATCAGATCTAGAAATTACTAAGTTAGGATCAGCAGATCCAGAAAATTTTGAAGTCTTTACTATGGAAAATTTGAATGATACTGATTGGAGAAAACCAATAGTTGAATATTTGAAAAATTCGACTGGGACAACTGATCGAAAGGTAAAATACAGATCTCTGAGTTATGTGATTATAGGGAATCAATTATTTAAGAAAACGCCTGAAGGAGTGTTGCTTAAATGCCTTGGTGAAAGTGAGGCATACTTGGCTGTGTCTAATGTCCATAATGGGGCATGTGGTGCCCATCAAGTGTGGCACAAGATAAGATGGTTTATTTGTTGACAAGGTGTCTATTGTCCTACAATTTTGAAAGATTATATTGATTTTGCCAAGGGTTTTCAGGAGTGCCAAATACACTCAGGCATCCAACACGTCCCTGCAAGTGAGTTACATGCGATTGTGAAACCATGGCCATTTAGAGGATAGGATTTGGATTTGATTGAGGAGATTCTACCAGCATCTTCCAAGAGTTAGAAATACATTTTAGTCGGCATCAATTACCTTACAAAATGGATAGAAGTTGTTCCTTTAGTAAATGCTGACCAAGAGGCGATAATAGAGTTTATTCAGAAACACATTGTGTATAGGGTTGGATTCCTGAAACCATCATGAATGATCAGGGGTCTCTATTCACTGGTCGAAAGATGCAGGAATTCATATCTGAAATGGGGATTAAGCTACTAACTTCAATGCCTTATTATGCCCAACCTAATGGCCAAGTCGAAACAACCAATAAGATTGTCATTGGTTTGATCAAGAAAAATATTGGGAAGAAACCAAAGAATTGGCACAAGACTTTAGACCAAGTATTATGGGTGTATCGGACATATCCTAAAGAAAAATATGAGGAAAGGCTAGCAATGCTAGATGTCTTAATAATACAAAAAGAGCAAATTTCTAAAGCCTATAATAAAAAGGTTAAAGTAAAAGCATTCTCGATTGGAGAACTCGTTTGGAAGGTCATATTACTTATGGATCGAAGAGATAAAACTCTAGGTAAACGATCTCCTAATTGGGAAGACCCATTTCAGATTATTCAGGCATTTTCGAATAATGCTTATGAAATTGAAGACTTAACAGCTGTCAAACAAATTCTAAAAGTAAACATAAATACCTGAAGAGGTATAAGCCTATGTTACAAGAAATTTGAATTGATAAAGAATAATATGCGTTAAATAACAAGCACTAAAATGGTATTTGTAGTACCCCAAAATATACCCTCCCCTTTTCTTCATATTTCCATCTAATCATTTGACTAGGGTTCATTCGCATGCATTACTAACTCATGCATAAGCACCATTCTTGGATTTTAAGTGTTTGGCTTGCAGGGCTTTGATTTGTTCGCGCAACGACTGGAAATGCTTGGTTTGGACTTGTACTTGCTCCGAGGCTTCCAAAACCCTAATCTTAGGTGATCTCAGTGTGTCGCACTCAGCATCCGATACTTGGTCCATCCACTTTTTCCCCCTTGGTGATCGAGTATTTTGGTCATAACCCAAGTCCTTGGTCTCATAACTTCCATCCACCTTCATTCATGCACTCGACCATCGTCATGCCACTATGCTTGGTCCTTGGGTTCCCGTTTCTCGCCTTCGTGTGTCAATTATGAATCTCGGGTTTGATTTATGGTCATGCTCATGTTTTGAGTCAAGTCATTTTCATTCAATTGGCCAACTTCTTTCAGTTTTATCCCTAAAATATTCGTTACATACAAAAAATGTGCAAAAAAGGTGTAACATTGCAAACAAATTCATTTTTGGAGGTTTTTAGCCCTATGAGTCGATTCATGACTCGGCGCAAAACCTCCGGGTCCGAACAGGTCGATCCACCGGTCAACTCAATTCTGGGCAGCTTGAGTGAGTCGACTCACTCACCGTTTGCGTCGACTCATGCTCTTCTTTCTTTGAACCTCTTTCCCTCGGGTCGGAACAGGTCGACCTACCGGCCGACTCAACCCTGAGAAAACTACTGTTTGAGTTGACAAATTCCCTGTTTGAGTCGACTCATAGTCTGTTTTGTAGGATTTTGCACCATTGTCATGAGAAGGGGACTTTTGGGATGAAACATGATCCTCCATCATTGAGGCTTGCAATCCAAGGCCAATATACACATGCATGGACATCGAAAAAATCGTGAGCATTCGACGACACTTCAACGTTTGGTACTTCATCAAAGTTTAACCAAACACATTGTGAACACATTAAACCTGCAGCAAAACAAGCGCAGTAAAATTCACCAACACTTCAACTTGCACAATCATAACCAAGACCAAAATCACATAACTCAACACAACCACTGTTAACCTACAGTTACAAGTCATCAAAACTAATTGCATCCAAATTTTCACCTACAATAACCAGTCACAGACACTCACTTGAACACATTTCCACTAAATTAACTAATTAACTAACTTCCAACTCAGTAAGTTAACTACCTAAACTCACTGAGTCCATTCCAACTAACTCCAAACCTCCTTTAACTAACCCCAAGCCTAATTCCGAACCTCATTAATCCCAAGCCTCATCCCTATAAATTCTCACCATTCACTACTGACTAGCTACACTCTTTACAATCATCATCTTCAATTCTCTGCAACTTCCGAACCCTCTCCCTATCACACTCAAACCTCAATTTCTCCAAAACTCCATTGGAGCTTCAAATTGAAGCTTCAAGAAGAGTGAGCTAAACCTCATCATACTACAGTATTTGTAAAGAAGAAGATTCAGAAAATAAGGGAAAGATAAAGGCAATATTTCATCTTCTTGTACAAGTGATTTTTCGTCATCGTCATCTTCTCTGATCAACACTCGCTAGAGCAATTCTCAGCTTCGGAGGTAGGTTCCTTTTTTCATTGCATTTTGGTTGTGTGCTAAACATTACACCATGCTAACACAAACCCCTATCATGAGGAGCTTCGAATCTTGTTCATGGAGGAGTATTTTGGATCTAAGTTCTTAGGGGTTCTTGAGGATTCAGTCACATTAGTGGATTTAAGATGGAAATTGGAGAAGTTGGAGAGTGGATCCTTGTCCGGGAGGTGGAGACGAAGATGGAGGTGTCTCCGTTTTTCATTTCCGGTAGCCACCGCCGCCGGAGGCGATTCCGGCGCGGTGGTTCGCCATGGAGCTCTGGCACCGGCGACTTGAATTATCTTGAAAAAAGGCGCATACATTCAAATTCTTCTGGTTTTTTCCAACACCGCTCCTAATCTTTGGGCTCATTTTCTGATTGGGCTTGTCAAACTCTAAGCCCAATACAGTGTTATCTCACACCATTTTTCTGCTGCACCCCCTAATTGAAGAGAACCTTGTTTTGCATTGGGCTTTGGCTACTAAAGCCCATGCATATTGGACTCTGTTTCACTCTGTTTTCCTGCACATCCAAATTAGGCCTACACACCCTCTGTTTTGCAAAAGCTTTCTATTTTATTTGCTTTATTTGCTTGTTAGTTGATTAATTTGGTTGATAGAATTTAGGCTAATTAGATTAATTAGGAATTCAATTAGAATTTTCATTTTTAGATTCGATAACCGTAAAATTTGGCAAAAAGACCATTTTACCCTTTAGGGGTAATTTTAGACATTTTACTCATGTAATCACATGTTCCTTTAGGACTAGAATTTAACTTAGAATTTTAAACCAAAGTCTCAACATTAACATGTCCCCTTAGGAATAGAATTAACATAATTTCTTGATCAAGACCTTGATTAACATGCACATGCTCCCCTAGGATTCTAACATAGATTCCTAATCAATTTTAATCAACCAATGCATGATCCCTTAGGATAGTTTCTAACAATTCCTAACTTCTAGATTAGGATTAACCTAGTTCCCTAAACGAAAATAAACCCATGATTAAATTGATCAAAAGCAATTTTGACCAATTAAATCCTTTGAACTTGTATAATTCCACAAGTCTAATTTGAGTGACCAAAAGACCCTTGGTCACTTAATAAGACTTTTCTTCTAAGTTGTGGAGCTCGAAGCCTCAAGTCAAGATCTTCAATCAAGGCATCCTCAGTCATACTAAGCAGCGGATTATACAAGTGCTTCAAAGGTGGAGACTACAAGAGTTTGTTAAATCAAAATTGGGATTGTGTGACATGAGCCTTAAGTAATAGAGAAGGAGTGGGACTAGAGTATTCCTACCCCCATTCTAAGTATCTTTGGGTATGGGAGGTATGTCCCAGCACTCATCATATTCATCTCTATTCATAGACTTTAGCACAATTCTAATCACACGATTGACAAGTCTCTCTCTCTCTCTCTCCATAAAGCATCATGCAACAAACAAGGACTACATCAACAATTTATCAATCATGAATCAAGTTGTACGATATGAGCCTTAAGTAATAGAGAAGGAGTGGGACTGGAGTATTCCTACCCCCATTCTGAGTATTTTTGGGTATGGGACGTATGGCCCATCGCTCATCATATTCACCTCTATTCATAGACTTTAGTACGATTCAAATCAAACGATTGTTAAGGTCTTCATCTTCAATACAAGAAATAACTACAAAGATTCTTCTCCCTTTACTTCAAAGTTAAGACGAGAATTACATGCCATGAGCCTTATGTAGTAAAGAAAGAATGAGATTGGAGCTTTCCTACACTCATTCTGGATATCTTTGGGTGCGAAACATTTGGATCATTTCTTATCGTATCCACCTTTACTCATAGACTTTAGTGTGATTCTTATCAAGGAACTATCAAGTCCATTCACTCTTTATTTCATTCTAATCATTTAAATCCATCATTAAATCATCTCTTCTTGCCTCCTTAATCATTTTGCTTTCAACCCTAGTGGGCTGAACCACAAAACCTCTGATTTCCTTATTGCACTATAAGGATACGTAGGCAGGAGAACCCAGTTTCTTCGCGAGCTACCTTATCTATTTCTACCCTATTTATCAATCAATCTTCCTCCATTCATTCAATCAATACCATCTTTTGGAGATCAACCATACTTCTCCTTGGACTCCTTGTCTATCCTTTTGGGACGTCCTAACAACAATCCACCTCATCAATCGAGAGTTGTTTGGCCCGTCACCCAAACATTTAACTCATTCTTTTTCGGCTAAGATGCCACTTTACTCTTCGATTAAGAGTCTACCCCTTTTTTTGGATCCAAGATACTATTCTTATTTGATCTCGAACTGCTTGTTCCCTCATCCAGTGATATATTGTTTCCTTGTACACAATAATAATTTCTCTTGGGCCCCGTTTTTACCCCTTTGAGGTGTTGTAGCATCAGTTAATCTTGTCAATCGAGAGTTGTTTGACTCGTATCCAGACATTTAATTCATTCCTTTGGTTGAGAGGCTTGTTTACTCTTTGATTCCAAGTTCCCTCCAGTTGTGGGTTCCTTTGATACCATTTGTTGGTACAAGTTATACTTTTCATCGCTGTTTGTTTCTCTCTCTATTCTTGTGGTTCCGAACTGCGATTGGTCTGACTTTCTCATTGCACAATGAGAATACGTAGGCACGAGGATGTGATTCCTTGGCGAGCATACTTCTAATTATTCCTTCTTCCTCCTTAAGGCATCACTCATATCTTTCACAATTCATTATCTACCTTCAACCATAAATCGTTCACCCAATGACATATCACTCCTTTGACATTGAAATACCACTTCTTTGGAATTCCATATATACCCTTTTAGGATGCCTAACGAATAGTCCGCATTTCTATCTAGATTTGTTTGGCTCGTCACCCAAACATCTCTATGGTATAAATCCCATTTCTCTTATGGATTCCAATATACTTTCACCTTTCGGTTTCAAACAATACTTCTTCAGTCACTTGTCACTAGATATTCATTTCTGTGACTTCGGTCACTTCACTCCGTTCATCCCACGATACACTCATATTCTACCTTCATTCACTCCATGTGATATACCAGTTGTCTTTGAGCCAAATACACCATACCTTTGTGCTCCATCTTGTACCTCCTTGTGAACCAAGAGTTGTTTGGCTCATATCCCAAACACTTAATTCATTCTTTTTCAATTGTTCCAATATAGTGATACTGTGTTGTAGGCCCTCACTTGTTAGTTCATATCTGTTTACTCTTGGGTTCACGTTTCACCCTTGTTGGAGTTCAAACAACATTATCCTTTGGCTCAGACCATACCTTGATCACAATTCTCTTCATCTCCCGCCACTAGTTCCTAGAACTACGAAGCTCTGAATTCCTCATTGCACTATGAGGATACGTAGGCATGATGGCCCCAATCCTCACCGAGCACTTTATCTATTTCCTTTCCTTTCCCTCATCCTTTTGTGAGTAATCTTTAGAGACACCACCTATTCGAGCGAGAACGATCAAAACGGTTCCCATGGAGTACCACGAATGTTTGGGGTGCTAATACCTTCCCCTTACATAACCGACTTCCTTACCAAACATATTTCTTTCCCCTGGGTTTTATCGACGTTTTCCCTTCCCTTTGGGGATAAATAAAGTTTGATGGCGACTCTGTTGTATGTTCGAGCGTGTGATACGTTCGGGTATATTTCCGCTAGCTTCAGTATTAAATAAAGTTCCAAAATGGCATTGTCATTACAAACATCAAAAGCAAAGGAAATGAAAATGCAACTTAAGTAGGAAATTTTGATTTTAAGTCTTCAAGCTTGGTCTTAAAGAAGTCGAGTCTGGCAGTCAGTCGGTCACAAATTTCCTCCAGAGAGTTGATTTTAAGCCTCGGGTTAAGGGCAACCTCAACATGTTCGACACCTTTGGTGGCTTCTTTGTCAATCATTTCCCTAGTAGGTAGTGACTTTTCCCAAGCAAGCTCAGCTTTCTCTTTCTCCAGGTTGTCGATCTCTTTGTTCAACTCTGCAATCTTAGCTCGACGTTGTGAAATGTTCTCATCCAGTAAAGCTTTCTTATCGGTGTACTCCTGAAGTTTGGTTTCGAGCTTATCAACTTCTTGCTCAGGCGCACTGCTTAAGTCCCAGGCCACAGTCATGGCATCCTTCACTTGTTGAGGTCATGCATTATTAGTTCATTTAAGATCAATATCCTTGCAGACTTGATCGAAGTAGGCTTCGAACTCAAAAAGGAATTGAACCATGGGGCCAGACACTCGTTGCATGTTGAGCTCAGTCAGTAATCATCAATTATCAGTGCCAAGTCGAGCTTCCCCTTCGATGGAATTCATAATATCAGACTAAAAAATATTGGATTTTAATTGTTGAATCAAGAGATTCACTGAATCATTTCCTGTATCATCCAAAGAAGCATCAGAGGAGTTGCTAGACTTGGAGCTTGTCGAAAGTTTGCGCAATATTTGAAGGTGTTTCAGAGCTTCAGTTGGGTTCTTTCTTTTATGAGCCATAATTTAGTCTTGACTAAAAGAGGTATTCAATGTTGAATCATGAAAAGTGACTTGAGTTTGCTCTTTGTCATTGGTAGAAGTTGGTTCTTTCTCTATGGCCAGGGTAGCTTCGACATCAGTGATGGTCTGTTCTTCGTCAATCTTTTCTGGACTGTTGGGATTTGGGTCATCTAAAATTATACTGTCATGGACGGAGGTGATGGTATCATCTAGTTCTTTGTTGCATTGGGGAGAAAGTTGTTCAATGTGAACTTCAACTTCAGGTTGTGGGTGTGGAGATGCGTCTATTGTTTCACTGACGGGCTTGACAGATGGAATGCTGGAATCAAGAAAGTCTGACTAATGTATGTGAGAAAAGGTTTCAGAAGGAATCGAACAAGAGGTACCTGGTGACTTTTCTGCTTCTTTCTTGTATGTTTCATTTATTTCCTGGAAAAAGAAAAGATGGTGAGTTTAGGTCTATATTAAGAAGTACATAAATAATTATAACTTGAGTCGAGAGCTACCTTAGGGTCCATGTTGTCTGGTTCTTCGACTGTTTTGTTCTAAGGTTCATATGGTTTTTGGTTATAAGGAGGGAGTTCTTGATTCATCTCTTATCTTTCTTATTATCTTTCTTTTTGTTATTGTTCTTCTTTCTCTGTCTTCTTCTCTTTTTCTTGTTGGGAGGGACCATCGGTCGAGGCAACCGTTTATTTTTTGGATTTGGGTTTTTGGGGAGTTCCTTTCTTCTTATGACTCACACTTGGCTTAGGAGAAGCTATAGGCCTGGTCCTCGAAAAAATGAGAGGTTCCTCCATGTCCTATGAGCTTTCATTATAACCAAAGTTTCTTGTGGTTTTGGAGTAGTAATGGTATGGGAAGTTTAAGCCAAATTAGATAGAGGAATTATCAAAGACCATAAAGGGATTCAAAGTGAATAAGTATACTTGTGTCGAAATGGTCTTTATTTTTTCTTCTTTTGAGGTCTAGAAGTTGTTGGAGAGTTGGGGCCATGTTTTCGATTCTGGAAAAAACCATCAAAATTCTTTCGATGATTAGATACTTTGATGAGAAAAGGCTTACCTTTTTCTTAGGATCTTATTTTTTCTTAATTTATCCAGCGTCGGAAGGTCCTTCGACATTGGTATCAGTTTGTGTTTCGGGTTCACCTGAAATTGAAATGTGAGAAAATGAAAAGTATAGGAGAATTTGAAATTGATAGTAAAAAGTTTTTTTTTTAGATTTTTGGTATGGAGGATCTGGGACGGTGGAAAAGGAAGTTGTCAGTATTTTTGGAAAATTTCTTCTAGAAAGTGACCTTCAAAGTATTGTGTCCACCAGTTATGGTATTCGACCGTCATGTAGAAAGACCGTGGAAATTGGAAAGTATGGAGTTTGAGAACTTGGTTGCAAGCAAATACCGTGCAAGCTTTATAGTCTTCGATGATAAATTTGCTCTCATACCAGCATATTTCAGTGTCTCGAGTGTAGAGGGGGTGTGGTAGTAGTTAATTGAAGCCAAATTATCTGGCTACTAATTTGGGTTGGTAGCCAACAATGCCATATCAAGGAGTACCAGTTTTGATTCTCGTCGATAGAAGCGAGGTAGTCAAAAAGGTTTCCCAGGAAGAACTCAACATTGTTGTGATTGAGGGTGACATGCCAGGAAATCTATTTCTAAAGCAAGAGGGACCAACACATCATTCCGTAAAAGGAGCCATAGTCGAGACAAAAGTGGTCGATTCAACGAATAATTCTATGTACTTTAAGAAGGTGATTCTTGAAGGAGTGTCATAAGGTGTGGTTAAAGCGAGCCTTGTACCTTCGATATCCCTGCAGCCAGCCCATTCTATCAAAGCTTGGAACTCAGTTATTTAAAGTTTTGGCTCAAATGCGGAGTTCAACCAAAGTTGGAGAAGCCATAAGGGACCAGAAAGCAAGAACAAATTATTGGTTTAAGGGATTGTTTCACCTTGTAGGAAGCGTCACCAAGTGATTGATAAAGGTTTTCCAAGACTAGTTTACTTAATGAGATCTTTCGACCCTCATGAAGTTGAATTGCTAAGGGTACAAATTTCTTGGCTACTTGTAAAAAGTCGGAGCAGAAAACATAGCAGGAAAGCCAAATGGTTAAAAAGGCAATGTTCTCCTGGTTGAAGACTTCAACATTTTTCTTGTCATGATTGTCAATGATAAAATTCTTAAAAATAAAGCATTCGATGGTGAATTCATTGGTTGTCTCCAAGGTCAGAGTAAAAATTTCACCTAAAGGGCTTAGGCTTGTGATAGCTACTACATCGAACAAAGTTGGTGTTAACATGCCACAAGGGAATTGGAATGTATTGGTCGAATCTTCCCAGAAAAAGATCGAAGCTAACAACATTGCTGGATTATATCTAGGTCTAGATCTAGAAATTTTGATCATGTCGTAGATCCATAATTCTTGCCATTGTTTTTTCCTTTAGGACTGAACTTTGTCGAGCTAAGAAATATACTATTTTCTTTGTGTGGGAGGGGCAGATCGAAAAACACATGCAGGTTTGTCCATGAAAGACAGATCGAGAGTGCGTTCTTCGAATGCTGAAGGCATTATAACTAGGTAACCTTGGAAGAAGTTCTTGACTTTCCCATAATGTGACTTTTGCAGTTGGATAAAGACCCAAGAATACGAGGAATTTACCAGATAGAGAAAAAGGATTGAGTACCTAGTTCGCCCAGTTGGAGATTTTCTCTTTTAATAATGGTGGTTCAAGTATGAAATCTCTCATTTCATCGTTTTGTTCTGAAATAATCATGAATGCCAAGGGATTCTTGCAAGTATCAAGCTTTGGAGTTGGAGTTTTGACTACCATTATTGAGATTAGTAGTTTGTGCAAAGGACAAGGAAAGGGTTTTTTTGCTGCGCAAATAAGTTGAAGAAATGCATGAATAAAGTAGATGAAAAGAAGAAAAGGCCTGAGTATTTATAATCTCAATTGTTGGTCAAAATCATACACATGGCATACACATGGAGGTAGTGGAACGATTTCGTGTGTTACAAAATGGAAACATTAATGTGAGTGGAGGAGTTAGTGAAGACGTGCACATTCATGTTCTCTTAGAAATCAGGAGTAATAATGAGAATTTGGGAAAATATGATGGAGAATGACAAAGCGCAGTAAAATGGTAATGATGACGATGACGTCAGCAGTGAACATGAAGTAGTGTCGAAAATACACTAAGAAAATGCTGATTTTCTCTTTTCTGATATAAATCGAAACATGGAATTTTGGGGGGTGATTTATTACATGGAGGTTTGACATGGATATTAATGGTAAGCAAGACACGAAGGCATACCATGGTGAGGTGTGAAGTCGAACGTGGTTGATTGAGGCTATAAGTTGAATTGATGGTTTTTGGTTGGTCGAAGGGTGGCTTAACAATTCCTAGTTGAATGCTAGCCAAAGATCAGGGGATGTGTGAAGTCTAGACTTAGTAAAATTTCCAATATTTGGGTTGGTTATTTGATCATTCGAATGAAACAGATATGGATATGACCAAGCGGTTATTCAGAAACACGTGGACTTGGTATGCTATAGTTATGTGATATCCTACCAGGATCATAGGTTCACTTTTATCTTCAAACTTTCTTCTTGCCAGAGAAACATACTTGTAACAAATAGAGAAAAACACCTTCAGATGACTCACTGATGGTCGTTTGCCACTCCATACTTCTTCAGGAGTATTGTTCTTCTATTTCTGGGTAGGGCACCTACTCAGAATATAAACAACATTGTTGATTGCTTCACCCTGATCAGTGCATTTTAATGCACATTCTCCTATGTTTATTCTTAAGCATTTCTTTGATTTCTTTTTTTTACTTTTATGTTTTATAATGTTTTTATATTTTAGTTTATTTTTATTGTTATTTGATTTTTGTATTTAATTTTCAGCTTTAACAGTCTGCACTAAAACGATCATAACTGGAACTCCGGGAATCTGATTGATATGTTCTAATAATTGCCGGAAAGCTAAGAGAAAGAGCTACAACTTTCGTGTTGGAGTCGAAGTCGGATTCGGAGAGCTTATTTTCCAGAATTTCGTTTGAAACTGTAGCATTAGTTTTATTTTAGTTTTGGGTCGTTAGTTTTGGGCTTGGGTTATGTATTTGACCCAGTTGGGTTGTAAACGGATTACCTTAGCTTTCCCCTAATACCTAGCAGCCGAAAACATTATTCACGTTTTTTACTATTCTCGAATTATTTTTCTTACGCTTGAAAGAACCGTAATGGAGAACTAATCTTTCCAGACGGATTTGTTGTATTCAAGTTCACTACTTTGAGATTGTTATAATTGCAATTAGAATTCTATTCCTTTCAATAATATCATATGATTGTTGTTTGATTAATCTGATTTCCATGTAATATTGTTGGTTAAATTTGAATGATATATGTTCTTGACTTTTGATCGTAATTCAACTCTGCTTAACCGTTAAATTTGTGATATTTATAACCGTATGCTTAATCCGGCAATAAGAATATATACCTTACAGTGTCGATCACGCTTGTTGAATGATATTGTGTTCAAATAGGATAGAAGTCGTAGTTGTAGCAATCGATGATAAGTTGAACTTGACACAGTGAATCCATTTGTTTTATAATCACCTATTTCATAACAGCTTATTTCAATAATCACTTATTTAATAATCGCTTGTTTTTCCTTAATCGATCCTGAATCCAACCCCCCCCCCCTAAATCGATTTACCTTTGGTTAGTAATAATCAAGAATCCTCGAGGGACGATTCGAGTCATTGTCGCTATACTACGTTTTCAAAATAACTCGGTTTTGATCTGCGCGCGACAGTGGATCAAATTGGTGTCGTTGCCGGGGATTCTTGTGATTATTAATCAATATTAGAGTCATAGGTTTAGTGTTCTTGCGTTTAGGCCATAGGTTCCTCGCGGTTTTGGCCAATTCGCGTCTAGAGTCGAAAATTTTGGTTTTTGGAAAAATTGAGTCTGATCGAAAATTTGTTCCGTCTATTAGGAGTAGAAAAAAAATCCTTTTTTCTATTTTTAATGATTTTTTTTACTGTTTTCATATAGTCAAAAAAATTCTCAAAATTCTAATTTTAAGTCATGAGATTAATTTCGGTGTTAGTTTATTTTTCTGAATTTAGTTTAATTGTTTTCCTTCATTGTGTTTGTTTTTGACTATTAGGGACATTGTTGGCATTTTCACAATTGCTGTTGCATTGCTGTGCATTAGTCCTGGCTACTAGGTCTTCTTGTTCTGAGCTTTTTGATTTCGATCCTGAGGTAGAGAGAACTTTGCACACACGTCGTAGAGCAGGCCAGGCTAGAAATAGTTCACCATCCACAATTGAGTCTGATTCTGATTCTGATTACTTTCATAACTTGTTTGATTCAGATTCTGAAATTGTTTTTGATACGGCTGACCAAAGAACTTTAAGGCAGTTAACTGCCCCTGATGTGAATTATAATGGCCTGTGTATTGAATATCCTGAAGCTGACACTCCTTTTGAACTAAAATCTGGTTTGATACACTTGTTGCCAAAGTTTAATGGTCTTGCAGGTGAGGATTCACATAAACATCTCAAAGAATTCCAGGTTGTATGCTCTACACCGTTGAGGCCTGGAGGAATAACTGAAGACCATATCAAACTTCGAGCTTTTCCTTTTTCATTGTAGGGTGCAACAAAGGATTGGATATATTATCTTGAGCCAAATTCGATCACAAGCTGGAATGCTCTAAAAAGAGTGTTCTTAGAGAGATACTTCCTTGCCTCCAGAGCAACCTTGCTCAGAAAAGAGATTTATGGTATTAGACAAGATAATGAGTCACTTGCTGAGTATTGGGAAAGACCCAAGAAATTAGTATCTAGTTGTCCTCAACACCAGATCACCGAACAATTGCTCATTAAGTACTTTTATGAAGGTTTGTTACCAATGGATAGGAATATTCTTGATGCTGCTAGAGGTGGAGCACTTGTCGATAAAACTCCAGTCGCCGCCAAAGCTTTGATCGAAAATATGTCCCTCAACTCCCAATAATTTACAACCAAAAACAATTTTGTCCAAGCAAAGGGTGTGAACGAAATTCAGGTTTCCTCCAATAAAGCTTTAGAAACCAGAATTGACGAGCTCACCTCTTTAGTGAAACAGTTGGCAGTAGGTAAGACTCAAGCGGCAAACCTATGTGGTATTTGTACTTTTCCTGAGCATCCAACCGATACTTCTCCTATTTTGCATGATGAATCGATCACTGAGTTGCCTCTAGCTTATGCAGCAAACCTTTACAATCAAGGCAACAATCAGAATAGGTACAACAACATTCCTGACCTGTCCACCAATAAATACCACCCCAATTGGAGGAACCATCCCAACCTTCGATATGGAAACCAACAGCCAACCCAACCATCAGCTACCCCCCAAGCCACCATTTCTACACCCTCTGGACCTTCATTAGAGGACCTGGTCAAACAACTAGCTATTAATAATCTTCAATTTCAACAAAGAACAGAATCTAGTATTCAAACCTTGTAGACACAGATTGGACAACTTGCCACTTTAATGAATGCCATGCAATCCCAAGGATCAAACCAACTTCCTGCCCAAGCAGTTGTGAATCGAAAAGGTCCTAATGCCAATGTCAATGCAATTTCTTTGAGGTCCGGAAAGGTCACAGAACCAGCCCCCGAAAAAAATAAAAAAATTCTTGAGGTAACATCTGAACTTTCTTCACCTTCTTCTGTTGTGGTAGAAACTGAAAAGAATAAAGAAAAAGAATATGTACCACCAGTCCCCTTTCCACATAGAGTTCTGAAAAATAAAAGAATTGAGGAAGGAGACAAAGAGAGGGAGATCTTGGATGTTTTTAGAAAAGTTGCGGTAAACATTCTGCTTCTTGATGTCATTAAGCAGGTTCCTAAGTATGCAAAGTTTCTAAAAGATTTGTGTACAAACAAGAGGCGGATGAAAGGTCGTGAGAGAGTCAACTTGGGAAGAAATATTTCTGCTTTTATTCAGCCCAAGCCCCATTCTGAAAAAGTTACAGGCGAGCAAAATGTTTCAGCCATCTCTCAGGTCTTGCCACAAAAGTGCAAGGACCCGAGAACTTTTACTATTCCTTGTACCATTAGAGATAAGCAATTTGATAATTGCATGCTTGATTTGGGAGCGGGCATTAATGTTATGCCTACTTCTATTTATAATAACCTTTGTCTTGGTCCTTTGCAGCATACAGGTTTCATCGTTCAGTTGGCGAACAGGAGCAATGCCCGCCCTGCTGGTATAGTGGAAGATGTCCTTGTTCAAGTTAACGAATTGATTTTTCCTGCAGATTTTTACATCCTGGACATGGAAGGAGAAACTAATTCAAGCAGGGCTCCCATCATTTTAGGAAGACCGTTCATGAAAACGGAGAAGACAAAAATTGATGTTGACGATGGAACCATGTCCATGGAATTTGGTGACATTGTTGCAAAATTTAACATCTTCGATGCCATGAAACATCCCTTTGAGGAGCACTCTATTTTTCATATTGAGTTGATATCTGATTTGGTTGATGAAACTTATTCTGAATTGTTTTCACTTGATTTTCCATCCTTACTTGGATTTGATGATGTTTACTCATGTGCTGATTGTACTTACACTAACATTTGTGTTGTATGTGCTGAGATTGATGCTGCCTTACAGGGTGACATGTTTCCTACAGGTGAAGTTGTTGTAAACGAAGTTGTTTATGCAGCTAATGCTCTCGACATCCCGGCTGCCCTAAACGCCCCATCCATCAAGCAACCCCCGTCCTTAGAGCTGAAACAACTCCCGGATAATCTAAAATACACTTATTTGGAGAGTGATGAAAAACTTCCTGTTATTATTTCTTCTAACCTTGATTCCGATCAAGAAAATAAACTTTTGCAGGTTTTGAAGAAGCACAAGAAGGCAATTGGCTGGACATTAGCTGACATCCCAGGTATTAGTCCTTCCATGTGTATGCACAAGATTTTACTTGAGGACGGTGCTAAAACGGTAAGGCAGCCCCAAAGGAGGCTTAATCCTTTGATTCTTGATGTGGTAAAGAAAGAGGTAACCAAACTCTTGCAAGCCGGTATCATTTATCCTATCTCTGACAGTAAATGGGTAAGCCCAGTGCAGGTTGTACCTAAGAAATCTGGACTCACAGTGGTGAAAAATGAAAATAATGAACTTGTTCCCACTAGAGTTCAGAATAGCTGGAGAGTTTGTATTTATTACAGGAGGTTGAACCAAGCTACCAGAAAGGATCACTTTCCTTTGTCGTTCATTGACCAAATGCTTGAACGGCTACCTGGTAAATCACATTATTATTTTCTTGATGGTTTTTCAGTTTACTTTCAGATTCATATTGCACCTGAAGATCAAGAAAAGACCACTTTCACGTGCCCATTCAGTACATTTGCTTATAGGAGGATGCCTTTTGGTCTTTGCAATGCTCTTGGCACTTTCCAGCGATGCATGATTAGTATTTTCTCTGAGTAGTTATTGAAAATTGTTATGGAAGTGTTTATGGATGACTTTACTGTTTATGGTTCGTCTTTTGATGCATGCTTGAAAAGTTTGAATATGGTTTTAGAGAGATGCATCGAGACTGACATTGTTTTAAATTATGAAAAATGTCATTTTATGGTTGAGCAGGGAACTGTTCTTGGTCACATAATTTCTGAAAAAGGAATTTTTGTTGACCCTGCTAAGATTGATGTAATTTCTACATTGCCTTACCCTTCTTGCGTTCGCGAGATTCGTTCTTTTCTTGGTCATGCAGGTTTTTACAGGCGTTTCATCAAGGATTTCAGCAAGATAGTTCTTCCGCTGTTAAACTTGTTGAAGAATGACATCACTTTCAGTTTCAATGACAAATGCAAACAAGCGTTTGACTTCTTGAAGAAAGCATTGACCTCCGCTCCCATCATCCAGCCTCCCGACTGGACCCTCCCTTTTAGATTATGTGTGATGCTTTTAATTATGTTGTTGGGGCTGTCCTTGCACAAAGAGTTGACAAGGCTGCCCGTGTTATTTACTATGCTTCTAGGACTTTAGATTCTGCACAGTCAAATTACACTACCATTGAAAAAGAACTTCTAGCTATTGTTTTTGCTCTTGATAAATTCAGATCATACTTGCTAGGTTCCAAGGTTGTTGTTTTTACTGACCATGCAGCTTTAAAGTACTTGTTGAAGAAGCCGGAAGCAAAACCGAGATTGATTCGGTGGATGTTATTGCTCTAAGAGTTTAATGTAGAGATTAAAGACAAAAATGGAGCTGAGAACTTAGTGGCTGATCACTTGAGCAGAATAGAGAGAGATGAAGATCCTTTTCCCATCCATGATGACTTTCCTGATGAGCAACTTTTACTTGTGCATGGTATTACTCCTTGGTTTGCTGATATTGTTAATTATCTTGTTGCTGGTGTTTTTCCTACAGGTGCATCCAGGACAGAAATCCACAAACTCAAGAGTGATGCCAAATATTATGTTTGGGATGATCCGTATCTTTGGAAGTTTGATAGTGATTAGGTAATCAGGAGATGTGTCCCCGATTATGAGATTGCATCCATTTTGAATTTTTCTCATGCATCTCAAGTCGGCAAACATTTTGGTCCTCAAACGACTGCAAGAAAAGTCCTAGACTCGGGTTTTTATTGGCCCACTATTTTTAAAGATGCCTATGAGGTTTACCTCACTTGTAAAGAGTGCCAGATAGTAGGTACAAATGTCACTCGTAAGAGTGAAATGCCTCAGCAGCCTATGCTTTTCTGTGAAGTATTTGATGTATGGGGAATCGACTTCATGGGTCCCTTTCCTATATCATTTGGTTTTTTGTATATTTTACTTGCTGTTGATTATGTTTCAAAGTGGGTGGAAGCTATCCCCACTAGGACTAATGATTCTAGAGTTGTTGCAGATTTTGTCAGGTCTAATATCTTTTGCAGGTTTGGAATACCGCGAGCTATCATAAGTGACCAAGGCACTCATTTCTGTAACCGCACCATGGAAGCTTTGCTCAGGAAGTATGGAGTTATGCACAGAATTTCTACTGCATATCACCCACAAACAAATGGGCAAGATGAGATCTCCAACAGAGAGATCAAACAGTTTTAGAGAAAATGGTACAACCAAACAAGAAGGACTGGAGTCACCGTCTAGAAGACGCACTTTGGGCTCAAAGAATAGCTTTCAAGACACCCATTGGGATGTCTCCTTATCGACTTGTTTTTGGTAAGGCATGTCACCTTCCTGTAGAGATAGAACACAGTGCCTATTGGGCGGTGAAAAGTTGTAATTTGGAGATGCAACAAGCAGGTATTGAAAGAAAACTCCAATTACAACAACTTGAAGAGCTTAGGCTAGAGGCTTATGAAAGCTCTAGGATTTATAAAGAGAAAACTAAGCACTTCCATGATAAGATGATTTATAGGAAGGAATTCTCTGTGGGCCAACAGGTTTTACTGTTTAATTCCCGCCTTAAGCTTATGGCTGGGAAACTTCATTCCAAATGGGTTGGCCCTTTTGTCGTTACTAACGTTTTCCCTCATGGTGCAGTAGAAATTAAAAGTGCAGGTATTGACAAAGTTTTCAAGGTCAACGGGCAGCGCCTAAAGCTATTTCATGAGAGTTCAGTGCCTGACAATGCAAGCATAAATGAACTTTCTTTGGAAGCACCCAACTACACTACAACTTGATTAGGGAGTTCTTATTCCTTTCTCTCAACTTCAATAACTATGTCCTTTCATTGAGGACAATGCTTGTGTTAAGTGTGGGGGAGGGAATTCCCTTTTTGTTTTGTTTTCTTTGCTTTTATTTTGTTGTTTTATTTTCAATTATAGAAAAGTAAAATTAAAAAATAAAATTGCATCTTTTTGAAAGTTCTAGGCTATAGATTAATCTGAGGTTAGTTGTGGAGACTTGGGAAAAGTTCACAAGATCGGTATCGTCTTAACACCGTAAGTCTCCTGAGTATGGAAATTATTTTGAATACTTGTTATGACATAGCCTTGAA
Organism: Lathyrus oleraceus; assembly: GCF_024323335.1. Lineage (NCBI taxonomy): Eukaryota > Viridiplantae > Streptophyta > Magnoliopsida > Fabales > Fabaceae > Lathyrus > Lathyrus oleraceus. Next base: position 138,710,362 of record NC_066583.1, on the reverse strand, counting down.
TTTTCATTCTCTTATAGCTCTTGAGTAGTTTATCTTTGCAGTTGACACCATCTCACACATGCTCTACGTAAGGAAGCCGATGAAAATAAGTGAGTGATCCAAGTTTCTTACGAAAAAAATTAAATTAAATTAGGGAATGCACCTTCTAAGTTGGGTGGCCCTCACCCGGTCACTTAACCCAATGGTTGTGGAACCTACAAAAATAAAACATAATAATAACCTATTGTTGGTTGGTTCAGAGGTTTCTGGTGCTGGACTTGGTAGGGCGGATTACGGTCCGATCCCCCACAACTGCAATTGGGTAAATAAGGGATTACCAATTTTTGTACTAGAACCCCGTGTAAAAAGGATCAGAGTCACTAACCGGTTGCCTTACTATGAGTGTGTGGAGATAACGGGCTTAATGTGATTGCGCAAGAATGAAAAAGAGTAAAAAGCAGACTGAGTAAGTTAGGCTTTGGCATAATAACATGATTCAGAATGGATTGTGTGTTCAGGAGGCTTATGACTGCATAATTATGGATTAGTGTTCCTACGATATCCTTAGTGTGCATGATTAGTACATATCAATGCTATCTTAACCAAGGAAGAGTTTGTAGCCTGGAATGAGTAACTGATGTTGTGTGTTTCTTGAGTTTTGATTTTGCTCGGAGTGCAAAAGTTCAAGTGTGAGGGAATTTGATCAGTGCATTTTAATGCACATTCTCCTATGTTTGTTCTTAAGAATTTCTTTGATTTCCTTTGCTTACTTTTATGTTTTATAATATTTTTATATTTTAGTTTATTTTTATTGTTATTTGATTTTCGTATTTAATTTTCAGCTTTAACAGTATGCACTAAAACAATCACAACTGGCGCTCCAGGAATCCGATTGACACGTTTTAATAATCGCCGAAAAGCTAAGAGAAAGATATACAACTTTTATGTTGGAGACGAAGTCAGATTTGGAGCGCTTATTTTCCAGAATTTCGTTTGAAACTGCAGCATTAGTTTTATTTTAGTTTTGGGTCGTTAGCTTTGGGCCTGGGTTATGTATTTGACCCAGTTGGGTTGTAAACGGATTGCCTTGGTTTCCCCCTAATACCTAGCAGCTGAAAACATTATTCACATTTTTTACTATTCTCGAATTATTTTTCTTACGCTTGAAAGAACCGTAATGGAGAACTAATCTTTCCGAACGGATTTGCTGTATTCAGGTTCACTACTTTGAGATTGTTATAATTGCAATTAGAATTCTATTCCTTTCAATAATATTATATGATTGTTGTTCCCTTAATCCGATTTCCATGTAATATTGTTGGTTAAATTTGAATGATATATGTTCTTGACTTTTGATCGCAATTCAACTCTGCTTAACCGTTAAATTTGCGATATATATAACCGTATGCTTAATCCGACAATAAGAATATATACTTTACAGTGCCGATCACGCTTGTTGAATGATATTGTGTTCAAATAGGATAGAAGCCGTAGTTGTAGCAATCAATGATAAGTTGAACCTGACACAGTGAATTCGTTTGTTTTATAATCACTTATTTCATAACAGCTTATTTCAATAATCACTTATTTAATAATCGTTTTTTTCCCTTAATCGATCCTGAATCCAACCCCCCCCCCCTAAATCGATTTACCTTTGGTTAGTAATAATCAAGAATCCTTGAGAGACGATTCGAGTCATTGTCGCTATACTACGTTTTCAAAATAACTCGATTTTGATCCACGCGCGACAGCTGTTCACACCCCATAAGGATTTTGGCAAGTTATTTTGTTTTAACATACATCTTGCCATATCCAATATGGCTCGGTTTCTTCTTTATGCTATTTCATTATGTTGAGGTGTGTAACGAGCAGTCACCTCATGATCGATACCATGTTCTGCACAGAACTCTTCAAATAAATTGGATGTGTATTCTCCACCTCCATCTGTCCTCATAACTTTGATCTTCTTTTCCCTATGGCTTTTGACAAGTGTTTTGAATCTCTTAAAGATTGAAAATACTTCGTCTTTACACCTAATCACGTAGATCCAAAGCTTTTAACTATACTCATAGACAAATGAGACAAAATACATGTTTTCCACCAATGGTATGATCCTCAAATGGGCCACATACATCTGAATGTACTACTTCTAGTATGCAGGAGGATCTCATTGGAACAATAGAAACGAAAGACTTTATGGATTTCTTCCCTACTAAGAAACCGTCACAGAGTTTGCTGGACATCACAAGACTTGGTATAACAATTATCATATCTCAAGTAATCAATTGATTGAGTGACCTAAAGTTCAAATGGCCAAACCTCAAATGCCACAACCAACTATGCTTGTGGTCGACAACTATTTTTAGACACTATACCTCAATCGAACTGATCATGATCTGAAATGTCCTATTCTTAGATATAGGAGATTTTAAGACCAAATTATTCTGGGCGTCGAACAATTCTATGACTCCATTTTTCATAACCACAAAGAAACCTTTTTCGACTAGTTGTCCAACACTTAGCATATTTCCCTTCATTCCAGGTACATAGAGTACATCTTTGATCATAGATTTTGATCCATTAATCCTTTGAATAATTATGTTCCAGTATCTTCTGCTTGCAACGAGCTATTATTTGAAAGCTTGGCCTTGCTCTTCTCCGACTCGTCAAAAAATGCTAACCATACTCTTCGACCAATAATATGATTTGAGCAGCTTGTCTCGAGGAACCAAATCTTGGAGTCGACATGCTCATCTGTGACTGCAGCCATACGTATCATACCATCATAATCATCTGAATCTTGATGTGCAAGGTTTGCGCCTTCATCACCTTTGACTTTTATCGCTCCCTTGTCTTTCTTGTGCCAATAATTCTTGGCCAAGTGACCCCATTTTTCACAGTTATAACACTGCACGCTTCTCTTCTCCAATTTTTCTTTCTGATATGAGGTTCCTTCTCCTCTTTTCGAGGATTCATAAGTTCCATCATAAACCTTATGCTTTCGAGGGTTCACCCAAGACTTCTTGCTTCGAGTCTTGTCTCCTTTGCCCTTGAACTTCTTGGAACCACCATGCTTGTTCCATGTTTGAGCCTGCAGTGCTTGTATCGAATCTTGAACCCTTTTCCTTTCGAATATCCTTAACTCATGTGTCTCCAACGAACCAACCAACTCTTCTGAAGACAATGTGTCATTGCGTATATTAATTCGAAGAATCAGAGCAAGACAAGTGAAATTCGAGCAAATTTGAGGAAAAATGACCAAAGAATGAAGGAAAAATATCTAAGTATGCAAATTGTGGACTTAGTGAAAATTTTAGTGAAAAAGGAGCAAAAAAGGAGCGAAGTATCGAAAATAATTACATCCACCATTACACAACATTGTGCACTAGATAAGGCATTAAATGTTGCATCGCACGCACGATGCAGGGTATCGTGCACGTGATAGTGACTTTTCTGGGCCTTTTTTTGACGCGTTCTAATCCATTATGACGCCTTTAAAAGAGGTTTTTCAGCACTTTCACAAGGGTTATAATTTTGGGTGATTGAAGCACGAATTAGAGAGCACAAATGGTGATTTTTAGAGCTTTTGAAGTTATTGGAGGCCATCTCTTCAAGGGACTTCTTATGTTATCATTATTAATCAATTGTGGTATTTTTAATTATACTATGAGTAGCTAAATTCTACTAAGTTAGATTGTAATTAGTTATTTATGTTTCTTCTTAAATTTTCTTTTGTATTCTTTCTCTTTTAATTTTATTTTTGTTTAATTTTTTATCTAGTGTAGTGTTACTAAGGTATTCTTTTATTTATTTATTTTGTATGCATGGTCAAGATAATCATGCAAGATGACGTCTATGCTACCTTTGCAAAGTTTGAAGCTTTTTCGAAGGAGCTTGCAGCAAAAATACTCATTCTGGAAAATGCTAGAAATTATTCACTGTCAGAACCTTACATCAACACTGATCATTCATGGAAGGAGGATTCATCATCTCAAATTGAAGAACCCCTGACTCAATTTATAAATATGACTCAACTCAATTTCGAGAAAATCAACAAGCTTCAAGAGACCGTGTGAAGTAACATGGAAGCATCCTTTGAGAACTTAGCTCTGCAACTTGGTCTAGTAGCTAGCCAATTAGCATTAAAACTAAGCTCTATTAGGGAGTTCAAGGGGGAAAATTTAGATAGTCTAAGAGATAACGAAATTGAAAGAGAATTCAAAAAGGAATGTAAGGTCGTCGGTGAAGGAGGAATTGAAAAAAAATAAAGAAGAAGAAAATCACACACCATCTGATAAAGCAATAGAAGTAAGAATAGAAGAAGCGGAGGTAAACATTATATGTGGGAAAAGAACAAGAATGCAATATGAAGATTATATAGTTTTGGATGAAGCTCCAAATGCAGTAATCCTTTTAGACATAGATGTTCAACTACAAGATCTTCAACAAAAGAATAGTCCTATATCTAGCAACAAGGCTGATAAAAGAGGAGAAATAGATGAAGTATTGGATGGGATTTATGCCCTATTCGATACTATCAAACTAAAGAAAATATGGAAGGAAAACCTCCAGTTCCTAAAAGTGATGGAATTCCTAACAAAAAAATCAAAATATGGAAGAAAAACCAACAAAAGGAAGAAGAGAGATGACACATTTTTGTGTCATATATGCCGCCCTAACACAAAAATCGAAATGTCAAGCTAGTGATTTAAAAAAATCGCTTGATGGGAGGCAACCCATCATTTATAATCAGATTTTGTTTTACGGAATTTACTTTGTTTTTATTCAAGAGCATCCAAAAGAGGAATTAGCTACTCAAGCAGAACCCTTCCGTAACAACCTATGTTTTCTTTAATAAACAAGTTTGTATCTGTTTTGTTTCTTTCAAATTGCGAGTCTAGCACTTTAGCATTGAACAAATGATCCAAAATAAACTTGATCATCACAATAGCAACTAACAACTTGAAGGTGAAGGATGAGAAAAGAATCAATGGACTTGTACTTAACTTACAAATACCTCATCTAGTAAGGTTTGAGCCAAATATTTCCATTGTTCATTTTTTTATGAGTGTATCCATGCATTATTCTCTTATCTGGTTTGTTCAATTTCCGATTAAGTTATCTAATTTAACCTACACACACTGAGGCAATTTTTTATATAACTTTGAGTCTTTATAAACCACCCTTTAGTAATAGGTTTATCCATTGCTACACACTTTGAGCCTAAGCCTTTCTTTCGGTGACATAGGCTTAAATTCTTAGCCATATTACTTGAAAGATCTTTTCTTTCCACCCTCTCTTTGGAGTTAGGTAGAAGTATCGTTCTTAACGTATATGAAAAATATTAAGTTTAGGGATGCTCTTAGAAGTGATAAAAGGTTTAAGTTGGGGGATGGGGTACTAGAGAATATGATCCAAAATTTCAAAAATTATTGTGAAAAAGAAGCAGAAAGAGACACTTCTTAAAAAAATCAATGAAAAACGAAAAGAATGATATCATAAGAAGGATTAAAACTCTATAGTACTAGCAAAAAGGAACAAAGGGGTATGGTGATAGAAGGAGAACTAGGAACCTAACTCCAAAGGTTTAAACCTACTTTCCTACAAATATCCTACCCTAACATAAGCCAAGTTACAACGTGAAAAGTCCTCTAATATGTGTGTTGTGATTTCTATGATGAACTCGATTAGAAAATGATCAAAGTAAGTTTAATTGATTTTGCATGTTGATTGAGAGATCACCCTTTCTATTGAGTGAGTTATAGTGAGCTGAGAGACAGGTTGAGTACTCGTCAATGTTGAGGATGTTTTCTGAATTCGTCGGATAGAAGTTAGGAGCTATAACCATGGTCAGGTAAAAGAAATATTTAATTTGATTATGTCCGGTTGTTATTGTGCAACTTGTTGTCTCTTGAAATGTGAAGTTGCAGGAAAGTTACTTAAGGACAGGCAACGATTCAAGTTTGGGATTGTGATGAAAGTCCGTCATTACATATATTTAGTTGAAGAATCGGAGCAAATCAAGTGAAAGTTGATAAAATTTGAGGAAGAATGACCAAAGAATGAAGGAAAAGTAGCTAAGTATGCAATTGTGGACTTAGTGAAAATTTGAGTGGAAAAGGAGAAAAAATGTGAAGCTTCGAAAATAATCACATCCACCATCTCACAACATCTTGCATGCAATATGGCATTCAAAGTTGCATCGCATGCACGATGTAGTATATCGTGCATGCAATGGTAATTTTCCTGGGCCTTTTTCTAATGCATTCTAGTCCATTTTGACGCCTTTAAAAGAGGTTTTCAGCACTTTCATAAGGGTTACAATTTTGGGAGATTAAAGCACGAATTAGAGAGCACAAGTGGTGATTTTTAGAGCATTTGAAGCCATTGGAGGCCATATCTTCAAGGGACTTCTTATGTTATCATTGTTTATCAATTGTGGTATTTTTAATTACACTATGAGTAGCTAAATTCTTCTAGGTTAGGTTGTGTTATGATGAACATGTTTCTCAATTGTTTGATTCTATGTTGATTTGACCAATGTATGAACATATTGATTTATAATCTTATTAAATTGCTTCTTGTTCGTAATGCTTTTTATGTGAGATACTCTTTTAATCTTATTTTGGGCACATAAGGAATACTGACCATTAGCCTATGTGTTGGACTTAGGAAAATTGTTATACTTACTCTGGTTGAATAGAGATAGGAGACCCCGGGTAGTGGCATAAAGAATTAACGTTCTATACATCGCCTAACCCTGCTTATATTGGCAGACTAGGAATAGAAAGCTCCTAGTAGTATTTAGTAAGTTATTTCGTGAGGGATCGACTATAACGGTTTTGTTAATTTGATGTAAGGTTATAATGATTAGATCATTCATTCAGGGTATCAAACATCAACAAGGGAGGAATAGGGGATTCTACAACACACCCTGACCAATTTCGTGACATTATTTACTCGTTATTTACTTTTCGCATTGTAACTTGAACCTCCATTTTACTAGTTTCTCCAAATTGCGCACATCTTATCTTTGCTTTGAGTCACTCCCTGTGGATTCGATCTTTTTATTACTTCGACAATATTGGTACACTTGCCGAAAAGTCATCAAATTTTTGACTCCGTTGTGGGGGACTGTTGATATCTCAACAAGGCGACGTTTGTGCAATGTTTAGTTTTTTTTTAATTATAAATATTTTTTTTTGTAATTAGTTATTTTTGTTTTTTCTTAAATTTTCTTTTCTATTCTTTCTCTTTTTAGTTTTATTTTTTTTTAACTTTTTTATCTAGTGCAATGCTACTAAAGTATTCCTCTTTTTGTTTTGTATGCAAGGTCAAGACAAATCATGCAAAATGACGTCTATGCTACCTGCCGCTACGCGAAAAATACAGAGTCCCCACCGGTTTTTATTTATTCCAAAGGAAAGGGAAAATATCGAGAAAACCCCAAAGTATGGTCATCGCAACCACGAACAGGTTCAGAAGTCGGTTATGCAAGGGGAAGGTATTAGCACCCCTCACATCCATGGTACTCCATGGGAACCATCTAGGATGTTTGCGCCTACGTGTGTATTGTTTATCGAATGTTTGCTTGCCAAAGGTTTGCGGCGTGGAGGTAGATTTTAAATTAGTGTGCTCGCCAAGGAATGGATCCTCGTGCCTACGTATGCCCACTTGTTGAAGTGAGAAATCAGAGCCTTCGTAGTTCGTGGTTTTGAAATTGTTTGTTTTGTTTTGTTTGATTTTATTACCTTGAAGAAGGGTTTTCGAGTGGTGTCGCCCTAAGGCTCAAACAAAAGGTTTGAATGCGTTGAGTTGTTTTTAAGTTTTGGAGAAAATGTTATTGATTTTGGATTGCACTAAAGACTATGGATAAAGGTGAATACCTCAAACGGTCAAGCCAAAATTATGTTCGAAGCATTCAGGATGAGTGTAGGAAAGCTCCAATCTCATCCCTTCTTTATCGTTTAAGGCTCGTGACGTACGATCCTAATCGCCATTTATTATATTTTTGGATTTGATTTTGAAAAATCCGCTTGACGTTGGATCAAGGGTTTGTTTATTGAATTTTGATTTAGAAAAGACCGCTTGACGTTGGATCAAGAGTTTGATTATTGAATTTGAAATGGTGGGCGTTCCTAATGCCTAGGGGGTAGCTAACAAGCAATAAAAGAAAGCAAGTAAATGCGTACATGAGAAAGGGGAGGGAGTACATGTAAAGTACAAGGGATTGTAGGAAATAAAAGGTCTCATTGTCAGGTAGCCCAAGAGAAAGCCATGTGTGTGCAATTGTGTCATAAACTAGAAAGCATGCAAAACTATCCTATTTCTAACATTAGGGGTACAATCGTCATTTCACATTTGTGGATTAATATTGAATTAAATTTCTATTTACGAAATTCTAATTAAAGTCATTTCTAAAATCTAAGTAATTCTAATTATTCTAAATCCTAGATTAATCTAAATTTAATACTCCTAATTAAACTCTAGAATTCTAACATTATTTTTTAATCCTAATTCTAAATTAAAAAAATCTAATAATATTTCTAATATCTTCTAAACTTAATTCTAAAATTCTAAAATTAATCCTAAAATTAATATTTCTAATTATCTTCTAAACTTAATTCTAAAATTCTAAAATTAATCCTAAAATTAATATTTCTAATTATCTAATTACCTAAACTAATCCTAACATCAATTAATTCTAACAATTTTTTTATTATCCAATTAAAATCTAATTATCCTAAGTTTATGGATCTAATAACTCATGAGCAATTATCTAAGCAAAGGAATTTAGTGGGGGTGCAGGATAATGGAGTGATTCGTTTGGGCCTTCCACACCGTCAATGGTCCAGACTTCACAAACTCAATTCAGCTCCACCAAAAACGAATTCGCCCTAATCATTCATGAATCAGACCACTTCACCGCCGTCGTCCAAACAACACACGCCATGGAAACAAAGGGAACGCACCTCCGCTACTAGCGCCGCTTCGACCTTTCACGAGGAATCAGGGCAAAGATTCGAGCGTGCATCCACAGCCAATGCCAAAAACTGAACGCTAAATGGAAAAATCGTGTAAAACAGAAGAGATCGAAGAGCGGAATCCTACCGATCTCGCTCTGTGTGGAGACGATGATGGTGAATTCTTGCCGTTGTTCGCCGAGTCGACTCGCCTTGTCGCGAAACGCAGATGAAGGATGAAAAGCTTGAAGATCGACGGGATTCACGGTTGAAACAGTGGATTGATTTCGGCCTCGATCGTGCGTTGGCGGATTCTAGCAGTTCTGAGAGTTGCGATCTGTTTTTGAAAAGGATTAGCGTTTGTTCTGTTGCATCGTTACAGTTGTTGCCGGTGGATCACGATTTGCAGAACTCTTCACAAGTCCTTCAGAATCGATGCGTTGCCGATGAAGGTTTCTGCTTCTACTTCAAAGAGTGAAGGATGGTTGAATCGTGGATCGAGATTCTCCGGTGGATGAAGAGAGAACGAGCGTTGATCTCCACTTTGCCGTGAGTTTGTCCTCTCCTCCGCTACCTTTTCGTTTTCCTTTCCTTCCAATTTCTTCTGTTATCGAGCTTTTTGGAAGATCATGGCAGCGGCTATGGAGGATTAAAGGTGAGGTTAAGTTCGATCGGTGAATATTGGTGAGAGAAGAGGAGGATTGGAATTTAGTGAGGGTGAAGGTTGTGGTTGAAGGCGAGATTACGGTTATCGAGACTAGAGTTTGGTGAAGGTTTTGGTTGAAGGATTGGAAGAGAGGAAGAATCTGGAAGGGGTGAAGATTGATTTATAGAGTGATGGAGAGGTTAGAAGTTTGTTAGAAAAAACTGTTATTCAATTTTCATTTTTATGCAGAAATTCAATTTGATTCTTATGCAGAAATTGATTTATGCTGCAGTTTGGTGTTGGCTCGGCTGGGTGTTTGGAAGCTTGCGCTTGCTCACTTGCCTTGCTGCGTTTCACTTGCCTCTCAGCTTTTGTGCGTGTTGCGCTTGTGGCTTGGAGCTTTGGATGTATTTCTCTTGCCCTGGCTTTCAATTGTCGCCTAAACCGTAGCAGCTTCTGGAAGTGTGCTGGCTAGCTCGCAAGTTGCGTTACCACTTGAAGTATTGGCTTGAATTTTCCCATCATTGTAGCATTGCAGTTTCTGTTTAGCAGTTTTTTCCACTTTTTGCCTTTTGCTGTATTAGGTTAGTATTATTTAGGGACAATGGATTTTGTGGTAATGAATTTTGGTTAAATGCAAAATGGTTTGGATAATGGTGAGTTGGTTTATTAATTGGATTAACATGGATTTTAATGGGTTGGATGTTAAATGGATAGTTGTTAAAAAAATGGTTAAATGGATACTAAAATGAAATTGGATTTTGAATGGATTATTAATCGGATGGATTAATTGGATTTATAAAAATGAGAAAGGATTTGATGGATATTTGGATACTTAAAATGGACTTCAAAAAATGGATTGGTTTATTTGGTTTAAAAATTGATACGCGTTACAAATTTGGATTTAAAAATGGTTATGGATTATGATTTGGACAATGAAATGGGATCATTTGGAAAATGGTTAATGGGCTTTTGAAAATGGATTATCAAGATGAAATATGGATATAAAAAAATGGTTAATGGGCTTTAAAAAGTTAACAATCTGAAATCATCGACATCGAAATATCGACTTTCAAAATGACGCAATGAATTAGTCAGAAACTCATTGATCAATTAAAAGTCCACAAACAAACTTAACCTCGAAAATCAATCCAAACTTCAAAAATTAACTTGAAATTAGAATCGATATGAAATTAGAATTAATTTGCAATTATCGCCATGATTACGAGATGATGACTGCCTATGCCATGGATTATTGAATCCAACCAACACGACTGCCTAGAAATTATTCAGTGTTAGAACCTTACATCAACACTGATCATTCTTGTAAGGAGGATTCATCATCTCAACTTGAAGAACCCTTGAATCAGTTTATAAATATGACTCAACTCATTTTCGAGAAAATCAACACACATCTAGAGACCGTGCGAAGTAACATGGGAACATCCTTCGAGAACTTAGTTATGTAGCTTGGTCTAGTAGCTAGCTAATTAGCATTAAAATTGAGCTCTAGTGGGGAGTTCGATAGGAAAAATTTAGATAGTCCCAAAGATAAGGAACTTGAAAGAGAATTCAAAAAGGAGCGTTAGGTCGTCGATGAAGGAGGAATTGAAAAAAGAAAGAAGAAGAAAAGTGCACACCATCTGATAAAGAAATAGAACCAAGAATAGATGAAGTGGAGGTGAAAATTATATGTGGGAAAAGAACAAGAATGCAATATAAAGATTATATAGTTTTGGATGAAGCTCCAAATGCAATAATTCGTTTATACGTAGATGTCCAACTACAAGATATTCAACAAAAGAATAGTCCTACATCTAGCAACAAGGCTGATTAAAGAGGAGAAATAAATGAAGTACTGGATGAGATTGATGTCTTGTTCAATTCTATCATGTTGAAGAAAATATGGAAGAAAACCTTCAATTCTTGAAAGTGATGGAATTACTACCAAATAAAAGGAAGAAGAAGGATGATGCATTTTTCGTTTCATATATGCCGCCCTAACACAAAAGTTGAAAGGTCAATCTAGTGATGTAAAATAAGAACTTGATGGGACGAAACCCATCATTTATAATCAGTTTTTGTTTTGCAGAATTTACTTTGTTTTTATTCAAGACCACCTAAATGAGGAATTAGCTACTCAAGAAGAACCCTTCCATAAAAACCTATGCTTGCTTTAATAAACAAATTTGTAGTTGTTTTGTTTCTTTCAGATTACGAGTCTAGCACTTTAGCATTGAACAGATGATCCAAAAGAAACTTGATCATCACAATAGCAACTAACAACTTGAAGGCGAAGGATGAGAAAATAATCAATGGACTTATACTCAACCTACAGATACCTCATATAGTAAGGGTTGAGCCAAATATTTCCATTTTTTATGAGTGTATCCATGCATTATTCTCTTATCTGGTTTGATCTATTTCCGATTAAGTTATCTGGTTTGACCAACACACATTGAGATGATTTTTTTGTTTATAAATTTGAGCTTTTGTAAACCACCCTTTAGTAATAGGTTTATCCATTGCTACACACTTTGAGCCTAATACTTTCTTTCGGTTACGTAGCCTTAAATTCTTAGTGATATTAATTGAAAGATCTTTTGTTTCCACCCTCTCTTTGGAGTCAGGTAGAAGTATAGTTATTAACATATATGAAAAAGATTAAGTTTGGGGTAGCTCTTGGAAGTGAACAAAGTTTTAAATTTGGGGTTGGGGTACTAGAGAATATGATCCAAAATTTCAAAAATTATTGTGGAAAAGAAGCAGAAAGAGACACTTCTTAAAAAAATCAATGAAAAACGAAAAGAATGATATTATAAGAAATATCAAAACTCTCTAGTACTAGAAAAAAGGAACAAATATGTATGATGATAGAAGGAGAACTAGGAACCTAACTCCAAAAGTTTAAACCTACTTTCCTAATAATATCCTACCCTAACATAAGCCAGGTTACAACGTGAAAAAACGTCTAAAGTGCGTCTTGTGATTTCTATGATGAACTCAGTTAGAACATGATCAAGCTAAGTTTAATTGATTTTTCATGTTGATTGAGAGATCACCCTATCAATTGAGTGAGTTATAATGAGTTGAGAAACAAGTTGAGTACTCGTCAATGTTAAGGATGTTTTCCGAATTCGCCAGATAGAAGTTGGGAGCTATAACCATGGTCAGGTAAAATAAATATTTAATTTGGTGATGTTCAATTATTATTGTGCGATTTGTTGTCTGTTGAAATATGGAGTTGCAAGCGAGTTGCTTGAGGACAAGTGATGATTCAAGTTTTGGGTTGTGATGACAGTCCAATATTGCATATATTTAGTCAAAGAATTGGAGCAAAACAAGTGAAAGTCGAGCAAATTTGAGGAATAATGACCAAAGAATGAAGGAAAATAGCTAAGTATGCAAATTGTGGACTTAGTGAAAATTTGAGTGAAAAAGGAGATAAAAAGAGTGAAGCTTCAGAAATAATCACATCCACCATCGCGCACACGATAGGGCATCAAAGGCTGCATCGCACACTTGATACACGATATTGTGCGTGCGATGGTCACTATTTTGGGCCTCTTTCTAACGCATTCTATTTTTTCTGACACCTTTAAAAGAGGTTTTTCAGCACTTTCATAAGGGTTGTGATTTTGGACGATTGAACACGAATTAGAGAGCACAATTGGTGATTTTTAGAGCATTTGAAGCTACTGGAGGCCATCTCTTCAAAGGACTTCTTATGTTATCATTGTTTATCAATTGTGGTATTTTTAATTACACTATGAGGAGCTAAATTCTTCTAGGTTAGGTTGTGTTATGATGAACCTGTTTCTCAATTGTTGGATTTTATATTGACTTGACCACTGTATGAACCTATTGATCTATAATCTTATTCAATTGCTTCTTGTTCGTAATTTTTTTTATGTGAGATACTCTTTTAATCAGATTCTGGGCACATAGGGACCCCGAGTAGTGGTATAGAGATATAACTTTGTATACATCACCTAACCCTGCTTACGTTGGAGGACTAGGAATAGAAAGCTCCTGGTAGTGGTTAGTAAGTCATTTCGTGAGAGATCGGCTATAACAATTTTGTTAATTCGTTGTGAGGTTATAGTGATTAGATAATTCATACAGGGAATCAAACATTAACAAGAGAGGAATAAGGGATTCTACAACACAACCTTACCGCTTTCGTAACATTGCTTACGTGTTATTTACTTTTCGCACTGAAACTTGAACCCCCCATTTTTACTACTTTTCCAAATTGCACACATTTTATCTTTGCTTGGAGGCAGTCCTTGTGGATTCAATAATTTTATCACTTCCACAGTATCAGTACACGTACCGAGAAGTCATCAAGTTTTTGGCGTTGTTGCGGTGGACTGTTGATATCTCAACAAGGCGGCGTTTGTGAAATGTTTAGTTTTTTTAATTTTAATTTTTCTTTTCAATTATAAATATTTTTTTTGTAATTAGTTTTTTTGTTTCTTCTTAAATTTTATTTTTTATTCTTTCTCTTTTTAGTTTTATTTTGGTTTAATTTTTTTATCTAGCATAGTGCTACTAAAGCATATTCTTTTTGTTATATATGCAAGGTCAAGACAATCATGCAAGATGACGTCGATGCTACCTTTGCAAAGTTTGAAGCTTTTTCAAAGGAGCTTGCAGCAAAAACGCTCATTCTGGAAAATACTAGAAATTATTCAGAGAAAGAACCTTACATCAACACTGATCATTCATGGGAGGAGGATTCATCATCTAAACTTGAAGAACCCTTTACTCAGTTTAGAAATATGACTCAACTCAATTTAGAGAAAATCAACGGGCTTCAAGAGACCGTGTGAAGTAACATGGAAACATCCTTCAAGAACTTAGCTATGCATCTTGGTCTAGTAGCTAGCCAATTAGCATTGAAATTGAGTTCTAGTGGGGAGTTCAATGGGAAAATTTTAGATAGTCCCAGGGATAAGGAAATTGAAAGAGAATTCAAAAAGGAATGTGAGGTCGTCGATGAAGGAGGAATTGAAAAAAAGAAAAAAGAAGAAAAGGGCACACCATGGCATTTGAGGCGCAATCAAAACCCAATCTTGTCCTGAAGGAGTATAACCATTATTTTGAAAGATTAGGAGAACTCCAATTCCATGCCCTATGACATTTGAGGCGCCATCGAACACGAGTTTCCATAGAGCTCCTAATTTGGGAACTTCACTGTCACCTATGATTTTCTCGTCATTTAGAACCATGATGTCTTCATCAGGAAACTCAAACCACATAGGTTGATAATCCTCCACTGGTTGGTGAGCAAGATATTCTGATAAGACACTCCCTTTTATTTCCTTATGAGTAACATATTGAATGTCGTATTCAGACAACAACATTTTCCAACGAGTAATCCTCCTAGTGAGAACGGGTTTTTCAAATATATACTTGATGGGATCCATCTTTAATATCAACCACATGATGTGGGTCAACATGTATTTCCTTAGGCGTCGGGTGGCCCATGCTAGTGCACAACAAGTCTTCTCAAGTAATGAGTATCTGGATTTATAATGTGTGAATTTCCTGCTCAAGTAATAAATGGTATTCTATTTTCTACATGTCTGATCGTATTTCCCCACCATACAACCCATTGATCTATCAAGTACTGTTAAATACATAATGAGGGGTCTCCCTAGAATAGGGGTGTCAATATTGGTGGCTCTTACAAATATTCTTTGATTTTATTGAATGCCCCTTGATAATCTTCGTTCCAATCAATGACTTGATTTTTCCTCAACAAATTGAAAATTGGTTCATAGGTGGCTGTAAGGTACGACATGAATCTAGCTATATCTCCCTAAGAAACCACAACCATTTTTCTTAGTACCCGACACTGGCATATTTTGTATAGATTTCACTTTTTCAGGATCGACTTCAATTCCTCTTTAGTTGACTATGAATCCCAGTAGTTTTCTTGATCTGACACCAAAGGTGCATTTGTTAGGATTCAAACGTAGTTAAAATTTTCTCAGACGAGCAAACAACTTCTACAAATTGGTCAAGTGGTCTTCCTGTGTCTGGGATTTAGCGATCATGTTGTTGACATAACCCTCTATCTCTTTATGAATCATGTCATGGAAGAGAGTCACCATCGCTCTTTGATATGTTTCCATAGTATTCTTCAATTTGAAAGGAACTATCTTGTAACAGAAGGTGCCCTAGAGGGTGATGAATATGGTTTTCTCCATGTCTTCCGAAGCCATTTTGATTTGGTTGTAACTGGAGAAGCCATCCATGAAGGAAAAGGCCACGAATTGAGCAGTGTTGTCTACCCATACGTCAATGTGAGGTAGAGGGAAATATTCCTTCAAACTCGCTCTGTTCAGGTGTCGATAATCCACACACATTCTTACTTTGCCATCTTTATTTGGGACCGACAAAATGTTAGCAACCTGCCGTGGATACTTTTCTACAACTAAGAAACATGCGTCAAATTGTTTTCTGACCTCTTCTCTGATCTTGAGAGACATGCCGAGTATGGTTCTTCTTAGTTTCTACTTTACTAGCGGACATTCTGGCTTGAGTGGAAGCTTGTGCATGACTATGTCCATGTCTAGTCTTGGCATATCTTGGTATGACCAAGCAAACACGTCTACGTACTCTTGAAGTAGTTTGACCAACTTTTTCTCCATGTTCTCTTTCAAGGAAGCGCCAACTTTTATCTTTTTCTTGTATTCTTCGATTCCTAAGTTGATTACTTCCATTGATTCTTGGTGAGGCTGGATCACCTTATCTTCTTATTCCAACAGTCTGGATAACTCTTCAGGAAGTTCACAATCGTTCTCACCATCCTCTTTCGCTTGGTTAATCAGGAATTCAAAGTCGTAAGGGATTATAGTAGTGTTATTTTCAATGGGTTCATTTATTAATCAACATGAGGATGTTTTTTATTTTAGGAATGATGGAAAGGAAAGAAAAAATAAAAAGTCGAAGAAACATTGCCATTTTTGAAAACTAGAAAATGAAAGAAAATGATCTCAATTGAACACAAAATACAATTTATTGATGATAACTAAATCATAATACAAAGGGCCCCCTACAAATCTATCCATTTTCCTTGGATAAAGTAAAGGATTTCAAAGTGATAAATTACTTTGAAATTGAAATGATCTCCGGAATCTCGACGACTATCTAGTTGCTGAGAGTATCATCTAGAGGAAAATGATGCACCAAGTTGGGTATTTCTTCAACCACTTATTCAATTATAGCTACTTGATCCTTATAGCTAAATCCAACATTGTAGAAGGTTTCTTAAATAGTGCGGGTCTTAATAGTGCGGGTCTGGCTCTGATTAGTCTTTAGAGCCTCTTCTGCCAATAGTTGGTATCCTAGTTCGAACCGATCTCTTTTCTTGGGTAGATCCAATAATTTTCCCTAGTCTGCATTATTTCCACCTTCTATCATAGCTGCAAACTTCTTCAAGGACGACATGGATGTCTCTGGATCTTCGATGCCTCTCTTTCGGCTAACAACAAAACTTCAAAAGCTTGGAAGGATGTCTCTAGAACTTTCCCATCTTCTTCAATATACTTGAACGATGACATGTGACTAACAAGCATGTATTCCTCACCAGCAACAATTAATAATTTATCCCCTACCACAAATTTGAGCTTCTAATGAAGGGTTGAGGTGATAGCTCCAGCAGCATGGATCCAAGGCCGCCCCAAAAGACAGTTGTAAGCAAGATGTATATCCATTACCTAGAAGGTGATTATGAATGTGTGGGGACCAATCAGAATTGGTAGATCCACTTCCCCAATTACCGTTCTCCTCGACCCATCGAAATCCTTGACCACTAATGCATTTGGCTTCATCATTGTTTTCTCGACAATCAGCTTTATAAGAGTTGTCTTAGGCATGACATTCAAGGATAAACCTGTATCGACTAACACTCTTTAGAGGATACTGTCAAGGCACTTCATTGATGTGTGTAAAGCCTTATTATGGGCATGCCCTTCTGCAGGTAGTTCTTTATTCCTGAAACCCAAGCATCTACTGGCGGTGATATTGGCTACCACTCATCAAACTGGACAATAACTATGTTCTTCACGATGTGGGTTCGTTCATAAGTTTTAGTAAGGCCTCTATGTGTGCCTCTAAACTCAACAATATGGATATCATCGAGATCTTAGAAGGGGTTTGATTTAGATGATCTACCACCTCATAATCACTCCTTTTAATGATCCATAGAAACTTGTCTACTTCCTCTTGGGATACTGCTTTCTAGGAAGGTCATGTATCTGTGTCTGAATCTAGGACACCCTTGCCTTTAGAAGGCTCAACAACACTCTTCTCCCGTGGTTGTTTAGGAGCGAACACTCTTCCACTACGAGTCATACCTCTAACACCAGCTATGTTTGTAACATCAGATTTTAGGACCAATGTCTTGTTACCTACATATGTTGTGGTGTTTTAGTTCCAAGGTACCACTTTAGTGCTCTCAAAAGGAAATGGTTTTGGAACACAGATGACTAAGGGAGACACTTGAGCTTCTTTTAGTGTATGTGGAATTTCAAGAGGTTCAAGTGTGGCAACACTCTCATCATTTTTGACATGGCTTATTTGTACTAACCCTTGATTCATCATCTTTTGAAGGCACATTTTTAATTATTCATATTCATATGGAAAAGATAGACATACTTCTCACATATCATGAACTTCTTGAATCAACCCAACTTTTGTTGAATTTTCACAAATTATCAACATATGAATCCTCACTCTCCCCAATTCCTTGATCAGTCCAGGCACTACGAACTCTTCAATGGTGTTGACAGATGGACCAACATGACCAGAAAACATATTGTTCTTAACGTTTGGACTTCCCCCTTTGAAAGTTAGTAAATTATTGTCGATCAACTATTGAATTTGTATTTGAGGGCTTTACAGTTTTCAATAGTATGCTCGAGTGATCCAACATGATACTTAAATCTAGCATTTGCATCAAAAGTAGGTGGGTACAGTGGTATTATAGACATGAGGGCCTTAGGTTAAAAAATCCCTTTTTGAATCAAGACGACAAGATTTGATTGTATGGTTGATAAGTACTAAATTGTGGGGAATTTGTGTGTGAATAATTGGCATTTATTGACTTGTTTCAATTGATTTTCATGCATAAACCTCAACTTTTGTATCTATATTATATAGTTTATATTATCATGTAAATATTGCTTAGTTTGATAGTTCTATTCTCTTTTTGTAGGTTTTCATGCATAATTGAAGCATTTGGATCAAAGGCACCTAGCAAGACCAAAAGTAACATTTTTGAAGATTCCAAGTTTTCCGGAGCGGGCTAAGCGCGCTTAGAGAAATAGGGGCAGTGGGATATTGGGAAATTCGCGCTAGGAGTGTGCTAGGAGTACGCTTAGTGCGAATCAAGGCGGTTTAAGTTTATTTTTGCTGATCGCACTAAGCGAGCTCTGATAGGGCTTAGCGCGGTTCCGCTTTTTGAGTTGCTATATATTCATTTGTGATTAGATTTAGGTGATGTATTTTAGGAAATTTTAACTCCAATTCCATTAACACCATTTTTTGTAGTTAGGAGAGATATATACTTAGAAAACAATAAGTTAAGATGCTTTTTGAAGATCCAAAGTTGGATTTGCCTCTATCGTTGGGAAATCACAGTGGATGTTTGTTCATCTTCATTCTTCTCCTTGTAATCCCTTTATTGTTGGATTTATATGTAAGTTCACTTTTATAGTATGTATATTTATTAATCATGGTGTTATGTATGATCTATTCACGAATCTATATCAATCTTATCCTTGTTTACTTGATTATCTATTGATTTGAACCGTTATTGAGAAATACTCTTCAAATCTAGATGTAGGATAATCATCAGTTCGATGCTAAACTCTAGACATAGATTTAGATCTAACATTCACCATAGGTATCGATTCTTAATGCTCCGTATTATTCAATAGGCTGAGAGATCGTCGATTAAACAATACGGTAGAACTCTCGACGGAAGTTTAGACATGAACCCTGTTCTGAGTGATACGTGATGATATTGATGACTGTTTAGATTGTGCATAACTGGTTGGTAAATTACATGTTCGTATGGTGGATGAAATACAATCCTATAAAGATCTCAGATCTCTCCAAAGCTTTATTTATTTATTCATTCGTTTTACATGGTTTAGCTTTTAAATTCAAATTTTACAAACCCAAGCTAAGAAACTTAGATACCATTGAACGACATTTGATATCACACTAATCCCCATGGAGACGATAAAAAAATACTTACTTTTGGTTGCTACTTTAAAGCGGCGACCAAAATAGCTCTATTGTCGGGGATTGGTGTTTAGATATTGAAAGCATTGCAATGATTTCTATCTTTTTAAAGCTTTGTACATTTGTGTATAGTGTATAAATACTTGTTTATAAACTTATCTATATTGTATAGATACTTACTTTGTACTTGTTTGTCATACATGTTTATATTGCATATATTCTGGTTTTTCATAATGTTTGTTCAAGTGTTTATATATATATATATATATATATATATATATATATATATATATATATATATATATATATATATATATATATATCTATATATATATCTATATATATATATATATATCTATATATATATATATATATATATATATATATATATATATATATATATATATATATATATATATATATATATATATTTGTTTCCCTTCACATTTTCTCAAGTTTTGGTTAGGGGTAGCCATTGATGAATAACTAGCCACACAAAAGAGGCAAGATCGAGGAGCGTCTAATAAATAAAGACGTCGAGCTAAAGACGTAAAACATGCGCTTGTTGGGAGGCAACCCTACTTTTTAGGTTTTGTTACAAATTTTCATTTAGTAGTATAGGTATTAAAGAGTGAGAATGGTTAGAAAACTTGAAAAAAAATTCCATTTTTGAAAAAACCATGTTTCTCTGCTACAGCTAAGCGCAACCAGAGGGCGTTTAGTGCACTCTGCTGCAGTTGTAAAAAATCTAAGCCCACTTATCCATTTTCACCCATTTCGAACTTATTTTGTTTTATGTTTAGTAGTTTAATTTAATATTAATCTATTAAGTTGTAGAGATTTGTTTTATGTTTGTCCAAAAAGCTTGTCTTTGATTGTCTTGAGGAAACATGGAGTGATTGTTTCAAGTTTGGGTTTATCTACAAGAAAATACTTTTATAATGATAAAAAAATTGAAAGGATGGTACATTGTTAAGGTACATGTTTAACGTTTTCTATAACATAACATGAATATGAAACTTATGCTTTGTAAAAATATCATGCCATTCATTCTTTTGCAATACTTGTTCATGTTTGAATCACTTTAGATCACAGCCAAATATAAGGAAACTTTCCATTCTTCACTATATGCACAGAAGACCAATAATTCTTGTTTTAAATCTTTTGAGTTATGTTTAACCTTACATTTATGTTGAATTGTAGGAAAGCGTAAAATGATCAAGGCATTTTGTTTGATTTTTAGCACAACCACTTAACCAAAAAGTAGTGTACCTTGTGAGTGAACGAGAATTCGTTTAGCCCCTTTGAGCCTCAATATCAGAATCTATATCAATTTTTGAACTGTGGGATTTTTCCTTTGGATGCAAAGAGTAGTTCATCATTGATGTTAGACTTGATTCTGAATTTGTTCTTGTACTCTCAACCATAAGTTGTGGTTTCAATTTATACCTTTGCCTACGAAATTTTGGGAGTATTCACATTACAATGATTTATTGTATTCAAGTTGGGAAGAAAAAGGTGAGTTGATAAGAGGGTGAGAAATTAAAATGAAAATTTGGAAAAAGAAAGAAAATAAAAGAAAATAAAAGAAAAAAAAGCAATAAAAAAGAAAAAAAAGAACGAACATTTTGTGCTAATAAGTTGTGCTCAAAGGTGTAACAATTAACCAAAGAGAAAAAGGTGAATGAAGTTATGAATTCTTGAGAATTTGAGAAGTGATCACTCTCATTTGTTTAGGAAATTTTGGTTTCAATTACCTTAAGATAAGACCCTTCTTTGTTAACCAAGTCAAATTACAACCCTTGAAAGTCCTTTGTGATTTGTGCTTTTATGCCTTCAATATGAGTTTTTTTGGATGAATGCATAAATTGATCAACATGTTAGAAAGATTGTTGGGTGTCAGTCAAGTCTCTCATGTTTATTCTTCATCCATTGATGAAGTTGTATGTTAGGTGTGGTTCATCTTTGAAAATGTATTGCATTATAGTTTTTGACATGTTTTTAGTCCTTAGAATTTATTTCACAGTCATGTTATCGTTGTACTATAGTGTTAAACATTACTTTGCTTGTAATTTTGAAATTTGAATCATGCATTTGTTTCCGTTTGTAAAAACATGTTGATCATGATTGCTTTTTTTTTTCTTTAGGGTAATTGATTAATTTTTGAGGACAAACAAGTTCTAAGTTGGGGAGAGTTTGGTAAGTGCTAAATTGTGGTGAATTTGTGTGTGAATAATTGACACTTATTGACTTATTTCAATTGATTTTTATGCAAAAACCTCAACTTTTATGTATATATTGTATAGTTTGCATTATCATATAAATATTGTTTGGTTTGATATGTTTTAATCTCTTTTTGTAGGTTTTCATGCATAATTGAAGCATTAGGATCAAAGGCACAAAGCAAGACCCAAAGTAACATTTTTGAAGATTCCAAGTTTTCTAGAGCGGGCTAAGTGCGGTCCTAGCGGGCTTAGAGAAATAGAGGCAGAGAGAAATTGGGAAATTCTTGCTAGGAGTGTGCTAGGAGCGTGCCTGGCGTGAATCAAGACGGTTTAAGTTTATTTTTGTTGATCACGCTAAGCGAGCTCTGATAGGGCTTAGTGCGGTTCCGCTTTTTGAGTCACTATATATTCATTTGTGAATAGATTTTTATGATTGTTTTTGGGAACTTTTAATGCCAATTCCATAACTACCATTTTTTATAGTTATGAGAGATAGATGCTTAGAAAACAACAAGTTAGGATGCTTCTTGAAGAACCAAAGTTGGATTTTCCTCTATTGTTAGGAAATTGCGGTGGATGTTTGCTCATCTTCATTCTTTTCCTTTTAATCCCTTTCTTGTTGGATTTGTATGTAAGTTCACTTTTATAGTATGTATTTTTATTAATCATGGTGTTATGTATGATTTATTCACGAATCTATATCAATGTTATTCTTGTTTACTTGATTTTCTATAGATTTGAACCGTTATTGAGAAATACTCTTCAAATCAAGATCTAGGATAATCATATATTTGATGCTAAACTCTAGACATAGATTTAGATATAACATTCACCGCGGGAATCAATTCTTATTGCTCCGTATTGTGCATAACTGGTTGGTAAATTACATGTTCGTATATTGGATGAAATACAATCCCATAAAGCTCTCAAATCTCTCTGAAGCTTTATTTATTTATTCATTCGTTTTACATAGTTTATCTTTTAAATTAAAATTTTACAAAACCAAGCTAAGAAACATAGAGACCATTGAACGTCATTTGATGTCACACTAATCCCCGTGGAGACGATAAAATAAAGTACTTACTTTTGTTTGCTGCTTTAACGCGACAAACAAAATGGCGTCATTGTCGGGAATTGGTGTTTAGATATTGAAAGCATCGCAATGGTTTCTATCTTTTTTACACTTTATACATTTGTATATAGTGTATAGATACTTGTATATAAACTTGTCTATATTGTATAAATACTTTCTTTGTACTTGTTTGCCATACTTTTTTTATATTGTATATATTGTTGTTTTTCATAACATTTGTTCAAGTGTTTGTATATAGTTTTGTTTCCCTTTACGTTTTCTCAAGTGTTGGTTAGGGGTAGCCATTGGTGGACAACTAGCCACATAAAAGAGGCAACAAGGGGGAGCGTCTAATAAATTAAGGCGTCAAGCTAACGACGTAAAACAAGCGCTTGTTGGAAGGCAACCCAACTTTTTAAGTTTTGGTATAGCTTTTAATTTAGTAGTATAGGTATTAAAGAGTGAGAGTGGATGGAAAACTTGAAAGAATTTTCTATTTTTGAAAAAACCATGTTTTTCTGCTACTGCTAAGTGTAACTAGAGGGCGTTTAGGGCACTCTGCTGCACCTATAAAAATATCTCTAGCCACTTATCCATTTTTACCCAGATCTTTTGACCCATTTTGAACTTATTTTATTTTATATATAATTGTTTAATTTAATATTAAATTACTAAGTTGTTATAGATTTTTTTTTTCCAAAAAACTTGTCTTTGATTGGCTTAAGGAAACATGGAGTGTTTGTTTCAAGTTTGGGTGTCTCAACAAGAAAATGCTTTGGTAATGATGAAAAGTTTAAAAGGATTGTACATTGTTAAGGTACATGTTTAATGCTTTCTACAACATAGCATGAATTTGAAATTTATGCTTTTACAAATATCATGTCGTTCATTTTTTTGATATACTTGTTCATGTTTGAATCACTTTAGATTATAGCCAAATGTATGGATATTTTCCATTGTTCATTATATACACAGAAGTCCAACAATTCTTGTTTTAACTCGTTTGACTTATGTTTAACCTTGCATTTATGTTGAATTATATGAAAGCATAAAAATAATCAAGACATTTTGTTTGATTTTGAGCACAACCAATTAACCAAAAAGTAGCATACCTTGTGAGTGAACGAGAATTCGTTTAGCCCCTTTGAGCCTCAGTATCCGGATCTATATCAATTTTTGAGCTATGGGATTTTTCCTTTGGATGCAAAGAGTAGTTCATTATTGATTTTAGACTTGATTCTGAATTTTTATCTTGAACCCTCAACTATAAATTATGGTTTAAATTTGTACCATTGCCTTAGAAAGTTTGGGAGCATTCACTTTACAATGATTGGTTGTATTCATGTTGGGGAGAAAAGGTGGATTGCTAAGAGGGTGATAAAGAAAAAGAAAATTTTGGAAAAAGAAAGAAAAGAAAAGAAAAGAGAAAGAAAATAAAAAAAATATCAAACATTTTGTGCTAATAAGTTGTGTTCAAGGGTGTAACAATTGAGAAAAGAGAAAAATGTGAACAAAGTTCTGAATGCTTGAGAATTTGAGAAATAATCACTCTCATTTGTTTAGGCATTTTTTCTTTCAATTACATTGAGATAAGACCCTTCTTTATTAACCAAGCGACATTACAACCCTTGAAAGTCCTTTGTGATTTGTGGTTTTATGCTTTCAATATGAGTTTTTTTGGATGAAATCATAGTAGATCAAGATGTTAGCAAGATTGTTGGGTGTGGGTCAAGTCTTTCATGTTTATTCTTCATCCATTGATGAAGTTGTGTATTAGGTGTGATTCATCTTTGAAAATGTATTGCTTTAGAATTTTTGACATGTGTTTTATGCTTAGAATTTGTTTCATAGTCATTGTATCATTGTTGTATAGTGGTAAGCATTGCTTTGCTTTTAATTTTGAAATTTGAACCATGCATTTCTTCCCATTTGTAAAAACTTATTGATTATGATTGCTTGGTGATTACTTTGGTTTTCTTTAGGGTAATTGATTCTTGTTTGAGGATAAACAAGTTCTAAGTTAGGGAGAGTTTTGTGTATATATTGTGTAATTTACGTTATCATTTAAATATTGCTTACTTTGATAGTTTTCATCTCTTTTTGTAGGTTTTCATGCATAATTGAAGCATTGGGATCAAAGGCACCAAGCAAGACCCAAAGCAACATTTTTGAAGATTCCATGTTCTCCAGAGCGGGATAAGTGTGGTCCTAGCGTGCTTAGAGAAATAAAGGCAGTGGAAAATATGGAAATTTGTGCTAGGAGTGTGCTAAAAGCGCGCTTAGTGTGAATCCAGGCAGTTTAAGCTTATTTTTGTTGATTTCCCTAAGTGAACTCTGATAGAGCTTAGCGCAGTTCTTCTTTTTGAGTTGCTATATATTCATCTGTGAATAGATTTTTTTGATGGTTTTTGGGAAATTTTAACCCCAATTTCATCAAAACCATTTTTTGTAGTTAGGAGAGATAGATACATATAAAACAACAAGTTAGGATGCTTCTTGAAGATCCAAAGTTGGATTTGCCTCTATTGTTGGGAAATCATGGTGGATGTTTGTTCATCTTCATTCTTCTCCTTGTAATCCCTTTCTTGTTAGATTTGTATGTAAGTTCACTTTTATAGTATGCATTTTTATTAATCATGCCATTATGTATGATCTATTCACGAATATATATCTATTTTATCCTTATTTACTTGATTATTGATTGATTTGAACCGTTATTGATAAAAAAAATTCGAATCTAGATCCAGGATAATCATCTGTTCGACGCTAAACTCTAGAGATATATTTGGATCTAACACTCGCACTGGATATCGATTCTTAATGCTCCGTATTGTTTAATAGGCTGAGAGATCGTCAATTAAACAATGCGGTAGAACTCTCGACGGAAGTTTAGACATGAAAACTATTGTGAGCGATACATGATGATATTGATGAATATTTATATTGTGTGTAACGAGTTGGTAAATTACATGCTCGTATGGTGGATGAAGTACAATCCTGTCAAACTCTCAGATCTCTCCGAAGATTTATTTATTTATTCATTCATTTTACATAGTTTATCTTTTAAATTCAAATTTTACAAACCCAAGCTAAGAAACGTAGAGACCGTTGAATGACATTTGATGTCGCACTAATCTTTGTGATGACTATAAAACAAAATACTTACTTTTGCTTGCTGCTTTAATGTGACAAACAAAATGGCACCGTTGCACGGGATTGATGTTTAGATATTGAAAGCATCACAATGTATTCTATATTTTTTAAGCTTTATACATTTGTATTTTAGATACTTGGATAGATACTTGTATATAAACTTGTATATATTGTATAGATACTTGTTTTGTACTTTTTTGTCATACTTGTTTATATTGTATACATTCTTGTTTTTCATAACATTTGTTCAAGTGTTTGTATATAGTTTTGTTTCCCTTCACATTTGCTCAAGGTTTGGTTAGGGGTAGCCGTTGGTGAACAACTAGCCATTCAAAAGAGGCAACATGAAGGAGCATCTCATAATTAAAAGTGTCAAGCTATCGACGTAAAACAATCGCTTGTTAGGAGGCAACCCAACTTTTTAAGTTTTGTTATAGCTTTTCATTTAGTAGTATAGTTATTCAAGAGTGAGAGTGGATGGAAAACTTGAAAAAATTCCATTTTTGAAAAAACCATGTTTATATGCTACCGCTAAGTGCAAGCAGAGGGCGCTTAGCACGCTCTGCTGCACCTGTAAAAATATCTCAGCTCACTTATCCATTTTCACTCAGGTCTTTTAACCCAATTTGAACTTATTTTATTTTATGTGTAGTAGTTTAATTTAATATTAAGTATTAATTTGATAGAGATTTGTTTTCTGTTTGTCCAAAATACATGTCTTTGATTGGCTTGAGGAAACGTGGAGTGATTGTTTCAAGTTTGAGTGTATCAACAAGAAAATGATTTGGTAATGATAAAAAGTTTTAAAGGATGGTATATTGTTAAGGTACATGTTTAATACTTTCTACAATATAACATGAATATGAAACTTATGCTTTGTATAATGTCATGCCATTCATTCTTTTGCAATACTTGTTGAAGTTTGAATCACTTAGATCATAGCCAAATGTAAGGAAAATTTCCATTGTTCACTATATGCACAAAAGACCAACAATTCTTGTTTTAACTCGTTTAACTTATGTTTAACCTTGCATTTATGTTGAATTGTATGAAAGCATAAAAATGATCAAGACATTTTGTGTAATTTTAAGCACAAGCACTTAACCAAAAAGTAGCCTACTTTGTGAGTGAATGGGAATTCGCTTAGCCCCTTTGAGCCTCAATATCAGGATCTATATCAATTTTTTAGCTATGGAATTTTTCCTTTGGACGCGAAGAGTAGTTCATCATTGATTTTAGACTTGATTATGATTTTTTTTCTTGAA
Source organism: Lathyrus oleraceus (assembly GCF_024323335.1). Taxonomy (NCBI): domain Eukaryota; kingdom Viridiplantae; phylum Streptophyta; class Magnoliopsida; order Fabales; family Fabaceae; genus Lathyrus; species Lathyrus oleraceus. The sequence goes on along the minus strand of NC_066583.1, from coordinate 138,682,796 downwards.
CCCTCAACCATAAATTGTGGTTTCAATTTGAACCCTTGCCTTAGAAAGTTTGGGAGCTTCATATTACAATGATTGGTTGTATTCTAGTTGGGGAGAAAAGGGAGGGTTTCTAAGAGGGTGAGAAAGAGAAATAAAAAATTGGAAAAAGAAAGAAAAGAAAAAAAAAGCATTGAAAATGAAAAAAAATACCAAACATTTTATGCTAATAAGTTGTGTTCAAAGGTTTAATAATTGAGCAAATAGAAAAAGGTGAATGAAGTTGTGAATACTTGAGAATTTGAGAAATGATCACTCTTATTTGTTTAGGTAATTTTTGTTTCAATTACCTTGAGATAAGATACTTCTTTGTTAACCAAGACACGTTACAACCATTGAAAGTCCTTTGTGATTTGTGCTTTTATGCTTTCAATATGAGTTTTTTTCGATGAATGCATAAGTTGATTAAGATGTTAGCAAGATTGTTGGGTGTGAATCAAATCTCTCATGTTTATTCTTCATCCATTGATGAAGTTGTGTGTTACATGTGATTCATCAATGGAAATGCAATGCTTTAGAATTTTTGACATGTGTTTTGTGCTTAGAATTTATTTCATAGTCATGGTATCGTTGTAGTATAGTTGTAAGCATTGATTTGCTTGTAATTTTGAAATTTGAATCATGCATTTATTTTCATTTGTAAAAACTTGTTGATCATGATCGCTTGATGATTGACTTTGTTTTCTTTAGGGTAATTGATTCTTGTTTGACGACAAACAAGTTCTAAGTTGGGGACAGTTTTATAAGTGCTAAATTATGGTGAATTTGTGTGTGAATAATTGACACTTATTGACTTGTTTCAATTGATTTTTATGCATAAAACTCAACTTATGTGTATATTGTAGAGTTTGTGTTATCATGTAAATATTGCTTAGATTGATAGTTTTCATCTCTTTTTGTAGGTTTTCATGCATAATTGAAGCATTGGGATCAAAGGCACCAAACAAGACCCAAAGTAACATTTTTGAGGATTCCTAGTTTTCCGTAGCGGGCTAAGCCCGATACTAGCGTGCTTAGAGAAATAGAGGCAGTGGGAAATTGAGAAACTCGTGCTAGGTGTGTCTTAGGAGTGCGCTTAGCTCGAATCAAGGAGGCTTAAGTATTTTTTTGCAGATCGCGCTAAGTGAGCTTTGATAGGGCTTAACGCGGTTCCGCTTTTTGGGTTGTTGTATATCAATTTGTGAATATATTTTTGTGATGGTTTTCGGGAACTTATAACCCCAATTCCATCAACATCGGTTTTTGTAGTTAGGTGAGATAGTGTTGAATGTATTTTTAGTGTCGGGTTTTTGTTATCGTCTCCACAGGGATTGTGAGATATCACCGCCTTTCGACAGTTGTTTAAATTCTTAACTTTTAGTAACAAGGGGGTTTTTGGTTTTGGTCACGGTATCTTGCATAAAAGTGTAAGAAAATGCGGTAAAAGATTTGGTTTTAATATTTGAGAAATATTGCCAAAGTTAGGGTTCGACGATCACTTTGCATGTATATGTTCGATCAACAAAACTTATAAACTCCTTTAGATGATAAACTATTTCACAAAGTCCTCCCAATGTGTTTATCTCTAACACACATTGTGAGTTTTCCCATTTTGATCCATTGTTTATCTCTAACACAATCTATCAAAATGACAACTTTTTGGTTCAACCTTATGGTGAACAAAATCATTCATGACTATCTCTAGCTAACAAACAAGATTGGATGAAAACCTAGGTAAAGAGTTGGTAAACATCTCTCGATCATAAATCAACACAAAGAGTTTTCAATAAGAACAAAGTTTTCACCATATATTCACCATTAAAGAGTTTACAAATGAAGATCATCCCATTTACACACAAAGCTAATGATCATCTACATCTAACCTTGACAAAATGAAGAACTTAGCTACTCATTTTCATGGTAGCTTGGTCAACAACTTTTGGAAGAAGCTTGATCAACATCCGAGTCGAATAATCGAGATTGGATGGGAATCCACCTTCTTTTTGTGAAAGATTGTTAAGAGATGAAGAGAAATGATTTCTAGGTCACAAAGTATCTCTAGAGCAATGCTGGAAAAATATCTAAAAAGTACAAAAGTATGGAGGTGTAAAAGTATGGCTCCAAAAAGTAGCCCTTGCTACTTATAGTGCTGCTACTGAGCTGTCATGCTCGCTAGGCGAGCAGAATGGCTCGCCTAGAGAGCCCCAAAATGAGGCACCTGAGGCACCTGTGTCCAAAGAAATAACCTTTGCCAGATTGGCATGTTCGCTAGGCGAACAAAACCTTCGCTAGGCGAACAAAACCTTCGCTAGGCGAAGCCCACGCTTCACCCTTCGCTCCAGTGAGCTTAGGAGGTTTTGCTACTAGAATTGCTCGCTGGGAGCTCGCTAATGGCTCGCCTAGCGAGTGAGTGCTGGCTGCGCTTTTGACCAAGTCTGGACGCGTTCGCTACACCCTTCGCTGGCTGCTCGCCTAGCGAGTGTGTTTATGTTTGCCACTGTAAAATACTGGAGCTCTTCGCTGGGTTCTCGCCTAACGAGCTCTTCGCCACAGCCCTCGCCTAGCGAGCAAGCTGATGAATGCATCCTTTCTTTGGTCCCTTTGCCAACTTTCTTGTGGCTTCATTTTCTATTATTTCATGCCTAATTCCTGCACAATAACACACAAATCAAAGGTACCAAGATCGTTTATCATTGTATTGCAATTCATCTAAAACAAAGGTGGTTTCGCACACTTTAGCAAGGAAATGGAGTGAAAGATGCCCATATTTGATAGCTCAAATAAGCACTTTTGGGTATCTAACAGATAGATACTGAGAAAACAACAAGTTAGGATGCTTCTTGAATATCCAAAGTTAGATATGCCTCTATCATTGGGAAATCACGGTGGATGTTTGTTCATCTTCATTCTTCTCCTTGTAATCCCTTTCTTGTTGGATTTGTATGTAAGTTCACTTTTATAGTATACTTTTATTAATCACGGCTTTATGTATGATCTACTCACGAATCTATATCGATGTTATCCTTGTTTACTTGATTATCTATTGATTTGAACATTTATTTCGAAATACTCTTCGAATCTAGATCTAGGATAATCATTTGTTCGACGCTAAAATCTAGACATAAATTTAAATCTAACATTCACCGTGGGTATCAAATTTTAATGCTCTGTATTGTTTAATAGGCTGAGAGATTGTCGATTAAACAATATGGTAGAACTCTCGACGAAAGTTTAGACATGAACCCTTTTTATGAGTGATACGTGATGATTATGATCAATGTTTGGATTATGCATAACTGATTGGTAAATTACATGTTCGTATGGTGGTTGAAATACAATCCTATAAAACTCCCAGATCTCTCCGAAGCTTTATTTATTTATTCATTCGTTTTACATAGTTTAGCTTTTAAATTCAAAATTTACAAACCGAAGGTAAGAAACGTAGAGACCGTTGAACGACATTAGATGTCGCACTAATCCCCGTGGAGACGATAAAACAAAAATGCTTACTCTTGCTTGTTGCTTTAACGTAATGAATAAAATGGCGCCATTGTTGGGGATTAGTGTTTAGATATTGAAAGCATCACAATGGTTTCAATCTTTTTTAAGCTTTGTATATTTGTGTATAGTGTATACATACTTGTATAGATACTTGTATATAAACTTGTTGTTTGCCATACTTATTAGATTGTATATATTCTTGTTTTTAATGGCGTTTGTTCAAGTGTTTGTATATAGTATTGTTTCCCTTCATGTTTTCTCAAGTGTTGGTTAGGGGTATCCGTTGGTGAACAATTAGCCATGCAAAAGAGGAAACATGGACGAGCGTCTAATAAATAAAGGTGTCGAGCTACAACGTGAAACAAGCGCTTGTCAGGAGGCAACCCAACTTTTTAAGTTTTGTTTTAGATTTTCATTTAGTAGTATAAGTATTAAAGAGTAAGAGTGGAAAGAAAACTTGAAAAGTTCCATTTTTGAAAAAAACATGTTTCTCTGCTACCGCTAAGCGCAACCAGAGGGCGCTTAGTGCACTCTGCTGCACCTGTAAAAATATATCAACCCACTTATCCATTTTTACCTAGGTCTTTTGACCCAATTTTAACATATTTTGTTTTATGTTTAGTAGTTTAATTTAATATTAAGTTATTAATTTGTTAGGGATTTGTTTTGTCTTTGTCCAAAAAGCTTATCTTTGATTGACTTGAGGAAACATGAAGTGATTGTTTCAAGTTTGGGTGTATATACAAGAAAATGCTTTGGTAATGATGAAAAAGTTTGAAAGGATGATACATTGTTAAGGTATATGTTTAATTTTTTCTACAACATAACATGAATATGAAACTTACGCTTTGTACAAATATAATGTCATTCATTCGTTTGCAATACTTTTTCATGTTTGAATCACTTTAGATAATATCCAAGTATAAGGAAATTTCCATTGTTCACAATATGCACAGGAGACCAACAATTCTTGTTTTAACTCGTTTGACTTATGTTTAACCTTGCATTTATGTTGAATTGTATGAAAGCATAAAAATGATCAAGGCATTTTGTTTGATTTTGAGCACAACCACTTAACCAAAAAGTAACCTACCTTGTGAGTGAGAGAGAATTCATTTAGCCCCTTTGAGCCTCAGTATCAGGTTCTATATCAAATTTTGAGCTGTGGGATTTTTCCTTTGGATGCGAAGAGTAGTTCATCATTGAATTTAGATGTGATTCTGAACTTTTTTCTTGAATCCTCAACCATAAATTCTGGTTTCAATTTGTAACCTTGCCTTAAAAAGTACGGAGCTTCAATTACAATGATTGATTGTATTCAAGTTTGGGAGAAAAATGAGAGTTTCTAAGAGGGTGAGAAAGAAAAATAAAAATTTGGAAAAAAAAAAGAAAAGAAAAAAAGCATTGAAAATGAAAAAAAAAACATTTTGTGCTAATAAGTTATGTTCAAGGGTGTAACAATTGAGAAAATAGAAAAATGTGAATGAAATTATGAATGCTTGAGAATTTGAGAAGTGATCACTCTTATTTATTTAGGAAATTTTTGTTTCAATTACCTTGAGATAAGATCCTTCTTTGTTAACCAAGCCACATTACAACCCTTGAAAGTCCTTTGTGATTTGTGCTTTTATACTTTCAAAATATGAGTTTTTTTGGATGAAGGCATAAGTTTATTAAGTTGTTAGCAAGATTGTTGGGTGTGAGTCAAGTGTCTTATGTTTATTCTTCATCCATTGATGCAGTCATGTGTTACGTGTGCTTCATCTTTGAAAATGTATTGCTTTAGAATCTTTGACATGTGTTTTGTGCTTAGAATTTGTTTCATTGTGATGATATCACTGTATTATAGTTATAAGCATTGATTTGCTTGTAATTTTGAAATTTGAACCATGCATTTGTTTCTTTTTGTATAAACATGTTGATCATGATTGCTTGGTGATTGATTTTGTGTTCATTAGGGTAATTGATTCTTGTTTGAGGACAAACAAGTTCTAAGTTTGGGAGAGTTTGATAATTGATAAATTATGGTGAATTTGTGTGTGAATAATTGACACATATTGACTTGTTTAAATTTATTTTTATGCATAAACCTCAAATTTTGTGTATATATTGCATAGTTTTCGTTATCATGAAAATATTTCTTAGATCGATAGTTTTGATCTCTTTTTGTAGGTTTTCTTGCATAATTGAAGCATTAGGATCAAAGGCACCAAGCAAGACCCAAAGTAACATTTTTAGAGAAATAGAGGAAGTGGGAAATTGAGAAATTTGCGCAAGGAGTGTGCTAGGAGCGTGCTTAGTTCGAATCAAGGAGGATTACATTTATTTTTGCTGATCGCGCTAAGCGAGCTCTGATAGGGCTTTGCGCGGTTCTGCTTTTTTAGTTGCTATATATTCATTTGTGAATAGATTTTTGTGATGGTTTTTGGGAACTTTTAACCCCAATTCCATGAATACCATTTTTTATAGTTAGGAAAGAAAGATACTTAGAAAACAACAAGTTAGGATGCTTCTTGAAGATCCCAAGTTGGATTTGCCTCTAACGTTGGAAAATCGTGATGAATGTTTGTTCATCTTCATTCTTCTCATTGTAATCCCTTTCTTGTTGGATTTATATGTAAGTTCACTTTTTATAATATGTATTTTTCTTAATCATGGTGTTATGTATGATCTATTCACGAATCCCTATCGATGTTATCCCTGTTTACTTGATTGTCTATTAATTTGAACCGTTATTGAGAAATACTCTTCAAATCTAGATCTAGGATAATCATTTGTTCGACGCTAAACTCTAGACATATATTTAGATCTAACATTCACCGTGGGTATCGATTCTTAGTGCTCCGTATTATTTAATAGGTTGAGAGATCGTTGATTAAACAATACGGTAGAGCTCTCGACGGAAATTTAGACATGAACCCTATTGTGAGCGATACGTGATGATATTGATGAATGTTTAGATTGTGTATAATTGGTTGGGAAATTACATGTTCTTATGGTGGATGAAATACAATCCTGTAAAAATCTCAGATCTCTCCAAATTATTATTTATTTATTCATTCATTTTACATAGTTTAGCTTTTAAACTCAAATTTTACAAAACCAAGCTAAGAAACATAAAGACCATTGACCAAAATTTAATGTTGCACTAATTCCCGTGGAGACGATAAAACAAAATACTTCCCGTGGATGCAACCCAACTTTTTAAGTTTTGTTATAGCTTTTCATTTAGTAGTATAGGTATTAAAGAGTCAGAGTACATGGAAAACTTGAAAAAAAAATCTATTTTTGAAAAAACCATGTTTCTCTGCTACCGCTAAGCGCAAGCAAATGGCGTTTAGTGTGCTCTGCTGCACCTGTAAAGATATCTCAGCCCACTTATCCATTTTAACCTAGGTCTTTTGACCCATTTTGAAGTTATTTTATTTTATGTTTAGTAGTTTAATTTAATATTAAGTTATCAGGTTGTTAGAGATTTGTTTTGTGTTTGTCCAAAAAGCTTGTCTTTGATTGGATTGAGGAAACATGGAGTGATTGTTTCAAGTTTGGGTGTATATACAAGAAAATGCTTTGTTAATGATAAAAGGTTTGAAAGGATGGTGCATTGTTAAGGTACATGTTTAATGCTTTCTACAACATAGCATGAATATGAAACTTATGCTTTGTATAAATAGCATGCCATTCATTATTTTGAAATACTTGCTCATGTTTGAACCACTTTAGATAATATCCAAATGTAAGGAAACTTCCACTGTTCACAATATGCACAAGAGACCAACAATTCTTATTTTAACTCGTTTGAGTTATGTTTAACCTTGCATTTATGTTGAATTGTATGAAAGCATAAAAATGATCAAGACATTTTATTTGATTTTAAGCACAATCACTTATCCAAAAAGTAGCCTACCTTGTGGCTGAGCGAGAATTCATTTAGCCCCTTTGAGCCTCAGTATCAGGATCTATATCAATTTTTGAGCTATGGGATTTTTCTTTTGGACGCGAAGAGTAGTCCATCATTGATTTTAAATTTTTTTCTTGAACCCTCAACCATAAATTATGGTTTCAATTTGTACCCTTGCCTTAGAAAGTTTGGGAGCTTTACATTATAATGATTGGTTGTATTCAAGCTTGGGAGAAAAAGGAGAGTTTCTAAGAGGGTGAGAAAGAAAAAGAAAATTTTGGAAAAAGAAAAGAAAAGAAAACATTGAAAATGAAAAAAAAATAGCAAATAGAAAAAGGTGAATAAAGTTGTGACTTTTTGAGAAAATTTAAGAAGTGACCACTCTTATTTGTTTAAGCAGTTTTTGTTTCAATTACCTTGAGATAAGACCCTTATTTGTTAACCAAGTCACATTACAACCCTTGAAATTCCTTTGTGACTTGTGCTTTTATGTTTTAAATATGCGTTTTTTGGATGAATGCATAAGTTGATTAAGATGTTTGCAAGATTGTTGGGTGCCAGTCAAGTCTTTCATGTTTATTCTTTATCCATTGATTAAGTTGTGTATTATATGTGATTCATATTTGAAAATATATTGCTTTATAATTTTTGACATGTGTTTTATGCTTAGAATTTGTTTCATAGTCATGGTATCGTTGTAGTATAGTTGTAAGCATTGCTTTGCTTGTAATTTTAAAATTTGAACCATGCATTTGTTTCTGTTTGTAAAAACTTGTTGATCATGATTGCTTGGTGATTGAATTTGTTTTTTTAGGATAATTGATTCTTATTTGAGGACAAACAAGTTCTAAGTTGGGGAGAGTTTGATAAGTGCTAAATTATGGTGAATTTCTGTGTGAATAATTGACACTTATTGACTTGTTTCAATTGATTTTTATGCATAAACCTCAACTTTTGTGTATATATTGTATAGTTTGCATTATCATGAAAGTATTGCTTAGATTGATACTTTTCATCTCTTTTTGTAGGTTTTCATGCATAATTGAAGCATTGGGACCAAAAACACCAAGCAAGACCCAAAGTAATATTTTTGAAGATTCCAAGTTTTCCAGAGCAGGCTAACCCCATCCCTAGTGCGCTTAGAGAAATCGAGAAAGTGGGAAATTGAGAAATTCATGTTAGGAGTGTGCTAGGAGCGCAGTTAGGTTGAATCAAGGAGGCTTATGTTTATTTTGCTGATTGCGCTAAGCGAGCTCTTATAGGGCTTAGTGTAACACCCCAAAATTTTAAATATTTAAATTATAAATATTTGTCTCAATAACTTTTATGACTTGTTATTTATTAAATGAGTTATTTTATGCATAAGAAATTTAAATAAATTATTAAACCATCAATTTTATTAAATTATTATACGTTGTATTTATTTATTTTATTCATGAGATGAAAATATGTGAATTCTACAATAATTAACTTTTTATTTAAATACAAAGCTAATCACTGTATGTATTTTATTATTTTATTCAGAATGATGGTGATACAATCTATATTCATAGCATAATACATTATTTGATGAGTTATTATATTATGATAAATTGATTTAATTAGATTTAAAATATGTATCTTTTTCTCAAAATGATTTATTTGTATTTGAAATTAGAATTATTAGAATTATTTTACAAGTGGTTAATTTAGTAAATTGAAACACCCTTTATTTTATTTAAGTAGGCACATAATTTAGTTTAATTAATTAGTGAGAATCACATATTTTAATCACTTAGAATAGTTAATTTAGTGAGAATTACAAATCTCTATTTTTAATGAATAAGTAAAGAGATTAATTACTATACACTGTCAGTGTAAAAAGTTTTACACCGTCGATTCATCACCATCATCCGTTTGTATTACTTTATAGATTTTTAAAATAAAAGTCAAACTTCTTTTAATATCCGACGTCTATGATTAACTGACGGTGTAAAATCGTTTTACACTGTCAGTGTATTTCAATTAAACTCATAAGTAAAACCCATGTTTTATTCATTTATTTAAATTAGCCAATTTAGTGTGAATATGGTAAATAAATAATTAAATTATTCACAAGTTTAAGGGAAAATAAATAATCTAAAACTTAAGAATATGTGTATTGTTGTTAGTATCATTTCATAAATTAAGGTTGAATTAATATGTAAGAACACGTGAATTATTTATTTCTACAATTTTTTAATTTAAGATTGAATGAATTAAAACTTAAGAATATGAATTATATCATTGTATGGACTATGAGTGGATAATCTTTAGTGGTGTAAATAAAAGAATGTATAGCATATGTGTGAAAAAGTAACATGAATCATCATAATAGTGGGAATGATCAATTCTTAAATAAGTGTATTATGATTACTATGAATTGAATAGTTAGAATAAAATGATATTGAATTAATTTAATAAAATGATCCTATACATATTCCACTATCATAAAAATTATAATTAGTTCATTAGTTTTCTCTGGTGCTTCTTTTATTAGGAGTCACTCATATTCCTCTTCTTTCCCAACTTCCACTCCTATAAATACTCACAATCTCATCCTATATCTCACATGTGAAAAGATGAAGAAAAAAATTACACAAACAAAATCATCACTCTTTTTTTACTACCACTTATCTTGTGCATTTCTACATTGCGGAAATTCTTAATAAAAAAAGAGCATTAAACACTTGATCGTTCAAAGTTAGAAAGTGCACAAGGTAAGGACTTTTTCTCATACACTCATACTAGGTAAGGACGATGTTGTGAAACAGTGGTGGAACCTTTGCCCAATAATAATAATAGTAATAATAATAATATAAAGAATAAGAGATTTTATGATTTGATTCATATTTATATATTATATTATCAATTGTGTTTTAATTTTATTATTATATTTACTCCTATTTTTGTGGGAATATTTTTTATATTGTTATTTTTTGATATCAATATATTGCTAATTATATTTTAAAGTTAATTAGTATTTTTATTCTTTTATTAAGCATATTTGTATATGATTATTGGTTGACATCACTATGTGAGAATAATTATAATAATCATTAAAAAGAACATGTATGGAATAGATGACTTGTTTAATTTTGATCCAAAGAAAAAACTATGAATAAATAAATAAAAAGAAATATACAGAGGACTGGTTCCTGGTAAGACTCTGGTCGCATGTGTTTGTTTAGAGAATGATTTTCATGTATTATTGAGACATGCATCATATAGTATGTGTATATGGGTCATCACTATGTTATGCCTTTGTGGAAAATTTGATGCTTTTCGGGCCTGTGTGGCAGTAGCCTTTATGCCAAGATTGATGTTTTTCAGCCTTTGTGGTAGTTTTCCCATTGGAATGAGTTTTATATTGACACTTTTCGGTCTTTGTGGAAGGAGCCTTTGTGGCAGTTTTCTCATTGGAATGAGTTTTATATTGACATTTTTCGGCCTTTGTGGCAGGAACCTGTGTGACAATTTTCTCATTGAAATGAGTTTTATTTATCTGGATCATTTGTGTGTCATGTAGTTGTTATGGTCACATTGCATTTCATATGACATAAACAACAATCATCTTTTAGATAAAAGAACTAATAATTATATTTTGAATTTGGTGAAGTTTTGTTATTATTTTATGATATTTTCTTATCGTAAGTATGATTCAATATGGATAAGGAAATTGACCATTTACAATTATGATTTTAGGTACTGAAGGAAAAAGAAATTATTAAATATGTTTCTTGAAGCGTGCACAGGGACAAATAAGGTTTTAGTAATTTTAGTATTTTCTGTAATAAATAAAATGTGACAGTACACTATTTTTATTTCAACAAATCTTGAGACTTTTAAACTCGTTTAGAAATGCGAATATGGATCTTTCCGCTAGGAATATTCGAACGACTTCTTAATTTTAATTAAGTTCACTTTATCTAGTTAGTTTATAAATATTAAAAAAATACCCCTAAATTTTTTAATAATCTAAATATTACTAATATCTCAGATAAAATTTTGGGATGTAACACTTAGCGCGGTTCCGTTTTTTGAGTTGCTATATATTCGTTTATGAATATATTTCTGTGATGGTTTTGGGGAACTTTTAACCAAAATTCCATCAACACCATTTTTTATAGTTAGGAAAGCTGAATACTTAGAAAATAACATGTTAGGATGCTTCTTGAAGATCCAAAGTTGGATTTTCCTCTATCATTGGGAAATCGAAGTGGATGTTTGTTCATCTTCATTCTTCTCCTTATAATCCCTTTCTAGTGGGATTTATATGTAAATTCACTTTTATAGTATGTATTTTAATTAATCAAGGCATTTTATGTATGACCTATTCAATAATCTATATCGATGTTGTCCTTGTTTACTTGATTGTCTATTGATTTGAATCGTTATTCAGAAATACTCTTCGAATTTAGGTCTAGGATAATCTTCTGTTCGACACTAAACTCTAGACATAAATTTAGATCTAACATTCACCGTGGGTTTCGATTCTTAATGCTCTGTATTGTTTAATAGGTTGAGAGATCGTCGACTAAACAATACGATAGAACTCTCGACGGAAGTTTAGACATGAACCCTATTGTGAGCGATACGTGATGATATTGATGAATGTTTAGATTGTTCATAACTGGTTGGTAAATTACATGTTCTTATGATGGATGAAATACAATCCTATATACATCTCAGATCTCTCCAAAGCCTTATTTATTTATTCATTCATTTTACACAGTTTAGCTTTTAAACTAAAATTTTACAAACCCAAGCTAAGAAACAAAGAGAACGTTGAACGATATTTGATGTCGCACTAATCCCCATGGAGATGATAAAACAAAATACTTACTTTAGCTTGCTGCTTTAACGCAACAAACAAAATGACACCATTGACATGGATTGGTGTTTTGATATTGAAAGCATCACAATGGTTTCTATCTTTTTTAAGCTTTGTACATTTGTGATACTTGTATATAAGTTTGTGTATATTATATAGATACTTGCTTTGTACTTGTTTGACATACTTGTTTATATTGTATATGTTCTTGTTTTTCATAACGTTTGGTTAAGTGTTTGTATATAGTTTTGTTTCTCTTCACGTTTGCTCAAGTGTGGGTTAGGGGTAGCCATTGGTGAACAACTACCACACAAAAGAGACAACATGGAGGAGCGTCTAATAAATAAAGGCGTCGAGCTAACGACGTAAAACAAGCACTTGTTTAGAGGAAACCCAACTTTTTAAGTTTTGTTATAACTTTTCATTTAGTAGTATATGTATTAAAGAGTCAGAGTGGACGGAAAGCTTGAAAAAAGATTCCATTTAAAAAAAAATCATGTTTCCTTACTACCGTTAAGCGCAAGCAAAAGACACTTAGTGTGTTCTGCTGCAACTATAAAATTTTCTCAATCCACTTATCTATTTTCACACAGGTTTTTTGACCCATTTTGAACTTATTTTGTTTTATGTTTAGTAGCTTAATTTAATATTAAGTTATTAAGTTGTTAGAGATTTGTTTTGTGTTTGTCAAAAATCTTGTCTTTAATTGGCTTGAGGAAATATGGAGTGATGGTTTCATGTTTGGGTGTATATACAAGAAAATGCTTTCGTAATGATACATTTTTTTGAAAGGATGATACATTATTAAGGTACATGTTTAATGCTTTCTACAACATAGCAAGAATATGAAACTTATGCTTTGTTCAAATATCATTCCATTCATTCTTTTGCAATACTTGTTCATGTTTGAATCACTTTAGATAATATCCAAATGTAAGGAAACTTTCAATTATTCACAATATGCACAGGAGACCAACAATTCTTGTTTTAACTCGTTTGACTTATGTTTAACCTTGCATTTATGTTGAATTGTATGAAAGCATAAAAATGATTAAGGCATTTTGTTTGATTTTTGACACAACCATTTAACCAAAAAGTAGCCTACCTTGTGAGTGAGCGAGAATTCATTTAGCCCCTTCGAGCCTCAGTATCAGGATCTATATCAATTTTTGAGTTGTTGGATTTTTACTTTGGACGCGAAGAGTAGTTCATCATTGATTTTAGACTTGATTCTAAAAAAAATTCTTGAACCCTTAACCATAAATTGTGGTTTCAATTTGTACCCTTGCCTTAGAAAGTTTGGGCGCTTCACATTACAATGATTGGTTGGAAGAAAAGGGAGAGTTTCTAAGAGGGTGAGAAAGAAAAAGAAAAATTTGGAAAAAGAAAAGAAAAGAAAAGCATTGAAAATGAAAAAAAATAGCAAACATTTTGTGCTAATAAGTTGTGTTCAAGGCTGTAACAATTGAGCAAATTGAAAAGGGTGAATGGAGTTGTGATTGCTTGAGAATTTGAGAAGTGATCACTCTTATTTGTTTAGGAAATTTTTGTTTAAATTACCTTGAGATAAGATCCTTCTTTGTTAACCAAGCCACATTACAACCCTTGAAAATCCTTTGTGATTTTATGCTTTTAATATGAGGTTTTTTGGATGAATGCATAAGTTGATTAAGATGTTAGTAAGTTTATTGGGAGTGAATAAAATCTCTCAAATTTATTCTTCATTCATTGATGAAGTTGTGTGTTACATGTGATTCATATTTGAAAATGTATTGCTTTAGAATTTTTGACATGTGTTTTGTGCTTAGAATTTGTTTCATAGTCATGGTATCGTTGTAGTATAGTTATAAGCATTGCTTTGCTTGTAATTTGTAAATTTAAACCATGCATTTATTTTCGTTTGTAAAAACTTGTTCATCATGATTTCTTGGTGATTGATTATGTTTTCTTTAGTGTAATCAATTCTTGTTTGACGACAAACAAGTTCTAAGTTGGAGAGAGTTTGATAAGTGCTAAATTGTGGTGAATTTGTGTGTGAATAATTGGCACTTATTGACTTGTTTCGATTGATTTTTATGCAAAAACCTCAACTTTTAAACCCAATTCCATAAACACAATTTTTTATAGTTAGGAAAGATAGATACTTAGAAAATAACAAGTTAGGATGCTTCTTGAAGATCAAAAGTTGGATTTTCCTCTATCGTTGGGAAATCGCGATGGATGTTTGTTCATCTTCATTCTTCTCCTTGTGACCCTTTTCTTGTTGGATTTATATGTAAGTTCACTTTTATAGTATGTATATTTATTAATCAAGGCATTTTATGTATGACCTATTCAATAATCTATATCGATGTTATCCTTGTTTACTTGATTGTCTATTGATTTGAATCGTTATTCAGAAATACTCTTCGAATCTAGGTCTAGGATAATCTTCTGTTCGACACTAAACTCTAGACATAACTTTAGATCTAACATTCACCGTGGGTTTCGATTCTTAGTGCTCTGTATTGTTTAATAGGCTGAGAGATCGTCGACTAAACAATACGATAGAACTCTCGACGGAAGTTTAGACATGAACCCTATTGTGAGCGATACGTGATGATATTGATGAATGTTTAGATTGTTCATAACTGGTTGGTAAATTACATGTTCTTATGATGGATGAAATACAATCCTATATACATCTCAGATCTCTCCAAAGCTTTATTTATTTATTCATTCATTTTACATAGTTTAGCTTTTAAACTAAAATTTTACAAACCCAAGCTAAGAAACGAAGAGAATGTTGAACGACATTTGATGTCACACTAATCCCCATGGAGATGATAAAACAGCATACTTACTTTAGCTTGCTGCTTTAACGCAACAAACAAAATGACACCGTTGCCATGGATTGGTGTTTAGATATTGAAAGCATCACAATGGTTTCTATCTTTTTTAAGCTTTGTACATTTGTATATAATGTATAGATACTTGTATATAAATTTGTCTATATTGTATAGATACTTGTTTTATACTTGTTTGCCATACTTGTTTATATTGTATATATTCTTGTTTTTCATAACGTTTGTTTAAGTGTTTGTATATAGTTTTGTTTCTCTTCACGTTTGCTCAAGTGTGGGTTAGAGGTAGTTATTGGTGAACAACTACCACACAAAAGAGACAACATGGAGGAGCGTCTAATAAATAAAGGCATCAAGCTAACAATGTAAAACAAGCACTTGTTGAGAGGCAACCTAAATTTTTAAGTTTTGTTATAACTATTCATTTAGTAGTATATGTATTAAAGAGTCAGAGTGGATGGAAAGCTTGAAAAAAATTCCATTTAAAAAAAACATGTTTCTTTATCTACCGTTTAGCGCAAGCAAAAGGCGCTTAGTGTGCTCTGCTGCACCTGTAAAAATTTCTCAGTCCACTTATCCGTTTTCACGCAGGTCTTTTGACCCATTTTGAACTTATTTTGTTTTATATTTAGTAGTTTAATTTAATATTAAGTTATTAAGTTGTTATATATTTGTTTTGTATTTGTCAAAAATCTTGTCTTTGGTTTGCTTGAGGAAACATGGAGTGATTGTTTCAAGTTTGGGTGTATATACAAGAAAATGCTTTCGTAATGTTAGATTTTTTGAAAGGATGGTACACTATTAAGGTACATGTTTAATGCTTTCTACAACATATCAGGAATATGAAACTTATGCTTTGTACAAATATCATGCCATTCATTCTTTTGCAATACTTGTTTATTTTTGAATCACTTTAGATAATATCCAAATGTAAGGAAACGTTCCATTATTCAAAATATACACAGGAGACCAACAATTCTTGTTTTAACTCATTTGACTTATGTTTAACCTTGCATTTATGTTGAATTGTATGAAAGCATAAATACGATCAAGGCATTTTTTTTGATTTTTAGCATAACCACTTAACCAAAAAGTAGCCTACCTTGTGAGTGAGCGAGAATTCATTTAGCCCATTCGAGCCTCAGTATCAGGATCTATATCAATTTTTGAGTTGTGGGATTTTTACTTTGGACGTGAAGAGTAGTTCATCATTGATTTTAGAGTTGATTCTAAAAAAAATTCTTGAACCCTCAACCATAAATTGTGGTTTCAATTTATACTTTTGCCTTCGAAAGTTTTGGAGCTTCACATTACAATGATTGGTTGTATTCAAGTGTGGGAGAAAGGGGGAGAGTTTCTAAGAGGGTGAGAAAGAAAAATAAAAATTTGGAAAAAGAAAAGAAAATAAAAGTAAAATAAAATAAAAGCATTGAAAATGAAAAAAAAAATAGCAATCATTTTGTGCTAACAAGTTGTGTTCAAGGGTTTAACAATTGAGCAAATAGAAAAAGGTGAATAAAGTTATGAATGCTTGAGAATTTGAGAAGTGATTACTCTTATTTGTTTAGGCAATTTTTGTTTCAATTACCTTGAAAGTCCTTTGTGATTTGTGCTTTTATGCTTTCAATATGAGTTTTTTTTGGATGAATGCATAAGTTGATTAAGATGTTAATAAGATTATTGGGAGTGAATCAAGTCTCTCATGTTTATTATTCATCCATTGATGAAGTTGTGTGTTACATTTGATTCATATTTGAAAATGTATTGCTTTAGAGTTTTTGACATGTGTTTTGTGCTTAGAATTTGTTTCATAGTCATGGTATCGTTGTAGTATTGTTGTAAGCATTGCTTTGCTTGTAATTTTGAAATTTGAACCATGTATTTATTTCCGTTTGTAAAAACTTGTTGATCATGATTTCTTGGTGATTGATTTTATTTTCTTTAGGGTAATTGATTCTTATTTGACGACAATCAAGTTCTAAGTTGGGGAGAGTTTGATAAGTGCTAAATTATGGTGAATTTGTGTGTGAATAATTGACACTTATTGACTTGTTTCAATTGATTTTTATGCATAAACCTCAACTTTTATGTATATATTGTATAGTTTGCATTATCATGAAAATATTGCTTAGATTGATAGTTTTCATCTCTTTTTGTAGGTTTTCATGCATAATTGAAGCATTGGGAACAAAGGCACCAAGCAAGACCAAAAATAACATTTTTGAAGATTCCAAGTTTTCCAGAGCGGGCTAAGCCCGACCCTAGCGTGCTTAGAAAAATAGAGGAAGTGGGAAATTGAGAAATTTGCGTTAGGAGTGTGCTAGGAGCGCGCATAGCTTGAATCAAGGAGACTTAAGTTTATTTTTGCTGATCACACTAAGCGAGCTCTGATAGGGCTTAACGATGTTCCTCTTTTTGAGTTGCTATATATTCATTTGTGAATAGATTTTTGGGATGGTTTTTGGAAAATTTTAACCCCAATTCCATCAACACCATTTTTTATAGTTAGGAAAGATAAATACTTAGAAAATAACAAGTTAGGATGCTTCTTGAAGATCCAAAGTTGGATTTGCCTCTATCGTTGGGAAATCGCGATGGATGCTTGTTCATCTTCATTCTTCTCCTTGTAATCCCTTTCTTGATGGATTTATATGTAAGTTCACTTTTATAGTATGTATGTTTATTAATCAAGGTGTTGCGGATGATCTATTCACGAATATATATCGATGTTATCCTTGTTTACTTTATTGTCTATTGATTTGAACCGTTATTGAGAAATACTCTTCGAATCTAGATCTAGGATAATCATCTGTTCGACGCTAAACTCTAGACATAGATTTAGATCTAACATTCACCGTGGGTATGGATTCTTAGTTCTCCGTATTGTTTAATAGGCTGTGAGATCATCGATAAAACAGTACGATAGAACTCTCGACGGAAGTTTAGACATTAACCCTGTTGTGAGCGATATGTGATGACATCGATGAATGTTTAGATAGTGCATAACTGGTTTGTAAGTTACATGTTCTTATGGTGGATGAAATACAATCCTGTAAAGATCTCAGATCTCTCCAAAGCTTTATTTATTTATTCATTCGTTTTACATAGTTTAACTTTAAACTCAAATTTTACAAAGTCAAACTAAGAAACATAGAGACCGTTGAATGACATTTGATGTCGTACTAAGAAGGTGAAGAAGAAAAATAATTTTTTTTAAAAGAAAAGAAAAAAAATTGAAAAAAAGAAAGAAATAGCAAACATTTTGTGCTAATAAGTTGTGTTCAAGGGTGTAACAATTGAACAAATAGAAAAAGGTGAATGAAGTTGTGAATACTTGAGAATTTGAGAAGTGATCACTCTTATTTATTTAAGCAATTTTTGTTTCAATTACCTTGAGATAATATCCTTCTTTGTTAACCAAGCCACATTACAACCCTTGAAAGTCCTTTGTGATTTGTGCTTTTATGCTTTCAATATGAGTTTTTTTGGATGAATGCATAAGTTGATGAAGATTTTAGCAAGATTGTTGGGTGTGAATCAAGTCTCTCATGTTTATTCTTCATCCATTGATGATGTTGTGTGTTACATGTGAATTATATTTGAAAATGTATTGCTTTAGAATTTATGACATGTGTTTTGTGCTTAGAATTTGTTTCATAGTCATGGTAAGCATTGCTTTGCTTGTAATTTTGAAATTTGAACCATACATTTGTTTCTTTTTGTAAAAACTTGTTCATCATGATTTTTTGGTGATTGATTTTGTTTTATTTAGGGTAATTGAATCTTGTTTGACGACAAACAAGTTCTAAGTTGGGGAGAGTTTGATAAGTGCTACTTTGTGGTGAATTTGTGTGTGAATAATTGACACTTATTGACTTGTTTCAATTGATTTTCATGCATAAACCTCAACTTTTATGTATATATTGTATAGTTTGTGTTAGCATGTAAATATTGCTTAGTTTGACAATTTTCATCTCTTTTTGTAGGTTTTCATGCATAATTGAAACATTGGGATCAAAGGCACCAAGCAAGAACCAAAGTAACATTTTTGAATATTCCAAGTTTTCTAGAGCGGGCTAAGCGCGGTCCTAGCACGCTTAGAGAAATAGAGGCAATGGGAAATTGGGAAATTCGCGCTAAGAGTTTGCTAGGAGCGTGCATAACGCGAATCAAGGAGGTTTAAGTTTATTTTTGCTAATCGCGCTAGACGAGCTCTGATAGGGCTTAGTGCGGTTCCACTTTTTGAGTTGCTATATATTCATTTGTGAATAGACTTTTGTAATGGTTTTTTGGAACTTTTAACCCGAATTCCTTCAACACCATTTTTTGTAGTTAGGAGAGATATATACTTAGAAAACAATAAGTTAGGATACTTCTTGAATATCCAAAGTTGGATTTGCCTCTATTGTTGGAAAATCGCGGTGGATGTTCATCTTCACTCTTCTTCTTGTAATCCCTTTCTTGTTGGATTTGTATGTAAGTTCACTTTTATAGTACGTATTTGTATTAATCATGGCGTTATGCATGATCTATTCATGAATCTATATCGATGTTATCCTTGTTTACTTGATTGTCTATTGATTGGAACCTTTATTGAGAAATACTCGTCGAATCTAGATCTAGGATAATCATCTGTTCGACGCTAAACTCTAGATATAGATTTAGATCTAACATTCACCGTGGGTATCGATTCTTAGTGCTTCGTATTGTTTAATAGGATGAGAGATCATCGATTAAACAATACGGTAGAAATTTTGACGGAAGTTTAGACATGAACCCTGTTGTGAGCGATACGTGATGATATTGATGAGTGTTTAGATTGTGCATAACTCATTTGTAAATTACATGTTCATATGGTGGATGAAAGACAATCCTGTAAAGCTCTCAGATTTCTCTGAAGCTTTATTTATTTATTTATTCATTCGTTTTACATAGTTTACCTTTTAAAATCATTTTTACAAACTCAAGCTAAGAAACGTAGAGACCGTTGAACAAAATTTGATGTCGGACTAATCCTTGCGGAGGCGATAAAACAAAATACTTACTTTTGCTTATTGCTTTAACGCGACGACTAATGTCATAGGTACAGGATCGAAGCGAACCTCCCTTTTTTTATAGTTGTTTCTAGCCCTGGGTTGACTCCTCTGTGGATATTCATTTTTTTGTTGATTTTGTCGAGGCATCGTCAAAGGTGCTGGAGTGGAGGCGTAGGATATACTTCTTGCGGATACTGCCCTCTAGCTATTGCTTCCACATAAGGATATTAGTAGTAATGTACCTGAGTTGAGGGCACCTGATGAGATCCTCTAGACATAACAACGTTGGTTTCGCCTTCCTTTTTCTTGTTGTTGAAGAACTTCTTTTGCTCAACTTGACCACTGGAGTTTCCTTGTATTTTGCCATTTTTCAAGCCATCTTCAATTCGTTCACCGATTATCACGAGATCGTAAAATCCCGATGACACACTTCCTAAAATCTTTTCATAATATTGACTTTGCAAGGTGCTCATGAACATGTCAACTAGTTCCCTTTTTAGGAGTGGTGGATGTACGGAAGTGACCATTTCTCTCCACCTCTGAGCATATTCTTTAAAAGATTCATTATTCTCCTGAGCAAGGTTTTGTAACTGCACACGATTGGGAGCCATATCTAGATTGTACTTGTATTCCTTTAGGAAGACATTAACAAGGTCCTTCCATGTTTAGATTTGGGTTCGCTACAGTTGCATATACTAATCCAAAGATGCTCCATTGAGGCTATCCTAGAAGCAATGGATCGCCAGCTTCTCGTTGCAGACATAATCAACCATCTTCCTACAGAACATTCACATATGGCAATTGAGACCCTTATATTTCTCGAATTCAGGTACCTTGAACCTCGGGGGAATAACCACGTCTGGGAACATACACATGTCCAGAGCATCAACACCAAATGCATTAAAACCTTTCACCGCTTTAAGTTGTTCTTCTAAGGCACGATATCTTTCAGCAGACTCAGCACTTGTTACTAGGTGTATATTTTGAGGAATCAGCTCGTAGTGTTGATCATCCTCGACATCATGATGAGGCGAGACACGTTCGACTTGGACAGCAGGATATTTTTTCATAGTAGAGCCTTCATTCGCATTAGAAACCACAACAGGTACCTGACATGAATCAATAATATGAAGGGTTGGAAATAGTCTACAAAATGTTGCTACAAGCACTCACCATTTTAACATTAAGCACAAGTTAACTATCCATGAGAAATATTGGAAGATATTCATCAAGCTCATGGTTTTGTTTGAAATGAACAACTTCATTCCAGTTCATTTTTCTTCGAAACTCAAAATTGCATTTGTATGATCTTGCTGTGCTGTGTACATGTGTATGCTATATACATGGTGATTCATCATAAATAGTAGTGGCATATGTTCGGTATGATATGAGAAGAGTGAAGGTCTAGCATGTGAGATAAGGGACAGTCAACAAGCCATGGATACCTGCCTGCTAATAAACCAAACAAGGGACATTAGACAGCTTAAGTCCCATCCATGTAATGGTTTTTAGCCAGGCAAGCCATCCTTGGCTACCAAACATGACACTTCATCTACATACAAGACCTCTCTCTTCCTCTTAACTAGCTAACTCCATCTCAACCTTCTCCATCTCATGTTAAATAGTGAATGCCAACTTCTCTTATTTATAGCAACTATAAAATTTATCATGTAACAACTCATACAAACAAATAACACAATATTAGCATATGCTGATATATTCTTCATTATCACAATTAAACTTTATACATTGGCCACATTCACGACATTATATCATATCTGCTGCGAGAGTATTAAAGAGGCTAAGAATATGTTCTTATAAGAATTTAATTTAAGGGACCATCGATCCATTTACTTACATGCTAGTTACGTGTTTCTCTTTTAGGCCACTGTCGTGGCAGTTGACAATATGGCGAGAGTCAACTGCATGGTCCTGCAAAAGAGTTCATTTTGGCGTTCATAAACAAATTTGCAATGGAATCTATTTGGCTTGAAGATCACTCTTTCTCAAAGTACCCTTACATTGTCAATCTTCTGTTATCGACTTTTATGTTTTGTCTAGTAATTATATACATTTTCACTTTCTAATTAAGTTACTTTCATGTTATTGGAGAGGGGTCTATCGATATCAATATGATTCATGACGTTGAAATATAAGTAAGAAAGTATTGCTATTGAAACCCATACTCCCTCTTTAAACACATACTCTCTTGTCCTAATTACTTCCTCAGTTCTCAAATATAAGAAAAACAATTCACAGAGAAGAAAATTTTAAAGAATGACTTTTTTTTTTGGAATAAGTTCCAAGTAAAGATGTAAAAATACTTGGTTAAATGTGATTTACAATTAACTTCAACTTTAATATATATATATATATATATATATATATATATATATATATATATATATATATATATATATATATATATATATATATATATATATATATAATAAACATGAATAAATACTTAAATTTCTGTTCATGCTTTTTGATAAAAAAAACCTTTGTTTACTTATACATTAAGACGGAGAATAGTAACGAAAATTGGAAAGGATGGGTCGACTAAGTTGATTAAACTAGAAACCAACTTGTATCTGATCCTACTAGCATTGGAAATCGAAAGATTAGAACTGATAAACAGATTGGAAAACCGTGCATAAACCAGGAAAAACTAGAAATATCAGGGGTTTATCCAGTTCCACATATTAAATGTATTTGTTTTGGACTGACCAAAGGTTCACAGAGTTAAAACCAAAACTAATGTCGGTCCACCTCAAATGACCCAAAGAATAAAAGTCATCTTCAATTCTTAACTGATTTGTGCATTAGAGTGCTAATTTTGTAGGTTCACTCCCGCACTACCATATAAGAGATCATCACCACCGATTTAGGATTCCTCATCATCAACATACATTCAATTCTAGTTTCAAAACTGAATAGTGGCACCATCTGAGGGAATTGGCTCCTAAATCCCGCGAAAACTCCACAAATGGGTCGTCATAGGGAAGATTCCTCGGCACGTGACTCCTTTTCTTGCTAAAGAGTTTTTCGAGCCTCCGTAGCACGACGGTCCTCCTTAGTAACAACATCAGATGTCACATGTTTTTGTTTCTTCTCTGCTTTAAGGGAAGATTCCAGCTCACCAATCTGGGTGGCCAATATGGAAGGAGAGCCATGGATATTCGCCTCCTTCTGCAAGGCCTAAACACGAATGACTTTCTCCTTGAGGGAAATTCTATCCTTATGGAATTTAGAGCACTTCTGCTCTATATCTTCACATTTTCCCTTCTAGCTATCCCTCTTCTTGGGATTATTGCCTACGACCAAGACATCACATTGGCCAATCGAAACTAACGAGAATAGAAAATTTACCCGATAAGTGTGATAGATGGCCCCAGAAAGAAGCTTCATCTTGTCTGTCTCAATAAGGTTTTGGATGAAGGACAAATCCTCGAGGAAGACAACAACAATAACTTCCTCGAGCGTGTGAGGAACCCGAGTAGGAATAATGGATGGTAGTCTATGAAAAGGAGTATCCGACCATGAAACAGCATCCCCGAAAAGACGTGTCCGTTTAGGAGAGTCCTCGTCCATAGGAGAATGCTTATCCTGATCCTAGCCTCTCTTTATCGGAGCAGGAGAAGACCGTGGTTGATCTTCCATAGACATAGTGGCAGCAGTGGTGGCAAGTTGATCAACCCCTATGGTAGTTGCTGTAGGCTAGACAATGGACGAGGGTGCAAAAGTTATAAGGGGAGGTATAATGGCTTGGCTAACGGGACCCCGTATGATGTTCTGAGTGGAGGAAAGCAATAAAGCTATAAGAAACTTATCCATTTTATCAACAAAAATTACTTACACACATGTAAAGAAATAACTATAGGACTCTGCCCTCACTAAAGATTACTTAAGCACGACCGACTGCATTCTTAACAATGTGGGTGTCAATTAGTCTCTTCTTCTGTAGGGAAGAGAAAACTTAAATGGGGTGGAACCCCTATTCATAACCAAGTCCATGATACGAGAAATCCAAATTCTCCCTCATCATAATCTCTTCAGCAAAGAGAGAATCTAACTTGATGTTGTATGAATGATTTGTAGGGTGAAAATGAGGTAGGACCAATATTTCACAAACCTACTCTTGCAATAACAAGAGGTTTCAGATGGGCTAGAACAAAAGTCCAGGTGGGCCTCTGGAGTGTTAGGCCTCACCAACATGAAATGCCTCAATAAATCGTCTCAGTCACAGTAAAGAGGCTAAGCCAAGGAAGGTCCTAGAAAAATTTGATAAGCCCGTGATCATGGATATCATTCCGAGAGGTATGCACAACGTGGAACATGTTCAAGAACAGTTGTGGGGAAGGTTTCCAAGACCTATACTCAGCCCAGGATTGGAACACTTTCATGAAGACCCAGAAGCCCGAATGAATCTGAGAGGTGGAAACCTTCAAGTACTTCAGTACGAACATGTTAAACTCGGGAAAAGGTAGCCGCAAACCTATCCTAGTGAATAAACACTCTTAAACGGAACTCAACAATCGTCAAAGGGGCTGCATATCCTTTTTCCTTTATCCACCAGAAGAACCGATCTGACTGAAGAGCACTAGACCACGATGTTAGTCGCATCTATAGTCGTCTCAGTACTTAAAAAAAGGGGGTCGCCATTATTTATGTAGCCACCAGTCATACTTAATGGCATTAACATATTGCATCAACGTCACCCTTTTCAGGGATAGCTCATTAATTTTAAAATGCTCGGCAGGTTTAAGTCAAGAAACTATATTTGCTCGACCCTTATACACCCTATGGGCCTTGATGTTAGCATTGTTAGGATCTTGATTATAGGCTCACTGATAAACCTGGATGAAATCTCTAGCATGTTATCTCTTAAGTCTAGCAACCTCATTCATGAGGCTGAAAAATAAGGAAAAGTCGAAGATCCTACCACATGAAAAGAATAAGGCATATAAGCAGCCACATAATCCGCATCAATGTCATCATCAAACAAGAGGGCATCAAAAGAAGAATTCCTATAGAAAGCTCCCTCATCCTAAGAACCCACATAAAGCCTTTCCGGATCGGAATCATCACTTAGGGGTATAACCGCATGGCCTAAGTGATCATAAACAAAGGGGGAGGGGTTTGAGCTAGAAGATACTTATGCTCTCCCAATAAGAGAGGCATCATTCTCGAAATTGCTAGTCAAGATAATAGGACTATCTCTAATTTTGATCAAATTACAAGAAATGATGAAGGTATTAAAAGCTCAAGCTAAGGAGGATACCTGGTAAAGTAAAGCCAACGAAGAAAAAAAGAAGGATAAAGAGAAGCTTTAACCAAGAATTTGTAGCTATTCTGGTGAATACTCTCAAGAAGGAAGGGAAGAAAACACTCACAAAGGGAAACTAGCTTTCAAGGATTGTGAAAAGTTTAATCATCATTAAATAACGCATATTTATATATGAATGCAAGCAACGGGCCAAATCAATAGAGATGAGAAGTTACAAAATCAACAGTTGGATTCATAATTGGAAATATAAAAAAACTTAAGTGCACTCGAGTACACTATAAGATGTGCCATGCCCTAACAATATCCTTAGAGGTTGGCCAACACTGCTAAGACTTCCTCGACTTAATAATGCCTGACAAGCCTTGGGGGAAACTGTTCTGGGCTGGCCAAAGGCCCACATAGATAAGGCTTAAACTAATATCGGTCAACCCCAAATTACCCAGGATATAAAAGCCATCACATGAGTTATTCACGACACACTCCCTAATCTCTACTTTTACTACACTTATCTTGAATTATGAGCTGACTTGAGCTTTGCAGCACTAACCTTGTAGGTTCATCCCCACACCACCATATCGGAAATCAACATCGCTAGTTCATGATTCATCATCATCAACGTACATCCAATTTTGATTTCAGGACAAAATAATATTCTTCCTTATTTTTATTAAGGATAACAATAAACAAACAATAAACAAATATGGGAAAACAAATAATCTAGAAACTCCAAAAATTTGGAGTGGTCACTTTCGTATCTAAACAAATCTCATACCCATACGAATAGAAAATATTATAATATATCAACCGACTCTTTCTCTGTGTCACTCAGTTTCTTTTTGGTCATAGCCCATAATTTCAATATACTAACTAGCCTAGTAGAGAGGAAACCGATGAGACCCATCATCCTCATATATAACTTCAAGACAAAGGGTAGTTCCTCTAACCTAGACAAAATTATATTTCCAATTATTATAATTGGAGAAGTATGAATAAAGTAGAGCACGACTAGATATGACACTCACAAAAATTCCCAACCACCCTTAGCCACACTCTTAGTTTCATCAAAGAAGGAAAAGACGTTGGTTATAGGCATGATGTCAAGGTCCCAACAAATGATCTCAAATCCTCGAGCAAAGGCCCAACTATTGGGATTCAATTGGGAAAAGGGAGACATTGAGTACCTTAAGGATCCTAGACTCTAATTCGGAAGGCCTCCACCCAATCTTCATTGATACATCGTGATTATAAAATCACGACCTTTTTGTTGAAAAGTCTTGCAGAAAGCTCCATGGCGATCTCAAACGGACCAGAGGAAGAAGACACCGAGTTGGTTTAACTATTGTTAAAGGAACTAAGAGGGATTTTGTACACCTTTCTCTCCATGAAACCCTAATCAACCTTCCTTGTGATTTATTTGTAGGCATATATACATCGCCTCCATAACTCATTTCTTTTTGAAACGATTTAAGGTTTTACAATATTTCCAAACTCATCTCATTCTCTAATAAATACTATAAAAAATAAAACCCAAAAGGGAGAAAAAATTAAATTATTACCTAATGATGTGTTGAAGAAGAGGAGGGTGACGTTATGGGCAAAACCATTGTTAAAGAAACACATGGTGACTCAAAAGAAAGAAAAATAAATTTGGGTAGAGATTGATCTAGAGAGAAGAAGAGGAAAAGGGTTGCTCAGTGTTTTATTTTAGAATTTGAGAGGATGTAATACGTTAGAGATTTTTATTTATAAAGTCAAATGACTTGTGAAAAGAGTGACCACACTAAAGGCTAAATAACTTAGAGAAATAGGGGAATGACGACAACAAATGTTATATGAGTCCCAAGAAACTTAATCATTAAATCTAAGCATCTATCTCCCAAAGATCAAGAGACAAATGATGGAACAAGGACATGGACAATGGCGGGATCAAGTTCATATAAGCCCCTCCATGCTGAATATTTACAACATTCTCGCCCATAGGTAAAGCGAGGAGAGAACCCTACTACGTACTCCTAAATGGACGAGTCCCGATCAATGAGACAATAAGAGCTCACCACGAGACAATATAGGAAGGTATGGACCAACCCGATTTCCTACCCAAAACATATCACCTCCACATGTCTCATGTTGGAGAACTATGTACATTTCTGTTTCCTAGAGATATTACCAAGACCTCTTCCTTATGCATCTCACCATATGTATCTCGTGCTGGGGATTGTAATCATTCTGGCATTTTAAAAGTTTCCCAAGATCTCTACCTTAAGTATCTCTCCCATTTCCCTACTAGTTGATTAAGTGATTGCATTGGTATTTTTTCATCAGTTTAGAATCAAAATTAGTTCATTTATCAGCATATATCTCATGCATTATGAGTTAGGGTTTTTCTATGATATCTTTGGTTCATCTCAGTGTCCAAACTGGCTTGCTTTCCTACATGATATCCAATGGAGGTCTTGATCATTCATAAGTGTTTTCAAATATCAAATGGTTCAAACTAAAAATATTATCAATGATAAAACTAAAAATAAGTTAAGTAATAAAATAATTAAGTAAGTAATAAATAAAAAAAGGTAGGTCAGAAAATAAAATTGCATCAACATTGCCACGTAGTTAAATTTAACGTTTTTTTTCAAAAAAATTGAACGAAAAGGATAATTTTGTGTAGCATAACATTTTTTTAAGAGACTACTACATAATATTTTTTTGTTAAGAGACAAAAACGAAACAACAAATTAGGTTAAGGGACTAAAAGATGCATTAAACCTTTAATTAAAGCAAAACCTAAAAATATTCCTAAAAATTTTATTCATTTGCCAAACATATTGATAGAAATAAAATTTGTGACAATGATATTCCTAAGAATTATATTCTCTTAATTATAATTTTAGTCCATCAAACAAACACACTCTTACAAAATTATTTTTAAAAACTAAAAACTAAAATTCATTCAAACCAGCCCTAAGAAACTTTTGTCCAATCATCTTAAATTAAAGTTTCTGTAGATTCATTGGAGAAACTATTAGTTCTCTCCGAATTAGACACATCTACAACATCTTATACTTTTGTTTCATAGTAAGAATCATAAACAAATAGAAGGAAAAATAATAAATTACCATGAAATGGATAACAACTATCGAAGAACTAAAATAATGAAGCAAAACTCATGAATGACGAATATGATAAAAACGACCTCAACAATGAATATAAGGAAAACAAAGACATATTAATAAAGACATAAATAAGAAGTTAAACAAGTTAGATAGTCCAATCGTAAAATTTGAAAATAAATTAACTAGTCAAAACAAGTGAAATGATCTCATTATGATTTATGGTTGTATGTTTCACACATAATCAACAAATATATTGACACCAATGATATACATAAAAAGAAATAGTACATCCATGATTCCACACGAACACAAAGCGATAATAACACATGTTAACTCGTAGAAAATTGTGATATGTAAAATGATAAGTAACCCGGGTAAGCTCTTAGACACCCACCTCAATACTAAAATGCAAATCTAGGGGGCAAGAGACACCACATAAGTACAAATACCACATGTCACAAAAACATTTTTTTTCATATTTCGTTCTTCACTTTTTAAAACTTAAATACTTTTTAAGCCCATTTCCTATTAAAGTTATTAAGGGCCTAAAAGGTTTACTAAATAGTATGCGGATAAAAGGGCAATTGTTTTCATCCTTATAGGTTCTCCTAGACCCTTGGCGAAAATCTAAATTTTCATAGTTTTCGGAGATGAATTTCCAAACGTACCGTTTCCTCACCTTTTCAAAATTTAATTCGGAGATGCATCTTCATATTTGTTTTAGGGTTTGTTCGCAGATGCATCTCCGAAATAATCCTTAATTTCAAATTCAAGAGAAAATTCGGAAATGCATCTTCGAAAGTGTTTAATGTATATATAATGCGCGCCAGACCCTCCCACTTCTCCTTCATTTTTTAGATTTTTGTTTTGTTACCATTAGAGCTCGCGAGCAACATATATCCAGTCCATTTTTTCAAGCTTTTTCAAGGATAAACACTATTTCTATTTAAATCATTCTAATCCCAACTAACTCCACCAATTCATCCTCAACACTTTTTTTGAGTAAGTTTCTCATTTAACTTATTTTGAATTTTGATTAGTGTATTAGGTAAAATAACTTGTTATATTTGCATTAGGTAGTAGTCAAATTCGTAATAGATAACTTTTAGAGACATTGCATTTTGGATTTGGTTGCGTTTTTGGTTGTTAGGGCAAGACTGGTATCAGTTTCTGCCATTGTTGCAGGCACGAGCTTTATCGGAGACGCATCTTCGAATTAAGTCCTGACTGATTTTAGGAGATGCATATCTGAAACTTTCATGGATGCTAAATGATGTATTTTTCTCGTATTCTTTCGGAAAAAATGGCTACAAACAACAACGACATACTTATACTCGACAGTGAGACTTAGTACGTGTCTGTTTGATATGAGAGGGCTAGGCTTTAGAGTGGGCAGGCGAGAGTTAGTAGGGGAACCGTCCCTAGGCCTCTTGAAGGGGAATCATCTACTTCTAGGAGTCGTCTGTCACAGAGGTCCTCATCACTAGGGCATGTATCCACTAATCACGTAGGCTAGGAGGAAGCTCGTGCAACTGCACATGACGATGTTCCTCCACTTGCAAACCCTTTTCTAGGAGGGCCCTCTGATACCTTCTTACTAATATACTATAGAGATCATGTTGATGGGAATGTTTGTCCTTGAGATATATTTTTGTTAGCAATTATTATTTATATGTTTTAAACACTTGCCTTGCGATTGACATTTTATTTTTTTAATGTTTTAATAGGAGTGTGATTGTTTAAAGTCTTTTAACCATAAGAAGTATTTTGAATCTTTATTAGCCTAAGGATCATTGGTTCTAGAGCGTCCTCTAGTACTCTGGTCTTGTAGGCATGTG
This sequence comes from Lathyrus oleraceus, assembly GCF_024323335.1. Classification (NCBI taxonomy): domain Eukaryota; kingdom Viridiplantae; phylum Streptophyta; class Magnoliopsida; order Fabales; family Fabaceae; genus Lathyrus; species Lathyrus oleraceus. The sequence goes on along the minus strand of NC_066583.1, from coordinate 138,652,410 downwards.
TTGCTCCAGGTACAAGACCATTAGCCATATCATGCAGAGGGCTTTTGCTGAGAGATGACATAAGGAAATGTCATCTTTCCACTTCCCCATTGGCAAGATGACGATCACCTTGGGTGATGTTTCTTTCCTTTTGCACCTTCTCATTAGGGGGATGTTACTTGATCATTCCAGGATCAAATGTTATGAATTCTAGAAGATGATGATCATTTATTTGGGATCTGACCCAATGGATGCCATGATGCAGTGTGAGAGCACCAAAGGTGCACATGCAAAATTTTCTTACTTGGAGAAGCTTTATGGAGAAAACTTGGAGTGGCCGAGAAAGCCAATGACGATGAGCTATAAGTTACCTATCATATGGAGTGTGCTTTAAGGTGTTTCCAACTATTATTGGTTGACATTTCCATTTTTATGGACAAAAGTGCAACATACATCGATGTGGCATACCTTAAGTATTTCATCGACTTGTCGAAATGGTTGGCATGTGGGGAGAATCTGATGTGCATGTATCTTCCATATTGATGCATGCGTTAGTTTGGATATGTGCAGATTATTCTGAGATCCCTCTTCGTGTCTGCTCCTAACAACATAGTCCGCAAACATCTTGTTAACATGCTGGTGGACTATGAGGATATGTCATCCACAAGTCAGTGGTCTTATACAGACGATTACATGACTTGGTTTTATAATGTCTCACACCTTGTCATAGCACTAGACTTTCCTGGACGTCCATCTAGGCCTTCTCATGAGAAGATCATGGAGAATGAGCAGGACATGAATGACCATGTCATTGACGTGTTGCCAAACTGTCAGAATATTATGCGGATTATGTATAAGGGCATAAAGTGTATGTTATTTTAGCGAGGTGGGGTGATGTTGTTTCCCTAACATGTTCCATTCTTTCTGAGGCACAAGATACCTTGGGCTATTGGTGGTAGAGGATGATATGGGGGTTAGGATTAGGCAATAGAAGTAAGTTATGCTTTTATTTGTATTTTGGGATGTTTTGGTATTTTTTTACCATACTTTGAGAATAATGTTTGTAATATGATTGAATATTTTTTAATTAATACATTACCTTATTCTACAATATTCATGTTTATTAATGTTTGAATCAAACAATAAGAATGTTAGTCTAGTTAAAAGTACTTTAGATTCATAAAAATATAAACTTAGGACAATGTTTATGCTAAGAAACATGCATAGAGATTTCAGAGATGCATCTTTGAATTCATCCAAAAAAATCTTCGCAAATGTATCTCCAAACTAATTTTTTTGGCAAAAATGGTCTTTGGCTTGTTCAGAGACGCATTTCTAAAAAAACCCGAGGGCATTTTTGGATAAAAGTCCCAATCAAAATAATGACTGGGTTAAGCACCAAGGTGATGCCCATCATATGGTGCGAAAGTAATTTTAAACAAAAATTCTATCTTCTTCAACAAGAATATAAAATCTTAAAATTGCAGTAAAAAACTCAAAACAAAGATAAGAAAACAAATAATAAAGATAGAGTAAAAAAATAAAAATACGAGAGAAGATAGAATATCTAATGTATTTGACTCTAGAGTGAGATGAAATAGTCTTTTTAGAATGAATTGGGTCTAACTCATTTCTATAAATTAGATTGTAAGGTGAATGATGTTTCTCTATATAAACTTTATCCATATTCTATTTGTAGTAATTATATGCATTTCCCAATACATTCTCTCACGCCTAACACTAGTGATGTTGGTGTTGGATATAAGCTCGATATCATCTTAAATTTGTGGTTGAGCTTAAATCATTCCACAAAATTGACTTGTATGGTGAATCACTACTACAAATACACATTTTGTAACATCATCTTATTACAACCATTTAGTCAACCATAGTAATAATTCGTTTTTTGACATTTTTTTGTTATTTACTAAAAGACATTTTATCACGGTCAATCTTATCAACCGTGGTGAAAAGTACCAAGAGTGACAGGTATCGAATCCCAACACCGACAATTTTCTATTTTTTCATTATAAAAAAGACATGTCCCTTATAATCTTATATTTATATTAAAAAGTTAAAATATCTTTCACCACGGTCTAAAAAATAAACCATTGTGAAAAGTACCTAAATAAGAAGACATTTCATGTCATTATTATCAACCGTGGCAAAAAGTATTACCTATATATAAGTTGAAGTTCTCTCATTTTAGTATAGAACAACTGTCTCTCTCATAAAGCAAAATCCTAACATCTCTCTCACGTCTTATCCTAATCTATATAAATATTTGTACACCATTTCTTCACAAAAATCCTACATATCTTCTCCTAGTCGTATGGATCAAGGAAAGGTGTTACACAACATGCAAGACAGAAACATCAAACTCATTTATTTGTGTCCCTCTTCATATTTCAGGTACGTGAGACGTTTCCACCTTTTATGTTATGAATTGTTATATTTTTGATGTTTTTGTTGGGATATATTAATGTTTTTTTAGATATGTTGTCGTTTTTGTATAAACTGTTTGTTGTTGTTGTGAATGTTCTTGTTTATGCATGTTGATATTTTTGTTGACGTATGTTGTTGTTTTCTTAAGGTAAGTTTTTGTTTTTGTTGATAAATGTTGTTGTTTGTGTTATTTTAGATATTTTTGTTGAAGTATCGTGTTGTTCTGTTAAGGTAAGTTGTGGTTTTTGTTATTGTAGATATATGTTGTTGTTTTGTTAAGGTAAAACTTTGCAACTTTCATTACGTTCAGTAAACATATCATAGAAGATGAGTCTATTATATTGTATGTAGTTTGAGTGTTTTTGCAACCCCTTACACACTATATAACCTTTCGAATTGAATTAAAAAATAATAATATGAAAATTTTAAGTTATATTAGAAAAGAAATTATATAGATCAATTTTTTTTCAAGATTTTTGTAGTCCATTATCCATATCTCGCTCTTTGATTGTTAGAATTTGTTCCAATGCTTCTAGTTCTTTAATCAACACTTCCTTTTTTACTAGTTCATTCTACAAAGTTATTAGTACTTTGAAGAGTTAGAATTATTAAAACAAATTCTAACGCTTAAAGAACAAGATACATATAATGAATTGTAGAAATCTCGGAAAACATTGATTTGTGTAGCTTCTTATTCTAATATAATATAATTTTTCAATTTTTTAATTTCTAGTTCAGATTGAAAGGTTACATGTTTAGTGAGCAGTTGATGAAATAAGCATTCTACATAAGTTATAATAAACTTAATGAACATATCATCATGGTTGAAAGATATAACTGTATAGAAAAGTTGTGCGATAAGTCTTTCACTACGGCTGAAAGGAACAACCGTGGTGAAATATAGAGAAATTTGCCAAAATGTTGGTGCTGAGTATCAAATCTCTGACCTCTACCTATTACCACAGTTGAAATATGCAACCGTGGTGATATTTTACAAGCTACTGTGTTTTTACCATGACTTATAGACCGTGGTGGTAAATAGGGCACATATTTTCATACCCTACTTTACCACAGACCTCCACCCGTGGTAATGTCCTTCTATAAACTATGGCTAAATATCCTTTTTATAATAGTGAATATTACTCCCATTTATAAACATATGTACTTGTCACATATTATCTAAAAAAGACTCATAACAATTCTTCTGACAGAAGAAAGAGGTATTTGAGTGAAGGATGAGAGATAACGTGAGACAAGTGGAAGAAAATGAGGAGAAAAGGAATGAGAAAATAAATTAAAGAGGTTACATGTCCAGTGATTATGGTCAGTGTTTTAAAAATCGAACTGGATCGACCATTTGAACTGGGAATAAGAGGGGTCACTAGTCTGATTAGTGGATCAAGTAAGCTAGTGAACCAGTGAGAACCGGCTAGAATCGGCCAAAATCGATAAAATCGATGAACTGATGGTTTTGGAAAACCTGCGGATTAAGTGCTTATCTTCTTTCTCGGAGAAAACGATGATGTTTTAATAATTAAAAAAAATAATATATAAGAAGACTTTGTTCAAAACTTATTTGGAACAAAATTTCTCTCATTAGAATCAAATTTATTAGACAAGTTATTTTGTTATTCTTGCGATTAGGCTTTGTTCAAAATTTATTTGGATTTGTATTTTGTATTATTTTGTTGTCTGTAATGACTATGTTCAGAATTTGAATTTTGAGATTGAACTTGTGAAATTATGATATTTTGAATTTTTGAATTTTTCTAGATGTCGTGATTTTTGTATAGTCCGAGTTATCAGGTTCGACAAGTTTAATAACTATATAGAGATCGGTTTAGTCAACCAATTATTTGGCTTAATCCAGTTTAGTTGTGTGGTTCGATGGATGACTTAATGGTTCAATCAATGAGTCAGTGACCCAAAACTCTCGCCGATTTAATGACCGATTCAATTTTTAAAAGATGGATTCTAATAAAATAAATTTTAGTATTGATCTCTCATTCATAGGATGCGCGTTTGGCTCAGCGTAAAAGTAATAATTGTTTTTTGAATAATATATAATTTAAAAATATATAAAAACATAGAAACATACAAAATCTAAAGTAGATGTTTTCCCAAAAAAAATGCAATCTATACCAATGACTATGGATCAAGAACAAAGAATAAAATAAAGACTTACTCAAAATTAACACAAAATTCAGATAGTTTATATACACGTGGTTTACAATTGCTTAAAAATTTCAATTTTTGGTGTTTTGCTTTGAAAGTGGAACTGAGATTAAGTTGTTGATTCAAACTCATAGAGAGAAGAAAGGAAAATAAAGAGGATGACATGCATAAAGGAAACAAAAGAGGCGTGTGAATGAACGACATGTGGCACAAGACACTGACCCAACCAAGGAAACAAAAAATTCCTTAAATCAACTGTATGTATATTTTCTTACTGTGTAGTATACATGCTATGTTGATTCATCACATATAGTAGCAATTGATATGACATGAGAAGAGTGAAGGTCTAGCATGTAAGACAAGAGACAGTCAACAAGCCATGGATACCTGCCTGCTAATAAACCAAACAAGGGACATCAGACAGATTCTTATGTCTCATCCATGTTATGAGTTTTTAGCTAGGCAAGTCATCCTTGGCTACAAGACATGACTCTTCATCTACATACAAGACCTCTCTCTTCCTTCTTTAACTACCTAGCTCCATTTCATGTTAAATAGTGAATGCCAACTTCTCCTATTTATAGTATCTATCATATATCATGTAACAACTCAAAAATAACAAAATATTAGTATATGCTGACATATTCCTCATTATCGTAATTAAACTTTATACATTGGCCACATTCATGACATTATATCATATCTGTTGCGAGAAAATTAAAGAGGCTAAGAATATGTTCTTATAAGAATTTAATTGAAGGGACCATCCATCTATTCATTTACATGGTGTTGGTGTTCTAAGTCATTGTGGTGGCAGTTGACAATATGGCGAGAGTCAACTGCATGGTCCTGCAAAAGAGTTCATTTTGGCTTGAAATTCACTCTTTCTCAAACTACTCGTTAAATTGTCAATCTTCTATTCTCGATTGTTATGTTTTGTCACATGTAATATATACATTTTCACTTTCTAAGTTACTTTCATGCAATTGGAAAGGGATCTATCGATATCAATAATTCATGACAATGAAATTAATATAAGTAACAAAGTATTGCTATTTAAACAAATACTCTCTTATCCTAATTACTCACTTAGTTCCTAATTATAAGAAAAACAAATCACATTGAAAATATTAAAATATAATATCTTCAAGCATGGTTTTTTTCCTTCCAAGTAAAAATGTGAAATAAAAATACTTAAATGCGATTGACAATTAAGTTGACCTTTAAAATATATATATATATATATATATATATATATATATATATATATATATATATATATATATATATATATGTGTATATATATATATATATATATATATATATATGTATATATATATATATATATATATATATATATATATATATATATGTGTGTATATATATATATATATATATATATATATATATATATATGATTAAATAGAAATTATTTTCTATTTATAAATTAAGACGGAGTATGGTAATGAAAATTGGACCGATTTAATCGATTCAGCCGGTTAAACGAGAAATCAGACTTGTATCTGATTCAACTAGCCAAGGGAGCAGCAAAACATTAGAATCGGTAAATAGATCGAAAAAATGTGCATAGATTAAAAAAAAAGTTGACGTTTTAGCCAATTCTACATATTAAATCATATTCTTCCTTATTTTTAGTAAAAATAAAAAGTAAAATAGAAAAGGAAGGACTAATTTTCAATAAATCAAGTTAATTGATTATATAGTCTTTCTTTTTGATTCAATGACTTCATTTTACTATATTAATAGTAGAAAAATCAAAATATAATCGATATCTTCTTTCATTGGAGCTCATTAGTTGGTAGAAGGTGATGTGATTATATTTACGAGAAAATGATTTGGTTATAAAAAGTGAGAGAATATAGTGTTGGACGAAAAACTAAGGTCGTAGTAATTGTGTCAACAATTATTACAATGTTCTGAATTATACTATCGTATTTGTAAGAATTGTATTATTTTTGCATAAGGACAATGTGAATGTACTCGTACATTATCTTCAATTGTTAAGATAAAAGTTGTATAGGACGTAAATAAGAAGTTAGTTTTAAAAACCACGAAATTACACCTCACAATCTTCTAGGTATTGGCAGTCTTCAATAACAAGAACACCCACTTCTTCAAAGTAAAGTCATAGGTATTGGGAGCCTCTAATCGCTAAGACACATGTTTCATTAACACATAAAGCTATATTAATGGTCGAGATTATTCTAATCACAACGTGAATGATCATTGCAATCTCATAGTCCTAGCAATCGAATAGAAAAATTATCGTTGAGTCTAATTTCCTTCTAGATCAATTCTTTCAATTTTGTAAATGGAAGAAAGCATTGAACCTCAATAGAACGATATAATTATCATCAGAGAATCATTACACAAGAAGTCAGAAATAACTATATATAATCACATTTTTAGGGTAGAATCCTCTATAAGGAACCTAATCTAAGGGGACTAGTCACTCATTCTTAAGAGATTCATGGTCTTTACAATGAGAAATAATATATTAAGATTTATAATAATGAAGAATGAATTTCTATTGATAACATTCGTTTCCATATTCCTCCAGAAAAACACCTTAGATAATATAAAATCAGACCCATAAACCTTAGACACGTTTCTATATTTATAATTATAATTAAAAATCCATAATTCGCATCACTCTGTGTCCTAGCCGCGTCACGCTTCATAACTTCAAAATATGTCCTGTCTTAGCATAAAGTTGAGATCACATCACGGGGTGAATTGTATGGGTTTGAAAAACCATTTGCAAATTATTTTTTTTTGCAAAATCAGAATTTAAAAAGCTTTTGCAAAACAAACGGAGTAAAAGCAGCAGAAATAAGAAAATGGAAATGCAGTAGAAATAAATAACGGGAAAGTAAAGAGTTAATAAAAGAGTGAAAAACACCAGAGATTTATAGAGGTTCAGTCTAATGAAGTGACTTACACCTCTCCCCAAGAATTCCTTCTTGAGAGTTTCCACTATGATGAAAGCTTTTGACATACTTTTCCCTCGAACCTCCTTATACAAGGATTTGAGTTTTTATAATGGCTAACTTCCCAACCAAAAACAGATTTTTAACTACGGAGACATCCACAACAGCTGAGATCTTTTAACATCAGGCTAAACTCACGAGTTGTCTGTGAATTTAAAATACTAAGTCCTCTTACACAAAATAAAGGTTTTCCATGGTTTATAACCTCTATAAATCTATATGGTTGCATGTACCAAGTCTACAATAAATTGTTGAATTAGTTTTAATGTTGACAATACTATTTAGAGAAGTCTTCATTAGTCTTACTACTATACATCAGATAATATCATTTGATATATTGATCAAGTGATGGTTCTTGACATGTTTCTAATCAAGTGATGGTACTTGATATAATCCAGTGGAGATGCTTGACATGTTTCTGATCAAGTGATGGTACTTCATATGTTTACTAAGTGATGGTGCTTGAAGATCAATATGGGGATCTATGAGCTTCCAGCTATCTTTGATGATGTTGCTCATCCTAAAGTTATCTCAAGCCTCATGAGAGAAAAAGATTTAAGATTCTATGATGTGATAAAGTCAAAGATAATGTAAGCAATGATCTTGAAGCTTCAGAATTGTGAAAGAGAGAAAATGTGAAAGCTCGTATGGTCACCCGGGCGCTAAGCATAATGTATAAGTGATTGGAGTATTATAAAATGGTATAGTAACTCATAAGTTACTAAGGCAACTACCATAGTCTGATGATGTCTAGAGTCCAGAGTCTGATGATGTCTAGAATCCAGAGTATCTCTATCCAGAGTCCAGAGTCTTGATTTGTCCAACTTCTGACTTGTTCAGAGTTTGCTTTATCCAACACCTGTTTTTTTCAGAGTCTACTTTATCCAACATCTGACTTGTTTAGAGTCTGCTTTACACAACATCTTGCTTGTTCAGATTTTGCACACTTAACAAAATATTGGAGTATAAAATTATTATTTATATTTTGTCATCAGCAAAACTCAAGAATTGTAGATGTAGAACCAAAATTGTTCCAACACTAATAGGCATAACCTAGTATAAGCTCAAAAATTGTTATGAGTGAAACTCCCAAGAAGGTTTTTTCTTAGGGAGGGGATTAGGCCAAACGATCAAATAAACCTCTATAAATCCTGGTGCTCTCTCTCTCTCTCTCTCTCTCTCTCTCTCTCTATATATATATATATATATATATATATATATATATATATATATATATATATATATATATATATATATATATATAGAGAGAGAGAGAGAGAGAGAGAGAGATTTACTTTATTAATTTATTTTCTATTGCATTTATTTCCTTCCATTTTCCGCTTTTGTCTATATTTTTAACTATATTAACACATCTTGTTGTTTTTAATAATTATACTTAAAGTAATCATGAGTTTTGAATACAACAATTCACCGTCCTTCTTGTGCTTGGCGTCACTTGGTAAACAATATCAACAACCAAACAAGAGTTCTTACCTTGGTTGAGCATAAAAAGACTGTTTGTTAAACAATTTCCTCAAAGATCTTCGGTTCGATTATCAACCAAGCATTTTAACTCTAAATCTCATAAAAAATTGAAAACTTCCCCTTAGGAGTGAAAGAGGAGCTAGGATATCTTGACACGATATGTGGCTAAACAACATCTGGAGAGATATTATTACCAACGATCTTAAGACTATAAAATCATCGAGATCACCATGACTGTTAAGCACCACCATCAATGCCACCAAAAATATAGGTAAGCAAATATTGTTGAGCATGACCATTAATGCTATCAAACAACTGTTGAACACCACCATCGATGTCAATGAACAATTGTTAAGCACGAATATTAATGCTAGCAAAATACATTTTCAGCATCACCATCGATGCTAACAAGAAACTGTGGAGCACCACCATCAATGCTAACAACTTCACCAACAAGATCATCATAGATCAAAAAACTTATTTTGTATATTCACCTTATACACACGCTTCTCAAATCTTTATCAAGTTTTCAATAATTACCTCTAAAGTGGCAAAGCAATCCATGCAAAATAGAATTAGATTTTCACCTTTAGTACCCAAATCTTTTTGGATCCTGGTGCATTAGTTACTTTAAGATGTCCAGAGGTATTCCCTTTTGATCCTCTTAATTTTAGAAAAGAAAAAAGAATCAAGATGGTCAATCTTATTATAAAATTTGAACTTAAAGACAAGGCGATTAAACTTCTTCTTATCATGTGGTCTCTCAGGCTTATAACCTATAACCTATGCCATTTTTATTAAAAGAAGCTTTTTGGCTAGAAAGAATTGAATTTAGATTATCTTTCCTCTCAGTGAATTTATATAAGGTTTTATGCAAACAAGTTACTTCATTTTTAATCAAATCACAAGAATCACATTGATCTGATTTTAAGGATTCAATTTTTATGCTAGCAATTTCTTCGCAAAAATTCTTATTGCCATTTTTCAAGAATTTAGCATAATCCTTAAGATAAAAATTATCTTCTCTAATTTCTCATTTTCTTTAGCAAGCTTAACAATTGATTGTGATTCAGCGGAGTTACATCTATGTCATCTTCCTTTGAAGCCTCGAGGCACACATGATCTTCTTCATCAGATTCTTCTTTTTGAGGAGGTGCTTCATAATACTATTATGATGTATCATCTAGTATACTATTGAAGACATATCTATAATAATTTTTGTAAGGAGTTATCAATGTTTCCTCCATTAATTCATCATTTGTTGCTTCCTCTTCTTCACATGAAACTTGATAAGAGGAATTTTTAAATATTCTTCGAGAAGTTGCCCCTTCATAATTTCTTCTGTATGTTGAATTTTCATCGTCTCTTCTTTTGTTATATGAAGCTACTTCGAATATTCTACTTGACGAAGCTTCTTTAATATTTCTTTTGGATGAAACTTCATCATAACATTCATCAGATGATTACTCTCTAGATGATCGGTTGCCTAAGGATTAATCGATTATACAATGCAGAAACCCTTCATAAATAACTTTTTGACTTCTTAGCCAATTTAGTCAGGCACAAAAATATTTTTATATGATTTTTCTAAACGAGTTAGGCTTTCCAAAAGTTTGAAATTGCGTGTATGATTCGCCTTAGTAACGTCGATATCTAGTCTTATACCTTTACAAATACATATCATTCAACCCAGACTTGACGAACTTTCATACTTTCTCTCTTTTACAACTTAGAAGCTCTTGGTTCGTTGCCACATTATATCTGACTTTAACACTTAACTAGAACCTTGAATCTTCTTCAGACAAGGCTTGAGATAACTCTTCAAGATAAACCCCATCATCAAACACATTGTTTAATTATAGATCTTCACTTACTTCACTAAACACCACTTGATATAAGGTGTAGTCCTTCACATATGAGCTTTGAGATCATGATCTCGAAGCATTATATCAAAACTAGATCACCACAACTGATTAGCATAACTTGATCATCAGAAAATATGGCACTTTGATCTTCAAGCACCACCACTTGATCTCATCAGATCATGATCTTCAAGCCCCGCCACTTGATTACATCAAATATTGATCTTCAAGCACCATCACTTGATCACTTCAGAAGATAACTTTAGTTGACATCATCCAAACCAAATCACTTATGATGAAGACTTCTCTAAAGAGCATTGTAAACATCAAAACCAAACATATTATTATAGACCTCATACCTGTAAGCACATCGATCCACATCATTCCTCCATGTTTCTTCATCGTAACTTTCACAACAAAACATTTGTAATTTGTATGGTTAGGGTGAATTATGCATAGTTTGGTCTTTTCTACAAATCTTTATTAAAATCTTTATTAAAATCTATAAGACGAAAACACATTAATTAATAGTAAAAGTAATAAAAAATAAAAAATTTATGTATTAAAAATATAGTATGATAGATGATCATCACAACCCAAAACTTGAAAATTTTGTGTCCTCAAGAAAAATGCTTAGAAAATGAGAATTTTAAGAAAAGTGTTATGAATCTACATGCTTGATGATGATAATTTCTAAGGTAATGCAACATAATGAAGGACTTCCATGTTCTTATTCAATATCCACATATAGCAGCAATTGATATAATATGAGAAGAGTGAAGGTCTAGCATGTAAGACAAGAGTCAGTCAACAAGCCATGGATACCTGCCTGCTAATAAACCAAACAAGAGACATCAGACAGATTCTTATGTCTCATCCATGTTATGAGTTTTTAGCTAGGCAAGTCATCCTTGGCTACAAGACATGACTCTTCATCTACATACAAGACCTCTCTCTTCCTTCTTTAACTACTTCCTTCACTTCATCTTGTGTTAGGCAGTGAATACCAACTTCCGCTATTTATAGCCTCCATCATATTATCATATAACTCATAAAATGATATGCACTCATGTTAGAGAAAAGAGATTAATTACTTGAGAATATGTTTTGGAAGGACCATCAATCCATTCATTAACATGCTAAGTGTTTATCTTCTAGGCCATTTTGGCAGTTGACAATATGGAAAGTCAGCTGCATGGTCCTGCAATAGCTGCTTGTGTTGATGAATCAATTTGCTACCGAATCTGTTCGGTTTGAAATTCACCATTTCTCAAAGTACTGATCAAATCAAACAATCTTCTATACTCGATTGCCATATTTTGTCTTCTAATGATATTCATTTTCACTTTCCAAATTACTTTCAATCGGAAAGGCACTTCAACAAAATCGGAAAGGCACTTGAAAAAAAAAAACACTTGTTGGTTGTTTTTCACTCTGCAGCTCAAAATTAAAAAATAAAATAAATTAAATACTTTATTTATCTCACAATTTAAGGTGGGAGATTCAAATTTTTTAAAAAGTAAATTACGAGGTGGAAATCATCCTGTAACATTTTTTTAAATTTTTTTTATTTTTTAAAAAGAATTAATCTGGTTAAATTATTGAGTGTCAAACGTAAGCATTTCACAACATCTCAACGTTTTTGACATTTAGTTTTGAGTCTAGTAACAAATAATACATATATAATCTGAGAAATCAGTTTCTACAAAATAAAGAAATTTCAGTATAAAAGAAATATTTCTCAATATCAGAGAAAGAAAATTCTCTAAAATTTTAATTAAAAAAAACTTTTTTTTTTACCTGAAAGACTAAAAAATCACGAAATATATGCTAGGAAGACTTTCTACTAAAAATAAATATAGAGATATTAAAGAGCTAATTTGTTTTATCTTTTTTAAAATATGAATTTTATAGAATTTTTTAAAGAAATTTGACACTATAAAATTTGAGAAAATATCTTTGTGAAAGGGATGTTGATATACAATTTTTTTTCACACAGATATACAACATTTTTTTGACACAGATATACAATTTTTTTAAGATGTCAACAATGTGAAAATGGGATATGAGGCTTATATGATGTGGGAGGCATATAAGGTTTTTCTTTATCTTCTTCCACATCCTCACTTGGTGTTTGGGTTTTATCACTCTCCTTGTACTCTTTATTTTTTCACTAGTGTCTTGTAATTCATTTTTGATCCTTAAAGTGACAACATTCACATGTCTTGTGAATTTTGCACAAGATGTTTTAGAAATGTTTTGGCAGGAGTAGAAGATGAAGCTTTTTGTTATGTCACTTGAGAGATACGAGTCTCTAACATTTTTTTTTCATTTGTGGCTATCGAATCCACCTAGATGATATTTGTCTAGGGACTTGGTTAGTGTGCAGGTTCTGATTTTTAAACTCCTTGTTTCATGGGTTTGAGTTATGATACAATTTTCCATCACCAATTCAAGATTGTAACTTTCGGGAGCAAGTGCGACCATTTGTCCAAAGAACTAGGAGGATCAATTCTAGAATTTTCTATAAACTGGGAAGAGTTATTTTATTAGGAAAAAATGGTGATCTTTTCGCCCAGGATCGCAGGCGTTTGAATATGGGATCCCTCTCTAGTTGTTGACATAATTGAGTGTATTTTGGCCAATTCCTCGGCCGAGGATTATCTAGCAATAAACTAAATAATGACGGTTAATTCCACATAACTTACAAATAAGGAGTGCAAGGGCTATTGCAATCAAACTAAAATTGTGAAATTTCGATAATAGAGCATCGACTTTGGTATTTATATGATATAAAGTGCTCACTTCATATAAACCTCTCTTTTGGTGTGCTCTCTAAACATGTTCACTTCCCCATTGGTAATGGTTTTGCACCATGTCCTATATAAGAGCATACACATCTTATATGTTTTTATTAAAAAGTGTCATGTTGTCGTAGCGCAAAAAATATCCGAGCGAATGAACGCTCGAAATACACAGAGTTTTCACTAACGTTTTATTTTTAAAAGGGAAACGTCGATAAAATCATTGAAGAACAAAATATGATCGTCACAACCAAATTTAGATTTGTGAGTCGATTATGCGCGAAAAATGTATTAGCATCCCACACATCCGTTGTATCCAACGGGAACTGTTTAATTAGTTTTGCGAATGTGAGTGTTAGCTAAAAGTATTTGATTTCTTCTAATTATTATGATATGTTCACAAAAAGAAATAAAGGAAAAAATATTTTTTTATTAAGGTGTTTGGCGAGAAGTTGAATCTCACTCCTACGTATCCCTAGGTGCGATGGGGAACTCAAAGCAACATAGTCCTGGTAGAAAATGTTTGTTTGGTGATTGATTTTAGTGAACGATATTTAGGTCGCATTCGAGTAGTCAAGCGTTGCTTGTTCGAGTAGTGGACATCATTGAAACCAACCTTACCTTAAATATCTTAGACATCACTCCTTCGAATCCTTCCTTAACCTTGAAAATCCACTTACAATTGACTAACCTGGCTCCAACAGGTTTCTCGATCAGATATCAAGTGTGGTTATCATCACTAGACTTCATCTTAACATACATGGCTTTAAACCATTCAATATTGTTTTCACTCCTCATAGCTTCCTTTTAGTCTCTAGGTTCTTCATCAAGAACCTCATTTGCAGATATTATGGCAAAAGTTATGAGATCTGCATTACCAAGTCTTTGAGGTGGCTTGATGACTCTTCTAGATATGTGTCTTTCCAGTAGGTAGTCATTATCAGTCTCCTCATCTTCATATGCAACTTTTGTTTCTTCTTGAATTTATTTGGGTTATGTAATTTAGTATCAACATGCTCCACCTCAACATGAATCTCTTCTTGTTCTAGCTCTTATATAGAGATCTCTGCATTTCGACCAACATCATTCGTTTTCTTGAATGCCATTTCAGCTTCATTGAAAACTACATCTCGACTTGTGATACACCTCACGTGACCTGGATCTAGGAACAATATCTTATAAGCTTTGACTCCTTCAGGGTATCCAAGAAACATACATTTCATAGCTCTAGGTTCGACCTCGTCTTGCCTAATATGAACATAGGCTAAACAACCAAATACTCTAATTCTATCGAGATTAGGTGGATGTCCCGACCATACCTCTTCATGTCTCTTCATCCCCAATGCATTCAAGGGACACATATTTATCAAGTATGCTACAGTCAGATCAGTCTTAGCCCAAAACACCTTCTTCAATCAAACACTAACCAACATGTATCTAACCCTTTCCATGATTATTCGATTAAATCTCTCATCCAAGCCATTTTGTAGAGCAGTACCTGTAGTAATCTTGTGCTTTGTAATACAAGGCATACTACAGTAACTGTCAAAACTTCATTACAGAAATCAAGGCCATTATATATTTTTAACCTCTTGACCTTCCTGCCAGTATGATTTACAACCAGAGTCTTCCAACTTTTAAAATTTTCAAAAGTGTCATCCTTAGTCTTCTGGATAAATACCAACAACTTTATGGAATAATCATTAATTATGGATAGAAAATACTTTTCACCTGAGTGTGAAGGATTTCTTGCAGATCCCTAAAGAACAACAAGAATGTAATCAAGGGATCAATGTGTTCTTTGTTTTCCTTTGTTAAACTTCACTCTGCAGGACTTACCAAACACACAAGGTTCATTTAATTCAAGCATTTTGACTTTGTCACCACCTAGAGAATTATGTTTCCCCAGTTCAACAAGATCCCTTTCACTGACATAGCCCAATCTCATGTTCCAAAATTATGTCTTCAACATAGGTTTTGTGGAGGCAAAATCTATTGATCCACTTACAATCTCAACCTCAAGGATATACACGCTTTGTTTCTTCACGCCTCTCAAGACTTCCTTCAACCCCTTCATGACTCTCATGATACCTTGATCTCCCTTGAACACATATCCTTTCTTGTCGAATTCACCTAGAGAAATCAAATTTCTCTTTAGGTCAGGTACATACCTGACTCTAGTCAATAACTTTATTGACTCATCATGGAACTTGAATCTTTGATCCAATTCCTAAATTTTAGAAAGCTTTGTTGATCACATAATTCCTCAAACACAACTTTGTTTGGAGACATGTGTCAAGTGCAACCTGAATCCATCTTCCATTCCTTGCAAGAATTTCTTATCGGAACTACCAAGACATCATACAATTCAAAATCATCTTGAACAATGGCTCATTGATATTCACACGTTCAGGGTACAACTGTCTTGTGTGACCCTCCTTCTTACCGTGGAAACACCTAATTCCATAAGTATCACCACCATAAGACTTATGTTAACCTTTACCATTTTTCTTCTCAAACTTGCCATCTTTCTTCAAGAATTTCCCTTTAACGGACAATCATTCACCAATAGACAATGACTTGTGCTCCTTTTGTTTGTTCAAATCCTTAGTGTAAAAGGCTCATTGAACTTCTTAAAAGGTCATGTAATCTCTTCCATGCAAGAGAGTTTCTTTGAAATGAGCATGGGACTTATGTAAAGAATATTACAATAACAACGTTTGGTCTGATCATCGTGTAAGACCCCAATTTTTGCCCTAAGATCCCTCATGGCCTCAAGGCATCATATCATGTCATATCATTGCCTCAAGGATCATTTGTACACCTTTGCTTGCCTCCTAGTGGGTGGGTCCCTTGTGAGTGTGGTTTTTGATCACCAAGCATGTATTGCATTTGTATATCATTGCTTTTCATTTGTTATCTAACCAAAAGTACAAAAATATTGTCATCTAACCATGTTACTTGCAGCTGAAGCAATCATCAGTCAATCAGTCAAAATCAGCCATTGAGCAATGGATGGTGGCCATTCTTGAAGAATTTGGGCACCATGATCATTCATCAGAAGTTCATATAAGTTGTGACATCATTTGGAGTCAAAATCTCAAGAGAAAGAAGCTTGAAATTCATCAAAGCATGGCTCAGTCAACCAAAACCCTAAAAAAGTCAACTGTGGTCAATTGTGCATTTAATCAGGATTTAGAAGGTGTGAGATGGTTGGAAAGGTCTCATTCATGTCCATATAAGCTTCATTTGGCATTTCAAACATCCATAGTGAAGGATTTGAAGTCAGACAAAAAGTTTCCCAAAATGGAAATGACCTGTAATTCTCACCTGCCAAAAATGGAAAGTATTGCTCCTCAAAATTACATCATGAACCAAGCTTCAAATCAAAATTTGTCCAACATTAAAGTTGAAGATCTTTTTCTTGCCTTTCCAAAAAGTCCAAGAACACTCATTTCTCATTTATGGTTGGCAAGTTGTGATCAAATCATTTTCAGAAAATGCCTAAATTCAAAGTGCCATAACTTTCCCATGAATGGCCAAATTGGATGGTTCTTCTTTGAGCAAACCACATTTGATGTGTACTATCCAAATCCATCATCACATTTTACCAAAAACCTTCACATAAAAAGGCCATTTTTCAAGTGTACCAATTAAAAAGTGGAGGGTAAAAAGGTCCAATTTCAAATTACATGGAATTTTCACATGGGACCAATTCCAATAGCTTCCAAATATGATTTATGACTTGCTCAAGGTGAAAAAACACTGTTACATTGATCCAAACCATCCAAGGGCAAAAAGGCCAAAGTGCATTACAAGCTCATTTTCACTAATCATCCAATTTTGTGCTAATCATGATTAAAGAGTGGATTAAGGGCAAGTATAAGAGCTTAATTCTAACAGAATTGAAGAGAATAATCACTTTTTCAGATCCAATCCAAAAACTCTCGAATTCTCTCAAAATTCTCCAAGTTTCACATTCACTTTTTTCTTGAATTCATCAATAATTCTCCATTGTTTTTGCGAATTCTTGGTTGAGTCTTCATGTGCAGGTGATGTTGAAGTTCTGTTGAAGCAATTGGAGAAGAAAATCGTCCAAAACTCCAACTGTGCAAAGCTTCCTCTTCAATGGCAGTTGGCAAGATCCATTGATTCGTGCACTCGTGAGCTAAACAATCATCACCAATCATCTTCCTGATCAATATTCTCCATCTGTTTCACACCAATCGGAGCTGAATCGCGCGGATTTCACACGGCACCATCGAGAAGGTAAGAATTTGAATCCTTTAATCCATGAAATATTGATATGCGTCTCGTAGATCTTGCAACGTAGAGTAGATTGCAGCTTGAATCACGAAAATTCGTTGAGTATTGAATGAGAAATCTGGATTAGAACATTTAGATGCAAAACTTTCTTGGATCGAATCTCTTTCTGTGTTAAATGTTTGATGAAATTGAATGGATATTGTTGATGTACGTTGCATGCCGGTTCCAACGGTATACGGTTTGTGCGTTTTGGTTGAGAATCGCTCATAACCGCATCTGGTGATGAAGAACGACGTTGAAGTTCTTCAAAATTCTGGAAAAACCCGCGTTTGATCCGTCATTCTCGCCTGGCCATTTCAAATCTCGTTTCCCTCCGGAATGGACCAATGGCGAGCCGCCAGCGCTTTTAATGGAACTGCGTCGTTTTGGGCCAGGACGCGGTAATTACAAAAATGCCATCCGTAATTAATTAAATCCATTAATTCATTAAATAAACATTTCATAATTTAATCAAACTTCAAAAAATCATAACTTAATCAATTTTAATCCAAACTAGGTGGGAATTTTTTTGTTAGATTCAGAATTTTGTCTAGTTTTTTTTAGGCATAGTAATTCAAGTTGTGCCTGGTGATTGTTTGGATTGACTTAATGATCTTTGACATGTGTGCATTATATGTATGTTTCACCATTTTAATCATAAAATGATGATGCATTGTCCAAAATGAATGAAATTTCACATGCTTGTTCTTGACTCATGCCTGGTGATTTTGATGTATAGTTTGTAGTTTTTGGATCCCTGGTTTGGTAAATATGATATAATACTTTTGAGTGTGACAATATGTGTCACACTATGCTATGATGTGTTCATGATTTAATTTTTCATGCTTAACCTAGGCCTATGACTCTGATTTTTTGCATGAGATACCTTGTATATGTCTAGCTTCACCATGATTTTTTTGTGGATTTAATTGATCCATTTTCTATTTGATTGACATTTTTGATTGCTGTTTAGCATTTTTAGGGTTTTGATTGAGTGACAAACTTGCATATCTTGTGAAATGCTCATTTCTTACCATATGAATGTGAAATTTGGTGGAGTGTTTCTTAACATGTTTAGCTTCAATTTGGCTTTGGTCCCATTAATTTCTCATTTGTTTCCACTGTTTCACATTTGATTGAAGTTGATGCTCCATTTGATACCATGCTTGGGTTTGTTTCATTATGCTCTGATTTGGTGATTTTCATTGACTTGGTTCCCATTATCCAAATACTATGAAATTTGATATGTAGCTCATTGAATGTGTTCTGTTTGAGCTGGAATTTTTGTGGAATTTATTGAGCTGTTTTGATATTTTTTTGATTGAAATCATTCTGTTTGCTCATATATGATTCACATTTGCTTACTTTGAGTTAAATTGTGCATGAAATGAAATTGGTGTATTGTTTTGATATGAGACCAATTAGACTTTCTTCTTAATTGAATTATCTTGGTTTTGATCATGTTTCACTTGCTGTTTTAAGATTTTTCCCTCCTTTTTGACCCTAGGCTTGTCCTAGTGGTCTTACATCTCATGTTTGAGTTTGACTTTGACTTTTCAGGTTAAGAAGCAAAGTGCTTTAAAGGAATTAATGCAAGTTGATTGAGTTGTTTCATTTGACTATTGTAAACTAACTTGTTTGTTTTGTAGGGGGCTTAGCTCATTTGAGCTTTGATCTTTGTGCTTTGCACATGTTTGATTGTACATTGTTTGTTGATTCTTATGTTGTTGTTTTGAGTTAATGATTGGGATGCTGATTATATTTGACTGATTTCAGGTACCCTTAGTTGCTCAGTTCCTTTGAGAACTTGCATTGCTTTTCTTGTATAGCATTTGCATTGAGGTAGACTCTCTTGTCTCCATGT
The DNA here is from genome assembly GCF_024323335.1 of Lathyrus oleraceus. Classification (NCBI taxonomy): domain Eukaryota; kingdom Viridiplantae; phylum Streptophyta; class Magnoliopsida; order Fabales; family Fabaceae; genus Lathyrus; species Lathyrus oleraceus. Next base: position 138,632,480 of record NC_066583.1, on the reverse strand, counting down.
AGTCTGGAAGACCTGGCTTGTTATTTAGCCAGGCAACTGTCTGAAGTCCTCCTTAAGAGGCGATGTTTGTGATTGTTTATGTTTGTCCCAAGCAGGTAAAGACTTCATATGAGGCAATTGGTAGAAAAGAGATATGCAACCTATCTCCTACTATTCTGTGAGTCACTCACCTTGCTCACACTACTTGCGTTGATGCATAGTGAGTAAATACCCAAGATCTATCGAGTCTAATTTGTGGAGAGAGTTCCATCTTTCTGAACTCCCACACCTTCTGATATTCAATGCTCTCCCTGACCAGGGATAAGAGTGATGAGGCACACCCCTCATATCCTTTCACCTGCTTCACCTTCACTCTCAATGTCAAGGTTAAGAGCGCCATCTACCCTATTCCATTTGACTTTTAAAGTCCAACTTTTGATTGAGCCCAAATTGTGTGGTTATAATGTGTGCTACTTGAACTTGTTTGATTGATTATTTGTTGCATTTGTACATGATTGCTTACTTGCCATAGTGCACTCATCATTATTGATTGTTCATTCTTGAATGATCATTATTGCATATCCTTGTGATCTATGTTTGTTTGCCCATTAAGGATAATTGTAAGTCCATGTTGATTGGCTTTTGTTCCCATGATATGGAAGGATAGAGTGTAAGACCTCATTGGTCACTCATATCTCTTTGCTCTTGTTTGTTGTATGAGAGGATGCAATTGTAAGTCCCTGTGATGTGGCATTTTGTATTCCTATGACCATACTTTGGAGGTTGGTTTAAGTCCAGATAGATTGGCATCCGACATCCAAGTTTTGTTTTTATTTTAGGAGATTGGTGTAAACCCATTTATTGGTATCCGACATCCGCTTTTGCTTTTGTGAGATTGGTATAAGACCATTGATGGCATCCGACATCCAAGTTTTGTTTTTATTTTAGGAGGTTGGTGTAAACCCATTTATTGGTATCCGATATCCGCTTTTGTTTGTGAGATTGGTATAAGACCATTGATGGCATCCGGTATCACCTTGCTTTATCTTTATTTTGTGTGTTGCCTCATTCCTAAGGACACACTTGAATCATCTTCTATATGATTTCAAGAGGTGAACCCTTATAAGAAGTTTTACATTCCATCATCCATACCATCTTTGTCCTAAACTTTTTCACACTTCACTTTCAAAAACCTTGACTTGTTGTGCAAACATTCTCACCTCTTTTCAAATTAGAAACTTGGACCATAAGTCCTTGACTTTTCAAACTCCATTTCATAACACTTCTTTGAATCAATCTTAATCATATCTTGACCATATTTTGTGAATATTCATAGTCAATTAACTTCACCCATTCAATTGTTTTGGCTTTGTCCGTTGTTAATATGTTTTCATACATTAGCCGTAGGTTTTAATTACCATAGTGGTTGATGTAAACCTTACCTTATCCTTAGTGAGTTGATTGTAAGTCTTCCATACTTATTATAGGGTTAACCCCTTACTAGTATGTTGAAGTCGTCCTCGCATGGTGGATTGTTGATGTTGGTTGAGTTTTCTCCCATTGGTAATGAAAAGCCTTAGTGCTTGTGTTTTAAAATTGAACTCACTAATTTTTGGAAATCTTTTAGCCGAACTACGGCGTTTTGATCCTTACCTTTGATGGAAGGTACGTAGGCAACGGGTTCATCCGTTCGAACACAAAAATAAATAAAATGTACATTCTTTTCCCATCATCCCATTCATGTTTGCACAATATGTCAAAACAAATAAACATTTCTTATACAACAAGTGTGAAAAGGGCTCCCTAGGAGTACCTAGGACGTGATGGGTGCCTAACACCTTCCCATTGCGTAATTTACCCCTTATCCAGATTCTCTGATCTTTTTCATTGGTTTTCTACGTGTAAAACTTCTTAGGTTTTTGTTCGCTTTTTAACCAATCCTTAGGATAAATAAAAGTGCGGTGGCGACTCGATTCATTGTATACTTTGCTTATGGTTTAATCAATAAATCATATAGCGACGAATACACCGCTACACATCGATACTAGCCTCGATATTCTCCAGATCAAGAATCATCTTGTAGAACGTATCCAACTGCTCCGTCAAGACTCTATCTTCACCCATCTTGAATGAACACAAAGTCTTATATAGGTACAAAAGATTTATCATGGATTTAGTCACGTACAACCCTTCGAGTTTGCTTCTCGCACCTGCTGTCGTCTTCTTCTCGAGACCTGTCAGAGAACCTTATCACCAAGGCGCAATATGATGACATTGTGTGCTTTCTAGGTCATCATCGTCTTCTCCTTCTCTGTTAGGCTAACATCTATCTTCTCTGATCCTTTCAACACTTAAACAAACACTACTGAACTAGTAGGGCTTGCATCTTCAAGCGCAACAAACCGAAATCATTCACGCCAGTGGATTTCTCAATCTCATACTTCGTTGATGGCAACTTGTCCACGCACATCGCACCAGTTTGTTGTGACAAATGCCGCACCAAGAACGGATAAAACTATGAGAAAGATTGAGTTTCTTGAACAAACACAATAAACCCCTTTAGTTTTACGAAAGAGAGAGAAGAGGGAAAAACAAGAACAAGAATTGGTTATAATTGTTTTTCTATTTACTTTTCCAATTATGGCAAAAGGTTACAAGTGAATAACGACAACCAACACTTAACTGTCTCTCAACAACCTGAGAGAACAACACACACGCCTTCAACTCCTGCATGCTTAAACAGACTTCGACTACATCATGCACCACTTCTGTCGAAACATGAAGTTATTCCGATCAAGACTAAAGTTCAATTAAAAACATCACAAAATCAAATATCAAAATATAATATTAGAACGGTCATAAATCAATAATAAGAAATGTTGGAAAGAGTCTACAAAATGTAATGCTAAAGCACTCACCATTTTAACATTATGCTCAAATTAACTCTCATCGCAAATATTAGAAGATATTCATCAACCTCATGGTTTTGTTTGAAAGCAACAACTTCATTCCGGTTCAATTTTTTTAAAATTAAAAACTGCATTTATATAAAGTTGTTGTATACATGCTTATGACTGCATACATATATATATATATATATATATATATATAAATTTTTTTTATATATTTATTTTTGATAGCGTGCAAGATAAGCTACCACGCAGGATCTCAAATTTGTTAGAATTGATTCGTGGTTAAATAGAACCTCGTGAAACATTTGTAATGGTTATACAAATGTAAGGTATCTATTTGTTTTGTTATGAAAAAATTGATATATATATATATATATATATATATATATATATATATATATATATATATATATATATATATATATATATATATATATATATATATGGTATGGTGATTCATCACATGTAGTAGTAATTGATATGATATGAGAAGAGTGAAGATCTAGCATGTAAGACAAGAGACAGTCAACAAGCCATGAATACCTGCCTGCTAATAAACCAAACAATGGACACCAGACAGATATATTATGTCTCATCCATGTAATGGTTTTTAGCTAGGCAAGTCATCCTTGGCTATTAGACATGACTCTTCATCTACATAGACCTCTCTCTCCCTTATGACTACCTGTCTCCATCTGAACTTTCTCCATCTCATGTTAAATAGAGAATGCCAACTTCTCTTATTTATAGCCTGCATTATATTAGTATCATATATGCTAACATATTCCTTGTTATCATGAATTGAATGTTATACATTGGCCTCATTCACGATTTCTCCTTTGGCTACACAATTAAGGAGTTCAATGAGCTAAGAATATGTTCTTATTAGAACTTAATTGGAGGGACCATCAATCCAGTCATTGACATACGTTGCTCTTCTAGGGTATTGTGGTGGCAGTTGACAACATGGGAGAGTCAACTGCATGGTCCTGCAAAGAGTTCGTTTGCATGCTGAATAACCAAATTTGTAAATAGAATATATTCGGTTTGACATTCACTTTCTCAAAGTATGGCCCTAGTTTTCATTCACAGAGGTATTATGAGAGATGTTGTATTCTACTCGGTGGGCTTCCCCCGTGGGTAACTAGTTTGTTGTCTTTGAGCTTTTTGTTCTTTTTGTACCCATAACAAATGCGGTGTCAAAAATAAAATGTGGTACCAAAGATAAAATGTGGAACCAATTTTTTTTTTTAATTATTCAAATTCTTATTTTATCTAATAAAATCAAGTAATATATCCTCTGCAAATTCATAAAGATTACCTTTGTGATAAAATAGTGTATTTATTTTTAGAGAAAACAATACTGGGAGTACTTATTTCACTGTAGAATTTGAAGATGCGTATCTGTATCAACATTAAATTGAATTTGAATATACATCTCTATAATGATGTCGTGTTGTCATTGCATATTATTTAACAAGAAAAATTGTCCATTTTGATTTAAAATGAGCAGGTTAGAAGCAAAAGAGTGGAAAAAAAAGTTTTAAAAAAATTGCTTTTGGGTGAAGAAAAGCATTTAGTGAGAAAATTGATATAAAAAGGAACCAAAACAAGCTGATGTGCCTTTGGAAAAAACGCACTCACACCATGCTAGGATGCACCCGCGTTGGGCTAATGATTACTCAACGCGCCCGAGTTGACATCTAGCGTGCCCGCGTTGAAGTTTTTGCTGACACACTTTTCGTAGCTTTACAAGGAAAGAGAGGAAAATAAAAAAGGGGTTCGATTTAGGAGAGAGAAAAGTGACGTATTTTAGTGATTTATGAGCTTTTAGAGGCCATTAAAGTCATTGGAGGGCTATTTTTGATGTGATTCTTCATATTCTTCGAATCTACATTTATGGTATTGAATTATTTCAATATGAGTTGCTAGATTCCTCTTAGGTTAGATCTTATTTGATGAACTTGTTTTTCCTTGATTGAGACATAATTAGATGATGTTAATGTAATTGTTTTGACTCGTTGTTATTATTCAGTTATTGATTATGCTTATTGCCCTTTTGTTTGTTACGACATTCAAATTGATCTTGATAAATAGTGACTAATAACCCTAGGGATATTTATCTAACATACTTTAACTGTTGCATTAGCTAATTTACTAGGGAGTATGATTAGGATTTGTGACTTATGGATTAACACGTTGTGTTGTCTAGTTTAACAGTATAATTAAACTGATGGAACAGAGAATTAACGTTATAGGCTAGTGAGCTACATGCCAAGGGATTGAGTGTAGTGGTAGAGTTAATCTGACGTGTAACTCTGTAGGCATTGCATGTCTGTTAACGTGTGTTTCATCAATCAAGTAGAAATAGGGAATTTTGATAATAAGACCCTACCTCCTTTATCATCTTTGTTATAAAAACTCTTTCTTGTGTTTTCGACCAAACTATTATGAAAAACCCCTCGATTATTGTTTATATCACACAAAGATTCCTTAGTCTAAATTCGCAATCCCTGTATAGACAAATTTATTTTGTTACTTCGATTACAACGCTAATCCACTTGCTAGTAAATTGTCTTCAATTTTTTGACGTCGTTGTTAGGGATTACTGATATTTTCAACAAGCTATAGTGTGTGACTTGTTTTATTTTTTATTATTTTTTTAGTTTTTGGTGTTTTATTGTTTTGATTTCTATTTTTACTCTGTTATGCATTGAACAATGCTACTAAGGTATTATTTTATGTGTTTATGCGAGGTTTGAATCTGCCACTTTTACCATTGGATTTAGAGATCAAGAGAATCGCACGAGCACTCGGTAAAGCAAAGATTGAGGCTTTGTTAGTTGAACAACAGAAAAAAGAGGAACCTGATATGGAAGACCCACCACGTCAGATGTTTGGGGATTAATGTTGGTATACCGATGCTGATCAAATTTCACGGTGATTCCAACCGGTGAACCTAATGACTTTTAATATTAAGAATTATGTGTTGAAGGGCCTGTGAGATAACATGTTCGATGGTCAGGCCATTTTTTATCCTTGGGATTATCTTGCCAAGTTTTATGAGACATGTTCCATGTGCAAACATCATGAGCAGATATAATTGACAACCAAGTGAAATTGCGTCTGTTCGGATTTTCAATAATTGGTAGAGCTAAAGACTGTTTGCTGTTATTCCCAATGGGACGATACAAACATGGAAAGAGTTATAAGATAAGTTCTTGGAAAGATACTACTCAAATGTGCAGTTTGTCGAAAGGAAAGTTGCAATTATGAATTTTATCCAAGACGGTAGTGAGTCTCTGTCAGATGTGTGGGAAAGGTTTAAGTTGTTACTCCACAAGTGCCCCAATCACAACATGAGTTCTATGGATTAGTTGTCACACTTTATGAGAGGATTAACAACAGACACTTGAATTCTTATTGATGCCTCAGATGAAGGTACTTTGAGAGAAAAGATTGATGCAGAAGTTACGACACTCATTGAAAATATGTGTCAAAACGAGTATCGCTCGACTGAGCGAGTTGCGAAAGAAAATGTGATTAACACACAAATTGCTCTACGTACCTAATTGACAGCTCTCACCAAACAATTGACTTCTTCTCAGTTGACTCAAGCTAATGTGAGCCAAATCCAAACCCTAAAATGTGATTTATGTAAAGGTGAGCATTTAAAGGGAAATTGTGTTCCTAACATTGAGAGTGCGGAAGTTCAGTATGCAAACTTCCAAAGGAACAACCCGCACTCTAACACTTATAAACCTGGGTGGAAGGATCACCTCAATTTCAAGTGGAGCAATAATAATCAGACTTTGAATCCTAGTCAAAGTACACCTCAAGAATCTCAAGTGCCTCAACGAAAGTCGTTTGTCTTGGAGGAAACCCTTAAAGGTTTCATTTTTTCTACTCAAGAGAGTTTCCTAAAAGTAAGTCAGACACAACAAAAGATGATGCAAAGTCAATTGACAACAAATAAGAACACAAAGGCCTTCATAAAAAATTTATTGGCATAAATTGGGGAGTTGTCGAAGCAAATATTAGCTCAAGCTAATTTGGGAGGGTATTCAATGGTAACACTATTGATAATCTAGAGAACGAAAATTGTAGTGTTATTGGATTGAGGAGTAAAGTGGTTGATACACCCACTTAAGCTAGTGATGAGAAAAAAGAGAGTAAAAAGAAAGTGGTGATTGAAGGTGATGTTGATAATAAGAAATATGAAGGAGACAAAAGTGAGAATGAGATGAATGATAAGGTTAAGGGTTGGACTCTTGACCAATTTATAGATAATAACTCACCATAGAGGAGGACCAAGAAACATATTCTGATTGATCCTAATGATGTGCTTCCTGACTATATCAAAGCACCCTACCCTTTCTTGAAAGATAAACATAAGAAGAAGGATGAAAAAGAAGAGCAATTCAAAAAGTTCAAGGAGATGTTTCGAAGAATTCAAGTCAACATCCCCTTCTATGAAGCCATGGACCAAATGTTAGTGTATGCTAAGTTTATAAAAAGAGCTACTTTCTGGAGAGAAAAACCGTTAGAGAGATGATGCAAATGTCGTTTTGGCTGAAGAGTGTAGTGCTATAATTCAAAGGAAGCTTTCACCTAAGTTATCGACCATATTAGGTTCACTATCCAATGTTCTATTGGACCTGTAAATGTTGACCAAGCTCTTTGCACTACGCCAAATAAGGGAAAAGAGGGCGCTTTTTTTGGCCTATAACAGCGCTTTAAAGCGCCCTCTAATCTGGCGCTGGCATAGGTAAAGACAAAGCTTTTTTTCCTGGTGAAAGCGTTGTCTAAAGTGGCTCTTTAAGCCCTTTAAGGGCCACTTTAGAGGGCGCTTTTTAAAGAAAGCGCCCTCTAAAGTGGAAACATTTAAGGGTTTAGAGGGCGCTTTTACTGGAAAGCGCCCTCTAAAGTGGAAACTTTTAAGGGTTTAGAGGGCGCTTTTATTGGAAAGCGCCCTCTAAAGTGAAAATTTAAAGGGTTTAGAGGGCGCTTATTTTGGAAAGCGCCCTCTAAAGTGGGTGGTTATTTAATTTATTTTTTTTAAAAACGCTATATTTTTTTATTTATTTTAGACAACCTGTATATTGAAGCAATACACCTAAAACTGTATAATTTGAAGCCCTTTTTCACACATTGCATTCAACAAGCCTTATATACAACAATCCATACATATACAACAATCCACTGATATATAATCGTTTAACTTCTAAAGATTCTAAATATACAACCAATTCATAACTTAAAAAGAAATAAAACTAAGTAGCAAAAGCATCTCTGAGATGTATGTTTTTTTTGCTAGCAGCAGTCTTCTTAGCAACAACCTCTTTTTGTTCAATATCAATAGCATGAACCTAAAATATCATAAAACTAGTTAGGTGATGTATAAGATCAAGAATTAACATTTTCTATGCATAAATATCATATAATTGTGTTTATACCTTTTTTTTTTATGCAACTGACTCGATTTGCTGCGTAATCCCCTTATATTTTTGGTCCCTTATCTTTTGAAGATAGAATTGATATTTGTTTAGATGGACATGTTCCATTGTCGTAGAGGGATACTTTCAAATATCCAGCATCATCATCTACGCGAATGAGGCTTGACGACAATGGAACATCTCCATCTAAACAAATATCAATTGATACTTTCAAGTATCCCTTGCCCCTTGCACGAATGATTGACTTCATAATAGCCATTTTACCTGTAATAAAGAAAACAATTAAAATCAGATGACAAATGTAAAAACAATTAAAATCATAAAAGTCATTTTACCTGTAATAAAGAAAACAATTAAAATCATTTGACTTGTACCTTTTTCACTAAGTTCTCTTTCTTTTCTTGGTTGGAATATGTTCTACATGTCTCTTAACAACACGGACGGTTGGATTGATCCAAATACCCTCATTATGATCATTTCTAATATATGAATCATTTGATATAATATTCTCATCTTGATCATTTCTGGTAAACGATTCAATCTCAACATCAATATCACCTTGATCTCCAGTGTTTTCATCAATTACTTTGTTGGAAAAAAGAACTATAGACAATTTCGTACTTTTCGGATCATTGACATATAACACTTGTCTAGCTTGAGAGGCTAGAATAAAAGACTCATCTTTGTATCCCACCCTATTAAGATCCACTTGCAAAAATCCTGACTTATCCATTCGAATGTCGTTATTATTTTCAACCCACTTGCAACCAAATATAGGAATCTGAAACTTCTCATAATCAAACACCCAAATGCGCTCGATAACACCAAAATACGACAGATTTGCAAATTTGGGGTTTAAGTCCTTCACACTTGATATGTGCATTGCTTCAGCTACCACGGTGACACCACTATTCTGCATAGTACTTTTATCATCTTGTTCTTTGGTATAAAATGTGTATCCATTAATCGCGTATGCGCTATAAGAAAAAACATGGAAACTTGGACCATATGCTAAGCATCTCAACCTTTCTGTTATTGAAGCGGGATCTGAATAATACTTTGAATAAATATGATCCTTAAACCAAGGTATAAAACATCGATTGTGCTCTCGTACTATCCAATTTTCATTTCTATTGGGATTTAAACCTCGGAGAACATCCTTGTGAATTTCAACATACGGCTCAACCTCATTCTCATTGTGCAGAACATACAAATGCACTTGATCACCCGTCAATATAGGTGGAGCTCTGCCTTGTTCTGTCTCTCCATTGAACGCCTTTCTCCATCCACGGTAGTGATGATTTGAATTTAAGAATCTCCGATGACCGAGAAAGACATTCTTCTGACCAAACTCCAAGCGCTTCCAATCTGTTTTATCTTCACAAATAGGACACGCACATTGACCTTTTATGTTATACCCTGATAGATTTCCGTATGCTGAAAAATCATTAATTGTGCCAAACAACATCGCCCTCAAGTTGAAACTTTCTTTCCTATATCCATCATAAACCTCCACACCGGTCTCCCACAAAATCTTTAAATCTTCGATTAAGGGCTTCAAGTACACGTCTATGTCATTCCCTGGTTGTTTAGGTCCAGAAATCAACATAGACAACATCATGTACTTACGCTTCATACATAGCCATGGAGGTAGGTTATAAATCATAATAATCACAGGCCATGTACTGTGTGAGATACTCTGGATACCGTGTGGGTTCATTCCATCAGTAGATAATGCCAAGCGAAGGTTTCTTGATTCTTCTCCAAATTCAGGATAATCATTATCAATTTTCAACCACTGTGGTGAATCTGCCGGATGTCGATACTTTCCATCTATAATTCTTTCATCTGCATGTCAGGTCAAGTGTCTTGAATCGGTTTCACTACGAAACATGCGTCTAAATCTCGGAATAACAGGAAAATACCACAAGACTTTTGCTGGAGACAACTTGTTCTTATATCGCGAGACACCGCATTTAGGACACTCATTTAACGATGCATACTCATTTCGAAACAAAACGCAATCGTTTGGACATGCATGTATCTTATCATAGCTCATGCCAATAGAGCACAACATCTTTTTGGTCTCATATGTTCGATTGGGAAGAACATTATCCTCAGGAAGCATATCTTTCAAAAGGGTTAATAACTCTGTGAAACTTTTATCCGACCATCCATTGCCCGCCTTTAAGTTGTACAACTTTAATACCGCAGACAATCTTGTGAATTTAGTGCAACCATCATACAAAGGTTTCTCTGCATCACTTACCAACCTCTCAAACATTTCGGGACAATCCTTAAGATCTCCTTCAAGTGCTTCTGCAATCTCTTCAACTCGATCACAATCGTATGTATCTGCGCCACTATAGTTTGAGGCATAGGTCGTACTATCCCCCGGTTCAACATTCTCGTTACTTTTCTCACCATGCAAATTCCAACATGTATAACTTCGATCAATTCCATGCCTCATTAGATGCGATGTCAACTGAACTGCGTCAACCCGTTTCCCATAACAACAACCCAAGCAAGGACATATCATTCTACTGGGGTCTTCGGCGTGCGCAACGGCAAACTTAACGAATTCTGATACCCCATTCTCGTACTCTCTCGACAATCGATTGGAAGACATCCATGTATTATCCATTACTAATTAGAATAAACAAAAAACAATTTCAGAAGATACTCTGTGCAGGGCATTCATGTCTCCATTTACTCTATCAAATAACATCCATACCTAAACTTCTTAAGTTACTAGTTACGCTATGTACTGGTTGGCTGTTAATGAAGAATTCAAACACATTCGGACCTAGGTTTCTAATGATACTGGTGTTGACACAAAATCAGATGTTCATAGGTCGTATAACCCTAACTACTAGGTAATGTAGTCCCATTGCATGCGCTATCATGGTCACTAAAAACCAACCGTCAATTGCCTAATAAACCCAAACTATTTAAATGACTATGAATATTGAAACTTTACAGGTCGAAACAAACGTAGCATAGACAACAATAACATAAAACTGAAATGGGGCAAAGCTAAAACAAAGCAATAGTGCAAGAAATAGGGCAAAGCTAAAACGAAACAAACGTACCTTTGATTGGTAGAAGGAGGAAACGTCGTAGATCTAACAGAGGTGGAAGGAGAACGCCTTAGAACCCTAACGTGAAAAAGAACGAAAATAACAGAGAGTGAAATAACAAAACGCTCAGTATGTTATAATTTTAATGTTTACTAAAGGGGACCTTAGAGGGCGCTTGTGGAAAAAAAGCGCCCTCTAAAGGGGGCCTAAGAGGGCGCTTATGGAAGCGCTCTCTAAGGCTTTCCAGAAGCGCTTTATAAGCTGGAAATGCACATGGACTTATAACAGCGCTTTATTAAAAGCGCCCTCTAAGGGTAACCTTAGAGGGCACTTTCTAAAAAGCGCCATGTATTGTTGTCCTTCTATCTCGTCCTTATTTTTTCGCTTCACCTTAGAGGGCGCTTTATTACAAAAGTGCCCTCTAAAGTGCGCTGTCTATTGCTCCTTATTTTTTCGCTTCACTTTAGAGAGCGCTTTTGTAATAAAGCGCCCTCTAAGGTGCGCTGTCTATTCCAGTTTTTGGCGTAGTGTTGTGATTTGGAGGCAAACATTAATATAATTCCATTCTCAATGATAAAGAGGTTGGGTTATAGAGAGCTGAAGTCTACTCATATGACTCTCTTCCTAACTAATTTTTCTATAACGTATCACTACTATAAAATATATATTTGGTAACATTATATTACTGCGGACTTTTTGTCAACTATGGTGATATATAATTTTTAACGCGTCTGATATTTTTATTTTATTAAAATACTTTTCATCATAGTTCTTAATAACAAACATTGTCAAAGTAGAAAGGCGTCACTTTTAACCACTGTTGAAATTCCAACCGTGGTGAAAAGTGGTGTCTGGTCATGGGTTCAAATCCTAACACCAACATTTTTGGTTTTTTTACTTATTTTTAAGCCACTTTTCCCCACCGTTGGAATTTGAACCGTGGTGAAAAGTGGTGTCTAGTCATGGGTTTGAATCCCAACACCAACATTTTTTATTTTATACTTATTTTTAAGCCACTTTTCACCACGGTCGGAATTCCAACTGTGGTGAAAAGTGGCGCCTTTGTTTTAAGATATATAACGTTCTTAGTTCATTCACTTTTTCCTTAGACGTACTTAGATAAACTTCATCATCTGCCTCCAAACTTCTTCCATTTATGAAACACCATTCCTCCACAAAACCAAACATGAAAACATCATTTTTTTCCATAAACGAAACTCATAAATATTTCTTCCATTAACGAGTTTCAAAACTTCATCATATCTTCTCCAAAATTGAACGAGGCGTGAAAAACATGGATTGAGCTTAGCAACATTAGTTGTTGTGGTGTGAGGTTAAATGTTCTAGTTTAATGATTCTATTTATTTATTTGTTCTTGTTGTTCATGTTGCTCTTCTTGTTCTTCTTGTTGTTGTTATTGTTGCTGTACTTAATGTTGTTGTCGTTGTTGTTGGTGTTGTTGTTGTTGTTCTTGCTCTTGTTGTTATTGTTCTTGTTGTTGTTGTTGTTGTTGATGATCTTGTTGTTCTTGTTTTTCTTGTTGCTTTTATTATTGTTGTTCTTGTTGTTCTTATTAGTGTTATTATTTTTCTTATTGTTCTTGTGTTGTTGCTCTTCTTGGTCTTGTTGTTGTTATTGTTGTTATTGTTATTCTTGTTGTTGTTATTGTTATTATTGTTGTTTTTGTTGTTCTTGTTATTATTCTTATTGTTCTTATTGTTGTTGTGTTAAAAATATTTAATATTATATATTATGATGAAAGTTATCAATGTAGTTAGGAAAAACATGCGGTAAAAATAAAAAATACTGACAGACCTCTCACCATAGGTATTTAAAACAACCATGGTTATAGGTAGTACGCTTTCCAATTTTCTACCACGGGAGCTGGACCATGATTGTAAATATCCCACATACAATCACACCCTACCTAAAGATAGTTGTTCAACCGTTATTATGGGCCTTTTGCAACCGTGATTATAGGTGTTTCTCGTAGCAGTGTATCCATATGGGATTTTGGAGGATGTATCGATTAAGGTGGATAAACTTGTTTTTCCAACAGGCTTTGTAACTTTGGACATGACTGAAGACACTGAAACCACTCTAATTCTTAGAAGATTATTCCTGGAAATAGGAAGAGGTTTAATTGGTGTAGAGTTATGAGAGCTAGCATTAAGGTTCAACAAGGAGGAAGTGGTTTTCAATGTGTTTGAAGCCACAAAATACCCTCAATGCTATGATGTGAACAAAATGCTAAAATCACTTAAGAAGCAAAAGCCGACAAAAGTAGAATTGAAAGTGGGACGGAAAGTCCATTGGTGGAAGTCTAGGCTAAAAGGATTGTTGGGTGTGTTTAGGTGTAAGGAAGTTGTACCTTACATAATTTATAAAATTAATGAGGATTGAAATGTTAAAGTGAAGGATCCTGGAGACTCATAGATCTTTATTGTTGAGGGCAAGGAGCTGAGAGTCTTGGCACATACTAAAGAAGCATCAGAGATGGTGTCTCTGACGCTCATAAAGCCTTAGGCTCTTGACTCAAAGCTAGTGACCTTAAACAAGCGATGTATGGGAGGCAACCCATGATTTAGTAACTTATTTTATTTTCAGTCGAGTTAATTTAAGTTCAATTAGTTTTAAATTTCTGAATGTTTTGCGCTTTGGTGTTTTGGTAGGGATCATGGAGTGAGATGAACCTGGGTGTTCATATTCGATACCACATGCATGTCGAGTCGGTGTTAAGTGCATTTCATAAGTGTTGCATCATGTTGATTGTGATGATGTGTTATTAGATGAGAATACTTGGTGTGTGGGTGTTGATTGAGCATTATGTATGATGATGTTATGCAATAATTTACTTCCACTTGTTTTCACCATTGATTATTGAAGTGTATTCTCACCCCTTCTGTTTGAATATTGCCTTTACATGGGCATCGTACAGATGCTCAGGAGTAGTTTTGCTGCAGTAAGTGGAAGGTAGCTCTTGGAGAGGCTTCATGTAGTTGTTGTTTCCTTTAGTAGGGTCTTGCTCTAGTCAATGTAACATCGTGCTAGGAACGTTTGTTTTAAGTTCTTTTGTCATGATGTTTCGATGAGGTTTAAATGGTGATGATTTGAACATCACGATATTGGTTATTGCATTATGAAGTTTGAATTTATGGGATTTAATACCTTGAATTGCAATTATAAATTGCTTGATTGATTCTGCTGCAATGATATCCTAAGAGAATGTGAGCATGCGATGACAGGTGTCATGAGATAGGTTTTGTAACTCGTGTTACAGATCAGGATTGAATTTTGATGTGTGTGACACCCTTGTAGTCGTATTTCCAATTAAATTATGCTTTAAAATTATATGTGGGGTTTAGGGTGTTACATGTGCAGCAAGATTGGATGCTAACTTTTAGCAATGCGTTAATTAGATTTGTTAGAAGAATGAATAAGATCAAATCTAATTAATTGGAGATTTAAATTTAAATTCAAATCAAATATTTTTGGGGGAGGCTTTTGAAAAACAAATTTTAACTGAATATCCTATAAATTTGGACATGATCTAAAGTCTAATACCCATTGGAGAAAATCTAAGAAGTTGCATTATTATTTAAATAGACTCAAACCTAACGTTTGTAGTGTGGGCAAGTCTTGAAGATCTTTGTGTTAGAATTTATATTTTGAGTCTTTTGTTTGTGTCGTTATTTGTGCACCACTCTAGCACCTACATTTATATCCAAAGGCACGAAGTTTGGTTTGATAGTTAAGTTGTAGTTTAAACAATCATATTTTGTTTATTGTGTTGATCACTAGGATTAATGATTGAGAGAAAGTGAGATGGGTCTCATATTTAGGAGGAACCCGGAATAGAAATACACTAGTAGAGTTAAGAAGAAGGGAGTTGAACATGATTTGTTCATCTAAGACACTTTGTACTAATTCTATTGAGAGTGGATTTCCTTTCTTGGGTTGGAAGCCCCCCCAGATGTAGGTGTTGTTGAACTGAATTGGGTTAACAATTCTATTTTGTTCTTTAATTGCTTTATGATTTATCATATTCTTTTATATTATCTATCAATTATGGTTTAAGATGTTTAACATGTTAGTTTAGACATCTGGTCCAACATTTGTCCTCTTAAGAACATAATTTCCTATTTTAATGGTTATTTTTGTAAGAAGTAGTTATGATAGTGGTGTATATACAATGAAGGGGAATGAGGAAGTAATTATCTACCTAATTATATATGGTGATGATATATTAATGGAAATCCCTAGAAAAGAAGAGATGGTAAGCTTAAAATGACTTTAAATAGAGAATTTTAGATGAAAGAACTTGGTGAAGATATAATTCTAGGGATAAATATTATGAGAAATCATGAAAAGTGTATTATTCTTATCATAATCTAGTTACTTTAATAAAGTAATTGAGCTGTTTAGAATGCTTGATATTAAATTTTTTTACAGTTCTTTGAGTCGTAACACATAATTTTCAGTTAGGATGGCGAGTACTCCATATCCAAGTGGGGTTGGAAGCATATTGCATGGTATGCTTTATAGTAGACCAAGCTTAGCACATGTCATTAACATAGTAAGTCAATTTATGGCAAATTAGATCTGAATTTATTGTAAAGCTTTGAAATTGGTGATGAGTAATATGAATGATTCATTAAAGGATAAGTTGAAGTACACAAAAGCAACTTAAAAGAAAGATGTTTAAGAGGTTTTTGAGGACGTCAACTATGCATGGAACTTGGAAATTAGAAACAAATTCTCGAGTTTTGTGTTTATGTTGTATGAGAAGACTATTTGTTGAAAGGAAAATAAAAAATTTGTTGTGGTAGACGACTACGAAAAACAATTTTAATCACGGTTGGGAGAAGGACTTTACCATGGTTGGATGTCCGTGATAACAGAGGATGTGATAGTAAGTGGCATATTTTCCATCATGTGCTAGTAACCATGGTAAAAATAGTATAATGCACAATATTTCATCACAGTTGTAAATTTTAACCATAGTGAACGGTGCAAAGGTCATGGGTTCGATACCCAGCGACTGCATTTTAGCACTTTAAAAAAATGCATCAACCTTTCACCATTTTTGTAACATCTAACTGAGGCGATATATACACTTGAATTTATTATAACTTATATGGAATGTTTGTTTCACCAATTGCTCACTAAACATATAACCTTTCAATTTGATTTAGAAAATAATAATATGAAAAATTGATTTATATTTGAAGAAAAACTCATGCAATATCTTGTTGAAGACTTTGATTGGTAGTGGATTTAAGAGTCTCTCTCTCTCTCTCTCTCTCTCTCTCTCTCTCTCTCTCTCTCTCTCTCTCTCTCTCTCTCACTCTCTCACACACACACACACACACACACCACACACACACACACACACACACACACACACACACACACACACCACACACACACACACACACACAACACACACACACACACACACACACACACACACACACACACACACACACACACACACACACACCACACACACACACACACACACACACACACACACACACACACACACCACACACACACACACACACACACACACACACACACACACACACACACACACACACACACACACACACACACCACACACACACACACACACACCACACACACACACACACACACACACACACACACCACACACACACACACACACACACACACACACACACACACACACACACACACACACACAACACACACACACACACACAACACACACACACACAACACACACACACACACACACACACACACACCACACACACACACACACACACACACACACACACACACACCACACACACACACACACACCACACACACCACACACACACACCACACACACACACCACACACACACACACACACACCACACACACACACACACACACACACACACACACACCACACACACACACACACACACACACACACACACACACAACACACACACACACACACACACCACACACACACACACACACACAACACACACACACACACACACACACAACACACACACACACACACACACACACACACCACACACACACACACACACACACACACACACACACACACACACACACACACACACACACACACACAACACACACACACACACACACACACACAACACACACACACACACACACACACACACACACACACCACACACACACCACACACACACACACACACACACACACACACACACACACACACACACACACACACACACACACACACACACACACACAACACACACACACACACCACACACAACACACACACACAACACACACACACACACACACACACACCACACACACACACACACACACACACACACACACACACCACACACACACACACACACACACACACACACACCACACACACACACACACACACACACACACACACACACACACCACACACACACACACACACCACACACACACACACACACACACACCACACACACACACACACACACACACACACACACACACACACACACACACACACACACACACACACACACACACACACACACACACACACACACACACACACACACACACACACACACACACACACACACACAACCACACACACACACACACACACACACACACACACACACACACACACACACACACACACACCACACACACACACACACACACACACACACACACACACACACACACACACACACACACACACACACACACACACACACACACACACACACACACACACACACACACACACACACACACACACACACACACACACACACACACACACACACATTTGTTACAAGATTATTTTTGCTGTAAAATGATTAGTGTGTTGCTTTTATTCTTTTTCTTATACATTATATTTGTTGGCATCCAATTTCACAACATGATCTATTCACGAGCCATTGCTTAATTTATAATAGGGTTGCTTAAATATACTCCCTCAGTTTTTTATTATAAATTATTTTTTACTTTTCACACGTATTAAGGAATTTAATAATTGTGATATGAAAAATATAAAGTATGAAGTATTTTACAAAATTGTCCTTCATTAATGGTATTAAAAAGATAAATTGACATAATTGAAAGGAAAGAGAATAATAAATATTTAAGGATATAATAGAAAAAATAACATTAATAATTTATTGATATTATAAAACAATTTATATTGTAAAATAAAATATTTTTTCAAAACGACTTATAATAAAAAATAAGATAATATTTTTATTTTAATAAAATTAATGTTTATGAGTCACTCAATCACCCACCCACCCGGACTCGCCCTTAAAATAAAATGTCAATGCTTTGAATGTCCAAATTTAAACAAAATTTACGTTTTTTTGATGTAATTTAATTAATACGGATATATTTGTCAAAGAAAAGAGAGGATAGATTAATTAGTCAAATGTGAACACATTATGTCATAATATGAACACATTAATATTTGTATGCAGAAAAGCATTAACTCTTTGAGTTTGACCTTCAATAAATCGTAATTTATCCCCCCAATAATTAAGAATAAAAGAATTTTGTATTTAAGAATATACAAATTTTATAGAAAAGTCAAGCAATTAGGTGGAGTTGCTTCATAAGTGTGGTCACTCACCCAATCTTCAACTGTAAGATTGCAAAGCACGGAAATGTTATTAAAAGCATGCGTGTATTATTAATTGTTCCAAGCTTCCTCGTTAAGAAAGGTATATACAAGTAGGGAATGACCAGATGTCAAATGGTAACTTGTTTCTTTTAGTCTTAAATTTATGGTAGGACCATTTAATTAATAATTAGTTATGTAAAATCTAATGGTGAATCACCATTGTTGAAGAAAAAGATGCTCGAAGCTCGAAGAAGTAAGATGCATAAAGAATGAAGAAAATTCTATTGCTCACAAAACTCAGTTACACAAAGTGATGCATTCACTTATATACATGTCATGAGTTACTTCTATTATCTAACTAGAAGTTGAAAAACAGTTATAGCAGTTACAATTATAATTGCTTAGTTGACAAGTAATTGAGTCTAGCTTGATTATGCATTCTTATTTTCATCTTTTACATACACACACCTCTCATGCTAGAGAAGATGTTTATCATTCCAAGTTTGGATTGCAGAGTATTGAATGGTCCTGGATGGAAAGGTTTTGTTAGAATATCTGTTACTTGCTCTTTCGATGGAACTGAAAGTAGGTGTATGAGTTTTGACTACACTTTATCTCGAACTATATGACAATCGATCTCTATATGTTTAGTCCTTTCATGAAACACCGGGTTTGCAGCTATGTGTACTGCAGACTTGTTATCACAATAGATAATAATGGGTGTTGTGTGTGATATGTGGAAGTCTTGCAGCAAATATTTGAGCCATTGGCCTTCGCATGTAGTGTGAGCTAAGACTCTATATTCAGCCTCTGAAGATGATCTGTATACCACAGTTTGTTTCTTACTCTTCCAACTGATTAATGAATTTCCAAGAAAAAAACTTGCAGTTGATCTTCTTGTATCAGGGCAAGCACCCCAATCTGAATCTGAGAATCCCTTGAGCTTGAGAGGTGAATTGGAGCTATAGAACAAGCCTTGCCCATGACTTTTTTTGAGGTATTTTAGACATGTAGGCCTGCTAGCATATGTTCAGTGGTTGGTGTGTTAAGGAATTGACTTAACTTGCAGATAGTGTAATTAATGTCTGACCTGGTGTGAGTGAGATATAGTAGTCTTCCAATGAGTCTTCTATAGGTTATATGGTTAAATATATTTTCACCAGAAGATTTATGTAACTGTAATTGTGGTTGCATGTGTCTTGCATGGTTTTGCTCCAAGTAAACATGCATCTTTGATCAAATCCAAAGTATATTTTCTTTGAAAATGAGAGATACCAACTTGTGCTCTTGCCACTTCAAATCCCAACAAATATTTATTAACACCAAAGTCCTTAATGCTAAACTTAGTATCCAACAATGTTTTGATGTGTTTGATTTCATCAACATTAGTCCCCCCTAAAATAAGATATTCTACATACACAAGAATAACTATAAAACCTGCAGATCTTGGTTTTGTGAAAAGAGAATAATCAGATTTGGATTGAGTGTAACCAGATGAAGTAAGAGTGTATGTGAGTTTTGTGTTCCACTGTCTACTGGCTTGCGTTAAACCATATATGGGCCTTTGGAGTTTGCAAACAAGATTGGGAGCTGGTAAGAGAAGACCAGCTGAGGGCTGCATATAAACCTCTCCATTGAGGTCTCTGTGAAGGAATGCAGTATTGACATCAAGTTGGTAAAGGGGTAAATTGTTGTGCAATTGCAATTGCCAATAGTACTCTAATGGTGGTCATCTTCATAACATGACTAAAATTGTCCATGTAATCAATGTCTTATGTTTGAGTGAACCCCTTTGCCACTAGTCTAGCTTTGTATCTCTCTATAATACCATTAGCATGAAGCGTAAGTTTAAACACCAATTTACATCCTATGGTATGTTTATGAGAAGGTAATGGAACCAAAATCCAAGTATTGTTCTTTACCATAGCCGTTAACTCAACATTGAAAGCATATTTACAATTATCATCACATATAATAGTCTCATAGCATGTGGGTTCAGTAATGTTGGACAAATTAAAAAGGAAATTATTGTATGCAGAAGAAAGATTATGATAAGAGAGAAAGGAGGATTTGAATTGAGGAGTTGTATTGCTCATCAAGTAATGGTGGTAGTCTTGAAAATGTTTAGGTGGGTGAGTGTTTCTAATGGATTTTCTAATTGGGACTGAGGGCGATGGATTGTTAGAGTTGGCGTTTGGTGGTTTGGTCATGATATTGGTTGGTTCATGTTGTGTGTCATGAGTTACGTGTTCATAATTTGTGGCTTATGTTTCTTGGCTAAGCTCATTGTCATTTGTTGGGAGTTGAGGTAATGGTGGAGTGTTGGAAACATTGTTATCATTGGTATCAGTATCATAATTGACACTTACTTGACAGTCAAGGAAATTTTTATCATAGGGAATATGATTGTGATTTGTATGATATTGATTTTTTCACTAGTGGGAGAAATATTTTTATAGGGGAAACATGTTCAAAATATACAACATCCATAAAGAGGAATAATTCTCTAGATTTTAAATCAAACAGAATGAATCCTTTTACACCAGTTTTGAAACCTAAGTGTATACATTTCCTTGATCTTGAATCAAGTTTATTTTTTGGGGAATAAAGTGTAGTGGCAAAACATTAAGAACCAAAAACTTTAAGGTTGGTAATGTCAGGCAGTGTATTATGCAAAACTTGAAATGGTGACTTGTGTGCCAAGTAAGGTGTGGGTAGCCTATTTATGTTGTGTACATAGTGACTTATGGCATGTGCCCAAAATACTTTTGGCAAATTAGATTGAAATAACAAAGCTCTAGTGATGGCAAGGAGGTGTTGATGTTTTCTCTCAACAATACCATTTTGTTGAGGTGTTCCAACACAAGAGTTTTTATGTAAAATTCCATGTTTGTGACAGAAATTTAGAGGTTTAGATTCATTGCCTTTGTCACTTCTGATACATTTATTTTTGATGTTGAATTGAGTGCGGACCATGTTTATAAAACGTTTAACCAACATGGAGGTATCAGATTTCAATTTCATCAAATATATCCAGGTGTATCTACTCTTATCATCCACAACAGTCAGAAAATATCCATATCACACTTGTCTAGACAATGGATGGTTTTACATGAAGTGTTGATACAATGTTCAGAGGGTGATGGTATAGAACTAACCAAAGGTTGTGTGAGCACATACATTCCATGATTCATTTCAGCTACACCAATCATCTTCTTGGATAAGGAGTCCTGTATCAAACATTTATTTCCATCAAAGATTAAAAAACAGTCAAGACTTTGTGTGATTTTTGGAACATATATCACACTGAAAGCAAAGTTGGGAAAGTAAAGAACGTTGGTGAGGTAAAAATTTAAGTCAAACATGATAGCAATAGTAATTCATATTACAAGTAGTTGATCTTGTAATAGGTGTGGGTAGCCTATTTATGATAGTAATAGAGATTCATATTACAAGGAGGTGTTTATATTTTATCTCAACAATACCATTTTGCTCAGGTGTTCCAACACAAGAGTTTTGATGTAAAATTCCAAGTTTGTGATAGAAATTGAGAGGTTTAAATTCACTGCCTTTGTCATTTCTGATACATTTAATTTTGATGTTGAATTGAGTGTGAACCATGTTTACAAAAAGTTTAACCAAAATGGAGGTATCATATTTCAATTTCATCAAATATATCTAGGTGTATCTACTCTTATCATCCACAACAATCAGAAAATATATGAATCTTGACATAGAAGGAATGGACAATGTACCCCAAATGTCCATAGGAACCAAATCAAAACAATTTATTGACACACTTAAACAGAGAGGGAAGGGCGACCTCTTTTGTTTGGCATAAAACCAATCATCACAAGGTAAAGATGATTTTGAAATTTTGATAAAAGGAAAGGTTTTATTGATATCATTCGATTTTTCAAAAGAAGGATGGCCAAATCTCATGTGCCACAAATTACAAACAATATTCCTATCACACTTGTCTAGACAATGGATGGTTTTACATAAAGTGTTGATACAATGTTCAGAGGGTGATGGTATAGAACTAACCAAAGGTTGTGTGAGCATATACAATTCATGATTCATTTCATCTACACCAATTATCTTCTTGGATAACGAGTCCTGTATCAAACATTTATTTCCATCAAAGATTAAAAAACAGTCAAGACTTTGTGTGATTTTTGGAACATATATCAAATTGAAAGCAAAGTTGGGAAAGTAAATAATGTTGGTGAGGTAAAATTTCATGTCAAACATGATAGTACCATTTGATAATTTAAGGAGTATTGGTTTAATTTTCTTCATGCACTGAATATTGTGAATAGAGTGAAAAATATGATATATGGCTCATGTGTCTAGGATGAAAGTGTTATTTGAATTTGGTAATGAGGTAATGGCACAAATAGTACTTGTATTATTAGAGGTTTTGGTGATTTGATTCACACTATGAGTCTGCATGCTGCTAGATCTTTGGAAAAGAGCTAGCAATGATTTGTGTTGGTCTAGAATAAAGTACAATTTCCCTTTTTCTGATTCACTGTTATCCTCTACATAAACTATGGATTTTTCATCCTCTTCATCGCCATCAATGTGACAATTATTCACAGTCCCCCTTGCTGTATATGTGGGGGGTAACCACGCTTTTTGAAGCATTCATCAATCACATGGTTGGTCATACCACAGTGAGTGCAAACATTGTTGACACGACCTCTACCTCTTCCATCAGTAGATATTGCACCTCTACCATGTGTCGCAACCTGAAAAATACAGTGTGCGAAAAAACAACCGGCGAAAGAAAATGACAGAAGAGTCGCCACCGTGCGTTATTTATCCCAAAGGAGGGAAAGGAAACGCTCGAAGTAAACCTGAAAAGAGGAAAGGAAAAGGCAAGGTCTCGCAACCAAATCTTGGGTTTGGGAGTCGGTTATGCGAAGGGAAGGTATTAGCACCCCTACGCATCCGTAGTACTCTACGGGATCCACTTTTGTAGTTCTTGTCTAAAGGGTGTGAGTTTATCTTGTGTTGTTTACTAAAAAAGGGGTTAAATGAAAATGACTCGCGCGAATGTCGCATCCACTGCATACGTATCTCATCTGAATATGAGAATTAGAGTCTTCGTAGCTCGGCTGACCTATGGGTTGGGGGGATGTGTGCTTGCTAAGACATCCGTCTTATGCCTACGTATCTCATCTGGAATGAGAATCAGAGCAAGCCGTATTTCGGCTAACTACGGGGTTATGGATTGGGTTTTGGACGAACGACGTTACTACGCAATCTACCGGATACTCGACCTTTGGAGACGTACTCACCTGTAGTAGAAGGAGTAAACGTGTTCTTAGGAGAAGAAAATTCAATGAAGGGTTAGGGTTTGGGATGCTCATGCAAAAAGGCAGTCCTTGACGAAGGAACCGCGCTACCTGCGGGGATACGAACACATACAAAACAAACATGTATAAAGTAAATGAGCCAACAAGGCAATCAAAATAAATCTCCCAAATGGTATCCCACGAGCAAAGTGGAATATCCAGCGAGCTATCCCTGCAAAAGTCATATGAGCCTTCACAAAAACTCAACAAAAGGGTTAGTGAAACACGATAAGGGTTAAGCATTCAAGGCATTATTTATACATTCATACATAATTATGAACCCGTGGGCAAAAACCTAATGAAATTCATCCATCATACCTCATACATTCAGATGATCCAAATTAAGAGCATAAAGGTAATGGGATTAAGGGCAAACCTGATTGGAGATCTTGATTGAAATTGAGTTGCACCCGTGAGGTTTACAAAACAATCTTTAGGGTTTATGTGAGGCAGAGGTGATTCTGTGCAGTTGAGTTCCCTTCAGTCTCTGGAGGTTGCTCTGAACTCTGTTAGCTCTTCTCTCAC
The DNA here is from genome assembly GCF_024323335.1 of Lathyrus oleraceus. Classification (NCBI taxonomy): domain Eukaryota; kingdom Viridiplantae; phylum Streptophyta; class Magnoliopsida; order Fabales; family Fabaceae; genus Lathyrus; species Lathyrus oleraceus. Next base: position 138,607,500 of record NC_066583.1, on the reverse strand, counting down.
TATCTTTTTCCAGCCAGGGTAATAGGAATAGAATGAAATTTTCTTTCACTGAAACTCTGAATTTATAACCTGATTTTTATGGACCTGTGGGCTCAGATGAGAGAGGTCCAAGTCCAAGATTTTTTCTTTTATTTATTTATTTGTTTATTTATTTTCGTTTTTTTCGTTTTTTTTTTCATTTTTTTTCAAAACACGTGGGCTTCGCCTAGCGAGCATGACAACTCATGAACAAACCTTTGCTCCGTTTTGACTGACGAATAGACCCCTGTTGGAAGTAACTCAAGTCTTTCCCTTGTGTTGACTGATCATCTAAATAGAGCCCACAAAGTGTCCTGGATGATGTTCAAGCTTCTTGGATCCGATTCCGATTGCCATGATGAAATGCAATATGAAATGTTAAATGACCTAAAAATGAATGCATGCATAAGGGGTAAAGCGTATGCTTCCAGGAAAAATGAAGGGTAAATTTTGGGGTATTACAGCTGCCCCTATTCAATCAACTGGAGACCTGGAAAGAAGATAGCAGCGACTTTCGTGCTTTCGAGGTATCAAGGGATTGAATACAATAAAAGCCCGAAAATTTGCACTGAAGTGAAGTGAAGTAACAATGCCTGTCATAATCGGCAAAGAGGTGGTCTTGAAAGAAGAATCCGTCTGATACGGTGAGAGTCAGTCTGAATACCGAAAAAGAATGTTAACCTGATACCAAAATAAATGGTAACACAGAAATAACCATGGCCTGAATGCCGCTCATCAGTCTGAATACTGAAAAAGAATGTTAACCTGGATACCAAAATAAATGGTAACACAGAAATAACCAAGGCCTGAATGCCGCTCATCAGTCTGAATACTGGAAATGACTTCGATCTGAACATCGGAAGATATGAGATTATTAATATCGGTCTGAACACCGAGAGGATGGCCTGAATGCCACAAGTTGTGTCGACCTGAACGTCGGAAACTTCTTCAATCTGAACATCGGAAAATTGGCTTGAATGCCACAAGTTGCATCGACCTGAATGTCGGAAACTTCTTCGATCTGAACATCAGAAAATTATCCTGAATGCCACAAGTTGCGTCGACCTGAACGTCGGAAACTTCTTTGATCTAAACATCGGAAAACTGGCCTGAACGCCACTTCGGTCTGAATACCGGAAACTTCATGCCTGTCAGCATCGGCAGAAATAGGGAACGATAATAGAGGCGGCGCATGGGCCAATGACACTTGCTGGGGATAACAAAGGTAAGTTATGAACAATCTTCAGTTTGAGTACTAGAAACAACTTTTGGCTTATCACTTGGGATACCGAGAATGTTTTATGCTTACATGCGTATGTTTGAATTTTTCAATGGCGTAATGCTCCATGAAAATGGAAATGCTACACGATTTGGTGATGCAATGCGATATGATTCTACATGCAGGGATGCGAAATGCTGGGTAGAATGCCAAGCCGAGGCAAGGAATTCTGCTGGGGAAATGATCACCATCTTCTGGACCCTGACAAGGCTGTTGGAGATGCACAACGCAAAGAAATCTGTGGGGAAATGACCCGCCACACGGTGTTCTAGCAATGACGAAATACCGAGATTCTGACTGGGGAGAGAACGACACTAAAAACCTGCTGTTGGGGAAAGCGATAGTGGTTCTAGCAACCACGATCTACGAGAGATGACTCAGAAGGGGAAGCAAACACCGATACGGTACCGAGGTTCTACTTCAAGGAAAGAAACCATGGATTTGGCATTGGGATTATCGATCTGGCATCGAACTCTGAGAAGCAGCCGCTTCTGCGGGGAAGATACAGTCTGGCACTGTCAACTTCGCTGGGGGTATATAGTCTGACACTGTCAACTCTACTGGGGAGTGTATAATCTGAAACCACCGCTTGGGGGGAGGTACAGTGGTGAGAACCTGCTGGGGATTGAAGAATCCAACGCTCTGATCAGCTCTGCAGGGATAAGATATCGAATTCGTCTGTTGGTGAAAACATTCACGATCATCTGCAGGGGATTTTAAGGAAATGCCCCAAGGATACCTGTTCTGAATAGACGATCCAAAGCACTTAAAATTTACAGCAATTTTAAATGTTTATTAAGCATGTACCTGTAAAGCTCTTATGTGTCATGATGCAATGTTTATCAAAAAATTCGGACGTCATTTTTGCAAACAAAACAGAAAAATGAAAATGAAAACAGAGATATACTGAATAACATGATTTTATTGATTGAACGGCCTCTCAATAGGCATTTACATCAGGAAGCAATCCCTGGAAAGAGGTAATCGCACAACAGATAAAAACAGACATTAATCTAATGGCAATGTGAAATGGATTTCTATTGGGTTCCAATTCTGCTATGACTTGCTCGTCTTCAAGATCCTCCAGATGATCAGCTTTCTGAAAAGAGTGATTGGACTGTTTCCTATCCTTCAAAAGTTTTCAGTCATTGACACGAGATGAGATTCAGAACTACTCAGAACGCAGTCATTCGCTTAATCCCTAACTTTTTCCTGGATCGCCCTTTTCGGGTTTTCAATCCATCGGGATACCCATTTTTGCCTAAGTTGCCTTTTCAGGTTTTCAACTTACCGGGTGTACGATCTTTTCATTTTTAATCCCTAATTTTTGCCCAAACCTTTTTCATTTTCTTGGTTCGCCGGGATGCCCATTTTTGCCTGGACTACTCTTTTTATTGTCCAGCGGGTCTATTTCATGCGAAGTATTTTTTAACTGCGTCTGAGTTCACCGGGGAAGTGAAGTTTTCACCATCCATCGTTGCAAGCATTAAGGCCCCACCATCAAAAACCTTGGTGATAATATACGGTCCATCATAGTTAGGAGTCCATTTGCCCCTGTGATCTGTCTGAGGAGGAAGGATCCTTTTCAACACCAAATCTCTGACCTGGAAGCATCGAGGACGCACTTTCTGATCAAAGGCTCTCTTCATCCGACTTTGATACAACTGCCCATGACAAATGGCTGCCATTCGCTTCTCTTTGATAAGACTCAACTCATTGAACCTTGTCCGAATCCATTCAGCTTCGTCTAACTTGACATCCAACAGGACTCTTAGAGAAGGAATCTCCACTTCAATAGGTAGGACTGCTTCCATACCATACACAAGGGAGTAAGGGGTTGCCCCGGTCGATGTACGTAACGACCATCTTCTGCACAATCTTCTTTATGTTCTTATTTGCCGCTTCAACAGCGTCGTTCATCTTAGGGCAGTAAGGGGAAGAATTGTGATGCTGAATGTTGAAGTTCTGGCACAACTCCTTCATCATTTTGTTGCTGAGATTAGAACCATTATCAGTAATGATTCTTTCGGGAATCCCATAGCGACAAATGATTTCTTTCTTGATGAATCGGGCAACCGCATGTCTGGTGACATTCGCGAACGATGCTGCCTCGACCCACTTGGTGAAATAGTCGATGGTAACAAGGATGAAGAGATGCCCATTGGAAGCGGTCGGCTCAATCTTTCCAATCATATCGATGCCCCACATAGCGAAAGGCCACGGCGAAGACATCACATTCAAAGGATTCGGCGGCACATGCACCTTATCAGCATAAATCTGGCATTTATGGCACTTCCGAGCATATTTGAAACAATCAGATTCCATGGTCATCCAGTAATAACCCGCTCTTAACAGTTTCTTAGCCATTGCATGTCCGCTGACATGAGTACCGAAGGAGCCTTCATGAACTTCTTGCATTAACATGTCTGCTTCGTGTCTGTCCACGCATCTGGGCAAAACCCTGTCGAAGTTCCTCTTATACAGAACATCGTCTTTGTTCAAGAAGAAACTGCCTGCCAATCTTCTCAAAGTCTTTCTATCATTGTTGGATGCCCCTGCAGGGTACTCTTGATTCTTCAGAAAGCACTTGATGTCGTGATACCAGGGCTTGTCGTCAACTACCAATTCAGCAGCAAACACATACGCGGCCCTATCAACGCGCATCACGTCGATCTTGGGAGCATGGTTCCAACGGATCACCGTGATCATGGAGGATAGAGTAGCAAGAGCATCTGCCATCTGGTTCTCATCACGAGGTATATGGTACAGCCTTACTATTGTGAAGAAAGTCAACAGTCTTCTCGTGTAATCTCTGTAGGGGACCAGAGTAGGCTGGAGAGTGTTCCAATCACCATTCACTTGATTGATTACCAGAGATGAATCTCCGAAGATGTCCAAAGTCTTGATTCTCAAATCAATGGCTTGCTCAATACCCAAGATACAGGCTTCATACTCAACTTCATTATTGGTGCACTCGAAAGTCAGACGAGTGGTGAAAGGCATGTGGGCACCTTTCGGAGTTGTAATGACAACACCAATTCCACTTCCTCTGGCGTTGACGGCCCCATCAAACATTAAAGTCCACTTTTCGTCTGGATCAGGTCCCTCTTCAACAACTGGCTCTTCACAGTCTTTCATCTTGAGGAACATGATGTCTTCATCTGGAAAATCAAACTTCATCGGCTCATAATCTTCAACCGGCTATTGAGCAAGATAGTCTGACAGAATACTCCCCTTGATGGCTTTCTGGGAAGTATACTGGATGTCGTACTTTGTCAGTGCCATTTGCCAACGAGCGACTCTTCCGGTGAGAGCTGGCTTCTCAAATATATACTTGACTGGATCCATCTTGGAGATCAGTAAGGTCGTGTGAGACAGCATGTATTGTCTCAATCGCTTCGCAGCCCATGCAAGTGCACAACATGTTTTTTTCAAGCATTGAGTATCTCGACTCGCAATCTGTGAATTTCTTACTCAGGTAGTAGATGACATGCTCTTTCCTACCTGTCTCGTCGTGTTGACCGAGAACACAACCCATGGAATTGTCCAGTACTGTCAAATACATAATCAGCGGTCTCCCTGGGACCGGAGGCACAAGGATAGGAGGATTCTGCAAATACTCTTTTATCTTCTCGAACGCCCTTTGACAATCATCATTCCACCTGATAGCCTGATCTTTTCTCAACAATTTGAATATTGGCTCACACGTGGTTGTTAGGTGAGAGATGAACCTTGCAATGTAGTTCAACCTCCCTAAGAAACCACAGACTTGTTTCTCTGTTCTTGGCTCAGGCATTTCCTGTATTGCTTTCACTTTGTCAGGATCCACCTCGATCCCTTTTTCACTAACAATAAAACCCAGCAGTTTTCCAGATCTCACCCCAAAAGTACACTTGTTCGGATTAAGCCTCAGCTTGAATTTCCTCAAACGCTCAAACAGTTTCTACAAATTCACCAAATGTTCTTCTTCTGTCTGAGATTTGGCAATCATATCGTTAACATAAACCTCGATTTCATGATGAATCATATCATGGAACAGAGTCACCATCGCTCGCTGATATGTTGCTCCGGTATTGTTCAGACCAAACGGCATCACCTTGTAGCAGAAAGTGCCCCATGGGGTTATGAATGTTGTCTTCTCCATGTCTTCTAGTGCCATCTTAATTTGATTATAGCCAGAAAAGCCATCCATGAAGGAGAATACCGAGAATTGAGCCGTATTGTCCACCAAAACGTCGATGTGAGGTAATGGGAAATCATCTTTAGGACTAGCTCTGTTCAGATCCCAGTAGTCAACACACATGCATACCTTTCCATCCTTATTAGGTACTGGAACGATATTTGTAACCCATGGCGGATAATTTGTGACTGCTAGAAACCTTGCATCCAACTGTTTTTGCACTTCTTCCTTTATCTTGATAGCCATCTCTGGTCTTGTTCTTCTGAGCTTTTGCTTGACCGGAGGACAACCTTCTTTGAGCGGCAAGCGATGTACCACGATGTCTGTGTCCAGCCCTGGCATGTCCTGATAAGACCAAGCGAAGATGTCAACATACTCTTGCAGCAATTCAATCAACCCCTTCTTCATATTGTCTTCCAAAGCAGCCCCTATCTTGATTTCTCTCTTGGCGTCCTCGGTGCTGAGATTAATCACTTCAACAGACTCTTGATGCGGTTGAATGACCCTTTCCTCCTGTTTTAATAACCTGGTAAGTTCTTCAGGGAGTTCACAGTCTTCATCACCCTCTTCTTCAGCTTGAAAGATTGGATTTTCAAAGTCGAAGCGAGCCATAGCAGAACCGTTATCAATAGGATCCGGTGACGTGCATGAGTGATGGTATGTGCTTATGAGTGTGAACAAGGAATGAAAACTAAACAAAACATTGCCATTTTTTTTTTGAAAAACTGCAAAAATAGAAAGACAGGGAACGAAATATTTGAATGCAAAAAGACGTCCTTTATTTATGATAAAAATGCAAGTGTCACATAGATGAGCCCTACAATGAGTCATTACGCCCTGGCAGAACGTAAGACTTGGATATGCATGAATAAACAAAGAAAATTACTCCTCCAGACAAGTGGCTTGGACAATCTCCTCAGAAAACCAATTGTTGAGAACTTCACCCGGGATCCTCGGACGCACCCAGTTATCGATGTCACAATCACTATCCCCATCTTCATTGTTGACCGCAGAGACTAATTTGACTTCTCCTTCAACCATGTTAGCGTTGGCTCCACCATGCTGGGGCATGGGATTGTTGACGACATTAGGAGCTGGTGCAAAGTTAACGGCCTTTGAATCAATGAGGTCCTGAACTACGTGCTTAAAAGCTTTGCAGTTCTCAATATTGTGGCCAGGTGCCCCAGAGTGGAAGCTACACCTAGCGTTGGCGTCATAATCCACCGGAAGCCTACCAACGGGAGGAGCCAGAGTATGCAACTGCACAAGTTGTAGTTGTTGAAGACTAGAAAGCAACTGAGCGTACGACATTGGAAGGGTGTCGAAACGCCGGTCCATCGTCCTTGGTCTCGGTTGATAGGCGGGTCTGTTACCCGGTTGTTGTGGTTGGTACTGAGCTGGTTGACGCTGTGGTTGTTGTTGTTGTAGTGGTGTTGCAGCTGGAATGGTCACAGCCGCAACATACGGTTGCTGATGATAGTTCTGAAAGTTATTCCTCCGGTTATCCCTGTTCTGATAAGAAGATATGGCACTTGCATCCCCTTCTCTCCTCTTCTGTCCCTGAATGAACGGCTTCTTCACCCCTGATGAGGATCCACCTCCACTCTGGGTCTTGTATGTCCTCAGGTAATTCTCCACCCTCTCTCTGGTAGAGACTACATCAGCAAAATTGGAGGCATTGCAACCCACCAGGCGCTCCAAATAAGGTCCTGGCAGAGTGTTCATGAACATGTTAGCCATTTCCTTCTCCAACATAGAAGGTTGAACACGGGAAGCTGTTTCTCTCCAGTGTTGAGCGTATTCTCTGAAGCACTCATTGCTTTTAAGAGATAGATTTTGAAGTTGAGTTCTGTCCGGAGCCATGTCTGCATTATACTGATACTGCTTCACGAAAGCCTCAGCCAAATCCCTCCAGCAACGGATGTGGGCTCTATCCAACCTCATATACCATTCCAGGGATGCCCTAGCTAGGATGTCCTGGAAAAAGTACATAAGCAACTCTTCATCATCGGAGTATGCAACCATTTTACGGAAATAGGCTTGCACTGCCTTCAACCTCTCTTTTAATCTTCTAAACATGGGGTCCACACCATGACCCATACCAAAGTCTTCCTGCAGCAGGGGGAACTGATTGTCCTGATCATCATGAACGGGCTGTTGACCGGAGGTGACATGTAGGATTGGGATAGGCCCCGGTCCATTAGCCTCTCCAGCTGGAGGATCAGTCATCGTCTCTGGTTGAGCAGGGGGATTCCTCTGTATCATCTGCCTGAGCTCTTGCTGTCCCTGAGCCACCCCTTGAACCACATCCATGAATTGATTCATGCGGATTTTCATCTCGGCGAACTCTGCCTGTAGGCTTTCCATTACTCTCTGTTGGTTTCTGCGGGTACCGTATCGGTGAATGCCTGGGTCAGCTATCCTGCTGATTGAACACCAAACAAACTGAGAACACTGTGGCGCTACCTGTTATGCAAGACATGCTAATGAATATGTAAATGCAATGACATGTTTATCAATTCCAAAGGTATTCTACCCCCTTGATTCCAGTCTCTCAATAGATAAACGATGTAAAAAAAAGACTAAGCCGTTGATGAGAACCAAGAAAATTCCGACTAGAATCAAGTAGAAGATATAAACCCCACAGAAATGGATAAACATGTGTGAATGATTATGAATGCAAAATGATGTCATGCAAAATGATGTGAATACAGTGCAGTGGCATGGGAATCAGGATCGCTGTATTTGCTTGAACATCTGTCAGGTTGCACTGTCTGGAGAGAAATTAAGAGCACACCAAACAAAGGTCATGGGATGGATCATGTTATCCTTAATATCAACCACCCATTTTGGTGGATTATGGTTTACACCTTATCAACACCCAAGTTTCATTGATATTAAGCATACCTGATCGGATCAACCATGAATCAAGGGTTTGTTGCAAGTCACGAGCATGGAGTTTAGGTTAAGAACCACCCAAAAGGAGTGTACTAAGGTTTAAACCTGCCAAACATGTTCTACAAAAGGTTCCCATAGTCATAATCCCATCTTTCGGATATTATCGGAGGAACGACTACTCGTATTCCAAAAATATTCTCAAGAGAGACTCTTATGAGTGTAGTATCGCGTAACAACCGTATCAAATCTTACACTTGAACGACTTTCGCACTACGTCCTACGAATACGCCAGGATGGGTTTGGTAAACTAAGGTCCTCGGCTTCTAAGGTCTATATTGGAAAAAGTAATGTCTAACCACAACTTACTTGTGTGACATTATTGATCTCAACATGACCTCCACCAAGTGAATGGGCTTGCAAGTCAACTTCCTAAGGAATAACTCCACACAAGTCGACAAGACTATGCCATTCTCCTATCCTAAGTGCACTCGAGTTCGGGTATTGAACTCATCTCACAAAGATCACCAAGCAGCCATAGCCAGCCAACAGATACAACAATAATATGTACACAATGCAATAAGGTAAAGCAGGTAAATAAATAACTGTACAAAATAATGAACACCCAATAAACAAATAAACTACAAAAGCTAGGAGGGACTCGCTTAGGGAAACCGGGTCCCCAGCAGAGTCGCTAGCTGTCGCAACCTAAAAAATACAATGTGCGAAAAAACAACCGGTGAAAGAAAATGACAGAAGAGTCGCCACCGTGCGTTATTTATCCCAAAGGAGGGAAAGGAAACGCTCGAAGTAAACCTGAAAAGAGGAAAGGAAAAGATAAGGTCTCGCAAAAAATCTTGGGTTCGGGAGTCGGTTATGCGAAGGGAAGGTATTAGCACCCCTACGCATCCGTAGTACTCTACGGGATCCACTTTTGTAGTTCTTGTCTAAAGGGTGTGAGTTTATCTTGTGTTGTTTACTAAAAAAGGGGTTAAATGAAAATGACTCGCGCGAATGTCGCATCCACTGCATACGAATCTCATCTGAATATGAGAATCAGAGTCTTCGTAGCTCGGCTGACCTATGGGTTGGAGGGATATGTGCTCGCTAAGACATCGTGTCTTATGCCTACGTATCTCATCTGGAATGAGAATTAGAGCAAGCCGTAGTTCGGCTAACTACGGGGTTATGGATTGGGTTTTGGACGAACGACGTTACTACGCAATCTACCGGATGCTCGACCTTTGGAGACTTACTCGCCTGTAGTAGAAGGAGTAAACGTGTTCTTAGGAGAAGAAAAATCAATGAAGGGTTAGGGTTTGGGATGCTCATGCAAAAAGGCAGTCCTTGACGAAGGAACCGCGCTACCTGCAGGGATACGAACACATACAAAACAAACATGTATAAAGTAAATGAGCCAACAAGGCAATCAGAATAAATCTCCCAAATGGTATCCCACGAGCAAAGTGGAATATCCAGCGAGTTATCCCTGCAAAAGTCATGTGAGCCTTCACAAAAACTCAACAAAAGGGTTAGTGAAACACGATAAGGGTTAAGCATTCAAGGCATTATTTATACATTCATACATAATTATGAACCCGTGGGCAAAAACCTAATGAAATTCATCCATCATACCTCATACATTCAGATGATCCAAATTAAGAGCATAAAGGTAATGGGAATAAGGGCAAACCTGATTGGAGATCTTGATTGAAATTGAGTTGCACCCGTGAGGTTTACAAAACAATCTTTAGGGTTTATGTGAGGCAGAGGTGATTCTGTGCAGTTGAGTTCCCTTCAGTCTCTGGAGGTTTCTCTGAACTCTGTTAGGTCTTCTCTCACTATCTTTTTCCAGCCAGGGTAATAGGAATAGAATGAAATTTTCTTTCACTGAAACTCTGAATTTATAACCTGATTTTTATGGACCTGTGGGCTCAGATGAGAGAGGTCCAAGTCTAAGATTTTTTCTTTTATTTATTTATTTATTTAATTTAATTTTTTTCGTTTTTTTTTCTTTCAAAACACGTGGGCTTCGCCTAGCGAGCATGACAGCTCATGAACAAACCTTTGCTCCGTTTTGACTGATGAATAGACCCCTGTTGGAAGTAACTCAAGTCTTTCCCTTGTGTTGACTGATCATCTAAATAGAGCCCACAAAGTGTCCTGGATGATGTTCTAGCTTCTTGGATCTGATTCCGATTGTCATGATGAAATGCAATATGAAATGTTAAATGACCTAAAAATGAATGCATGCATAAGGGGTAAAGCGTATGCTTCCAGGAAAAATGAAGGGTAAATTTTGGGGTATTACACCATGTTAAGAAGGATCCAAAATCTTGGATTCATCAAGATTGAGTAAAAATTGTCTTTCTTGCTGGACAAGCAATGAATAAACCTTGCCAATGATTGGTAAAAGTTACATTAACATGGTTTGTGATCTTACTTCAGCATATTGGTCATTCAAGCCTTTAAGAAAACTAATGACTTAATCATTATTTCTATATATGAACATTTTATCAAGCACTTTGCAGTCATCATGGAAATTGTTGTTGGGGATTGGACGAAAGTTATCTAGCTCTTGCAATATCTTTTTTTATCTTGGTATATTAAGTGGATGCATTGCAGTCACCTTGTTTCAAAGTGTAGATTTCTTCTTGAAGATCAGAAATTTGAAATACATCACATTGATAAAAACCATCTTTGAGTTCTTTCCAAATTTTTGTAGTTGTGTCCATCCATAATATGCTTTGTGAAAACTCTGGTTCTACAGAGTTACTGATCCATGACATAATCATGGTGTTGCAATGATCCCATGCAATAGAATCTCTATCAGCATCATCAGTACGAGATAATGCACCATTGGTGAAGTGCAATTTGTGCTTGGATTGAAAAGCAATTGTCATAGCACGTGACCAAGAATGATAATTAGGGCTAGATAAGAGAGGAGTAGCAAGAATGTTACCAAGATTCTCATTTGGATGCATGAAATATGGATTGAGAATATCAGTTTGGTAACCTTTTGCTTGATTTTGAACTTAAGGAGCGCTATTGATGCTACTGGCTAAGCTTTCTGAAGCCATGAATAAATGAATCTTGATGTAGAGTCAAGAAGATTCAATGAAAAACAGTGATCTTTTGAATAGAAAGATGAGAGTTGTGAGCCAATGGAGTATGTGGAAGCTAATGATGGATACTAGATTTTATCCTGATACCATGTAAAATCTAATGGTGAATCACCATTGTTGAAGAAAAATAAGCTCGAAGAAGCAAGATGCATAAAGAATGCAGAAAATTCTATTTCTCACAAAACTCAGTTACACAAAGTGATGCATTCACTTTGTCATACCCCAAAAATTACCCATCATTTTTCCTAAAAAATAAAAAAAATAAAAAAAAATAAAATAAAAAATAAAACGAAAAAAAAAAACCAAAAAAAAACGAAAAAAAAAAAGAAAAAGAAAAAAAAAAGAGAAATTTTTTTTAATTAATTAATTAATTAATTAATTAATTAATTAATTAATTAAATATTTAAAATAAATAAATAAATAAAATATAACAAATTATTTTGGACTTGGGTCTCCCTCATTCCAAACCCATTACCCACGAAATTAGTCTATAAATACTGAAGTTTCAGTAGGGGGAGTTAGACTTGGAGTTTACACTGGGAGATTTACTGGAGAAAGAAGGAAGAGAAGCAAAACACTCTGAGGTTTCCTTGGAACAAAACCTTGAGGAAAAAGAAAGAGAGAGAACAGAGAAGGACGGATAGAAACTTTGGCATAGGAACCCTGCCTACCCGGAGAATTCAGAGTAAAGAAACCCTGAAGGCAGCCCATCTGCACCGAAGCCATCGCCGTCCAATTCCCGCTGCCTAACTTATTCCGATACTACAAGTGGTCAATCCCTTCAACCTTGAATTGGCAAACAGGTTTTGCGTATCTCTATTGTTTATACTTTCAATTGGCCATATCTACATATATAATGCATCATGATTAAATGTTGATATATAATTTGCTTTCGTATGGGAATTTAAATATGCCTGAATACCCTGAATGTTTGAACATGTTATTCCTGTGATAAAATGCCATAAAATTCAAAGTTCCTAACATGGGGCTGTTTTCAAATTCAAAATCCGTGGCCTTCGCTAGGCGAGGCAGAGGCGAACGAGACAGTAGCTGACTTTTCTATTCTGTTTTTTTTTTATGTTTTATCATAGCCATGCATTATTCATCCTATCCTATTTATTGTTGTGATATTTCTCCGGTGTAATCTTCGATTGCACCCTGATTCGGTGTTCTGACATGTTTCTTTTTTTGAGTTTCGTAAAGGTTCACATATCCCAGGAAAAGGTTATTGGCTAGGTATTCCACTTTATTTGTGGGATACCCTTGTGGAGTTTCACCCTAAATTAATTTTTAATGTATTAATTTCTAATGTATTAATTTTTTTTAATATATTATTTTTAATAATTTTAATGTGGAGTTTCATCCTAATTATATAATTAATTGTAAAACTTTGCCTTTGAATAAGTGATCTTGGACCTCTCTTTGTTGCCTTACGATTACGATATTACGGTCATGTCCCGCAAACGTGGGGATACCCTTAGCAAAGACCCTTTGGTTAAATCATCATAAAATAAATTATAGTCCCTCGGATGTTGCCTTCGAATATACAACTTTGTCCCTCGATGACCCTCCGATGTTGCCTACGGTTAAAAGATGATAGTCCCTTCGAATGCTAAGGTATCCTCGTAACTGTTGCCTTCAATGACCAATCGATGACCCTACGATGACCCTTTTACATCCAAAGGATAAAACTACTTATTTCTCAATAATAAGGACAGTTTTACCCTCATAAGGATAGGAAATGCCCGTAAAGACCTTGGGTCGGTATAACTCTTAATTGCTGGCTCACAACTTAAAACATTTTTTTGCACCTCACACCTTTCAAAATGCCTTTAGAAAATCACCACTTGGTATACATTCATACTAGAATCATTACCGAGTTATATTTTTCTAAACAATTTTCAAAACTAAAACGGGATAACCACTTTGTATACATTCATACAAGAATCATTACAAAGTTAAATTCTCTTTTCAAAACAATTTTCCAAACAATTCACAAACACTTTTTTAGACAAAAATAATATAAGTGATCGAGCAATTAAGAGCCCATGGATAACCATGGATACAAAGGGTGCTAACACCTTCCCTTTGTATAATGTACCTCCCGAACCCAAAATCTAAATTAAGGTCTTTCCTGTTCTTTTCCACCTTTCCTTATTGGATAAAAGAAAAGTCGGTGGCGACTCTTGCTAACCGCGACATTGCGATTAAAACCACAAAAAAGTCCAGTTCACCGTATGACAGAACTGGCGACTCTGCTGGGGAGCCTAAATATTTAAAAAGAGAGGTTACCTTAAAAACAAGATCACTTATTCAATTTGTCTGATTTATTTTTAAGGGATTGCTTGGGTATGTTATGCTTGAGTGGAAGATCCTACACCCGGATCTAGTGTACCTTAGGTAAGTAGCAAGAGATCATCGCGACTGTCCGGCGTATACTGGAATGGTCAAAATGATGGCTACGGTTAATGTGGCACTTTGGATGTCCTGATGTTCCTCATGTTAGTTGAGGAAATATTTGGCATTCGCGTGGTGTCTTAAAAGCATTAACCAGACCTTTAGAACCCTAATTGACTCATCCTGGCCATTAGAAAGTAGTGAGATAACTGGCTTCGGTTCCGACTGGAGTTGGTTGAGACTCGATACTACACTCTTTGAGATTGGACTTTAGGGAAGCTTCGGTCAACCACTTGGTGTTGCACTGAAGTGGACTTAAGGAAAGGTCAATGATTTGAGATCCTTCTAGAACCCGGTTACTATTCTAAGACAGGTTGAACCAACCAAACTTCAGTGGGGAGGGTATTTACCTATGGAACTCACGCAAGCCTTAAAACCTAGGAATGATTGTTGTGTGACTTGCTTGTGCTTGTTATTTATCTAACAACATGACATCATAACAACATAACATCATAACATCATGGCATTGTACTAACCATTTCAAGGATTTAGGGATTTAACTCTGCTAAAAAAAAAAAACTAAAAAAAAAAACAAAAGCAAAAACAAAAGAGAAAAGAAAAAAAAAAGCTCTTTTTGTTAGTTTATGCAAAGTAAAATCCCGAAAGTCCTTGAAAACATTTCATACATTGCATTGCATCGCATAACAGGTATTCTAAAGGATCAGTGTTCTCACGATTTTCCAATCAAACAGATTCCAGCAGATTCAAACAGATTGAACAATGGCTCTCGAACAAACTATCAAAGATCTCCAGGCCCAGAATGCTCAATTCCAGGAAATGATGCTGAGCTTATCTAAGGGGCAGGAAGAACTGAAAGCTCTTTTGATGGAGAAGAAGAAGGACCAGAAACCTGTGGGTTACATCAACCCGGGGAGAAGGCTTAAGGGACAGGTTACAGGAGTCAAGATTAGAATTCCGAAGGATTCAGAAGAAGAGATCGAGAATGATTCGGAAGATGAGAATCCTAATCTCGTCAATTCTGAGGACGACGATGAAGATTATGAACATGAACAGTACTCTCCGAAGGATGATAAGTACAAGTTGCTGGAAGAACGTATGCTAGCTATGGAGGGGCAGAAAGTGCCCGGTCTGGATTTCGAAAACTTGGGTCTGGTCTCTGATGTGGTCATTCCCCGCAAATTCAAGGTTCCCATTTTCACTAAGTATGATGGTGCCTCTTGTCCTCAGATGCATCTAAGGGCTTATGTGAGAAAGATTCAGCCGCACACTACTGATAAGAAACTGTGGATCCATTTCTTCCAAGAGAGTCTGTCTGGCACACAGTTAGAGTGGTATTATCAGCTTGAGAGCTCTAACATCCGCACATGGACTGATTTAGCAACAGCTTTCTACAAGCACTACCAGTATAATTCTGAGTTAGCGCCTACTCGGCTACAGCTACAAAATATGACTATGGGCTCTAAAGAAAGTTTCAAAGAATATGCTCAAAAGTGGAGAGATTTGGCTGGCAGAGTCAAACCCCCTATGACTGATCGAGAGTTAGTGGACATGTTCATGGGTACACTGACTGGCCCATTCTACAGCCATCTACTGGGAAGTTCCTCGTCAGGTTTCACTGAACTTATCTTGACAGGTGAACGGGTTGAAAGCGGCATTCGAAGTGGAAAGATACAGGCAGCTACTTCTGCAAGCACCAAAAAGTCCTATCAGGGAAAGAATGAATCAAATGCTATGTACAGTGAGAGGAAGCATAACAAGAAGAATCGTGACCATACTGTTGGGGCAGTTACAATTGCCGCACCGCCATCTCAGAACTTCCAACACAGACAAGACAGGTCGAGAAGACAGTTTACCAAGATCAATATGACTTTAACCCAAGCACTGCAGAGTATGTTAAAGGCCAATTTGATTACCCTCAGAGATCCTCCTGCAAATCCCAACACTACTTCTCCTCGTTATAATCCCAACGCCAGGTGTGCCTATCACTCCGATAGCCCCGGGCATGATACGAATGATTGCTGGTTGTTGAAGAACAAGATTCAGGATATGATCGACGCTGGAGAAATTGAATTTGATCCTCCGGCGACCCCCAATGTCATCACAACACCTATGCCTAATCATGACCAGAATGTTAATGTTGTGGACGACAATTCTCACGTTACTGACGTTGCTGATTTAGCATCTCCTCTCCTGATCGTTAAGAAGAATTTATTGCAAGCTGGTTTATTTCCAGGTTGTGCTGAAGATTGCGATCTCTGTGTACTCCGACCCAATGATTGTTTGAAGTTGAAGAACGGCATTCAACGGCTGATGGATGATCGTACAATTCTATTTGAAAGGGTTCCTAAGGTGGACAACTCTATTGAAGAGGTATCTGTGATTGCTAGGTCCAAAGCTCCAGTGAAGATTACCGCTACTAGAGTGCCTGTGAAGATTACCGCTGAGCCCAAAGTGGCTCCCCTGATTATTACCGCACCTGGCCCCGTGCCATATTCCTCCAGCAAAGCTATTCCGTGGAACTATGGAGGCGACGTTTACATCCATGGCATAAAGCAGGTTGGTAGTTCTGCTAATCCTAATGATATTGTGGGGACTAGTAAAGTTACTCGAAGTGGAAGGATCTACTCCCCAGAAATCTCACCTCCCGCTCCCGAAATTCGAGGAAAAAGACCAGTCAATCCTCCTCAGTCAGAGACATCGGTCGAAGTTACTTCTGAAGATGTTGCCAAACAGGAAATGGAAGAGATGCTGAAAATCATCCGTAAGAGCGATTTTGATGTAGTGGAACAATTGGGGCATACTCCGTCTAAAATCTCAATGTTGTCCTTGTTATTATCCTCTGAATCCCATGCCAATGCATTGATGAAATTCTTGAAGACCGCTCATGTGCCTCAAGAAACATCCGTCGATCAATTCGAACATTATGTTGCTAATTTGACTGTTGACAATGGCCTAGGCTTTTCCGATGCTGACCTGACGCCAGCAGGAAAGAATCACAATAAAGCTCTGCATATCTCCATCGAGTGTGAGGGGATCACCCTGGCTCACGTGTTGATCGACAACGGCTCTTCCTTGAATGTGCTCCCGAAAGCTGTACTCGATAAATTTGACTACAAAGGCATTGAACTGAAACCTAGTGATGTTGTGGTGCGTGCTTACGATGGTGCGAAGAGTGTTGTCTATGGTGAAGTGGTTCTCCCTATCAAGATAGGACCTCAAGTCTTCAACACTACCTTTCACGTGATGGACATTCGTCCCGCCTACTCCTGCTTGTTGGGGCGCCCTTGGATCCATGGGGCAGGTGCGGTAGCTTCGTCGCTTCATCAAAAGCTGAAGTATCCAATAGCAGGCATGGTTGTCACTGTATGTGGAGAAGAAGAGTATATTGTCAGTAGTGTGCAAGCCTTCAAATACGTCGAGATGGATGGTGAATTCTTTGAGACTCCTTCTCAGTCATTTGAAGTGGTTCCTCCACCCAGTCCTGTCCTTAAGCCAACTCCCCTTGTGCCCAAGGTTGTTCGTGCTCCCCCTGTCATGATCTCTCTGAAAGATGCTCAAGCCGCGATTGAAAATGGTGATCGTGCTGGTTGGGGTCAACTGATCAATGTACCGTACAAGTCTGATAAAGCTGGCCTGGGGTTTAACTCTGGAAAGATAGTCAAAAATCAGATTAATGCTATGGAAGATGCTGATAGTGATTGCGACTTGGATAGCTGGATTTTCCCAACAATTGGTGACGGACTCAACAATTGGAAGACTGAAGACATTATCCCGATTTCCTTTAGTCAGGAGTAATTGTTATTGTTTATTCTAGAATTGCAAATTTTAATTTTCTTTTACAATCAAACTTCTTAAAGCATTGTGTCTATGCCCGAGGCACAATGGCTAATTTGTTAGGGGTTTGTCATTTTCATAAGCATATTCATATTCAATAGATCAATGGACTTTTTGCATTCAAATATTGCGCTCTTTATCTTTCCTGTCATTTTTCAAACAAGCTATGTTTCTTGCACACACTCACGTAACAATTTGCCGATCCATATCCACTCTGGATCCTGTTGGTAATGACTCTGCTACTGTTCATTATGACTTTGAAAATCCGATCTACCAAGCCGAGGATGGAAGCGAGGAAGATTGTGAAGTCCCTGGAGAACTTGCCCGACTACTGCAAGAAGAAAAGACTATACAGCCGCATGAGGAATCAATTGAAATTGTAAATCTGGGTACTGAAATAAACAAGAAAGAAGTCAGAGGTTTCTTGGGGCACTCGAATTACATTGCCCGATTCATTCCACACTTGACTGCTACCTGCAAACCCATCTTCAAATTACTGAGACAAAATCAAGAGATGGTATGGAATGATGAATGCCAAGAAGCTTATGACAAAATCAGGAAATATCGCCAAGAACCTCCAGTTCCGATGCCACCAGTTGAAGGAAGACCTTTAATTACGTATTTGACCGTGTTAGAAAATTCAATGAGGTGTGTTGGGGCAACATGACGAGTCTGGTCGAAAAGAGCATGCCATATACTGCCTTAGCAAAAGGTACCGACTGTGAAACAAGATACTCACAGCCCGAGAAAGCTTGCTGTGCTTTGGCCTGGGCTGCTCGCCGACTAAGACAGTATATGTTGAATCATACCACCTTATTGACTTCTAAGATGGATTCTATCAAATACCTATTTGAGAAACCTGCTGTCTCCTGAAAGAGTTATCACTGACAATGGTACTAATTTGAACAACAAGATGATTACTGAACTCTGCACGCAGTTCAAAATAAAACACCATAACTCTTCTCCGTACCGGCCAAAGATGAACGGCGCCGTGGGGACTGCTAACAATATCAAGAAGGTCATGCGAGAAATGACAGTAACATACAAAGACTGGCATGAGATGTTACCCTTTACTCTTTACGGTTATCGCACTTCAGTGCGCACTACGACAGGGGCAACTCCGTCCTCTTTAGTCTATGGAATGGAAGCCATCTTACTAGTGGAAGTTCAGATTCCCTCTCTAAGAATCATGAAAGAGGCGGGCTTAGATGAAGATGAATGGATTCAGACTCGACTCGATCAGATAAATCTGATTGATGAGAAGAGACTTGCGGCTGTTTGTCATGGGCAGATATATCAGAAATGCATGACCCAGGCATTCAACAAAAAGGTCAAGAGACAAGTGTATCAAATTGGCGACTTGGTAATCAAACGCATCATCCTACCACAAACTGACCCCAGAGGCAAATGGACTCCCACATACGAAGGGCCATTTGTAGTTAAGAAGGTATTCTCAGGTGGAGCCATGATACTCGCTACAATGGATGGTGAAGACTTCCCACATCCCGTGAACGCGGACATAGTTAAAAAATACTACGCATAAAAGAGACCCGCTAGATCGACGTATCTAGGCAAAAGTAAGGGCATCCCGGCGAACCAAAAGGGTTCGGGCAAAAATTAGGGATATATAAAAAAAAATGTACACCCGGCAAGTCGAAAACCTGAAAAGGCGGCTTGGGAAAAAAAGGGTATCCTGGTGGACTGAAAACCTGAAAAGGCGGTCCAGGCAAAAATTAGGGATTAAAGCGTATGACTATGTCCCGTTCTCAGTCAACTTTCATCCAAGTTCGAGGGACTGACCAAGCCAATCACTTCTATCCGACAGCAAGGGATGAGATGCTCGAAGACATAATGACAGTAGTAGGCTTAAAATCAATAGGACTTCTTCCACATAGCTTTCTCTTTGTTTTCGACAATTTCCTCTTACTAGGATTTCTGTCTCCTTGTACACAAATTGCCTGTTTATAGGCCTCCTTTCAAAATCAATACAACCCTCTTTAAAAAAAAAGATGCTTTTGTTTTTACTTTTCTGTTTTGGTTGCGTAAATGTCCATTGATTTAATTTGAATTAATATGTGCATTTGAATATGACTGATGTTTACCAAAAATACATGCATAGAATAGCAATAGCAATTACTACAAGACTTCAGGATCGAGGATAAGGTCTAACCATGCTTCCAATGAATCCGCTACCAATTCTCTTCCCCAGCAAGCCTATTTTCCCAGAAGAAATTGGCAGTATTCCCCGGCACAGCCAGCTATTCCCCAACAGAGGTCGGCATCGCCAGACAGGCTGATCATCTCATCCATCTCCAGCCCGACTCTGCTGAATATTTCCACCATCAGACAGAAATCAAGCATCCCCAGCCGAGAAAGGGTCATCGACACAAATGTCTCAAATCAGTAGATGGGGATTTATTTTCCCCAGTAGAGTCCCCAAGCAGAACTTCTCATACGCATAACTCATTCATTACATCCTTTCACAGCATACGCATGCATACAACATTCACATTTATTTTAGCATAACACGAAACATCTCATGCATCATGACATAGCATGAAGCTAACTTTTTCTTTGCAGGTTATTTATCCTCCTGATATAGTCAAAATAAAAGGTTCATTCAGACAGACACCTTTATCAATCACATTCAAGATTCAGATACATATTTCAAATACAGTTCATGGGAACATTCATTCTGACAACACTTCGATATCCTCCTAACGATGGCATCTTTAAGCCCATCCCAGACATTTATTGCAAGTACAACATATACAGGTTATCAGATACAGCCTAACGTACGGTTCATTCTGATTCAGCCCAACATATGACTTCTTCAGCAACTCCAATGCGGTCTAACGTACGACCCATTTGGACCTTCAAATCCTCAGATGCTGCCTAGCGTACGGTACATTCAGGGGTGTAGTCTAGCGTACGACTACTTTCTTTTCAGATGCAGCCTAACGGACGGCTCATTCTACAACTCGGATACGATCTAACGTACGATCCATTCTGAACTTCAACAACCCCAACGCGGTCTAACGTACGACCCGTTTGGATCTTACAACCCTCAGATGCTACCTAACGTACGGTACATTTCTGAAGTGTAGTCTGGCGTACGACTACCGCTTTCATCATCAGATGCGGCCTAACAGACGACTCATTCTGCGACGGTCTAACGTACGACCCGTTCGGATGTCCATCCCCTCAGATGCTACCTAACATACGGTACATTTCTGAAGTGTAGTCTAACGTACGACTACCCCTTTCGTCATCAGATTCAGCCTAACGTACGGCTCATTCTGCAACTCATATACGATCTAGCGTATGGTCCATTCTGACCCTTTATCCCCAACAGCATATGACACACTCCGACTCCCCAGCGAAGTCGGCAGCCTAATGGATGACTCATTATACGGTCTAACGTACGACCCAGTGTGGCACCCATGTCTTCAAATTGGCCTAATATACGGCGCGATCTGAAGCTTTCGTCATCAAACCTCCCGGATGGCATCTTTAAGCCCATCTCCATCAAGACCAACTGTCGATTCTCAAGTGCAAATTTTTGGGGCATTCTAGTGTTCAATAATCTTCCACCTCCAGACCACGAATGGCATACACGCCATCCTAACTCTCTCGGTTCAAGAATATTGAACAGGGGCAGCTGTCATACCCCAAAAATTACCCATCATTTTTCCTAAAAAAAAAAAAAAAAAAAAAAAAAAAAAAAAAAAAAAAAAAAAAAAAAAAAAAAACGAAAAAAAAAAGAAAAAGAAAAAAAAAGAGAAATTTTTTTTAATTAATTAATTAATTAATTAATTAATTAATTAATTAAATAATTAAATAAATAAATAAATAAAATATAACAAATTATTTTGGACTTGGGTCTCCCTCATTCCAACCCATTACCCACGAAATTAGTCTATAAATACTGAAGTTTCAGTAGGGGGAGTTAGACTTGGAGTTTACACTGGGAGATTTACTGGAGAAAGAAGGAAGAGAAGCAAAACACTCTGAGGTTTCCTTGGAACAAAACCTTGAGGAAAAAGAAAGAGAGAGAACAGAGAAGGACAGATAGAAACTTTGGCATAGGAACCCTGCCTACCCGGAGAATTCAGAGTAAAGAAACCCTGAAGGCAGCCCATCTGCACCGAAGCCATCGCCGTCCAATTCCCGCTGCCTAACTTATTCCGATACTACAAGTGGTCAATCCCTTCAACCTTGAATTGGCAAACAGGTTTTGCGTATCTCTATTGTTTATACTTTCAATTGGCCATATCTACATATATAATGCATCATGATTAAATGTTGATATATAATTTGCTTTCGTATGGGAATTTAAATATGCCTGAATACCCTGAATGTTTGAACATGTTATTCCTGTGATAAAATGCCATAAAATTCAAAGTTCCTAACATGGGGCTGTTTTCAAATTCAAAATCCGTGGCCTTCGCTAGGCGAGGCAGAGGCGAACGAGACAGTAGCTGACTTTTCTATTCTGTTTTTTTTTTATGTTTTATCATAGCCATGCATTATTCATCCTATCCTATTTATTGTTGTGATATTTCTCCGGTGTAATCTTCGATTGCACCCTGATTCGGTGTTCTGACATGTTTCTTTTTTGAGTTTCGTAAAGGTTCACATATCCCAGGAAAAGGTTATTGGCTAGGTATTCCACTTTATTTGTGGGATACCCTTGTGGAGTTTCACCCTAAATTAATTTTTAATGTATTAATTTCTAATGTATTAATTTTTTTAATATATTATTTTTAATAATTTTAATGTGGAGTTTCATCCTAATTATATAATTAATTGTAAAACTTTGCCTTTGAATAAGTGATCTTGGACCTCTCTTTGTTGCCTTACGATTACGATATTACGGTCATGTCCCGCAAACGTGGGGATACCCTTAGCAAAGACCCTTTGGTTAAATCATCATAAAATAAATTATAGTCCCTCGGATGTTGCCTTCGAATATACAACTTTGTCCCTCGATGACCCTCCGATGTTGCCTACGGTTAAAAGATGATAGTCCCTTCGAATGCTAAGGTATCCTCGTAACTGTTGCCTTCAATGACCAATCGATGACCCTACGATGACCCTTTTACATCCAAAGGATAAAACTACTTATTTCTCAATAATAAGGACAGTTTTACCCTCATAAGGATAGGAAATGCCCGTAAAGACCTTGGGTCGGTATAACTCTTAATTGCTAGCTCACAACTTAAAACATTTTTTTGCACCTCACACCTTTCAAAATGCCTTTAGAAAATCACCACTTGGTATACATTCATACTAGAATCATTACCGAGTTATATTTTTCTAAACAATTTTCAAAACTAAAACGGGATAACCACTTTGTATACATTCATACAAGAATCATTACAAAGTTAAATTCTCTTTTCAAAACAATTTTCCAAACAATTCACAAACACTTTTTTAGACAAAAATAATATAAGTGATCGAGCAATTAAGAGCCCATGGATAACCATGGATACAAAGGGTGCTAACACCTTCCCTTTGTATAATGTACCTCCCGAACCCAAAATCTAAATTAAGGTCTTTCCTGTTCTTTTCCACCTTTCCTTATTGGATAAAAGAAAAGTCGGTGGCGACTCTTGCTAACCGCGACATTGCGATTAAAACCACAAAAAAGTCCAGTTCACCGTATGACACACTTATATACATGTTATAAGCTAGTTCTATTATCTAACTAAAGGCTAAAAAACATTCATAGAGGGTACGACTATAATTGCTTAGTTGACAAGTAACTTAATCTAGCTTGATTATGCATTCTTATCTTCATCATTTACAAGTTATAATAGTTATTCTTAGTTATTATTTTATTTATTTTAATATGAACTCATATGTATACAAAATATTGACATTGATCATAAATGTTGCATTTTATACTTTTCTATTGTATTTTTCTTTCATATATATAAATTTTATCAAGAATAATGTAATATAATTGTAATACCCCAAAATTTACCATAACCCATACAACTTTCATCTGGTATATGACCCTAACTCATGTTCATACATTCATCTTTAATCATTGATAAATGCATTTATGTTATTTTTACTATTTTATTGTTTTTTTATATTTAATTTTATTTTTGACTTTGTTTTATTTTCGTACTTTATTTTCAGCATAAACAATAATTTGATACTTTGTCACTATGCAAACAATAACTTGAGCTACAGGAATCAGATTGAATCGTTCTAATATGTGTTGGAAACCTAAGAGAAAGAGATACAAGTTTAATGTTGAAGTCAAAATCAGAATCAGAGTGAAGGTTGGTCGAATAATTTGTCGAAGTTCCTAACTTAATTAAAATAATTAGTTTGGACCGGTTTTTGTAATTTTTGGGTCGGATCCCATAAGGACCTGAATTTCCCTTTTGTTTTATAAGGATTTTTGCTTCTACAGTGATCATATTTTGAATTCACGAAAAATAATACGATTTTTTGTACGAACCTATGAAGAACTAACATTATCGGAGTTGAGCTACTGTAATCGCGCCTCCATCATACTTTGAGGTTTTCATATTTCCGAATTAAATCTATTTTCCTTTCAATTCTTCTCTTTGATAATCAAATGCTTAATTCGATTTCTCTTAGGGTTGATGGATTTATTTTGATGGTTGTATGTACCTTTACCTTAAATCGTGCTTGCTTAATTCACGTTTGTGTTATCGCGTTTTCTTAATTCGTGGTTGTTTTAACTCGTCTGCTTAATTCGGGAATTAGGAATTTATATCTTGTGGTGTCAATTACGATTGTTTGATTGATATTGTAATCGAAAAGGGAATAGAGACCGTTTAGGGATTGAGATTTATTTTGATCGATGATAAGTTATGAGACCGAACATTAGATCAGCTTATTTCATAATCACTTACTTTATAATCACTTTTTATAATCGCTTATTCTCAATCGAATCGAAACCCCTTATCTTGTTTCCTTATTTGTTTAATTTGCCAAGACCCCTTGCAATACGATACTCGAGTGTTGCTTCCCTAGATTACAATTCTTAATTACTCGTTTTTGACCCATGTGCGGCATCGAATCAAATTGGCGTCGTTGCCGAGGATTCTTGTCGATTTTAACTAATATTAGAGTCATAGGTGTTGCGTTTCAACATTCTTGCCCTAACTTTCTTGCGTTCTGGCCTTTTAGCATAAAAAAATCTGTTTTTAAAAAAATTGTCTCAGATTATTCCGATTATTTATCGATTCATTAGAAAAATATCAAAGACCGAAAACCTCTATTTAGGAAATAAATAGTGAACGCCCCCAAAAAAAATCTGAAACTCCTTATTTTTCTATTTTTTATGATTTTTTTTCTGTTTTGATAGTTTCAGAAAATTACGAAAAAAATTCTCAAAATTCTTAATTGTCTTTATTAGATTAATTGTCATGTTTTTGTATTTTTTTTCTTTTATTTTAATCGTTTTTTCTGTATTTCAATTGTTTTTGCTTAATAAGGACATTGGCAGTATTTTCCTATTTATTGCTGTATTGCTAAATTAGTTATGTGTTTTCTCATTGTTTATTGATTTTTTTTCCATTGAGTCTAACATGGCTGATCAAAGAAATCTGAGAGAACTTGTTGCCTCTGATGTTAATTATAATGATTTATGTATTGAATATCCTGTTGTTTTGTACCTTTCGAATTGAAATCTGGTTTAATACACTTGTCGTCAAGGTTTAATGGTCTTGTAGGTGAGGATCCGCATAGGCATTTGAAGGAATTTCAGGTTTTTTGCTCTACACCTTTGATACCTGAAGGAATAATAGAAGATCATATAAAGCTCTGAGCCTTTCCATTCTCACTACAAGGTGCTACAAAAGACTAGTTATACTATCTTGATTCTAATTATGTTATTGAAGGAGAATTGCCATCCAAGGCGCAACGGAATTTAAAAATTTCTCCATTTAGTGATCCTTATGAATGGGCATGATCAGTGATAGAATCGTTACCTCTTATGGAGATTCAAACCTTTGGTGCAGATCTCTTGTAACGATCAAAACCTTGGATACAAATCCACGGAGCGATCACGAACGTTGAACGATGACAACGTCTCTACTCAGTCCACACGAACGGGTTCCTTCAATCTCAGTGCTAGCTGGTACGAATGAAGGCTTTGAGTGAGAGAGAGAGGGAAACGAAATTCCAAGTCTTCACTTGAGTGACAATGCTTCTACCCAAGGGTTCTATTTATAGAACCACATGTGTGGGCTTCAAGCTAAAAAGCCCACTTAAGTGTATTTTGGCCCATATCTTATAATATGCCCAAAATCACTTAAGTGTATGGTACCTTACCATATTTCGTATTCCACTTAAGTACACCGTACCTTACGATGTTCCTTAGTTACTCTATCTCTCATCAATCCGTCCTTTGTGTGTGACCCTGTAGGTTTTCGCGACGTTGGCAATTATATTAAATCACACATTTAACATAATAAACAGTGAGCGGTATCTAGCAACACATCACTGCTACCCAAGTCACGAAAATGTCATGTGATCTGACAAGTTCTTCTGTGATAATAATTATGTGTATAATTACCCCTTTGCCCTTATGTCTATATTGAACACAAGGTATAGACCGTGTCATCCTTGTCCAGTTCAATATTGGGCCCATAGACATTTATCTTGTTACGCAGGATGGGCAAATTCCATCTAGGTCACTCATGTCCCTCAGCATGCTTCGTGGAGTACCCATCAACTGTCTTTATGGTTATCTAGTTACGGACAACGTTGGATCAGCAATAAAGCACTCGACTCTACATCTAGGATCCATAGTGGTTTCAGGTCGAAGAGTGGTATACACCATTATCACCATGAGAATAACTTATGACACTTTGCATAACTTTCTATATAGTATTCTCATAGCGGGTCAATCCGGTATAAATATTACTCTTAATATTCATACCTATGTTTAAGACTTGATAACTCTTTATCCATGATCCATGAGATGTGATCATCAGTCTACAAACATAATAGTCTTAATGTTTTAATGTTATCCCACTTCACAATAAAGCTCGACTACGGATACTTTAAGAATAGTGTCCTTATGTTTAATGTGATCTCATGATTAAGTCATACTTGATACATTAAACGGACTAGCTATTCTAGGGACTTTATTAATCAAACATAATAAATAAAAATCCTTTTATTAATTAATAAATAATTCGATACAAGTACCAAAAGTATTGGCCTCTAGGGCTTACACCAACAGTTACTACATGGAATGATTTAAAGAAAGTCTTCCTAGAAAGATATTTTCCTGCCTCCAGAGATGCATCAATTAGAAAGGATATATGTGGTATAAGATAGGGCAATGAATTATTGGCAGAATACTGGGGGAATATTCAAACAATTAGTATCCAGTTGTTCTTAACACCAGATTACAGAGTGGTTACTTATCCAATACTTTTATGAGGGATTGCTACCAATGGACAAAAACATTTTAGATGGTGCTAGTGGTGGAGCCCTTGTTGATAAGACTCTAGCTGCAGCAAAATCCTTGATTGAGAACATGTCACTCAACTCCCAACAGTTCACTACTAGGGATAATTATGTGGCTTAAGCAAAAGGTGTGAATGAGATTCAAGTTTCTTCTTCCAAAAAAGCTCTAGAAACCATAATTGATGAACTTACCTCTTTAGTTAAACAAATGACAGTAAGTAAAGCCCAAACAACAGGGTTGTGTGGTATTTGTACTTCTATCGAACACCCGACCAATACATGTCCTCTTCTGCAAGATGAGTCGGTCACTGAGTTTCCTCAAGCATATGCAGCAGCCCTTTACAGTCAAGGCAACAATCAATATAGGTACAACACTCCTGATCTAACCAATACCATCCCAACTGTAGAAACCACCAAAACCTTCGGTATGGGAATCCATAACCTAGACAACAACAGTTGATGCTACCCCTACCACCACCATAGAACCATTCCCAAGTAACCATTTGTGCACCTTCCGGACCTTCACTTGAGGATCTTGTCAAGCAAATGGGTGTAAATAATCTTCAATTTCAATAATGAACAGATTCTAGTATTCAGACTTTGCAAACACAAATTGGACAGCTTGCCACTTTAATGAATGTCATGCAACAAGCTCAAGGATTGAACCAACTACCTTCCCAAACAGTAGTAAATCCGAACTTACCTAATGTGAGTGCAATTTCCTTGAGATCCAAAAAAGTTGCAGAACCAGCCCAAAAAAATTAAAAAAATTATTAGTAGAACACCTGAAAATAAACCTGAACCTTCTGTTGTTGTTAAGGTTGAAAAAGAGTATGTACCACCAATCCCTTTCCCACAAAGAG
The DNA here is from genome assembly GCF_024323335.1 of Lathyrus oleraceus. Lineage (NCBI taxonomy): Eukaryota > Viridiplantae > Streptophyta > Magnoliopsida > Fabales > Fabaceae > Lathyrus > Lathyrus oleraceus. The sequence continues at coordinate 138,579,420 of NC_066583.1, read as the reverse complement.
TTCTAAAAAATAATAAAATTGATGAGGAAGACAAACAGAGATAGATTTTAAATATATTCAGAAAGGTTGCAGTGAATATTCCACTACTTGATGTGATTAAGCAGGTTCTGAAATACGCAAAATTTCTGAAAGATCTATGCACATATAAGAGAAGGCTTACCGAAAATGAGAGAGTGAATTTGGGACAAAATGTTTCGGCCCTTATTTAGCCTAAACCTTCATCTACCGATTCAACCCTTAATCAAACCATGCCATATAAATGCAAGGACCCGGGAACTTTTGCTATTCCATGTACCATTGGAAATTGCATGTTAGATTTAAGAGCTTCTATTAATGTTATGCCTACTTCTATTTTTAACAATCTTGATCTTGGTCCTTCGCAGGATTATTGTCTTACTATTTAATTGGCAAACAGGAGTCATGCTCGCCCTATTGGAGTAATGGAAGATGTGCTTGTTCAAGTTAATGACTTGATTTTTCCTGTAGATTTTTACATTCTGGACATGTATGGAGAAACAAATTCAAGTAGATCACCAATCATTTTGGGCAGACCATTCATGAAAATAGCTAAAACAAAAGTTGATGTTGACGGCGGAACCATGTCGATGGAATTTGGTGACATTATCGCGAAATCAACATTTTTTATGCTATGAAACATCCCTTGGAAGAGCATTCTGTTTTTCAAATAGAGTTGCTTTCTGAAATTTTTGATGAAGCTTATCCTGATTTGTTTTCAGCTGATTTTCCAACTTTATCTGGTTTTGATGATATTTACTCATGTGATGATTATACTAACACTAATCTTTGTGTTATTTGTGCTGAGATTGATGCTGCATTGCAGGGTGACAGTGTAAATGAAGATGTTTATGTAGCTGAAGCTCTTGACATCCCGACTACCCCAAACATACCGTCCACTGAACAACCACCTTCTTTAGAGCCTAAACCATATCTTGAAGATTTATATTATTCATCAAAGCTTCAAATTGAGCAGGAACATAAGAAGGGAATTAGATGGACCTTGGTTGACACTCATGATATTAGCTCATCCATATGTATGGATATAATCTCACTTAAGGATGGAACAAAAGTAGTGAGGCACCCTGTAATATTTTGATTCTTGATGTTCTGAAAAAGGAGATCACTTTCACGTACCCATTCAACACTTTTACTTATTGAAGATCGTTCTTTGATCCTGGAATACAAGGCGAAGGAACTAATCAAAATTTCAAGGTCAATGAACACTACCCAAATCTACTCCATGAGAGCCCCACTTTGGAAGAAGAGACTGTATAAGAGCTCTCTTTGGGAAAGATTGCTTATCTAATCATTTATCCGCCTTGACTCCTCAAGTGTGTTCTTTCCTTTCTCTCACTCTTATTTTATATTTATGTTCTTTCATTGAGGATAATGTATGTTTTAAGTGTGTGGGACAGAACCATTTACTTTGTTTTATTTCATTCAGTTTCTTTGTTTTTATTTGTTTTCTTACATGAAAAAAAGTGCATATTTTTTATGTGGTTTTTGCGTTACAATTCTGAGTATTTTCTTTGTTCTCTTGATTAAAGAATTATGGTGTGATGTGATTGATTCTTTTTGTGCATTGTTAGTATGATATGTAGGACTAAACTCTAAATTGTACATCATTTGTAGTAGATCAATTAACCTTGTGAAATTTTGATCCTTTTAATGGATAACATTCAAAAATCCATCTATTTCTTTCTTGTATGATTTCACTCATGTATGTTAATCTCTAGAACTTCAATTTACTATTTTTGAAACTGTTGATTACTTGTGCACACTGATATGATAAATGCAACTTGTTTTGTTTTACTTTTAACCACTTAACCAAAATGCCAATCCTGAATAATATCATCCCTTATTTGAAAACCCCTTTAGCCTAGTATCCTATTCTTTGTTTAAACTTATTCCAAACCTGAAAATGAAAAACAATGTTATCACCCATTCATATAGTTGAAAGAGTCTTGTTTGAAGTTGTGTCGAATTGAATAACTATTGTTGTGATAATTCATTCAAAAGTTGGCAGAAATATATATATATATATATATATATATATATATATATATATATATATATATATATATATATATATATATATATATATATATATATATATATATATATATATATATATATATATATATATATATATATATATATATATATATATATATATTATATATATATATATATATATATATATATATGTAGAAAAAAATAGAAAAAACAAAGAAGGTTGTCATTACATTTTTATTCTAAAAAAGAAGAAAAAGAGAGAATAAAAGATAAAAGAGAAGAAAAATAGTGGAAAAGTTGTTATTTGAAAGTGGACGAATGTAGTTCAACTCACGCAAATTCTTTCATGTCTCTTTTCTCCATTTGAATCTTAGCCTAGTAGCCCTTAGGATTTATCTCACCCATACCTTGACCAAGTTACAACCTAATAAAAGTCCTTTTGATCTTTGTGTGCATGTAGTTCAATTATGGATGTTAGAGCCTTTTCAAGCTTATGATAGTGTTAATTTTCATGTTGTATTTTGAGTGTAAATAGTCAACCTTTGATGTATTCTTTGATAATCTGTTTTTCGTATTTGCTTTGAATGTCACAAAAGAGTTACTTACTAATGTTATTTTCTTAAAACTTAGACTTAGATTTTTCTTGAACTTTGTATCTTGAGAACCTTTGGAATTTCATGTTTTGTTTTGCTCTTGTTTTTGTTGTTTTGAGTTTTGAATTTATAATTTTGCTCGGAGTGCAAAAGTTCAAGTGTGGGGGAATTTGATTAGTGCATTTTGACGCAAATTTTTCTACTATTCTACTTAGGCAACTCAATGGTTTATTATGTTATTTTTACTATTTTAGTGTGTTTTTATATTTAAGTTTATTTTTGTCTTTATTTTATTTTCGTACTTTTTTTTCAGCATAAACCGTTATTTGATACCTTGTTACTATGCAAACCATAACTTAAGCTACGGGAATCGGATTGACGTGTTCTAATATACATAGGAAAGCTAAGAGAAAGAGCTACAAGTTTAATGTTGAAGTCAAAATCCGTTTAGTAGTGAAGGGGGATTGAATAATTCTTGGAAGTTCGAGAATTAATTAAAATAGTTAGTTTGGACCGATTTTTATAATTTTCGGGTCGGATCCCATAAGTGCCCAAATTTCCCTTTTGTTTTATAAGGCTTTTCGCTGCTACAGTGGTAATATTCTGCATTCATGAAAAATAATACGATTTGTACGAACCTATGGAGAACTAACACTCTCGGAGTTGATCTACTGTAATCGTGCCTCCATCTTACTTTGAGGTTTTCATTTTTCCCAATTAAATCTATTTTCCTTTCAATTATTCTCTTTAATAATCAAATTCTTAATTTGATTTCTCTTAAGGTTGATTGAGTTATTTCGATGATTGTATGTTCCTTTACCTTAAATCGCATTTTCTTAATCCGCGTTTGTGTTATCGCATTTGTTTTAACCCGTTTGCTTAATTCAAAAATTAGGAATTTATATCTTGTGGTTTCAATTACGCTTGTTTGATTGATAATATAACCGAAAAGGGAATAGAAACCTCTTAGGGATTGGGATTTGTTTTGATCGATGATAAGTTAAGAGACCGAATAATATATCAGCTTATTTCATAATCACTTATTTTATAATCACTTTTTATAATTGCTTATTCTTAATCGAATCGAAATGCCCTATCTTATTTCCTTATTTGTTTAATTTGCCAAGAGTCCTTGCGATACGATACTCGAGTGTCGCTTCCCTAGATTATTGTTCTTAATTACTCGTTTATGACCCGTGTGCGACATCGGATCAATCATCTACATTTTCATGGTTAAAAAAAGGCAGGTTTCATGAGTTCAAACTATGATAGTTATGTTTAAGGAAAACTAGGGTTTCCTAGCAACTTGAGGTTGCTTAGTCAACCAAAACCCTAATTGGTGGCACCTTTGGTCCTTGTGTGTGTGCTTGGTGTTGATGATTCATATGTGGTTTCTTGGTGAAGCAAAACCCTAATCTGGGTTATCTCTTCTAATGGATACTTCTAACCCTAATTTCATATGGGGTACAACCATTCATTTGTGCTTGGTTCTTTGGCTTATTCAAGCTTTATTTAAGGTCGTTTGGCATTGGTTCATCTGAGATTTCATTGGTTGGATTGGATCCATTTCAGGTCTTGTCATTCCATCTAATCATTTCATATGATCATTGCCATTCTTCGTGGTTCACCCATTGTTCTTTGGCCATGCAACTATGTTACACTTTCATTATCTTGTTTGTTTGCTTATTGGTGATTGAGCCATTCGAGTTCATTCAATCATCGTGTGCAGACATTTTCATAGTTGGTCAAGGTCTCAGTGTCTTGTATTTGGTTCATTGGATAATCAGTTCACAATCTTCTTCAGTCCAATTTCATTCATTTCCATTCTGATCAACTCAAATACCTTTTTTCATTCATGTTTGTCCTTTTCATCATATGTGTCCATGTTCATTGCAAATATTACATTTTTTGGCCAATTTTGTTACAATTGACTTTTGGTCAACAATTGAATTTTTGGTCAACTAGTTGATGAAAGTCAACTCATCATTCTTGACCCTCTAAGACCTATTTCTATCATTCTACCTTGTTTCACTGTCAAAACCTTGCTTCCTTGGCATTTTCTGACTTTGGGGACTTGGTCCATTTCTTGGTCCATTTTTATGTTGGACCACCTTTCGGACCGAGAAACCAGGTCTATGACCGGGTCCATTTCATGGTCAGACCAACAATTGGACCTATGTGAACCTTTCCCATTTTTAGCCGTTTTTCATAGTTTAACCATTTTTAACCATCCAATTTCCAATTCCAAATACATTTGAGTTTCATACATCATTCCAATCTCAAGAAACACAAACCACATTCATTAAGCCTTTTTTTTGCATCAATTCATAACCACATATTCCAATTAAATCAAATTACATTTCATTTCAACATTACATGCCCCTTTCCAATTGACCACACATTCATTTAACCATAATTACATTTCATTACATACGATTCCAAATACCATATTCATTCATAACCAAACATAAAGCCTACAAAAATATCCTACATGTCCAAATCCAAGCATTACAAAACAATCCCAATGAACAAAGATATCTCCATTAGCAATTCCAAGCATTCCATGAGTGAACCATAGCCAGTGCAAATGTAATTCCAAAACAACCATGTGACAGTCTTGTCGCTACGCGAAAAATACAGAGTCGCCATCAATTTTTATTTATTCCAAAGGAAAGGGAAAATATTGAGAAAACCCCAAAGAGAATGGTCATCACAACCATGAACAGTTTCGGAAGTCGGTTATGCAAGGGGAAGGTATTAGCACCCCTCACATCCATGGTACTCAATAAAATGATGAAGGATCCAATAGATTGGGTTTAGCACCCCTCACATCCGTGGACGTTGTTTATCGAATGTTTGTTTGCCAAAGGTTTGCGGGGTGGGGGTAGATTTTAAATTAGTGTGCTCTCCAAGGATTGGGTCCTCATGCCTACGTATGCCCACTTGTTGAAGTGAGAAATCAGAGCCCCATAGTTCGTGGGTTTAAAATATTTGTTTGTTTTGTTGATTTTATTACCTTGAAGAAGGGTTTTCGATTGTGTCTCCCTAAGGCTCAAACAAAAGGTTTGAATGCGCTGAATTGTTTTTAGGTTTTGAGAAAGGTGTTATTAATTTCGGATTGCACTAAAGACTATGGATAAAGGTGAATACCTCTAACTACCAAGCCAAACGTCTTGTGCTCGAAGCATTCATAACGAGTGTAGGAAAGCTCCATTCTCATCCCTTCTTTACCACTTAAGGCTCATGACATACAATCCTAATCGTATCTTATTGTTTTTGAATTTGATTTGGAAAATGACCGTTTGACGTTGGATCAAGGGTTTGTTTATTGATTTTGAAATAGTGGTCGATCGAGGAGATAAGATGGGAAAGAAAGGGTGGGGAATACTTGGCGTCAAATCAAGTATTCATGTTGCAATGGTGTGAGTTTTATTCGGAAAAAACTTGACGTTGAATCAAGTACCTTTTGTTTCTTTTGAAAGTGCTTTGTTTATCATTTTGTATTTTATCTTAGTTATTAACATGCATGGTGAACTAACTAGAAAGCATGTTAATGCTACACATGGCAATGGATGATATGGAGTGAACACTCCTTGGACCAGTCAAACAATCCAAACATGAAAGCAAAACAGAACCACGACCGTAGTTGCGGCACCACCGCGCCGGAGGCGGCGGAGTTGGCCGGATCCAAGAAAAAGCTACAACTCTTACTCCTCTCCAATTCTTCTATCCTAATCTTTCCTCTTAACTACCGCTCAACAAATCTGGAAATTAAACAGTTAAAATCAAGAATCCTAAGCACAAAAACTGAGAGCTAATGAAGATGGAGGTGACGGAGAATCAAACTACCGAACCTTGGGGTTTTGATTCTCCCCTACGCAAGCTACATTGTGATATCAACAATTCAACAGAGATAAAGATTCACCAACCTGGAAGATGGAGGATTGTCTTGGAACTTGTTGAAATTCGGAAGTGATGAAGATGAAGAGGAGAAAAACAGTTGTATGCTACGTTGAACCTTGGATCTTCCGCTTCTACTATGAACTCCTATTCTTCAAGAATCAACTCTGAGAAAATTCTGAATTTGGGATTGTTGTTGTTGATGTTGATTAGGTGAATGCAGGGATGATTGTCGAGTGCAAGAGGTTTAGCTCAATTGATAGAAAACTTCAAGGTGAAGCTTGCCCCAATGGTGATTTGAGCTTCGGTGTAGGGTGAAGAAATGGGGAAGATGAAGTGAGAAAGGTTGAAGGTGATGTTTGTAGAAAAGGTGAGATAGTAGTGAAAATAGTGGAGAGCCTCAAATGATGGTGAAGATGGGAGTTTATAGGGATTAGGCTTGGGATCCCTAAGGCTTGGAGTTAGGCTTGGAGTTAGTTAAAAGAGGTTTGGAGTTAGTTGGGATGAACTCAGTGAGTTTAGTCGGTTAACTCACTGAGTTGGAAGTTAGTTGGTTGGTTTTGGGAATGTGTTCAAATGGTTTTTTTGACTGGTTATCGCATGTTAACTTGAATGAAATTAAGCTTTAATGGTGGCTAATGACCTTCTATTTATTGGCTTAGGTGCAAGGTAACTCACAGTTGTGGGTTAATGTAGAGTATGCATCATTGTGATTGTGTAGGCATGGCAAGAATCTGCATTCTGCAGTGTTTCAGCAGCAAGGAACAGGTTGAGTCGACTCAAACAGGGGATGAGTCGACTCAAACAGAGCATTCTCCAGGGTGAGTCTACCTGTTCGGACCCGCGACGAATTTATTCATAGAAAAATGAGGAATGAGTCGACGTAAAGACCGGATGAGTTGATGCAAACAGGATTCCCCAGAAATGAGTCGACCGATGAGTCAACCTGTTCGGACCCACGACGAATTGGTTTACACAAGAATGAGGAATGAGTTGATGCAAAGACTGGATGAGTCGATGCAAACAAGATTCCCCAGAAATGAGTCGATCGGCGGGTTGACCTGTTCGGACCTGCGGGTGCTGTGTTGAGTGAATGAGTCGACTCACAAAGCAAAAACTTCCAAAAATGGGTTTTGCAGTGCGTTATACATCTTTTTGCACCTTTTTTGAATGTAATGACTATTTTTATGGATGAACATGAATGAAATTGGCTAGTTGAGCGAATTGACTTAAGAAATGACCAGGTTACTTGAAATGGAGTGAATCGAGACGTATAACGGGATAGAATCCATACACAACCTATGAATGAAACATTAACTAAGACCCCAAACGAATCAAAGGCAAACAAATGAAACGACTAATGACCAAATGAACAGATGACTGGGTACGGACAAACACAAGATGCACCTTGAAACAAGTGATCTATGGAATCAAACTCAAGAAACTAACATGCACGACCCCTGACCAGGAGGTTGTTGGGTGAAGCTGGATCGGGTGAGAAAGACATACTCAATGAAATGATGAAGGATCCAATAGATTGGGTTTAGGAGACCATCTAAAGAACGTTGTGTACCATTAGAGTTTGTGGCAACCATGATCAAGTGAGGATCCTAAGATTAGGGCTTTGCTTCACCACTTAGCAAAAGTTGAGTTACCGATGATAGGAATGCACCTAAACCTCGAGAGCCACCTCCGATTAGGGTTTGATCGATTGAGCCCCCTTCATCAGTAGAGGAGACTTGGCTTCTACCAAGCGTGAGCACAAAGCTCGGAATCCACGATACCTGCCCTCTTGTATCAGACAAATGGCTATGCAGATGAAATGAATGATATGAAGACATGCATATGACTAGGGTTAGTGACCTAAATGAACTTTGTGAAGGGTAGGGTGAATTTTGGGGTATGACAACTGCCCCTATTTAATCTTCTCAGACCTGAATGTACGGATAGCAACGACTTTCGAACAATCAAGCTGGGAGGGGATTAAATACTAGAATATCAGAAAATTTTCCCATCAGGAACAAATGGAATGTAATGTGAAGATAGGTCATAAGGAGGTCTCTTCACTGGGAAATCGGGTGAACAAGCTAGTCTTTATGCAGGGCAGCTGGAGGTAATTTGAATGTTATTTGGTGGATGTGCGTATGAGAGGTTATGCATGACGTATGCAGTATGCTTAATGCAGTATGATTGATCATTTTTTCGTCTTTTCTCTTAGCTCTTTTTTCATTCATTTTCTATTATTTTCTTTTTTTATTCTTTTCTTCTTTCTTTTATTTTCTCGCATCCCCTATCAAATTTTGGCATGTAACAGGTGATCGAGGTATTCCCACAGGATTTCACAGAGGAAAACGAGGTGTCTTGCTAGGGACGTATGATTTTCTCGCACAACAGGTAGCAAAGGCTCCTCTGTACTAGAAAAAGGGTATTCCGAACAAAAGGTTAAGAAGGAGGGTGAGGTCCACACAGACGAGTGATGGATGCCGATACAAATGAATATCAAGAGGGGTTTAACAACGCAGACGAGCGTTGAGGTCAATACATACGAGTATTTCAAAAAGGATCAACACGGACGGGTGAATCAATCCAATACGGACGAGTATCGAAAGGAGGTATCAACACGGGTGAGTGTCAGAAAGGAAGGGCCAACACGGAAAAGCGATAAAGATCAATACGAATGAATCTTGAAACAGAGGATCTGTAAGACCCCAATTTTGACCCTAAGATCCCTCATGCAATCTCATCATATGCATTAGCATTGGGATCATACCTTGGCATCCTCCTTACCCCTCTTTCATTGGGTTTGTTTTGGGAGAGATCACCAAGCATCATGTGATTGTATCATACTTGTATATTATCATTTCACTAACCAAAATACCAAAAATATGTCTTTGCATTTGCCTAACTCTTTTGTAGGAAGGGCATGATCCCCATTGATCTATCAAGTTCACATATAGGGTTTAAGACCCTCATTGCTAAGAGAACAAGCAAGGAATGATCCAAAATGTCTCTAAGTATCATATATGAGTCCCATTGATCTTTACATGTTATTTTAATCAAGATTTCTTCAAACGTTTGGAGTTGGTTTGCCTTGGAAACCCTAGTTTGTTTGGGTATCTTGAGTAACTTCTTCAACAAGCTTATTCACCAATTGATCAAATTACTCAAGGGACACTTAAAAATTCATCATCTTATGCATATATGATCTACCATGAGCCTAAAAAGTCAAGATATTTGCAAGTTAGCAAGTTGGTTGATGGTGGTTGGCCAGATGAATTCATCTTATCAAAACTGGGTCTCCCTAGACCCTATCTCCTACAATTTTCATCATATAAAAATGATTCCAAGAGAAACGTTACTAAAAATGGTATTCCAAACAACCTTCATGTTGATATATAGAGCTGATTTTGCCTGGAAAGTCATTTTCTATGTTGAGACATTATAGGCCATTTTGTCTAAACCCTAATTTGAAAGTCAACTTCACAATGCCATAACTGGCTCAATTTTTATAAGATGAAAGATTTCCAAGTTGCACAATCAAATTTAAGATATCTACTTCAACTTTTATGTTTGGAGTGAGAGATAAATCAACTTTTATGAGCATGTGATATGAGGATACATTATAGGTCATTTTGGACCAATACCATTGAACAAGTGATTTTCCTCAACTTCAAAAATGCATAACTCACTCATTCTAAACCCAAATGATGTCAAATTGGTGACCATTATGAAGGTCTTTGAAATATATACAACTTTGATGAAGACACTTTTCTCATTTGGAGCTCACATAAAAAGTTAAGCAAGGTGTAATAATGAAGTATGTGACTTGACACTTAGAAAAATTTTAAACATGTTGAAATTTCCAAACTTCCACCTCAAAATTCACCATGATACAAGTTACAAATGGAAAAATGTTCAACATAAGACTTGTTCCTATTGATCTAAGATTTCCAAAGAGTCATAATTCATTCATTTTGGATAAGGTTTGATAGGGTTGTGTATGGTGTTAACAGGCCTGCATCAGTTGGCAAAATCAAATCTTTAAGTGATCACATAACCTTGCCTTGTCATTCAAGCTTCATTCAAACCTCAGTACAGTTGATTTTGGACTTAATTGCATTGCTTCATGGGCCTGTACACACCCATGCAAGCATGAGCATGGCATTGCTAAATTTGGACAAAATTTCAAGTGTGCAAATAACAATTCATATTGCTATAAATAGAGACCCTATGTGCTCATTTCAGAGGATCCTTGCGCGCCGGCTTTGCCTCCACTCTTCAAACCCTCACATTTGAAAGGAGAACCTGATAATTTTCATTTGAAAACTAAGTTTGAATCTCACTGTTTGGAGATTCAAAAACTCCAGGATCCAAAGCTTTGTACCAATCCTAAGCCACTTCTGCAAGCTATTGGAGCAAGATCAAACACGAATTGAAGCAAGAGAGATCAAGTTCTGCACAGCATTGAAGGTATTTTCATGATTTTTTCTTCTCTTCGATTCTCACTCAATTCTCTTGGATCTTTGGTTGTCTGAAGTCCTACCAATGTAGACAAGAAGATTGAGTTGCTTTGAGGTCAAATCGAAGCAACTCAGTTGACACACCACAAAATTCAACTCCACATATCTCTATATATATTTGGAGTTAGTTAAAATTGAGGTGATATTCGTGATCTATACCATTTTATCTTTCAGATTATGTCCTCCTTTTTCATTTAAGTCATGGTGATGATTGAACTAGTCTGACCAGGGTCATCGGAGAAGATGACCGGCCTTTGGCTCCGACATTGATGTGGCACGACTCAGAACCATTAATTTGGTTTAAATTGTTTTAATCATAAGCGTTGGTTTGGATGACCATTGTTGTGGCACACTGACTAAAGACCATCGTGGATTATGCGTTTCAGACCACTTGATCTGCCACCTCAATTAATGAGGGAGATCAAGTGGTCCATGTTTTTTAGATTTTATTTTTATTTTTATTTTTATTCCTTTGATTTTCATTAATTCATATTAATTTTAATATTGATCCAAAAAATATGAGAGTTTCACCAAAAAAATTTAAATAAAATCCTCTTTCATTTTCTGAATCAAAATTATTTTTTTAGATCTTTATTAATATTTTTCATGATTTAATTGATTTTGTGAATATTTTTAATTGTTTAAAAATACTTTTAAGTTTCCAAAAATTCTGAAAATTTTTCTCCAAGGTCCTTTGACCTTGCTTGACCTATGATAAAATCTCATGGCCATTTCTTTGGTGTTTTGATGAGGTTTTAGGAAATTGACCAACCATATTTAATTTAATGTATTATTTTTAGTATATTTAATTGAATAAATGCCAAATAAATTGTGGAGAGCCATTTTGATTGACTTGGTAAGTTTGACTTGAGTTTTTGGGCCTTGGTCAAGGTTGATTTGACTTTGTTAAGTTAAGATCATTGGATTTAGGGGATTGATGGAATGACATTCTATCTCCAAAAATGAATGAATGATCTTAATTTGGTAAAAGTCCTCCTTTGTCCAATTTGAGTTTGATCCATTTCCCCTCCCTCTTCATCTTATTCCCTTTCCTTATGCATTCATGTCATGGACGTATGATATCTTTATATCCTAAGGCTAGTTGATTGCAAAATCAACATAAGTATGGATGAGATTAGGTCCCCACTTTTGCATATTCTTTGTGTGTGGTATGTTTCATGAGCATAGTCCATTATACTATGTCTCTCACATGCATTAACACCAAAATTCTATTGCCCGATCTCAAATAGTTGTGACTTCTACATAAATCCAATTATGATTGCTTAACATAGCGCTAAATTTTTGACACAAAATGCATAGCATTCTAGTTAGTGAGATTGTAAGTCTCCCCTCTTTCATGGTATTGTGTGGAAACTTGGCCTTTTTTCCTTCCTTTGAAAGATGTCTTGGTTCAAGGATTCATGCTTGTGATAAGTGGATTGAGTGTTCTCAAAAGAATGACTTAAAAAAAAGCAAAAGCAATACTAACTTCTAACTTACTAACAACTAACATTTAATTTCAAGTCATTTACTTTTAATGCACTTTATTTTTAAGCCTTATTCATTTGCCATTATTAATATCATTCTAATTGTTTATTTTAATGTCATTTTCACTTTCTCCACTTGGACCATATTTTGTGATATATTTTGTTTGTGTTTGTTTGTGTGGTCTTTGACTACTAATGTAAATAATAAGAACAAAAACCCTAAAAAACTTCTCGTGTGGACTGTTGGTTTGATCTGAGACAATTGGACTTAGAATTTAAGCAACACTCCCTATGCAAATGACTTGGCCAATGCCAACTTTCATGTAACCAAGTGCTTGTAATCTGAAACCTCATCTGATACATCCTTGAAAGATCCATTTGAGTTCATCTGCAACATGATCATTGTAAAGTTGTTATTATGAACCTGTGACTTGTGTATTGTGGAATTCATCTGCTACATGGGCAAATTGGAAGAAGATCATGGAGTTGCTAAGCTTGGATGTGGCTATCTTTATTTGATTTCTTGCTATTCAAGTTGATATTTTGTGCATTGTTTGTTGCTTGATTCTAATGTCCAAGGGAATTTAGGTTTCTATATGACATTCTTGTCTATTGGATTGCAGCCTATTGGTCAGATCTTTTCAAATCTTAACTTTTAAATTTTGGCTTAGGATTAGTCCCTTCATCTCTTCCCCACTTCTTTAATTTCAAAATCTCTCCCTCCTTTTAAAAAAAATTATTTGCTTGTGCTTGTGTTTTTAAACTTAGACCATATTGTAAACTAGAAACTTTGGCCTTATGCCATTTCCTTTTCAAGCTTCTTTTCTCAATCAAACTTGTAAATATACTTAACTATACTTGACTTAAAATTTTCAAAAGCCAAAAAGAATTAACCCATTCAAACCATTTTTAGGCCTTGGTGCCTTTCAAACTTAAATTTTTTGTTAAAAGCAATGCATCCACTTTGAAATTTATACCACAAACTATGAGGTTTTGATCCCTCATTTTTATATTGGTACATAGGCACAAGTCCGAAGGTCTTGTCAAACATAAAAATATAATTAATGAATTCTTTTCTCATCCCTCCATTATATTTGCTTGCAAACATCATTTATACAAAAACACATATGCACACAAGAAAGGGCTCCCTAGGAGTACCTATGACACTTTGGATGCTAACACCTTCCCTCTGTGTAACCAACCCCCTTACCTGTAATCTATGACATTTTATTAGTTTTGATTTGAAAACTTCTTATTTGTGGGTTTTGTTCGTACTTTTCCCTTTTCCCTTGGAAACAATAAAAGCGCGGTGGAAACTCTTGTTATTTGATGTCTTGCTTATCCATAGCTTGATGATCATTAATTTACCGCTACAGAAACTAACTGGCGACTCTTCTAGGGAGTAGTCTCCAGCGGGTTTAGCCTACTTTTTTGTGTGTCTATAATTGTGTATTTGATGTATGTATATTTGTTTGTGTGATATAATCTGCTTGTTGTGCTTGGTGATATCTGAGTGGTGAGATAAGTTCTAAACCGAACTTGAGCGCAATTAAGATAAGAGGATGGTATAGTCATGTTCGACTTGTATGGAGTAGTCCTTAACAAGTTGGCTTGAGATCCATCTACTCAGTGGAGACCTTTTTTGATTTGGAAATGTCACACAAGTATTTGTGGTTAGGCATTACTATCTCTAATTTGGGGTCCGAGAAGCTAAGGACCCTAGAACATTTAACCCCTCTTGGCCTATTTAGGATGTAGTGCGGAGACTTTCCAAGTGTAGACTTGATCACAGTTGTTACGTGATACTACACTCAGACGAGTTTCTCTTGAGAATATTATGGGTTGATGAGTCAGTCATCCTAACCTGTAATATCCGATAGATGGAATTAAGACTCTGGGAACTTTTTAGAACATGATCTACAGGTTTTATCCTTAGTTCACTCCTTTGAGATGGTTCTTACCCAGACTCCATGCTCGTGACTCACAACAAACCCTTGATTCTTGGTTGATCCAATCAAGTCTTGTCAATATCAATGGAACTTGGGTGTTGATAAGGTGAAAACCATAATCCACCAAAATGGATGATTGATCTTGATAATGACTTAATTCATCCCTTGACCTTTGTTTGTTTGCCTTATGTGTGATCCCTTATTTGTGATTGTTGCATTCATGCATTCATGCACATCATAACATTCATCACACGAAATTTTCAAGGAACTGAGGTGTTATTTGCAAATATTTTCAGACCATGGACTATGGACGAAGGAACACTAAGAAGTACAGTTTCAGATGTCCCGACTTGAAAGAGTTAAGGAAGCTAGCATATTTTGTATTAGATCCCTTGGACTTCAAACAACGCCATGGGAAGCTTCTGTCTATCTAGTCTACTGATGTGGTTGAAGGACTTTTGAGTGTGTTGGTGCAGTTCTATGATCCTCTCTACCGTTGCTTCACTTTTCCTGATTATCAGTTAGTGCATACGTTGGAAGAGTATGCCCATATCTTGGGAATACCCGTTTCTAGCAAAGTGCCATTTAGTGGATTGGAAGAGATCCCTAGATCTCATCTTATTGCTGAAGCTCTTCACTTGAAGAAGTCTGAGATAGAGGCTCATTGGGTGAAGAAAGGAGGATTGTTTGGGTTGCCATCTGATTTTCTCATCAAGGAAGCTACTGCTTTTGCTCAGGCTGGTAGTGTGGACGCTTTTGAGGCTATCTTTGTGTTTCTCATCTATGGGTTTTTTTTTATTTCCTAACATTGACGGTTTTGTCAATGTTAATGCCATTAGAATTTTCTTGATTGGGAATCCTGTGCCTATTTTGTTGGGTGATATGTACTTCTCTTTGCATCTAAGGAATTATAAGGGTGGTGGAACTATTGTCTGTTGCATTCCTCTTATGTACAAGTGGTTTATTTCTCACTTGCCTCAGACACCTGCTTTTGTGGAGAACAAACAATGTCTACGGTGGTCTCAGAGACTTATGTCTCTCACCAATGATGATATAGTTTGGTATGATCATTCTTTGAGCAGTTTGGATATTATTGATAGTTGCGGTGAATTCTCTAATGTGCCTCTCATTGGTACACAAGAAGGAATTAACTACAACCCTGATGTGGCTCATCGTCAACTTGGGTTCCCCTTGAGAGACAAACCTAATAACACTTTGTTAGAAGGTCTTTTCTATCAAGAGGATAAAGATCCCCAACATTTGAAGCATAAGATTGTGCATGCTTGACATGATGTGCATAGGAAAGGAAGATCCGAGCTTGGTTCGCGCAATTGTGTAGCTTTGGAAGCTTACACTCTTTGGGTGAAGAAGAGAGCTATGGAATTGAAGATGCCTTATCCTTGTGAAAGACCTATGTCTATGGTCGTGGTTGAGCCATTAACTCTCCCTACCCAAGATGTAGAGGAGTTGGAAGACGCACTCGCCAAGATGAAGCGAGAGAAGGATGTGTGGGAAGAGCGTTTCCATGCTTTGAGCAAAAAGCATGAGAAGTTGTAGCTTGAGTTTAAGGACAAAGATGCACTTATTGAGCTACTTGAAGACCGAGTGACAAAGAGACAGAGACAGCCGGAGGTTTCATCTTCCTCTAGCATGCCTCAGCCTTCCGTTGCTTGGAAGAAGATTGTTGATCAACTTGTCCTCGAGAAGAATCAGATGAAGGCTTTATTTGAGACCGAGATTCGACTCATTCGAAGGAAGTACGCGCCTACAACCAGATCTTCTAACGTTGTTATTAAGGATCCTTAGGATGACTAGTCTCCTTTTCTCTTGTATTTTTCATTTGGTTTCTAAAATTGTATCCAGTGTAGTCCTTCCAATTAAATAAATAAAAGAGATTTTTATGGTCATATCAAATTATTGCGATTGTTGTTATATATATATATATATATATATATATATATATATATATATATATATATATATATATATATATATATATATATATATATATATATATATATATATATATATATATATATATATATATATATATATATATATATTTTCAAATAATATAGTAAGTTCCTTGAAAATAAAAACAATCAAGCATTGCATTTCATGCATCCTTTGCATAAGCAGGTTTCTCTTTTGTCAGATGTCTCATTGGTGTTTCTTATGTGCTTCAGCCAAGCTGACTCATCGATACAATACCCGCGCCAATCATCTGAAGATTATGGAACATCTTGAGCAAGAGAATAGAGACTTGAAAGAGGAGATCGCCCGTCTGACTGCCATGATGGAGTCAGTTTTAGCTGCACAGAGCCATTCTTCTCCAACGCCCGCAACTCCTCCTCCTCAGAGGACTGTTATTTCAGAGGTGGCTACCTCTACTGTTCCTACAACCGCTGCTCATTTCGCATCCAACATGCCTATCGGATTCCCGTGGGGAATGCCGCCAAACTTCGTGCCTGAAGGCTTTGCGCCTACATTTGCTTCTATGTCGACATCTAGCCCGGTCATGTTTGTGCCACCGCCTGTTGTGCATACTTTGCCTCATGTGGAAGACACCATTTATCATTCCGAGCCATCTGAGGGCCTGGATGTGTATGAAAAAATTGATGAAATGAAGGATCAATTTCTTGAGGTGCGCAAGGAGTTGAAAACTTTTAGAGGTAAGGACTTGTTTGGGAAGAGTGTTGCTGAGCTGTGTTTAGTGTCGAATGTGAAGATTCCAATGAAGTTCAAAGTTCCTGACTTTGAGAAATACAAAGGGAAAACATGCCCACTCATCCATTTGGTGATGTATGCCTGCAAGATGTCTACCCAAACAGATAACTATCAGTTGTTGATCCATTATTTTCAAGACAGTTTGACTGGTGCTGCATTGAGATGGTATATGGGGTTGGATAGTGCAAGCATCCGCACTTTCAACTATTTGGGTAAAGCATTTGTAAAGCAGTACAAGTACAACATTGATATGGCTCCCGACCGAGATCAGTTGAGATCACTGTCTCAGAAGGACAATGAGACATTTAAGGAGTCCGCTCAGAGATGGAGAGAACTTGCTGCTCAAATCAACCCTCCTTTAGAGGAAAAGGAGATGACCAAAAAAATTCTGAAGACCCTTAGCTCATTTTATTATGAGAGGATGATTTCAAGTGCCCCCAATGATTTTACCGAAATGGTAAACATGGGGATGAGGCTAGAAGAAGGTGTTCGAGAAGGACGATTGTCTAGAGAGGGGGTATCGTCCAAGAGATACGGCAGCAGTTTTGGTAAGAAGAAGGAAGCAGAAACTAATGCAGTTTCGAGTGGGAGGCAAAGGAGGCCTTAGATCAAAAGAAGTCAACCACCCCATCAACATCATCATCAAGTATCTTTAGTAATTCATGTATTTTCAACAAATCAATCAGCACCATTTCAACAACAACAACGTCAACAACAACAACCATAACAACGAACAAACACCTACAACAACAACAATACCAACAATCATCAGCAACAGAACTTTGAGAGGAAGAAGGTCTCTTTCGACCCGATTCCTATGACATATGCAGAACTATATCCGTCATTGGTTCTCAAGAACCTGCTACAACCAAGAAATCATGCGCAAATCCATAAACCACTTCCATGGTGGTACAAGCCAGAACTCCGGTGTGCTTTTCATCAAGGAGCGCCCGGACATGATATTGAGAACGGTTACCCACTCAAGTATGAAGTTCAGAAGCTGGTAAAAAGTGGAATGGTGTCCTTTAAGGACAGTGAACCCAATGTGAAAGCAAACCCACTACCCGCCCATGGAAATTCATTCGTTAATATGGTGGGCAGTTGTCTCGGGGAGTTCAAAGTATTCGACGTTCGATTCATTAGAAGGTCCTTGGTGACAATGCACAAGGATATTTGCTTGGTGAGCGATTGTGAGCATGACCATGATGGTTGTGCTATCTGTAGTATTAACTCTCGAGGTTGTGATATTGTGAAGAGGGACATCCAGCAATTGATGGATGAAAGCTTGATCCAGATTGTTCAATCCCGTCACATAGCTGATGATGTCAATGTAATAGTGCATGTATTCAAGAATCCAGAGAGAGTGGTGATTCAGTATGATAGCAGCAACAGTAACAGTATCAGCAAGAGATCGGTATCGCCATTGGTTATACGGTTGGCGGGCCCAGTCCCGTACGCATCCGATAAGGTTGTTCCTTATTAGTACAATGCAACTATGGTGAAGGATGGTCAAGAGGTTCCATTACCTACAACCAGTTCTGTCGTAAGCATTGCTGATGTTACCAAGGTGACCCACAATGGTCGAGTGTTTGGGTCGGTGTTCCCAAAAGATGTAGAAGATGGTTCAGTTGGTAAGAAAGTAGAAGTGCCTGCAGTAGATCCAATTAGTGCTCCAAAGCGTCAGTCTAGTGAATCCAGCAATTTGAAGACTAACGGTGATGCTGAGGTACTTCGGTTGATAAAGAAGAGTGAGTTCAATGTGGTGGAGCAGCTTCTCCAAACCCCCTCAAAAATTTCAGTATTGTCTTTGCTTATGAATTCAGAAGCGCACAGAGAAGTACTGAAAAGAGTTCTTGAGCAAGCTTTCATGGAACATGATGTTACGGTGGATCAGTTTGATCATATTATAGATAACATCACTTCGTGCAACATTCTCAGCTTTTGTGATGAGGAACTCCCTGAGGAGGGTAGGAATCATAACTTGGCTTTGCATATTTCCATGAATTGCAAAGATGACGCCTTATCCAATGTGCTTCTTGACACCAGATCCTCGTTGAATATGTTGCCGTAGTCAACGTTGTTAAAGCTATCATATCAAGGAGCACCTATGAGATATAGTGGTGTAATCGTCAAAGCTTTTGACGGTTCACGCAAGACGGTGATTGGTGAAGTGGACCTTCTAGTGAAGATAGGTCCGAGTGACTTCCAGATTACTTTTCAAGTAATGGATATCCACCCGACCTACAGTTGTCTGTTGGGAAGGCCATGGATCCATGAGGCGGGAGCTGTTACCTCCACGTTGCATCAGAAGCTCAAATTTGTCAAGAATGGGAAGTTAGTCATCGTTGGCGGGGAGAAGGTGTTGTTGGTTAGCCACCTATCATCTTTCTCTTATGTTTAAGCTGAGGATGAGGTTGGAACTCTGTTCCAAGCCTTATCTATTGCTGTTGAAAAGAGAGTTGGGGCACCTATGTCCTCATTAAAAGATGCAAGGAAGATTGTCGAAGAAGGAATTATTGATCAGTGGGGACGAGTGGTAGAGGTCTCCGATAACAAGAACAGAATCGGTATGGGTTTTCAGCAAGGTTCATCAGCTGTTAGATCAGAGGATATGCAACTCAACTTCCGTTATGGATGGTTCATTCATGGAAATGAACAACACTTAGTTGTTGTGCTAGAGGACGACGACGAGGAAGACTGCACCAATTTTGTGACGCATAGAAAGACTTGCAACAATTGGACTGCCGTTGATATTCTTGTTATTATGCATCGATCTAAGTAATTGTTTTTATTTGTTTTCAAAAATCCTTCTCCTATGCCTAAGGGAGAAATGAACATTGTTTGGTCATTTAAAATTGGTCATTAATAAAGTATAACTCTATTCATCCACATCTATGATGTTTTGTTTTTACTTTTTGCTTTATTCTGAAAATGGTAATCACAAAAAACATAAATAAACAATATAATTGTCCATCTGCATAATATTTGGTCACAAATTCACTTTTCTAAAATCAAAATATCAAATCAATATGCAGGTTGGTTTCTAAACCCATTGAATACAATGATTCTTCTCCTTCTCCAAATTTTGAATTCCTTGTGTTTGAGGCTGAGGAGGAAACTGACGAATAAGTGAGTGATGAATTGTCTCGTCTTCTTGAGCATGAAGGAAATACCATTCATCCATTCGAAGAACAGATCGAGCTAGTCAACTTGGGTTCCGAGGATGATGTGAAGGAAGTCAAGATTGGGTCTCGACTGTGTCCAAATCTTAAGAAGGGGTTGATTGATCTTCTTCGAGAGTATTCAGATGTGTTTGCTTGGTCCTATCAAGACATGCCTGGTTTAGATTCTAAGATTGTGGAGCATAGGTTGCCGTTGAAGCCAGAATGCCCACCAGTCAAGCAGAAGTTGAGAAGAACACATCCTGATATGGCAGTGAAGATCAAAGAAGAAGTGCTGAAGCAAATTGATGTCGATTTCCTTATGACCGCTGAGTATCCGTAATGGGTGGCCAATATTATGCTTGTACCGAAGAAGGATGGGAAATTACACATGTGTGTTGATTATAGATATTTGAATAAAGCCAGTCTGAAAGATGATTTCCCTCTGCCACACATTGATATGTTGGTAGACAATACTGCTAAATTCAAAGTCTTTTCGTTTATGGACGGATTTTCCGGATATAATCAGATCAAAATGGCACCCGAAGATATGGAGAAGACCACATTCATTACACCCTAGGGAACATTCTGTTATAGAGTGATGCCTTTTGGTTTGAAGAATGCTGGTGCAACTTACCAAAGAGCAATGACTACTCTTTTTCATGATATCATGCATAAAGAGATCGAAGTCTATGTTGATGATATGATTGTTAAATCTATTGATGAAGAGGAACATGTTGAGCATTTATTGAAGCTATTCCAGCGTTTGAGGAAGTATAAACTCCGCTTGAATCCTAATAAGTGTACTTTTGGTGTTCGTTCTGGTAAGTTGTTAGGATTTATTATCAGCGAGAAGGGTATTTAAGTTGATCCTGCCAAGGTCAAAGCAATACAAAAGATGCCTGCGCTCAAAACTAAGAAGTAAGTCAGAGGTTTTCTCGGCCGTTTGAATTATATCTCAAGATTCATTTCGCACATGACTGCCACATGTGCGCCTATATTCAAGCTTCTTCGGAAAGATCAGTCTTGTAATTGGACAGAGGATTTCCAGAAAGATTTTGAAAATATCAAAGAATATTTGCTTAAGCCTCTGATTTTGTCTCCTCCTGTTGAAGGAAGACCATTGATAATATATTTGACTATGCTTGAAGATAGTATGGGTTGTATTCTTGGCCAGCAAGATGAGACTGGAAAGAAAGAATTTGCAATTTACTACCTCAGTAAGAAATTCACCGACTGTGAGACTCAGTATTCTATGCTAGAGAAGACTTGTTGCGCGTTGGCTTGGGCTGCTAAGCGTCTACGTCAGTATATGTTGAATCATACCATTTGGTTGATATCCAAAATGGATCCAATCAAGTATATATTTGAGAAGCCTACTTTAACTGGGAGGATTTCCCGTTGGCAGATGTTGTTATCAGAGTATGATATTGAATACCGATCTCAAAAAGCAATCAAAGGTAGTATCTTGGCTGACCATTTGGCTCACCAACCGATTGAAGATTACTAGTCAGTGCAGTATGATTTTCCTGATAAAGAGATCTTATACTTGAAAATGAAAGATTGTGATGAACCGTTGCTTGAAGAAGGGCCAAAACCTGGTTCCCGTTGGGGCATGGTATTTGATGGAGTTGTTAATCAGTATGGTAATGGCATTGGGGCAGTGATTATTACTCCTCAAGGCATGCATTTTCCATTTAAAGCTAGATTAACTTTCAAGTGTACAAACAATATGGCAGAATATGAAGCTTGCATTATGGGGCTTGAAGAGACCATTGATCTCAGAATCAAGTATTTGGACGTCTATGGAGATTCAGCCTTGGAAGTAAATCAAATCAAAGGTGAATGGGAGACGAATCAACCCGGTTTGATACCATATAGAGACTATGCAAGGAGGATTTCAACTTTCTTTACAAAGGTTGAGTTGCATCATATCCCTCGAGATGAAAACCAGATGGCAGATGCTCTTGCAACATTGGCGTCAATGATAGTAGTGAAGTATTAGAATGAAGTCCCCAACTTGATTGTAATGCGTCTTGATAGGCCAGCTCATATGTTTGCTATTAAAGAGATCAAAGACGAGAAGCCGTGGTATTACAACATGAAGTGTTTCCTCAAAAGTTAGATTTACCCGCCGATGGCATCTTTGAAAGATAAGAAGACTTTGAGAAGATTAGTCGACAACTTCTACCTGAATGGTGATGTTTTGTACAAGAGAAACTTCGATATGGTATTGCTCAGATGCGTGGATAGACACGAAGCAAACCTGTTGATGACTGAAGTCCATGAAGGTTCCTTTGGTACTCATTCCAATGGACATGCGATGGAAAAGAAGATGTTGTGAGCAGGTTACTATTGGCTGACAATGGAATCTGACTGTTGCAAGTTTGTGAAGAAATGCCACAAGTGTCAAATATATGCGGATAAGATTCATGTTCCTCTGACACTGTTGAACGTCATTTCCTCACCATGGCCCTTCTCCATATGGGGAATTGATATGATTGAGCCCAAAGCTGCGAATGGACATCATTTCATTTTAGTGGCAATTGACTACTTCATAAAATGGGTCGAAGCGACATCGTATGCGAGTGTAACCAAGCAAGTTGTTGTAAGGTTTATTGGTACCCTAAGTTCTTAAGCTTCAAAATACATCAAGCCATGCATGGCTGAACATAACCAAATACTAACCATGCATCAACATCTTGCATCAGCAATCATTCATTGCATATCATTGCATCATGAAACGTGTAGTATAATCCATCAAGATGGAGCATTACACCATGAAAAAATAAACATGCATAATTGCATGAAAGTCTTTCTCAAAACCATCCTTTTTTGAGACAATTCTTCCTCCCCAACTGAGAACATTATCATGAAGCTCTTGAGTAGTATTCCCTGCAGGTTTCCCAAAATATCTCTACCTCCTTTTCCTTTTTCAAGTACCTTTTGACCTTTCACCAATCGCTTACCTTTTGTAAGTCCCTTTTTTCTTTGTGCTAATCTCTCATTTCCCTTTAATAGGGAAGATTTTATTGAGACAACTTATCTTTTGTGAGTTTATTTCAAGGCCTTTTACACGAAATCATGTCTCGATGCTTACCTTTTGTAAGTCCCCTCATTTCCTTTTGCACGAGAAGGGTACCCCTGTCAGAACTTTGCATCAAGTTTTGTTTTGAAACACCTGACATAGGTTTGGTGAGTTCCAGGGTTTGGGTAACCATTGTTTGAGAACTTCATCCCCACTGTTATGCTTGTGGGATGATATGAGGTTTTCGTTCCTACTACAAAGTCCTCATCTGTCAAAGTGTGCCAAAGCCTAGATTTTTCTGGAAAATCCTTTTAAAGTCTAGGTTTCACCTAGCAAATCATGTTCAAACCTTTCTGTTTTGCCTTTTTCAAATATTTATAACTTTCCGTCAATTGCTTACCTTTGTAAGTATCCCCCTGCCTTTTGCACGGGAAGTATTTTCTTTTAGCTTAACTTTTGTAATTATCTCCCCTGCCTTTTTCGCATGGGAAGTCTCTCTTTCAGCTTACCTTTTGTGAGTACCCTTTGTCTTTTGTAAAGGAAATACCTCTTATTTCTTACTTACCTTTTGTGAGTCCCCTTTTTGCCTTTAGCATAAATACTATCATCCCCCATTGCTTATCTTTCGTAAGTCCCCTCAGCCTTTTGCTCGAGGATTTCTATTCTCAAATTTACTTACCTTTTGTAAGTACCCCCTGCCTTTTGCATGGGAAATCTTCTCTTGCTAAGGAGCCATTGCTACCTTTTGTATGAGAAATCTCTAACCGTCTTTCTTCCTAACCTTTCGTTAAGGAGTTTCTCATTTGCCTTTTGCATGAGAAATCATTTCCATATTCATGTGTCTTCTTAACCTTTTGTTGAGAAGTTTCTCATTACCTTTGGTATGAGAAATTTACTTCTGGCTTGGCATCTTTTGAAGCCCGACTTGCTTGGCATCCCTTAAAGCTCTTTTCTAACCTCTATGGTTATTGATCTCATTCCAACCTCCATGGGTATCGATCTTTTTACAACCTTTATAGTTGTAGATGTTTTCCAACCTCTATGGTTGTTGACATTTTCCAACCTCTATGGTTGTTGATGCCTTTCTAACCTCTATGGTTGTCGATCCTTTTCCAACCTCAATGGTTGATTGATTCTTTTCCAACCTCTATGGTTGTTGAACCTTTTCCCGAACCTTAGAGTTGACGATACCTTCATCCCCAACCTCATAGTTGTTTCCCTTTTCTTATTCCCAACCTCATAGTTGTTGCCCTTTTCTTGTTTCCATCCTTAGAGTTGTTATGTCTTTTCTTGTTTCCAGCCTCAGAGTTGTTGTCTCCTTTCTTTTTTCGAGCCTCATAGTTGTTGTATATCTCTCATCCTTAGAGTTGATGTCTTCTATTTCTATTCGCATCCTTAGAGTTGATATTTATTATCCTTTTGTCCAACCTCAGAGTTGATGTCTATCTCGCTTACCTCCAAGATTAGAGTTGATACCGTTTTGCACATCCAACCTCAGAGTTGATGCCTATCTTTTCAAGCTTAACCACAGAGTTGATAATATATTTTTCCCAACCTCAACGTTGTTGTCTTTGCTACTTCCAACCTCAGAGTTGTTATTTATTGCTCTTCAAAGCTCGTCCACAGAGTTTATGTTCGTCATTCAGTTCCCAACCTTAGAGTTGTTAGTTAGTTTATGTCCAACCTTAGAGTTGATGCTTAGCTTCTTTACCTCCATCCTTAGAGTTATTGTCTATATTTTCTTTCCCCCAACCTTAGAGTTGACACCTACTCTTCATCCCAACCTCAGACTTGATGCTCACCTTTTTAATATCAGCCTCAGAGTTGATAATTTGTTTTATCTCCAGCCCTAGAGTTGTTATATATCCTTTTCCAAGCCTCAGAGTTATCGTCTATCCCTTTTCTATCTCCAACCTTAAAGTTGATATATATACCTTTGTGTCCTTGACCTCAGAGTTGATGTCTACCTTTTCTACACCTAGCCTCAGGGTTAATGATTGTCTCTCTTTAATCCCCAACTTCAGAGTTGTTAATGATCAGTTTTATTTCCAGCCTTAAAGCATCCATCTATCTTTTATCCCAGCCTCAGAGTTGTTGGTAACCATTACTCCCAGTCATTAAATTGATCTTGATCATGTCATTATCCCCGACCTCAAAGCTGATGTTGATCATATTTCGTTTCTAACCACAAAGTTGAGAATTCCCAATTTTACCCCACTTGCAGTATTGAGGTCGAATACATTTCAATACCCAACAGACCTTTTGTCGAGGAGTTATCATTACCTTTTGTATGAGAATCTCATTCCCATCTTTCTTCTTAACCTTTTTTAAGGAGTTCTCATTACCTTTTGTATGAGAATCTCATTCCCATCTTTCTTCTTGACCTTTTGATAAGGAGTTCTCATTACCTTGTGTATGAGAATCTCATTCCCATCTTTATTATGACCTTTTGTTAAGGAGTTCTCATTACCTTTTGTATGAGAAGTTCAATCCCACTTGTATCCTTTAACCTTTTGTTAAGGAGCTTCTCAACACCTTTTCTGTGATAAACCTACCCATCTTTCTTCTTAACTTTTTGTTTGGAAGTTCCTATTTTCTCTTGCTAAGGAGTCGTTTCTACCTTTGTAAGAGAAAATCATATCCTTAGCAAAGTTGTCCTTCACCTTCATCTTTCTTCTTGACCTTTTGTTAAGGAGTTCTCATTGCCTTTCACATGAGAAATCACATTCACCTTCATGTGCTTTCTTAGCCTTTTGCTGAGATTTTCTCATATGCCTTTTGCATGAGGAAACATCATATCCCTTTTTTCCTTTTCCAAGTATCATCTACCCTTTGTAGCAGGAAGTTTAACCATTTCCCAATCAAGTTGATTGCCTTTTGCAGAATGTCTCTCTACCTTTTACACAAGATTTCAGTTTTATTTATATATCCTCTATTACTTGCTTTTTACAAATACATGATTTTTTACCTTCGTGGGATTCTGCGGAAATATTTCAATCACTGGTACATGCCAAAGCTTGTTAGTGGAGGCAGAAAAAAGAAAGGGAAAAAGAAAGAGAAATAAACAAAACAAAATCAAGCATATACTGCATGCATAGCATATTGCATACATCATGCATAACAAAACATCTTTGTGCAATAGATCCATGCCCCACATAGATATTTCAGCTAATCCTCAGCATATGACCCTGTACAAATGCCTATCTGCCATTCCATATCTCCAATAAACAAAATTCCTCAATACCCTTATCTCGCATTACCTTCATTCATTCTCCTGTGGGAAAAATTATGGCCAAGGTCTTTGTGTCTTGTATTTGGTTCATTGGATAATCAATTCATAGTCTTCTTCAGTCCAATTTCATTAATGTCCATTCTGATCCACTTAAATACGTTATTTCATTCATATTTGTCCTTTTCATCACAGGTGTCCATGTTCATTGCAAAGATTACATTTTTGGCCGATTTTGTTACAGTTGACTTTTGATCATCAATTGACTTTTTTGTCAACCAGTTCACCAAAGTCAACTCATCATTCTTGACCCTCTAAGACCTTTTTCTATCATTATACCTTGTTTCATTTTTAAAACCCTGCTTTCTTGGCTTTTTCATAACTTTGGGGACTTGGTCCATTTCTAGGTTGGACCACCTTTTGGACCAAAAACCAGGCCCATTTCCTGGTCAGACCACCACTTGGACCAACAATTGGACCTACGTGAACCTTTCCCATTTTTAGCCATTTTTCATTGTTTAACCATTTTAACCATCCAATTTCCAATTCCAAATACATTTGAGTTTCATACATCATTCCAATCTCAAGAAACATAAACCATATCCATTAAGCCTTTTTTTTACATCAATCCATAACCACATATTCCATTTAAATCAAATTACATCCCATTTCAACATTACACAGCCCTTTCCAAATGACCATACATTCATTTAACCATAATTACATTTCATTAATACAATTCCAAATACAATATTCATACATAACCAAACATAAAGCCTACAAAAATATCCTACATGTCCAAATCCAAGCATTAAAAAACAATCCCAATGAACAATGATATGTCCATTTTCAATTCCAAGCATTCCATCAGTGAACCATAGCTAATGCAAATGCAATTCCAAAAGAGCCCCATGATAGTCTAATGTTTAACTCAATTCAAGCATTCCATGAATACAACCACAAGCATACCTACAAGGCCAATCAACTAACGTCACAATTTCATTCAAGCAGCCAAAACCAGTTAACTATATCAAGCAGACTCTAGATTTGGATTAATTCCATTTTATTAACAGTCATGCATCCAATTTAAACTTAATCAACTAACACTAACAGAATTTTCCAGTTGGAAAACTAATTCAATTTGGAACAAATTCATAGTTTTAACAGAGATGAAATTTCCAACTAACTTGCGCTATCCAATATAAACAAAACCTTGACACTGTGAGTTTTGATTTCCCTATTTATATCACACTCATCATTATTCATCAGGTTCATGAATCACACCTGAAAAATTATGAATCATACTTGCACTATCCAATCTAAACAATTCCCTTGGATTCCTACCACTCTCCATCATTGAGTTTATACGGATCCATAACCAGAAGCAACAAAAACACCAAAGAAGGAATAACAATAAGGAAGATGAAGAAGACTCAAAGTTAGTATCTCTCACTCTCTCATTAGAAGCTCACAAAAATATACACTCAACTCTCATAAGAGAAGAATAAAAGAAGAGAAGAAGAAGGAAAAAACGCAAGATCAAGAGCATACTTTTTTCCGCTTCAGTCGTCTTCTCTGGTGAGGTAAGTGTTTGATCACCATTCGTTTTTCTTCGATTCAATTACCAAGATGTAGCACCAGGACTAAGGAATCAAAGCCCTCTCATAAGAGGCTTTGATTCCTCTGAATCTCCATATAATTTCTGAAATGGGAGAATTAGGTTTTTTTCTTATAGCTTCGATTGGTTTAATTGGTGAGGAATTAGATGAAATGATTTATAGATTCTTCTAGAGGGTAGTGAGACGGAGAGGTTGATGTAACTTTGGTTGTGTTTGGTCCTCCGCTGCCTCAGGAGGCAATTTCTGACGCGGAGGAGGAATTCTATTTCCGACCATTACGTTTGAGCTCAGTTGTTCTTGTTGAAACGTGAATGATAAATGAGCTTGATCCTCCCCTTTCCATTTGTGTGCTATGGGCCAAATCCACATTAGGCCCAAACTCTGCATATCCAAGGTCAGTGGGCCTTGTGCAAGGGGCCTTGCGTCTTAGGAAGCTATTCACACCTTATTTCGTGTTGCACACCCCCAGCCTGCAACAGCAAAGCCAGTGGGCCTTGTTCGATGGACCCAGCGCCCTGTGTTACTATTCACACCCGTATTTCAACATCTTACCCCCCCTTCTTTTTTGTATATTTTCTTTTGTTAATATTTACTCTCTTTTATTACTTTTAACTATTCTTTTATTCCTTAGTTTGTTCTTAATTCATGCTTTGGTGGACAATTGAACATTAACTCTAACCACTAACTTCTAACTTCTAGTTCATTTTAATTCAACTTTGTTCTTCATTTTTTTGCTTGAGCTTGAGCAATTGCTTGGTTTGCGAGATCTTCAATATTTTAAATCATTGATAGATGGTCCCTTGGTTGGTTCAATCTTCCCTAATTCAATATGTTGCCAGATGGTCATTTGACCATATTTTGGACAGTTTGAGTTAGTGATAGATCATCCATTGGTGTAGCATATGTTTGAGTCCTTTGACTTATTGATAGATGATCCCAATGTGATGACTTGAATTTTCCTTCTAACATCTAACATTTAACTTCTAAGCCTCTAACACTTTATATTCTTGCAACTTCTATTCTTGCAATTTACTTTCTTGCATGTTAAATTCTCGTAATTTACTTCTATGCTCATTATCATCCATTTACTTCATTCATTCTTTACTTTATACCTTTTATCTTTTGTCATTTCTTATTTGATTTGTATAATTAAAAAGAACAAACACATGATAAATGAAAATACCAAAAAGAGTGAGCTTTGGGACCTAATGTGGAGACCTAGAGGACTTATGTGGACCCTTACTTGGACCCTGGATTATTGTGATTGACATAAGCTTGACTTGTAGTTTCATCACGGACTTGTAGTCTTTTATTGCAAGAATGACATTCACGACACTACCCTAGGGTGACATGTATTGATTCCATTATCCACTTGTTTAGCTTATGCCACTTTGCACACACACGGCTTTCTCTTGGTCTACCTTACAACGAGACCCTTTAGTTCTCACATTAATTCCCTTATGTTTTTTATGTATCCATCTCCCCATATTGGTGTACTTTTTTCCTTGCTTCTTTTTGCCTGTTGTTGTTTGTTAGCCAACCTTATGAGTTAGGATCGTCACCATTTCAAAACAATAAACAAACCCTTGATTCAACGTCAAGCGGCCTTTTGTCAATAAAAACTCAAAAATTAATAAAATAAGATTAGGATTGTGCGCTCCGCATAGTAGTGTCATCAAATCAACCACCTTTTCACAAAAACCATAAAAACAACATCAACTCATCAATTATATTTTTGTGCCTTAGGGCATCACTCCGAAAACCCTTTTTTAAGGTAAAATCAACCAACACATAATCATTTTCTACAACAAACTACGAGACTCTGACGTATCACTCTAGAGAGTTAGAATACGTAGGCACGAGGGCCCAAATCCATGGCGAGCACACTAATAAAAAAACCCACTTCCACTCTGTAAACCTTTAGCAAATAAGCATTAAGATAGTAACACTCATTCAAGCGAAAGACAATCAAGATGGTTCCTATTGAGTACGATGGATGTGAGGGGTGCTAATACCTTCCCCTTGCATAATCAACTTCCAAATTCGCTCATGGTTGCAAAGACCATTGCTTTTGTGGTTTTCTCGATATTTTCCCTTTCCTTTGGATTAAATAAAACTTAATCGCGAGTCAGTATTTTTCGTGTAGCGACAATAATGCTTGCACTTTATACTTTTCTATTGAACTTTTCTTTCGTATATAATTTTTATCAAGAATAATGAAATATAATATAAGAAAGTCAGTAAGGATGTTTATATTTGAGGGAGTTAAAAAATCAAACACAAAGATGGAAAAGAGTATTTATTTGTTTGTTCTGAAAAATAGTTTCATACTTCATTAGCGATAAATTCTTGCACTTTCAGTGAATGACTTCAAAACCTTATCATCTACTTGCATCCATAATAAATTGAATGTTTGCCTTGACTTTGAGATAGATTTTAGGATTTATTAATGCTCTTTTGGTGACATTCAATTTGTTGATGGTAGATTAGGTAATTTGAGATTTGAATTGTTATTAGAGTTAGGGGTGTTCGTGGTGTGCTTTGGGCAGTTTTGATGTTAAAAATCATCAGAACCGCAAGAGAAAAAATGTGTGTTTCAGTTTGGTTTGGTTAGTTTTTAGAAATAAAACTGAACCAAACAAATGCGGTTTGGATTGGTTCGGTTGTTTGAATTTTTTACAAAAAATTTATTAAGCCATACATAGACATATAGAGGATAACATAATTTTGTGTTTAGTCATTCATACATTACTGTAAAATAAGTTTATATTTGTCAGAATAAATTTATAATTTGATGCATAAATATAAATTGTGTCTTACAATAGTATCTTATGTCACTACTACAAAATATACATTTCGTAACATCTTATTACATCGGTCTTTAAATCAACCAAAGTAATAACTCTTATTTAGGCGCCTTTATTTTTATATATTTCATAAAACACAAATCACCACGGGCCAGACTAACAACCATGGTGATAAATTAAGAATTGAACGCTTCAAATTCCAGTACCAGCAATTTTCCATTTTTTCGTTACAAAAAAGAGTGTCTCCCCTTAATTTTTATATTTATATTAAAATTAAAATACTTTTCACCATAGTCATATCTACCAACCAAAGTGAAATGTAAGCTCAGTTTTTCAATCTTTGGTAGTTAAGTTTCCAAAAACTCAAGAAGAGATTAGTTTTCACAATAACAGAGAGTATAGTTTTTACAAACATATTTTATACCTTCTCAGATACGCTTTTGTGTGCAATATCTTCATTCATTTTTCCTATACCTTGTAAATTTTGACATTAAAGATCAATGTTAAGGTTCAAACATATTGTTTACTTGATAAAGTGAATCTTAACATTAATCTTTAAACCAAGTTTTTCAATATACTGTATTAACTTTTAAAGAAAGGAATATGGAAGTTGAAAGCAGAATGAGTTAGATTTAATAAAAAGGTGAATGGTGTGCTTCTTCAATTTTATAGACAAATTCATAAATAATTTCACCACTGTTGTGAAGGGAAATTATGGTAATATGTATAATTTATCTCTACATTTACTTTTTCCAACTGTGATGAAAAGTGTTTCTCAAAAACATGTTTTAGTTTTGTTTCCTTCATATCAAATGCCGTAGTGAAAAAACTGGAAAAAGAAAGTGATACCAAATCGAATATAATGTTTATCAAGAATAATGTAATAAATGTTTGCACTTTATACTTTTCTATTGTGCTTTTCTTTAGTATATATTTTTTATCAAGAATAATGAAATATAATATAAGAAAGTAAGTAAGGATGTTATATTTGAGGGAGTTACAAAATCAAAGACAAAGATGGGGAATAGTATTTAATATTTTGTTATGAAAAATAGTTTCATACTTTATTAGGGATAAATTCTTGCACTTTTATTGAATGACTTCAAAACCTTATCATCTACTTGCATCCATAGCAAATTGAATGTTTGCCTTGACTTCAAGATAGATTTTGGATTTTGTTAGTGCTCTTTTGGTGAGATTTTATTTGTTGATGGTAGATTAGGTAATTTGAGATCTGACATGTTATTAGAGTTCGGAGTGTTCAGGGTACAGTTAGGGCAGTTTTGATGCTAAAAATCAATAGAACCGTAAGAGAAAAAATGTGTGATTCAGTTTGGTTTGGTTAATTTTTAGAAAACAAATGTGATTCAGTTTGGTTTCATAAATAATTTCACCAATGTTGTGAAGGGAAATTATGGTAATATGTATAATATATCTCTACAGTTACTTTTTACAACTGTGGTGAAAAGTGTTTCTCAAAAACATGTTTTAATTTATTTCCTTCATAACAAGTGCCCTAGCAAAAGAACATAAAAAAAGTGATAGAAAATCGAATATAATGTTTATCAAGAATAATGTAATATAATATTTTCACTTTATACTTTTCTATTATACTTTTCTTTCGTATATAATTTTTATCAAGAATATTGAAATATAATATAAGAAAAAACGCAAGATCAAGAGCATACTTTTTTTCCGCTTCTGTCGTCTTCTCCGGTGAGGTAAGTGTTTGATCACCATTCGTTTTTCTTCGATTCAATTACCAAGATGTAACACCAGGCCTTAGGAATCAAAGCCCTCTCATAAGAGGCTTTGATTCCTCTGAATCTCCATATAATTTCTGAAATGGGAGAATTAGGTTTTTTTCTTATAGCTTCGATTTGTTTAATTGGTGAGGAATTAGATGAAATGATTTATAGATTCTTCTATAGGGTAGTGAGACGGAGAGGTTGATGTAACTTTGGTTGTGTTTGGTCCTCCGCTGCCAAAGGAGGCAATTTTTGACGCGGAGGAGGAATTCTGTTTTTGACCATTATGTTTGAGCTCAGTTGTTCTTGCTGAAACGTGAATGATAAATGAGCTCGATCCTCCCCTTTCCATTTGTGTGGTATGGGCCAAATCCATATTAGGCCCAAACAGTTTAATATTCACACCTTGTGGATTACCTTATGCACCCTAGTCTGCAGATCCAAGGTCAGTGGGCCTTGTGCAAGGGGCCTTGCGTCTTTGGAAGCTATTCACACCTTATTTCGTGTTGCACACCCCGAGCCTGCAACAGCAAACCAGTGGGCCTTGTTCGATGGACCCAGCGCCCTGTGTTACTATTCACACCCGTATTTCAACATCTTACCCCCCCTTCTTTTTTGTATATTTTCTTTTGTTAATTTTTACTCTCTTTTACTACTTTTAATTGTTCTTTTATTCCTTAGTTTGTTCTTAATTCATGCTTTGGTGGACAATTGAACATTAACTCTAACCACTAACTTCTAACTTCTAATTCATTTTAATTCAACTTCGTTATTTATTTATTTTTTTGAGCTTGAGCAATTGCTTGGTTTGTGAGATCTTCAATATTTTAAATCATTGATAGATGGTCCCTTGGTTGATTCAATCTTCCCTAATTCAATATGTTGCCAGATGGTCATTTGACCATATTTTGGACAGTTTGAGTTAGTGATAGATCATACCTTATTAGTAGCATATGTTTGAGTCCTTTGACTTATTGATAGATGATCCCAATTTAATGAGTTGAATTTGCCTTCTAACATCTAACATCTAACAATTAACTTTTAAGCCTCTAACACTTTATATTCTTGCAACTTCTATTCTTGCAATTTACTTTCTTGCATGTTAAATTCTCGTAATTTACTTCTATGCTCATTATCATCCATTTACTTCATTCATTCTTTACTTTATACCTTTTATGTTTTGTCATTTCTTATTTGATTTGTATAATTAAAAAGAACAAAAACATGATAAAATGAAAATACCAAAAAGAGTGAGCTTTGGGACCTAATGTGGAGACCTATAGGACTTGTGTGGACCCTTACTTGGACCCTGGACTATTGTGATTGACCTAAGCTTGACTTGTAGTTTCATCACGGACTTGTAATCTTTTATTGCAAGAATGACATTCACGACACTACCCTAGGGAGACATGTATTTATTCCATTATTCACTTGTTTAGCTTATGCCACTTTGCACACACACACGGCTTTCTCTTGGTCTACCTTACAACGAGACCCTTTAGTTCTCACATTACTTCCCTTGTGTTTTTTATGTATCCATCTCCCCATATTGGTGTACTTTTTTCCTTGCTTCTTTTTGTCTGTTGTTGTTTGTTAGCCAACCTTAGGAGTTAGGATCGTCACCATTTCAATACAATAAACAAACCCTTGATTCAACGTCAAACGGCCTTTTTTCAATAAAAACTCAAAAATTAATAAAATAAAATTAGGATTGTGCGCTCCGCGTAGTAGTGTCATCAAATCAACCACCTTTTCACAAAAACCCTAAAAACAACATCAACTCATCAATTATATTTTTATGCCTTAGGACATCACTCGGAAAACCCTTTTTCAAGGTAAAATCAACCAACACATAATCATTTTCTACAAAGAACTACGAGACTCTGACTTATCACTCTAGCGAGTTAGAATACGTAGGCACGAGGGCCCAAATTCTTGGCGAGCACACTAATAAAAACCAACTTTCACTCTATAAACCTTTAGCAAATAAGCATTAAGATAGTAACACTCATTCAAGTGAAAGACAATCAAGATGGTTCCTATTGAGTACGATGGATGGGAGGGGTGTTAATACCTTCCCCTAGCATAATCGACTTCCAAATTCGCTCATGGTTGCGATGACCATTCCTTTTGTGGTTTTCTCGATATTTTCCCTTTTCCTTTGGATTAAATAAAACTTGATCGCGAGTCTGTATTTTTCGTGTAGCGACAATAACGCTTGCACTTTATACTTTTCTATTGAACTTTTCTTTCGTATATAATTTTTATCAAGAATAATGAAATATAATATAAGAAAGTCAGTAAGGATGTTATATTTGAGGGAGTTACAAAATCAAACACAAAGATGGAGAAGAGCATTTATTTGTTTGTTATAAAAAATAATTTCATACTTCATTAGCGATAAATTCTTGCACTTTCATTGAATGACTTCAAAACCTTATCATCTACTTGCATCCATAATAAATCGAATGTTTGCCTTGACTTTGAGATAGATTTTAGGTTTTATTAATGCTCTTTTGGTGACATTTAATTTGTTGATGGTAGATTAGGTAATTTGAGATTTGAATTGTTATTAGAGTTAAGGGTGTTCGTGGTGTGGTTTGGGCAGTTTTGACGTTAAAAATCATCAGAACTGCAAGAGAAAAAATGTGTGTTTCAGTTTGGTGTGGTTAATTTTTAGAAATAAAACTGACCCAAACAAATGCGATTTGGATTGGTTCGGTTGTTTCAATTTTTTACAAAAAATTTATTAAGCCATACATAGACATACAGAGGATAACATAATTTTGTGTTTAGTCATTCATACATTACTGTAAAATAAGTTTATATTTGTCAGAATAAATTTATAATTTGATGCATAAATATAAATTTTGTCTTTCAATGGTATCTTATGTCACTACTACAAAATATACATTTCGTAACATCTTATTACATCGGTCTTTAAATCAACCAAAGTAATAACTCTTATTTAGGCGCCTTTACTTTTATATATTTCATAAAACACAAATCACCATGGTCCAGACTAACAGCCATGGTGATAAATTAAGAATTACACGCTTCAAATTCCAGCACCAGCAATTTTCCATTTTTTCGTTACAAAAAAGAGTGTCTCCCCTTAATTTTTATATTTATATTAAAATTAAAATACTTTTCACCATAGTCATTTCTACCAACCGAAGTGAAATGTATGCTCATTTTTTCAATCTCTGGCAGTTAAGGTTCCACAAACTCAAGAAGAGATCACAATAACAGAGAGTATAGTTTTTACAAACATTTTTTATACAATCTCAGATACGCTTTTGTGTGCAATATCTTCATTCATTTTTCCTATACCTTGTAAATTTTGACATTATAGATCAATGTTAAGGTTCAAACATATTGTTTACTTTATAAAGTGAATCTTAATATTAATCTTTAAACCATGTTTTTCAATATACTGTATTAACTTTTGAAGAATGGAATATGGAAGTTGAAAGCAGAATGAGTTAGATTTAATAAAAAGGTGAATGGTGTGCTTCTTCAATTTTATAGATAAATTCATAAATAATTTCACCAATGTTGTGAAGGGAAATTATGGTAATATGTATAATATATCTCTACATTTACTTTTTCCAACTGAGATGAAAAGTGTTTCTCAAAAACATGTTTTAGTTTTGTTTCCTTCATAACAAATGCCCTAGCGAAAAAATAGGAAAAAAAGTGATAGCAAATCGAATATAATGTTTATCAAGAATAATGTAACAAATGTTTGCACTTTATACTTTTCTATTGTGCTTTTCTTTAGTATATATTTTTTCCAAGAATAATGAAATATAATATAAGAAAGTAAGTAAGGATGTTATATTTGAGGGAGTTACAAAATCAAAGACAAAGATGGGGAAGAGTATTTAATATTTTGTTATGAAGAATAGTTTCATACTTTATTAGGGATAAATCCTTGCACTTTTATTGAATGACTTCAAAACCTTATCATCTACTTGCATCCATAGCAAATCGAATGTTTGTCTTGACTTCAAGATAGATTTTGGGTTTTGTTAGTGCTCTTTTGGTGAGATTTTTTTCGTTGATGGTAGATTAGGTAATTTGAGATCTGAGATGTTATTAGAGTTAGGGGTGTTCAGGGTACGGTTAGAGCAGTTTTGATGTAAAAAATCAATAGAACCGCAAGAGAAAAAATGTGTGATTCAGTTTGGTATGGTTAATTTTTAGAAATAAAATAGAACCAAACAAATGTGGTTTGAATTGGTTCAGTTGTTTCAATTTTGTACAAAAAAATTATTAAGCCATAGATAGACATATAGAGGATAATATAATTTTGTGTTTAGTCATTCATACATTACTGTAAAATAAGTTTATATTTGTCACAATAAATTTATAATTTGATACATAAATGTTAATTGTCTCTTACAATGATATCTTATGTCACTACTATAAAATATACATTTCG
This sequence comes from Lathyrus oleraceus, assembly GCF_024323335.1. Lineage (NCBI taxonomy): Eukaryota > Viridiplantae > Streptophyta > Magnoliopsida > Fabales > Fabaceae > Lathyrus > Lathyrus oleraceus. The sequence continues at coordinate 138,542,171 of NC_066583.1, read as the reverse complement.
TAACATCTTATTACATCGGTCTTTAAATCAACCAAAGTAATAACTCTTATTTAGGCACCTTTATTTTTTATTTATTTAAAAAAACACAAATGACCACGGTCCAGACTAACAACCATTGTGATAAATTAAGAATTGCACGCATCGAAATCCAGCACCAACAATTTTCTATTTTTTCATAAATAATTTTACCACTGTTGTGAAGGGAAATTGTAGTAATTTGTATAATATATCTCTACAGATACTTTTTACAATTGTGGTGAAAAGTGTTTCTCAAAAACATGTTTTAGTTTATTTCCTTCATAACAAGTGCCCTAGCGAAAGAACATAAAAAAAGTGATAGAAAATCGATTATAATGTTTATCAAGAATAATGTAATATAATATTTTCACTTTATACTTTTCTATTATACTTTTCTTTCATATATAATTTTATCAAGAATATTGAAATATAATATAAGAAAAAACGCAAGATCAAGAGCATACTTTTTTTTCCGCTTCAGTCGTCTTCTCCGGTGAGGTAAGTGTTTGATCACCATTCGTTTTTCTTCGATTCAATTACCAAGATGTAGCACTAGGCCTTAGGCATCAAAGCCCTCTCATAAGAGGCTTTGATTCCTTTGAATCTCCATATAATTTCTGAAATGGCAGAATTAGGTTTTTTTCTTATAGCTTCAATTTGTTTAATTGGTGAGCAATTAGATGAAATGATTTATAGATTCTTCTAGAGGGTAGTGAGACGAAGAGGTTGATGTAACTTTGGTTGTGTTTGGTCCTCCCCTGCCGAAGGAGGCAATTTCTGACGCGGAGGAGGAATTCTGTTTTCGACCATTATGTTTGAGCTCAGTTGTTCTTGCTGAAACGTGAATGATAAATGAGCTTGATCCTCCCCTTTCCATTTGTGTGGTATGGGCCAAATCCACATTAGGCCCAAACAGTTTAATATTCACACCTTGTGGATTACATTATGCACCCTAGTATGCAGATCCAAGGTCAGTGGGCCTTGTGCAAGGGGCCTTGCGTCTTAGGAAGCTATTCACACCTTATTTCGTGTTGCACACCCCCAGCCTGCAACAACAAAGCCAGTGGGCCTTGTTCGATGGACCCAGCGCCCTGTGTTACTATTCACACCCATATTTCAACATCTTACCCCCCTTCTTTTTTGTATATTTTCTTTTGTTAATTTTTACTCTCTTTTATTACTTTTAATTGTTCTTTTATTCCTCAGTTTTTTCTTAATTCATGCTTTGGTGTTCAATTGAACATTAACTCTAACCACTAACTTCTAACTTCTAATTCATTTTAATTCAACTTTGTTCTTCATTTTTTGTTTGAGCTTGAGCAATTGCTTGGTTTGTGAGATCTTCAATATTTTAAATCATTGATATATGGTCCCTTGGTTGATTCGATCTTCCCTAATTCAATATGTTGCCAGATGGTCATTTGACCATATTTTGGACAGTTTGAGTTAGTGATAGATCATCCCTTGTTAGTAGCATATGTTTGAGTCCTTTGACTTATTGATAGATGATCCCAATGTGATGACTTGAATTTTCCTTCTAACATCTAACATCTAACATTTAACTTCTAAGCCTCTAACACTCTATATTCTTGCAACTTCTATTCTTGCAATTTACTTTCTTGCATGTTAAATTCTCGTAATTTACTTCTATCCTCATTATCATCCATTTACTTCATTCATTCTTTACATTATGCCTTTTATCTTTTGTCATTTCTTATTTGATTTGTATAATTAGAAAGAACAAAAACATGATAAAATGAAAATACCAAAAAGAGTGAGCTTTGGGACCTAATGTGGAGACCTATAGGACTTGTGTGGACCCTTACTTGGACCCTGGACTATTGTGATTGACCTAAGCTTGACTTGTAGTTTCATCACGGACTTGTAATCTTTTATTGCAAGAATGACATTCACGACACTACCCTAGGGAGACATGTATTGATTCCATTATCCACTTGTTTAGCTTATGCCACTTTGCACACACACGACTTTCTCTTGGTCTACCTTACAACGAGACCCTTTAGTTCTCACATTACTTCCCTTGTGTTTTTTATGAATCCATCTCCCCATATTGGTGCACTTTTTTCCTTGCTTCTTTTTGTCTGTTGTTGTTTGTTAGACAACCTTAGGAGTTAGGATCGTCACCATTTCAAAACAATAAACAAACCCTTGATTCAACGTCAAGCGGCCTTTTGTCAATAAAAACTCAAAAATTATAAAATAAGATTAGGATTGTGCGCTCCGCGTAGTAGTGTCATCAAATCAACCACCTTTTCACAAAAACCCTAAAAACAACATCAACTCATCAATTATATTTTTGTGCCTTAGGCATCACTCCGAAAACCCTTTTTCAAGGTAAAATCAACCAACACATAATCATTTTCTACAAAGAACTACGAGACTCTGACTTATCACTCTAGCGAGTTAGAATACGTAGGCACGAGGGCTCAAATCCTTGGCGAGCACACTAATAAAAAACCCACTTTCACTCTGTAAACCTTTAGCAAATAAGCATTAAGATAGTAACACTCATTCAAGTAAAAGACAATCAAGATGGTTCCTATTGAGTACGATGGATGGGAGGGGTGCTAATACCTTCCCCTAGCATAACGACTTCCAAATTCGCTCATGGTTGCGACGACCATTCCTTTTGTGGTTTTCTCGATATTTTCCCTTTTCCTTTGGATTAAATAAAACTTGATCGCGAGCCTGTATTTTTCGTGTAGCGACAATAATGCTTGCACTTTATACTTTTCTATTGAACTTTTCTTTCGTATATAATTTTTATCAAGAATAATGAAATATAATATAAGAAAGTCAGTAAGGATGTTATACTTGAGGGAGTTACAAAATCTAACACAAAGATGGAGAAGAGTATTTATTTGTTTGTTATGAAAAATAGTTTCATACTTCATTAGCGATAAATTCTTGCACTTTCATTGAATGACTTCAAAACCTTATCATCTACTTGCATCCATAATAAATCGAATGTTTTCCTTGACTTTGAGATAGATTTTAGGCTTTATTAATGCTCTTTTGGTGACATTTAATTTGTTGATGGTAGATTAGGTAATTTGAGATTTGAATTGTTATTAGAGTTAGGGGTGTTCGTGGTGTGGTTTGGGCAGTTTTGACGTTAAAAATCATCAGAACCGCAAGAGAAAAAATGTGTGTTTCAGTTTGGTGTGGTTAATTTTTAGAAATAAAACTGACCCAAACAAATGCGATTTGGATTGGTTCGGTTGTTTCAATTTTTTACAAAAAATTTATTAAGCCATACATAGACATACAGAGGATAACATAATTTTGTGTTTAGTCATTCATACATTACTGTAAAATAAGTTTATATTTGTCAGAATAAATTTATAATTTGATGCATAAATATAAATTTTGTCTTACAATGGTATCTTATGTCACTACTACAAAATATACATTTCGTAACATCTTATTACATCGGTCTTTAAATCAACCAAAGTAATAACTCTTATTTAGGCGCCTTTATTTTATATATTTCATAAAACACAAATCACCATGGTCCAGACTAACAGCCATGGTGATAAATTAAGAATTACACGCTTCAAATTCCAGCACCAGCAATTTTCCATTTTTTCGTTACAAAAAAGAGTGTCTCCCCTTAATTTTTATATTTATATTAAAATTAAAATACTTTTCACCATAGTCATTTCTACCAACCGAAGTGAAATGTATGCTCATTTTTTCAATCTCTGGCAGTTAAGGTTCCACAAACTCAAGAAGAGATCACAATAACAGAGAGTATAGTTTTTACAAACATTTTTTATACAATCTCAGATACGCTTTTGTGTGCAATATCTTCATTCATTTTTCCTATACCTTGTAAATTTTGACATTATAGATCAATGTTAAGGTTCAAACATATTGTTTACTTTATAAAGTGAATCTTAATATTAATCTTTAAACCATGTTTTTCAATATACTGTATTAACTTTTGAAGAATGGAATATGGAAGTTGAAAGCAGAATGAGTTAGATTTAATAAAAAGGTGAATGGTGTGCTTCTTCAATTTTATAGATAAATTCATAAATAATTTCACCAATGTTGTGAAGGGAAATTATGGTAATATGTATAATATATCTCTACATTTACTTTTTCCAACTGAGATGAAAAGTGTTTCTCAAAAACATGTTTTAGTTTTGTTTCCTTCATAACAAATGCCCTAGCGAAAAAATAGGAAAAAAAGTGATAGCAAATCGAATATAATGTTTATCAAGAATAATGTAACAAATGTTTGCACTTTATACTTTTCTATTGTGCTTTTCTTTAGTATATATTTTTTCCAAGAATAATGAAATATAATATAAGAAAGTAAGTAAGGATGTTATATTTGAGGGAGTTACAAAATCAAAGACAAAGATGGGGAAGAGTATTTAATATTTTGTTATGAAGAATAGTTTCATACTTTATTAGGGATAAATCCTTGCACTTTTATTGAATGACTTCAAAACCTTATCATCTACTTGCATCCATAGCAAATCGAATGTTTGTCTTGACTTCAAGATAGATTTTGGGTTTTGTTAGTGCTCTTTTGGTGAGATTTTTTTCGTTGATGGTAGATTAGGTAATTTGAGATCTGAGATGTTATTAGAGTTAGGGGTGTTCAGGGTACGGTTAGAGCAGTTTTGATGTAAAAAATCAATAGAACCGCAAGAGAAAAAATGTGTGATTCAGTTTGGTATGGTTAATTTTTAGAAATAAAATAGAACCAAACAAATGTGGTTTGAATTGGTTCAGTTGTTTCAATTTTGTACAAAAAAATTATTAAGCCATAGATAGACATATAGAGGATAATATAATTTTGTGTTTAGTCATTCATACATTACTGTAAAATAAGTTTATATTTGTCACAATAAATTTATAATTTGATACATAAATGTTAATTGTCTCTTACAATGATATCTTATGTCACTACTATAAAATATACATTTCGTAACATCTTATTACATCGGTCTTTAAATCAACCAAAGTAATAACTCTTATTTAGGCACCTTTATTTTTTATTTATTTAAAAAAACACAAATGACCACGGTCCAGACTAACAACCATTGTGATAAATTAAGAATTGCACGCATCGAAATCCAGCACCAACAATTTTCTATTTTTTCATAAATAATTTTACCACTGTTGTGAAGGGAAATTGTAGTAATTTGTATAATATATCTCTACAGATACTTTTTACAATTGTGGTGAAAAGTGTTTCTCAAAAACATGTTTTAGTTTATTTCCTTCATAACAAGTGCCCTAGCGAAAGAACATAAAAAAAGTGATAGAAAATCGATTATAATGTTTATCAAGAATAATGTAATATAATATTTTCACTTTATACTTTTCTATTATACTTTTCTTTCATATATAATTTTATCAAGAATATTGAAATATAATATAAGAAAAAACGCAAGATCAAGAGCATACTTTTTTTTCCGCTTCAGTCGTCTTCTCCGGTGAGGTAAGTGTTTGATCACCATTCGTTTTTCTTCGATTCAATTACCAAGATGTAGCACTAGGCCTTAGGCATCAAAGCCCTCTCATAAGAGGCTTTGATTCCTTTGAATCTCCATATAATTTCTGAAATGGCAGAATTAGGTTTTTTTCTTATAGCTTCAATTTGTTTAATTGGTGAGCAATTAGATGAAATGATTTATAGATTCTTCTAGAGGGTAGTGAGACGAAGAGGTTGATGTAACTTTGGTTGTGTTTGGTCCTCCCCTGCCGAAGGAGGCAATTTCTGACGCGGAGGAGGAATTCTGTTTTCGACCATTATGTTTGAGCTCAGTTGTTCTTGCTGAAACGTGAATGATAAATGAGCTTGATCCTCCCCTTTCCATTTGTGTGGTATGGGCCAAATCCACATTAGGCCCAAACAGTTTAATATTCACACCTTGTGGATTACATTATGCACCCTAGTATGCAGATCCAAGGTCAGTGGGCCTTGTGCAAGGGGCCTTGCGTCTTAGGAAGCTATTCACACCTTATTTCGTGTTGCACACCCCCAGCCTGCAACAACAAAGCCAGTGGGCCTTGTTCGATGGACCCAGCGCCCTGTGTTACTATTCACACCCATATTTCAACATCTTACCCCCCTTCTTTTTTGTATATTTTCTTTTGTTAATTTTTACTCTCTTTTATTACTTTTAATTGTTCTTTTATTCCTCAGTTTTTTCTTAATTCATGCTTTGGTGTTCAATTGAACATTAACTCTAACCACTAACTTCTAACTTCTAATTCATTTTAATTCAACTTTGTTCTTCATTTTTTGTTTGAGCTTGAGCAATTGCTTGGTTTGTGAGATCTTCAATATTTTAAATCATTGATATATGGTCCCTTGGTTGATTCGATCTTCCCTAATTCAATATGTTGCCATATGGTCATTTGACCATATTTTGGACAGTTTGAGTTAGTGATAGATCATCCCTTGTTAGTAGCATATGTTTGAGTCCTTTGACTTATTGATAGATGATCCCAATGTGATGACTTGAATTTGCCTTCTAACATCTAACATCTAACATTTAACTTCTAAGCCTCTAACACTTTATATTCTTGCAACTTCTATTCTTGCAATTTACTTTCTTGCATGTTAAATTCTCGTAATTTACTTCTATGCTCATTATCATCCATTTACTTCATTCATTCTTTACTTTATGCCTTTTATCTTTTGTCATTTCTTATTTATTTGTATAATTAAAAAGAACAAAAACATGATAAAATGAAAATACCAAAAAGAGTGAGCTTTGGGACCTAATGTGGAGACCTATAGGACTTGTGTGGACCCTTACTTGGACCCTGGACTATTGTGATTGACCTAAGCTTGACTTGTAGTTTCATCACGGACTTGTAATCTTTTATTGCAAGAATGACATTCACGACACTACCCTAGGGAGACATGTATTGATTCCATTATCCACTTGTTTAGCTTATGCCACTTTGCACACACACGGCTTTCTCTTGGTCTACCTTACAACGAGACCCTTTAGTTCTCACATTACTTCCCTTGTGTTTTTTATGAATCCATCTCCCCATATTGGTGCACTTTTTTCCTTGCTTCTTTTTGTCTGTTGTTGTTTGTTAGACAACCTTAGGAGTTAGGATCGTCACCATTTCAAAACAATAAACAAACCCTTGATTCAAAGTCAAGCGGCCTTTTGTCAATAAAAACTCAAAAATTAATAAAATAAGATTAGGATTGTGCGCTCCGCGTAGTAGTGTCATCAAATCAACCACCTTTTCACAAAAACCCTAAAAACAACATCAACTCATCAATTATATTTTTGTGCCTTAGGACATCACTCCGAAAACCCTTTTTCAAGGTAAAATCAACCAACACATAATCATTTTATACAAAGAACTACGAGACTCTGACTTATCACTCTAGCGAGTTAGAATACGTAAGCACGAGGCCCAAATCCTTGGCGAGCACACTAATAAAGAACCCACTTTCACTCTGTAAACCTTTAGCAAATAAGCATTAAGATAGTAACACTCATTCAAGTGAAAGACAATCAAGATGGTTCCTATTGAGTACGATGGATGGGAGGGGTGCTAATACCTTCCCCTAGCATAACGACTTCCAAATTCGCTCATGGTTGCGACGACCATTCCTTTTGTGGTTTTCTCGATATTTTCCCTTTTCCTTTGGGTTAAATAAAACTTGATCGAGAGTCTGTATTTTTCGTGTAGCGACAATAATGCTTGCACTTTATACTTTTCTATTGAACTTTTCATTCGTATATAATTTTTATCAAGAATAATGAAATATAATATAAGAAAGTCAGTAAGGATGTTATACTTGAGGGAGTTACAAAATCAAACACAAAGATGGAGAAGAGTATTTATTTGTTTGTTATGAAAAATAGTTTCATACTTCATTAGCGATAAATTATTGCACTTTCATTGAATGACTTCAAAACCTTATCATCTACTTGCATCCATAAAAAATCGAATGTTTTCCTTGACTTTGAGATAGATTTTAGGTTTTATTAATGCTTTTTTGGTGACATTTAATTTGTTGATGGTAGATTAGGTAGTTTGAGATTTGAATTGTTATTAGAGTTAGGGGTGTTCGTGGTGTGGTTTGGGCAGTTTTGACGTTAAAAATCATCAGAACCTCAAGAGAAAAAATGTGTGTTTCAGTTTGGTGTGGTTAATTTTTAGAAATAAAACTGACCCAAACAAATGCGATTTGGATTGGTTCGGTTGTTTCAATTTTTTACAAAAAATTTATTAAGCCATACATAGACATATAGAGGATAACATAATTTTGTGTTTAGTCATTCATACATTACTGTAAAATAAGTTTACATTTGTCAGAATAAATTTATAATTTGATGCATAAATATAAATTTTGTCTTACAATGGTATCTTATGTCACTACTACAAAATACACATTTCGTAACATCTTATTATATCGGTCTTTAAATCAACCAAAGTAATAACTCTTATTTAGGCGCCTTTATTTTTATATATTTCATAAAACACAAATCACCATGGTCCAGACTAACAGCCATGGTGATAAATTAAGAATTACACGCTTCAAATTCCAGCACCAGCAATTTTCCATTTTTTCGTTACAAAAAAGAGTGTCTCCCCTTAATTTTTATATTTATATTAAAATTAAAATACTTTTCACCATAGTCATTTCTACCAACCGAAGTGAAATGTATGCTCATTTTTTCAATCTCTGGCAGTTAAGGTTCCACAAACTCAAGAAGAGATCACAATAACAGAGAGTATAGTTTTTACAAACATTTTTTATACAATCTCAGATACGCTTTTGTGTGCAATATCTTCATTCATTTTTCCTATACCTTGTAAATTTTAACATTATAGATCAATGTTAAGGTTCAAACATATTGTTTACTTTATAAAGTGAATCTTAATATTAATCTTTAAACCATGTTTTTCAATATACTGTATTAACTTTTGAAGAATGGAATATGGAAGTTGAAAGCAGAATGAGTTAGATTTAATAAAAAGGTGAATGGTATGCTTCTTCAATTTTATAGATAAATTCATAAATAATTTCACCAATGTTGTGAAGGGAAATTATGGTAATATGTATAATATATCTCTACATTTACTTTTTCCAACTGAGATGAAAAGTGTTTCTCAAAAACATGTTTTAGTTTTGTTTCCTTCATAACAAATGCCCTAGCGAAAAAATAGGAAAAAAAGTGATAGCAAATCGAATATAATGTTTATCAAGAATAATGTAACAAATGTTTGCACTTTATACTTTTCTATTGTGCTTTTCTTTAGTATATATTTTTTCCAAGAATAATGAAATATAATATAAGAAAGTAAGTAAGGATGTTATATTTGAGGGAGTTACAAAATCAAAGACAAAGATGGGGAAGAGTATTTAATATTTTGTTATGAAGAATAGTTTCATACTTTATTAGGGATAAATCCTTGCACTTTTATTGAATGACTTCAAAACCTTATCATCTACTTGCATCCATAGCAAATCGAATGTTTGTCTTGACTTCAAGATAGATTTTGGGTTTTGTTAGTGCTCTTTTGGTGAGATTTTTTTCGTTGATGGTAGATTAGGTAATTTGAGATCTGAGATGTTATTAGAGTTAGGGGTGTTCAGGGTACGGTTAGAGCAGTTTTGATGTAAAAAATCAATAGAACCGCAAGAGAAAAAATGTGTGATTCAGTTTGGTATGGTTAATTTTTAGAAATAAAATAGAACCAAACAAATGTGGTTTGAATTGGTTCAGTTGTTTCAATTTTGTACAAAAAAATTATTAAGCCATAGATAGACATATAGAGGATAATATAATTTTGTGTTTAGTCATTCATACATTACTGTAAAATAAGTTTATATTTGTCACAATAAATTTATAATTTGATACATAAATGTTAATTGTCTCTTACAATGATATCTTATGTCACTACTATAAAATATACATTTCGTAACATCTTATTACATCGGTCTTTAAATCAACCAAAGTAATAACTCTTATTTAGGCACCTTTATTTTTTATTTATTTAAAAAAACACAAATGACCACGGTCCAGACTAACAACCATTGTGATAAATTAAGAATTGCACGCATCGAAATCCAGCACCAACAATTTTCTATTTTTTCATAAATAATTTTACCACTGTTGTGAAGGGAAATTGTAGTAATTTGTATAATATATCTCTACAGATACTTTTTACAATTGTGGTGAAAAGTGTTTCTCAAAAACATGTTTTAGTTTATTTCCTTCATAACAAGTGCCCTAGCGAAAGAACATAAAAAAAGTGATAGAAAATCGATTATAATGTTTATCAAGAATAATGTAATATAATATTTTCACTTTATACTTTTCTATTATACTTTTCTTTCATATATAATTTTATCAAGAATATTGAAATATAATATAAGAAAAAACGCAAGATCAAGAGCATACTTTTTTTTCCGCTTCAGTCGTCTTCTCCGGTGAGGTAAGTGTTTGATCACCATTCGTTTTTCTTCGATTCAATTACCAAGATGTAGCACTAGGCCTTAGGCATCAAAGCCCTCTCATAAGAGGCTTTGATTCCTTTGAATCTCCATATAATTTCTGAAATGGCAGAATTAGGTTTTTTTCTTATAGCTTCAATTTGTTTAATTGGTGAGCAATTAGATGAAATGATTTATAGATTCTTCTAGAGGGTAGTGAGACGAAGAGGTTGATGTAACTTTGGTTGTGTTTGGTCCTCCCCTGCCGAAGGAGGCAATTTCTGACGCGGAGGAGGAATTCTGTTTTCGACCATTATGTTTGAGCTCAGTTGTTCTTGCTGAAACGTGAATGATAAATGAGCTTGATCCTCCCCTTTCCATTTGTGTGGTATGGGCCAAATCCACATTAGGCCCAAACAGTTTAATATTCACACCTTGTGGATTACATTATGCACCCTAGTATGCAGATCCAAGGTCAGTGGGCCTTGTGCAAGGGGCCTTGCGTCTTAGGAAGCTATTCACACCTTATTTCGTGTTGCACACCCCCAGCCTGCAACAACAAAGCCAGTGGGCCTTGTTCGATGGACCCAGCGCCCTGTGTTACTATTCACACCCATATTTCAACATCTTACCCCTCCTTCTTTTTTGTATATTTTCTTTTGTTAATTTTTACTCTCTTTTATTACTTTTAATTGTTCTTTTATTCCTCGGTTTTTTCTTAATTCATGCTTTGGTGTTCAATTGAACATTAACTCTAACCACTAACTTCTAACTTCTAATTCATTTTAATTCAACTTTGTTCTTCATTTTTTGTTTGAGCTTGAGCAATTGCTTGGTTTGTGAGATCTTCAATATTTTAAATCATTGATATATGGTCCCTTGGTTGATTCGATCTTCCCTAATTCAATATGTTGCCATATGGTCATTTGACCATATTTTGGACAGTTTGAGTTAGTGATAGATCATCCCTTGTTAGTAGCATATGTTTGAGTCCTTTGACTTATTGATAGATGATCCCAATGTGATGACTTGAATTTGCCTTCTAACATCTAACATCTAACATTTAACTTCTAAGCCTCTAACACTTTATATTCTTGCAACTTCTATTCTTGCAATTTACTTTCTTGCATGTTAAATTCTCGTAATTTACTTCTATGCTCATTATCATCCATTTACTTCATTCATTCTTTACTTTATGCCTTTTATCTTTTGTCATTTCTTATTTGATTTGTATAATTAAAAAGAACAAAAACATGATAAAATGAAAATACCAAAAAGAGTGAGCTTTGGGACCTAATGTGGAGACCTATAGGACTTGTGTGGACCCTTACTTGGACCCTGGACTATTGTGATTGACCTAAGCTTGACTTGTAGTTTCATCACGGACTTGTAATCTTTTATTGCAAGAATGACATTCACGACACTACCCTAGGGAGACATGTATTGATTCCATTATCCACTTGTTTAGCTTATGCCACTTTGCACACACACGGCTTTCTCTTGGTCTACCTTACAACGAGACCCTTTAGTTCTCACATTACTTCCCTTGTGTTTTTTATGAATCCATCTCCCCATATTGGTGCACTTTTTTCCTTGCTTCTTTTTGTCTGTTGTTGTTTGTTAGACAACCTTAGGAGTTAGGATCGTCACCATTTCAAAACAATAAACAAACCCTTGATTCAAAGTCAAGCGGCCTTTTGTCAATAAAAACTCAAAAATTAATAAAATAAGATTAGGATTGTGCGCTCCGCGTAGTAGTGTCATCAAATCAACCACCTTTTCACAAAAACCCTAAAAACAACATCAACTCATCAATTATATTTTTGTGCCTTAGGACATCACTCCGAAAACCCTTTTTCAAGGTAAAATCAACCAACACATAATCATTTTATACAAAGAACTACGAGACTCTGACTTATCACTCTAGCGAGTTAGAATACGTAAGCACGAGGCCCAAATCATTGGCGAGCACACTAATAAAAAACCCACTTTCACTCTGTAAACCTTTAGCAAATAAGCATTAAGATAGTAACACTCATTCAAGTGAAAGACAATCAAGATGGTTCCTATTGAGTACGATGGATGGGAGGGGTGCTAATACCTTCCCCTAGCATAACGACTTCCAAATTCGCTCATGGTTGCGACGACCATTCCTTTTGTGGTTTTCTCGATATTTTCCCTTTTCCTTTGGATTAAATAAAACTTGATCGCGAGTCTGTATTTTTCGTGTAGCGACAATAATGCTTGCACTTTATACTTTTCTATTGAACTTTTCTTTCGTATATAATTTTTATCAAGAATAATGAAATATAATATAAGAAAGTCAGTAAGGATGTTATACTTGAGGGAGTTACAAAATCAAACACAAAGATGGAGAAGAGTATTTATTTGTTTGTTATGAAAAATAGTTTCATACTTCATTAGCGATAAATTATTGCACTTTCATTGAATGACTTCAAAACCTTATCATCTACTTGCATCCATAATAAATCGAATGTTTTCCTTGACTTTGAGATAGATTTTAGGTTTTATTAATGCTCTTTTGGTGACATTTAATTTGTTGATGGTAGATTAGGTAATTTGAGATTTGAATTATTAGAGTTAGAGGTGTTCGTGGTGTGATTTGGGCAGTTTTGACGTTAAAAATCATCAGAACCTCAAGAGAAAAAATGTGTGTTTCAGTTTGGTGTGGTTAATTTTTAGAAATAAAACTGACCCAAACAAATGCGATTTGGATTGGTTCGGTTGTTTCAATTTTTTACAAAAAATTTATTAAGCCATACATAGACATATAGAGGATAACATAATTTTGTGTTTAGTCATTCATACATTACTGTAAAATAAGTTTACATTTGTCAGAATAAATTTATAATTTGATGCATAAATATAAATTTTGTCTTACAATGGTATCTTATGTCACTACTACAAAATACACATTTCGTAACATCTTATTATATCGGTCTTTAAATCAACCAAAGTAATAACTCTTATTTAGGCGCCTTTATTTTTATATATTTCATAAAACACAAATCACCACGGTCCAGACTAACAGCCATGGTGATAAATTAAGATTTGCACGCTTCAAATTCCAGCACCAGCAATTTTCCATTTTTTCGTTACAAAAAAGAGTGTCTCCCCTCAATTTTTATATTTATATTAAAATTAAAATACTTTTCACCATAGTCATTTCTACCAACCGAAGTGAAATGTATGCAGATTTTTTCAATCTCTGGCAGTTAAGGTTCCACAAACTCAAGAAGAGATCACAATAACAGAGAGTATAGTTTTTACAAACATTTTTTATACAATCTCAGATACGCTTTTGTGTGCAATATCTTCATTCATTTTTCCTATACCTTGTAAATTTTGACATTATAGATCAATGTTAAGGTTCAAACATATTGTTTACTTGATAAATTGAATCTTAGCATTAATCTTTAAACCATGTTTTCCAATATACTGTATTAACTTTTGAAGAATGGAATATGGAAGTTGAAATCAGAATGAGTTAGATTTAATAAAAAGGTGAATGGTGTGCTTCTTCAATTTTATAGATAAATTCATAAATAATTTCACCACTGTTGTGAAGGGAAATTATGGTAATATGTATAATATATCTCTGCATTTACTTTTTCCAACTGAGATGAAAAGTGTTTCTCAAAAACATGTTTTAGTTTTGTTTCCTTCATAACAAATGCCCTAGCGAAAAAACAGGAAAAAAAGTGATAGCAAATCGAATATAATGTTTATCAAGAATAATGTAATAAATGTTTGCACTTTATACTTTTCTATTGTGCTTTTCTTTAGTATATATTTTTTTCCAAGAATAATGAAATATAATATAAGAAAGTAAGTAAGGATGTTATATTTGAGGGAGTTACAAAATCAAAGACAAAGATGGGGAGGAGTATTTAATATTTTGTTATGAAGAATAGTTTCATACTTTATTAGGGATAAATCCTTGCACTTTTATTGAATGACTTCAAAACCTTATCATCTACTTGCATCCATAGCAAATCGAATGTTTGCCTTGACTTCAAGATAGATTTTGGGTTTTGTTAGTGCTCTTTTGGTGAGATTTTATTTGATGATGGTAGATTAGGTAATCTGAGATCTGACATGTTATTAGAGTTTGGGGTGTTCAGGGTACGGTTAGAGCAGTTTTGATGTAAAAAATCAATAGAACCGCAAGATAAAAAATATGTGATTCAGTTTGGTATGGTTAATTTTTAGAAATAATACAAAACCAAACAAATACGGTTTGGATTGGTATGGTTGTTTCAATTTTTTACAAAAAAATTATTAAGCCATAGATAGACATATAGAATACAACTTAATTTTGTGTTTAGTCATTCATATATTACTGTAAAATAAGTTTATATTTGTCACAATAAATTTATAATTTGATGCATAAATATAAATTATGTCTTACAATGGTATCTTATGTCACTACTAATTACATCCGTCTTTAAATCAACCAAAGTAATAACTCTTATTTAGGCGCCTTTATTTTTTATTTATTTAATAAAACATAAATCACCACAGTCCAGACTAACAACCATGGTGATAAATTAAGAATTGCACGCTTTGAATTCCAACACCATCAATTTTCCATTTTTTCGTTACAAAAAAAGTGTCTCCCCTTAATTTTTATATTTATATTAAAATTAAAATACTTTTCACCACAATCATTTCTACCAACCGAAGTGAAAAGTACGCTCATATTTTCAATCTCTGGCAGTTAAGTTTCCACAAACATAAGAAGAGATTAGTATTCCCAATAAGACACAATATAGTTTTTACAAACATATTTTATACAATCTCAGATACACTTTTGTGTGCAACATCTTCATTCATTTTTCCTATACCTAGTAAATTTTGACATTAAAGATCAATGTTAAGATTCAAACATATCTATTACTTGATAAAGTGAATCTTAATATTAATATTTTAATTATGTTTTTCAGTATTGTGTATTAACTTTTGAAGAATGGAATATTCAAGTTAAAAGCAGAATGAGTTAGATTTAATAAAAAGGTGAATGACGTACTTCTTCAATTTTATAGACAAATTCATAAAATAAATTACCACTGTTGTGAAGGGAAATGTGGTAATATGTATAATATATCTCTTCTGTTACTTTTTTCAACTGTGAAAAGTGTTTCTCAAAAACATGTTTTAGTTTATTTCCTTCATAACAAGTGCCCTAGCGGAAGAACATAAAAAAAAGTGATAGCAAATCGAATATAATATTTATCAAGAATAATGTAATATAATGTTTTCACTTTAGGCTTTTCTATTGTACTTTTTTTTCATATATAACTTTTATCAAGAATAATGAAATATAATATAAGAAAGCCAGTAAGGATGTTATATTTGACGGAGTTACAAAATGAAATACAAAGATGGGGAAGAGTATTTAATTTTTTGTTCTGAAAAATAGTTTCATACTTTATTAGGGATAAATTCTTGCACTTTCATTGAGTGACTTCAAAACCTTTTCATCTACTTGCATCCACAGAAAATCGAATGTTTGCCTTGACTTTGAGATAGATTTTGGGTTTTGTTAGTGCTTTGTTGGCGAGATTTAATTTGTTGATGGTAGATTAGGTAATTTGAGATTTGAATTGTTATTAGAGTTAGGGGTGTTGGGGATGCGGTTTGGACGGTTTTGACGTTAAAAATCATCAGAACCGCAAGAGAAAAAATGTGTGTTTTAGTTTGGTTTGGTTCATTTTTAGAAATAAAACTGAACCAAACAAATGCGGTTTGGATTAGTTCGGTTGTTTCAATTTTTTACAAAAATTTTATTAAGCCATACATAGACATATAGAGGACAACATAATTTTGTGTTTAGTCATTCATACATTACTGTAAAATAAGTTTATATTTGTCAGAATAAATTTATAATTTGATGCATAAATATAAACTGTGTCTTACAATGGTATCTTATGTCACTACTACAAAATATACATTTCGTAACATCTTATTACATCGGTCTTTAAATCAACCAAAGTAATAAGTCTAATTAGACGCCTTTGTTTTTTATTTATTTAATAAAACACAAATCACCAATGTCCAGACTAATAACCATTGTGATAAATTCAGAATTGCACGCTTCGAATCCCAGCACCAGCAATTTTCCAATTTGTCGTTACAAAAACGAGTGTCTCCCCTTAATTTTTATATTTATTTTAAAATTAAAATACTTTTCTCCGCAATCTTTTTTACCAACCGTAGTGAAATGTTTCGTTCATTTTTTCAATCTTAGAGATTTAAGTTTCCACAAACTCAAGAAGAGTTTAGTTTTCACGATAACACAGAGTATAGTTTTTACAAACACATTTTATACAATCTCAGATACACTTTTTTGTGCAATATCTTCATTCATTTTTCATATATCTTGTCAATTTTGACATTAAAGATCAATGTTAAGATTCAAACATATTGTTTACTTGATAAAGTGAATCTTAACATTAATCTTTAAACCAAGTTTTTTAACTATATTAACTTTTGAAGAATGGAATATGCAGGTTGAAAGCAGAATGAGTTAGATTTAATAAAAAGGTAAATGACGTGTTTCTTTAATTTTATAGACAAATTCGTAAGTAATTTTACCACTGTTGTGAAGGTTAATTATGGTAATATGTGTAATATATCACTACAATTATGTTTTCCAACTGTGGTGAAAAGTGTTTCTCAAAAATATGTTTTAGTTTATTTCCTTCATAACAAGTGTTGTAGTGAAATAACAGAAAGAAATGATAGCAGAGACCAAGCAAACTCCATCATTTCAGGTTCGAATGAAGGAGTAGAAATACAAAATTTAAAGAAGCGTACACACTAATCATTTCTTGGCATTTTCCTCTTCACAGTTACGATATGTTATCTATTTTATCACCATTCATGTTGAGTTTTAGGGTTTTGCTATTTGTTGAGATAGTTATAGATTTTGTTGTTGTTTAATGTTATATGTTGTTGTTATTGAGTGAAATTGAGATTGTTTTTATGTTGTTGAGAATGTTATATATTTTTGTTGTAGTTGTTTCATTCTTATTGTGTTGTTGTATTGAGATTGTTAAGGTGTTGTTGACAATGTTGTTGTGTATTATTGTATTATGGTTTATATTATTTTTCCATATTGTTGAAAATTTATTTAGTAAGTTATTCTATTGAGAATTGTGTTATTGTGTTGTTGTTTTATTGTAGTGTTGTATTGTTAAATGATTTTACAAGCTTTTGATATAAATTTCAGAATGTATTATGGATCATAGTTGGATGAAAGTTGATAGATTATGTATGGTGTATGAGAAATAAGTTCTTGAATTTATTGAATACACATAACAAAATCTCCCTGGCAATATGAGAATCTTTTATTGTTCTGATGTTATATGCAGGAATATTAAAAAAAATCGAAGAAAGAAATATTCCATCACATATGTTATGATGGAATTTGTCAAAATTATACAATATGGATGTGGCATGGTGAAGTGGAGAAAAAACAAATTGTGATGTCAAAAAGACATGAATTTGATGTAGATATGGATGATCAAATAGAATATATAATTTTTGATATTAGAGAATCTTCTTTTAGAAAAGCTCATATTTATGATACTTTACGTAGTGACAAGGATACACCCTTATATAAGGGTTGAACAAGTTTTACACGATTGTCTGCGGTGTTAAAATTGTTTAATCTGAAGGTAAAAAGTTGGTGGACGGATAAAAGTTTCACATAATTGCTTGAGTTGCTGAAACAAATGCTACCAGATGACAACAATTTGTCGGACCGTAGTTATGAGGCCAAGAAGATATTATGTATAATGGGTTTGGAGTATATCAAAATACATGTATGCCGTAATGATTGCATATTATATAAGAAAGAGTATGAAAAATTGAATCAATATTCAAAATGTCGTGAGTCGCGCTACAAGATGAAGGACAACAATGGTGATAATGATGATGATGTTAGCAACAAATGTCCTCCTGCCAAAGTGTTATGGTACCTTCCAATAACTCAAAGGTTTAAGAGACTATTTGTTAATGCAAATAATACAAAGATTATTATATGGCATGCATATGAAAGAAAATATGATGGAAAATTTGCCATGTAGCTGATTATTTGCAATGGAAGAAAATTGATTTGTTGTTTTCGTATTTTAGCCATGAGCCAGGAAACCTTAGGATTGGACTTAGCACAGGTGGATTAAACCCCTTTAGTAATCTGAGTACTAACCATACGTCATGGCATATTCTTCTCATGTTATACAACTTATCTCCTTGGTTGTGCATGAAGTGAAAATATATGTTGTTATCTATGATAATTTCGAGGCCAAAGCAATCTGGAAACGACATAGATGCTTATCTAAGTCCATTAATTGAATATTTAATAATTTTGTGGGATGAAGGCATTGACGTTGATGATGCGAATTAAGGAGAAAAGTTAAAGATGTGTGCCATGTTATTTTTCACAATCAATAACTTTCCTACGTATGGTAATTTGACAAGATATAGTGTCAAGGGACATAAAGTGTGTGGGTCGGTTGTGCATACACGCGTGGGTCTATATTTGTTCAATGCTTCTTCATTGGAAAATCTCGCATCTCTTGGTGCACAAAGAAACAATTCAATGTCTCACGATCATCCTCTAAAGACGAGTATTGTACTCTTGCAGTAACAACTTGTGAATGAAATGGCTGGTTTATCTTCTCCATGATCTTCGATTCAAAGTCATAAACTTCCAACTCTCTATTGTTACAACCTAAGTTCCATACACATAACAGCTAATCAAGTATTCCATGAACATACTAAATATCTAGAGATTGATTGCCACATTGTACGCGAAATACATCAAGCTAATGTGCTCAAGCTTATTCATGTCTCTTCCAAGGACCAATTAGCCGACTTTTTCACCAAGCCACTTCTACAAAAATCATTTCATAAACTATTATCCAAGTTGGACATGATTAACATATATCATCCAACTTGTGGAGGGATAGTACACCAAGAACAAGTTAGAGAAAGTTAACTTGTTCCATAAGTCTCACTTTGTTAGTTAATATAGTTAGAAGTATTTACTTAAGTTAGTTATAGTAGTTATCAAATTTGTTAGGAGTTATGATTGTATAGAACAAGTCTACCATGATTATTCTACACTTATGCTTGAATTATATAAACTTCATATAAGTCACACTAATAATCAATAAAAAAATTCTATCTCGTTACATAAATTAAACTTTTTCTTTTAATCTTATCCTTTTCAACGTCAACAAATTAAAAATGAAAACAAAAATAAGTATAGCATTTTCATTTCAAATAAATATAATAGTATTTATAAATAAATAATTTTTTTTACTAATATACTTGTAAATTAAAATTAATATCATACAAATAATACTATAAAATATATACAGATTTCTCTAAAGACTTAAAAATATATATATATATATATATATATATATATATATATATATAAGGGAATGTAAGATTTTGTAACAATGTGGTTTGTTTTGGCTTGGCTCATATTTATATTACAAACTGCAAAGTAAACCGAACTGTACGGGTATGTTAGATATTTTGTTTAGTATTTATATATATTAGTTGATATTGTTAATTATTATCTTTATGTTTATATTTTCTTCCATATAGTTCTCTTTAAATTGTTTCGGTATAGTGGAATGGAGGTGAAACTGTAACAATTAGAATTTCAATACACAAGTCAGTGAACGGGTGATAAATAGTATGAGTGAGTGAATGAGAAAATATCTAAAATGGCATGTCTTGGACTTTATAATGTACGGACAGTTGAAAGTATCCTTACGGATGTGGTTTATCGTCCGATCATATCTAATGGTGAAAGATGTACCGGAGGCCAGAATCACCTATCCTATTTAGAATGAGGTCCAATCTATTATAAGCATCTTTTCTATATGATACTTCTTGGTGGGTCTTCCACGAATGGCACAGAAAAATGCCGAGAATATTGAATTTGACATACCGGATATTAGGCATTTCTCATGCCTATTAATAGTAATAGTAATGGCCCACATTTCTAATAAACTATTATTTAATATATTAGAATAGATAAATACAACAATTTTATTACTAATAATAATTGTAAATAATTAAAAGAGTTTATATATATATATATATATATATATATATATATATATATATATATATATTCTCCCTCTTTATCTGTAAGTAATTTTTCTTGTTTGATCTCATTTTCATCTTCTTGTCATCATAAGCAACAATGATTCATCTAACAATAACTCTTCTCCAACCTGTAACTGTACCATCATTTGTAATTCTCCTCTGCCTTGTCCCGTCAACCTTGTCAAGATCATGTTGAGTATGGAAAATGCACTTGCAACACGTGGTCAAAACTATTCAAAATTCATGCAAGATTTTTTCGTGTTTGATTACATAATTATTTCTTCACCAATTAGCCAAAAGTGACTACCTCTCTCAAAAACAATACTCCTCAAATATGGCTTCGCCTTGAAGCTCTCGTTTTGTAGTGGATATATTGAATTATCTTTGATGATCTCGTCAACACCATCATCTAACACGATCCCACGGTTGAAATCGCATGGAATCGATTGTTCAACATCTTTTATTACAACAAAAATTCTAGGGTTCTCTAATTAGAAAAAGAGTTTCCGTGAACTCACATGGAGCAATTCTTTTAAGCATCCTCCTACGTTTAACATCTTCAATCTCTCTCTAACAACCTATCTAATGTTGGTGCTCATATATCTAATGATAATTTTGTCAAGGGAATTCACTGCCTCAATTCTACAATGCTAGATCCATGATAATTTTGGAAGAAACTGTACATTTCAAAAGGTGTCACTCCGTCGATAATTCTTCTTGCATCGTGTATTACAATGATGCCTCAACTGATCACTCTTTGTCATGTCCTAACTTTGGTGGAAACAATAATAATCATGGAGAATTGATCACTCTTCATCATGTCCTAACTTTAGTGGCAAAAATAATAATCGTGGAGTCCAAAGTAATGGTTATAGCCATTGTGAACGAGGAAAAGATTATGGATGTGGTGGGGGTCGCTTCCTACATCAGTAGTTGCATTTGTCATTCTAACCACATCAATAATAGATATGAGAAACAATATTAATATCTTTTATGGTCATAATATTCCTACTCTTAATTATGGACATGCATCATTAACTAATTCTCCTCATCCTCTAAAATTAGTCAATGTATTACATGCTCTAAAGCTAATAAAAAAACATTATCCTTGTTTATAAATTTGCCATTGGTAATGGTATATTTTTGAATTAGATCGGTTTGATTTTTCAATGAATGGTTTTCATATATGAATACTTTTAATGAGATGTAATAGCTTTGGTCACCTCTAACCTATTTCCACAAGACTACTTACTACAACCTTGCCTTCATCCACGTATTATGTTGTATCCATTGAATTATGGCACAACCCTTAGACAATCAAATCTCACTAATCATAACCTCAATCCTATCTACCAAATCACCTTCTTCCAATCGGTATGATCAGCAACACAATTCCCTTCCGATCGAACCAACTTTACTACAAATCCCACGTCACCCCCTTAAAATGACAACTCGCGCCCAACATTGCATTATTAAGTCTCTTATGCTTTTCAATCTTCGCACCACTCAAACTCTCATATCTCCCTTACCAATAAATCATATTTATGCATTACATTATCATAATTGAAAAATAGCCATAAAAGATGTGTGCCTATGTGTGTAATCGAGTTCAACATCAATATATCAAACATATTAGAAATATTTATACAGCTAGTGCTTGAGAAGATTGCTCATAGTAAATTATGTGTAATACACATTATCTCTCATTTTAGATTGGTGACATCTTCACAAAAAGACTTATGTTGTAACTCTTTGATTAATTTTGAAATAATCTCAACATTTACTCACCTCCAATTTTGAATACGGAAATGTATTAGAATATGTATAGAAAATTTTAATATAAATATTAATTATATATATATATATATATATATATATATATATATATATATATATATATATATATATATATATATATATATATATATATATTACTTTTCTTACACAATATTTTGATATAACGTGTATTGACATAGTAATTATGATCCAACATGTATTGATACAGTAGACTAATAATTAGTTATTGAATTCGTCTCGATCATTCGAGAGTGTTTTATTTTTTAGAAAGAGATAAGTGGATTTTGAAAGCTAATCAAAGATGGTATTTTTTTTCAATGTATTTTGTTTATCTTTCTCTTTTATCCTCTATTATTTTTTTAAGTCATCCCTTCTTCAGAGGCTATGTCTCTTCCTCACATTTAGATTAATTTGGCACCTTCTAAGGTCACTGTTTTCTCTTGACAGTTTTTTTATAGATTCTCTACTAGAGAGAATTTATTCAAAAGAAGAGTGATCATAGACTCTGGTCTTACCATGTGTCCAATTTGCGGTATTTTTGTCGAGTCGAATTCTCACTTGTCTTTCACTTGTGACTTAGTTGGCAGTGTCTTGTATAAAACTTTTAGCTGATTGGAGTGGCACATGGTTCTTTCTAGGAGTCTTAGTCTTTTCTTTGAGAGTCTACTTTCTTTAGGTGGTAAAGCGAAGTCTAGGGGATTTTCTAGATCTAGCATGTCGTGGTCTCGACCATTTGACGAGACTGAAATGAGATTGTGTTTTTTGGTTGTTCAACAAACTTGAAAGAAGTGGATAAGAGAACAATATTTTTTGTTTCTAAATGGTTTTTGGGTAGGTCTGTGGAGAACTCTTGCACATTAATAAAATGACTTCATAATCTTATTATTTGAACTAAAAAATAAGGGATCGAGGTTTTGGCTAGGTTGAGAGAGAAAAAAAGTGTGTGTGTCTTTCCTTCTTTCCTTGGTGGTCTTTGATCTGATGTAAGTGGTTCAGTTGACTTGAGCTCTAACTTAATTTTTATTTATGGTGCAGTTCTTAGACGATGATTTTTCTGAAGTTGACTTATGGTGGCTTGTTTGTTATTTTGACTTTGTAACTTTTTCTTCTTCTATTTATACAAGGTCGGCCCAGTGCACGTACAACATGTGCTACAACACTGGCCCCAAAGTCACGAGAGCCTATTTTTTTTTACTATTAAAGCAATATATTTTACACCTATTTTTTAAAAATATGTGTAAAATCACAATTTGTTTTCAAACTCTATTTTACACCTATTTTTTTAAAATATGTGTAAAATTATAATTTATTTTTAAAAAAATCATAATTTTATATCGGTTTTTTAAAAAATTCAAAATATATATATATATATATATATATATTAACCCTAGTTTTTAAATATTGTTACTGTTCCCTTTAAATTATTGGTCTATAGTTGTAACTTGTATATACGGTTTTGGTGTTAAAATTAATTACTGTTCCCTTAACATTATTGCACTACACTACATTTTTAGTGTGTAAATTTAGGTGAATGTAAAGATTATCCACCTTGCAAAACATAACAATCGAGTATGGAATTAAGATTGATAAATCGATGAGTACTATGAGAAATATGAAGAGTTTCAATCCGAATATATTCGATTGTAAATAAGGTTGATAAAATCACAAACGACCTCTTTTGCAGGACCATGCAGTTGACTCTCGCCATATTGTCAACTGCCATCACAATGGCTTAGAAGAGTAACACTTAGCTTGTTAATGAATGGATCTATGGTCCCTCCAATTAAGTTCCAATAAGAACATATTCTTAGCTCATTGATCTCTTCAATTTTTTAGCAGCAGATATGATATCATTTGTGATAACGAGGAATATGTCAGCATATATATATATATATATATATATATATATATATATATATATATATATATATATATATATTATATATATATATATATATATATATATATATATATATATATATATATATATATATAGAAGTTGGTATTCACTATTTAACATGAGATAAAGAAGGTTGAGATGGAGTAGCTAGTTAAGAGGAAGAGAGAGGTCTTGTATGTAGATGAAGAGTCATGTCTTGTAGCCAAGGATGACTTGCCTAGCTAAAAACTCATAACATGCGATGAGATGAGACATAATATATCTGTCTGATGTTCCTTGTTTGGTTTATTAGCTGGCAGGCATCTATGGCTGATTGACTGTCTCTTGTCTTACATGCTAGACCTTCACTCTTCTCATATTATATCAATTATTAGTTTGGTTACTTTTGGAAATAGTATTATCATATGTGTTGTAATCTAATTTCTTAGCACTCTTGTGTGAGAGTTGAGTCTTGATAGAGTATCAAATTTTATTTTAACAAATGGTCAATGATTTGAGCTTTTACATTTTTCTGAAAGATACATCTTTCTTGAATCTTATAGCAGAAACGGATGCTCTTTATAATTTGGATTGTATGTGGATTAAGAAAACTCCACCTTGTGTTTTTGGAATCTTAACACTTGATTTATTGTCCAACTTTTGGAAATGAAATTATCTATAACATCTAAAAAGATATTTTAGTTTTTTACAAATTTGTTTAAAACATTATAAAAAGTTATTCATAATTTTAATTTTTTTTATATTAGATGAATTAAATATAAAAAAATTTAATGTGTCAAAAGTTTATAATAAAGGTAATGAGACTATGGACTAAAAACAAATTTTAAGCTTGTTTTTTTATAAGTAAACTTGTTATAATATTCTAAATATATTTGATAAAAAATAAAAAATAATAAAAAATTATTTAACAGCAAAGACTAAATGTGATCAGGCATTGTGGTATAATTAGGATCAAAGTTAATAATAATTAGCTCATCTTTTAAAGAGCTCTTAGTATAACTACAATAATAGTATAACATAAAGTATGATTTAATGTCACTATTATTTAAAATATTTTTTATATTTGTTGGAATCAACTTTTCATATTGATTGGTCTTTCGAAATATCGTAAGGTATTGTGGTAAGTTTGTCACATTGCATATCAGATGATTTGTCAAAGTGAAAAATAGTTTATCAACTTGATCAGTAAGTGAACGGAAAGGATATCTAAGATTTTCATCTCGGTCATCAAGTGTAACTGAGGGAATAGGCTTTGATTTTCACGTCGGATAGTCTCTTAATTGAGAGAATAGTCTATACTTTTCACTTCGGCTAGATAAATAACCGAGGGGATAGGAGTTAGCAGATAGTTTTTTACATCGATTTTAAAACATAACCAACGTGAAATATGTTATAGTTTTAAAAAAATATTATATTTTTACATATTTTTTATTATAATTTGTATATTACTAAAACAAAACCTATATATCACACATTTGGTACCATATATTTCAATGGCTACACAGGCAAAATAAAAACTGTATATTTACATTTGATACATAAATTTGCATATATTTAAATAACTACATCGATAGTTTAAATCCACTAAACATGTCCTGGTCGAATATTAGATCATCAACATTTAGGCTCGCGATTGGCATTTTGCAATTCCTCGATGATTCACAAAGAAAGTGTGGACATTTCCTAAAACTTTCTTGACAGAAATAGGACTCAATCTTAGTATACCATTCCTCGGAACTTGTTTAAACCCATATAGTGCCTTCTTCATCTAATAGACCATCTTACCATTTTTAGTTTGATATCCCATTGATAGCTCAACAAAAACTTTTTATAGAATTACACCATGCAGAACTTCTTGAACTTCTTCTTGCTTTATGTTTTTCAAACTTGTTGTTCTCATTTTACTTTGTCTTATAGATTCATTTTACTTCAATTTTCATTGCTTCATGGGGAAGCATTAACAGCACTCAAGTATTTTTACTTCCAATGGCTTCCATTTCTAGATTCATGGCTTTCCTATATACTTGCTTACTTCCTTATTGTTAATGGTACCGTAGTGAAAAACAAGGATGATGAAAGATAACAAGCAAGATAAGAAGAAGATAAAAGAATGATGTGTAAAGATCTTATTCAATGAGTCATAATTACAAGGTTATATCAGCCAGTATATATACATTGGGAATAGACTAAAAGATAATATCTGAAATGTAACAGAATGTAACAACTTACAATTGAAAATATAGATGGACAGTTGAGATAAAATGGAAAATACATTATGCTATATTAACATCCCCCTTAAGTTGGATTATGGATGCTTAATAGGCCTAACTTGGATAAAATGGAAGATAATGAAGGTGAGTGTAATGGTTTAGTGAAGGCATCTGCAAGTTGTGACTTTGTCGAGACCGGTAAGAGATGAATTAACTTGGATTGTAGCTTTTCACGAATGACATGACAATCAAGTTCAATGTGTTTGCTTCGCTCATGAAATGTAGGATTGTGAGCAAGGTATATCGCGGATTCGCTATCACAGAAAACAGAAGTTGGTTGAGATAGGTTGATTTGGAAATCTTGGAAGATGAATTGCAGCCATTAAAGATCACACGTCAGTGAGGCTAGAGCTCGATATTCCGTTTCTGTTGAAGAGCGAGATACAGTATTCTGCTTCTTTGATTTCCAGCACAGCAAAGAGGAACCGAGAATGACACAATAACCTATGACAGATTTTTAGGTGTCGGGGCAACGAGCCCAATCAGAATCAGCAAAAGTTGATAATTTGAGATTGCTGGAAGCAGAAAAGAGTAAGCCTTTTGTCGGGACAGCTTTTAAATATCGAAGGATTTGTGTTGCGGCTTGATAATGGGGAATCAAAGGATTGGAAACATATTGGCTTAAGTGTTGCACAACATAGGCAATGTCTGGTCGAGAATTTGTCAAGTAAATTAATATGTCAATTAACCGTCTGTAGCTTGTAGGATCTTCTAATGGATGATCATCATTAGCAGATAGTTTGATGTTAGGATCAAAGGGAACTGCAGAAGGTTTTGAAGCTAAAAACCCACTGTCTTCTAGGAGGTCAAGCGTGTATTTCCGTTGATTGAAGAAAATTCCTTTGTTGGATCGAGCAATTTCAAAGCCAAGAAAATACCTCAACTGACCAAGATATTTGATCTTAAAGGTTTGATCTAATAAATGTTTGACAAAGTGAATTTCATCTATGGAATTTCCTGCTAACACGATATCATCCACATAAACTAGCAATGCAGTAAAGTGATGAGGAGTGGCCTTGACATATAAAGAGTGGTCAACTTTGGATTGAGAATATCCAATAGAGATTAAAAAGGATGAAAGTTTGGCATACCACTGACGGCTAGCCTATTTTAAACCATAGATAGATTTATGGAGTTTACAAACTTGAGATGTAGAAGTAGTGTACATACCAGGAGGAACATTCATGTAAACTTCTTCATTTAAATCTCCATGGAGAAAAGCATTGTTAATGCTAAGTTGTTCTAAATGCCAGCCTTTGATTGCTGCAAGAGCTAGAAGGACTCTGACTGTGGTGATTTTTGCAACAGGTGAGAATATATCAAAGTAATAAATGCCTTCCATTTGTGTGTATCCCTTTGCAACCAACCTAGCCTTTTACCTTTCAATGGATCCATCTGCCCTGTATTTGATTTTGTAAACCCTCCTACAACCAATAGGTTTCTTATCAGGAGGTAATTCAACAACATCCCAAGTGTGATTCTCAACAAGGGCTTGTAATTCAACATGCATAGCATTTTTCCAACAATCCAATTTGATGGCTTGGGTGAAGGACTTTGGTTCAGTGTTATAGGTTATGGCACAAAATAAATGTTTATAAGCTGGGAGGCATTTATCATAAATGAGTACTGAAGACAAGGGATATGCAATATTAGAAATATGTGAATGAAATGAATGAGATTTATTTATAGCACAATAGCAGTGATAATCTGCTAGGTAACTAGGAGGGTGAGATGTTTTGTTGGATTGTCTCATAGGTTAGATGTTATTGGGATTATCAGTAAGAATTGTAGGGGGTAAAGTGTTATCAGTAAAGGCAGTAGGAGGAATACTAGAAATAGGGTTACAACTGTTGGGAGAAGGCTGAGCAGACTGAGTATTATCCATTGGACTATACATTTCAGTACTATGAATAGGACTGTGGCTACTGGAAGTAATATGTTCAGTATGTTGTATATTGGATAAAGGGGATATGATTGATTCAACAGGGCCAGCAGGGGTGTCATTTTCCTGATGTATAACAGGTATATCATCAAGAAAAAAATGGGATTATGTGTTAGGTTGATGTTGATTTGTGGTATTCTGAGTATTTTTGAATGGAAAATTGTTTTCATAGAATATGACATTTCTAGAGACAAATGTAGTATGGTTGTGTAAATCATATATGATGAAACCTTTTGTGGCATCTTTGTAACCAAGGAACACACATTTTCTGGCCCTATGGTCAAATTTTGTTTTGTGAGCCTGTAGGGTTGTGGCAAAGCATAAACAGACAAAGACTTTTAAATGTATTAAGGAAGGTGGCTGAGAGAATAGGAGTTCATGAGGGCTTTTCATTTTCAAAAGGAGATAGGGTAGTCTATTTATTAAATAGAAGGCATGTTGAATATAGAAGTTCCACATGTTTAGTGGGAGATTGGAATGGAAATATAAGGTTCTAGCAACATTTAAAATGTGTTGGTGCTTTCTTTCAACCACCCCATTTTGTTGGGGTGTTTCAACACAAGATTTTTGGTGTGTGATGCCTTTTAACAAAAGAAAATCAGATAAGGTTAGAAACTCTGTACCATTATCTGTTCTGAGGCATTTCAGGGATGTTTTGAATTGATTTTCAAGGTAAGCTATAAACTGCATAAGACTGGTTTTAACTTGATCTTTTGTTTTAAGGAATATGATCCAAGTATGTCTACTATAATCATCAACCAAGGTCAAAAAATATTTGTGTCCTAGAAAAGAAATAGTAGAGAAAGGGCCCCATACATCAGCATGAAGTATTTCAAAGGGGGCACAAGATTGAGTATTACTATGAGAAAAGGACAACTTTTTTTGTTTGCCAAAATGACAAGATTCACAAGATTTATTATTCTTTGTACAAGGAATGAAAGGAAACAATTTTGCAATTGTGTTTAAACCTATATCAGAAATGTGTCATAATCTATAATGCCAAAGATTACAAGCATCATTAGTAATGGAATTGTAGGTTGAAGGTTGAGGTGCAGAGTCAAGAACATACAGTCCTTTTTGCATCCTAGTTGTACCAATCATTGCCTTGGAAAGATTATGCATGATTTGGCAAGTATCAGCAGTGAAATGAATATAACAGTTATTATTATTGACAAGCTTAGCAATAGAGATAAGATTTACATGAAAATTGGGTATGTAAAGAACATTGTGTAAAGTGAGAGAAGGTGAGACAGTAACACTGTCAGACATGGATGTAGTGATATGTGAACCATCAGGTAGATTAACATGCACAAGAATGATGTTAAAACATGTATGAAAAGCAGTTTTATCAAATGAAATGTGGTCTATTGCACCAGTATCAAGAATCCATAGGTTAGCATGCTTACCATTTTGAGTGGTGGAGTGGGAATTCATGGCAAAGGGAGAAATGGAAATATAATTGGCTTGAGGGTTAGGTTTGGATTGTTGAAGTAGTTATATGATGTTGTTATACTGCTCCTGAGTGAATCCAAAAGAAGATGATGATGAGTTCTGTGGAGAAGTGTCAGATGCAGTGGTAACAGCAGTAGCGGATTGTACATTATTTCCAGCATTCTGAAATTTTGTCTTCCCTTTAAATCCAGGTGGATAACCATGCTTTATGAAACAAGTCACAACAGTATGATTTGTTCTTCCACAATGACTGCATACACGATTATGACCACGAGCACCAATAAAACCTTGAGTCTTTCTCTTTGAGTAACTAGGTTTTCCCTAAGAATTTCCTGAGTTGGTATGGATTTGGAATGCCATAGTTTCCTCAGCAGTAGTAGTAGGATTCAGCAACTGAAATGTGCATCTCTCGTTCTTATTAGATAACGAGGGAGAAGGCTTTGTCAATGTCTGGTAGGGGATTCATCATCATAATTTATGACTTAGAGTGTGTAAAATTTTAATTGAAACCTTTTAGAAAGCGAAACATGCAGTATTGTTCACGATACTTCCGAATTGAAGCAATAACACCATAAGAACAAGGTGTGGCACATGAGCAAGTAAGAACAGGGCAATAATTTTCCAATTCATCCCACAGAACCTTTAACTAAGTAAAGTAATTTGAGACATCAAGACTACCTTGGCGCAGCTTGTACAGGTCTTCTTGAATATCAGATATGCGAAATAGGTCATTGTGAGAAAAACGAGTTTGGAGGTTCTTCCAAACACCGGCGGCGCTTTCGATCCATAGAACAGATTTGGCAATGGGTTCTGAGATGGAACGGTGTAGCCAAGCAAGGACCATGGGGTTACATCGAATCCATGGGGCGTATAAAGGATCTGCTATCGGAGGTTTGGTTAAGGAGCAATCGATGAACTTTTCTTTGTTCTTTGAAATCAATGCGATATGCATCGATCTTGACCAACTGTGATAATTCTTGTCATCGAGTAGTGGAGTCATAAGATTGAGTGTCAGGTTTTCATTAGGATGGAGATAGAAAGGATTTGTGGAATTCGTTGAGTAATCATGGTAGTTCTGGTAAGCCATTGGAAGAGAAAGGGATCAAGAACCACATAGGTGTTCTTGGAGGATGTCGATTCTGCAGTAGAGGAATTTGGGAGAATTTTTTTTTTTGCAGAACGATGGGAAAAACAGTAAATTAAAGAAGGATATCAATGGCTACCAGAGCTTGCTAACTCTGATACCATGTTAATGGTACAATAGTGATGCAGAAAGCCATGAAGAAAACCAAGGATGATGAAAGATAACAAGCAAGATAAGAAAAAGATAAAAGAATGATGTGTAAAGATCTTATTCAATGATTCATAATTACAAGGCTATATCAGCCAGTATATATACATTGGGAATAGACTAAAAGGTAATAACTGAAATGTAATAGAATGTAACAACTTGCAACTGAAAATATAGATGGACAGTTGAGATAAAATGGAAACTACATTATGCTATATTAACACTTATTTTTTAGCTTATTCAAAGGTGATTGTATTCTTGTTGGTACTGAACACATTCAGGTTATTCAAGTTATTATCTTTAATTTCTTCTTCACCAATTATATAATTAGAATGGTACCATGATTTATTTTGATACTGCCATTATGGTCATTTGAAGTTCGTGTATGAGTTAGTGAATATATATATATATATATATATATATATATATATATATATATATATATATATATATATATATATATATATATATATATATATATATATATATATATATATATATATATATATATATATATATATATATATATATATATATATATATATATATATATATAGAGAGAGAGAGAGAGAGAGAGAGAGAGAGAGAGAGAGAGAGAGAGAGAGAGAGAGAGAGAGAGAGAGAGAGAGAGAGAGAGAGAGAGAGAGAGAGAGAGAGAGATTTATCAATGTTTATATTTGATTGAGTTAACTTTCATTACAAGTGCATTCACTCTTGTATACAATATGACTCCTTAAGAAGGTTGTAACTAACTCAAAGTTAGTTACTCATTTCACTAACTACCTTGCAAGGTCATGAACATATCTTAATCATACTCATTCATAGTGTAGCATCATACATCTACATACTCTCTTCTAATATGCCCCCACAAGATCATGGTGGTTTAGGCAAAACCATTTTGAGCTTGTTTCGAAAATCAATAAACATAGTTGTTAGGAGTGATTTGGTGAGCACATCAACTAGTTATGCATGAGCTGGTACATGTTGAATATATAGATGTTCGCCATTACTTTTTCTTGAACAAAATGTATATCGAGTTCAATATGCTTCGTTCTTGGATGAAGAATTGGGTTGTGGTAGAGCAACACTGCACTGAGATTATCTCCCTAGGCTTGTAGTCGTCCTTAGCGTGTTGTGCCACTTTCATGGTCGGCCTTTTGTTGTTCGCCCTTGTATCCTTCTCGATCGATTATTTTGGGTAAGGCTTCTTCTGAGCCTTTGATACAATTGAAGGCCGATTTTCCTTAGGGGCTTGGTTTCTATTAGCAAATGCCTCTTTTTTGGCCTTCCTCTTCCTCTGATGACACCTTCATTGGATACGCGTCATTGGGTTGTTACCCTTATAGGTTAGGGGAATGTGAGACTTTCCCTTCTTAATTTTGATGTTGCCTTGGTTTTGGACCCCCACCTTAGGGTCGACCTCCTTCCACTTTTGTTGTTGTGCCCCCTTCTGCTTGAGGGGTTTAACCCATTTGTTCTCAAGCATATTGGTTGATGGATGAAATGTCCTTTGACAAGGCTATCTAAACAACCTCTTGTACTCTTGTTTCTGCGAGGGACGTCGTGGTTGTTCGAGGCGAACCTAGTCGCTTGGCTACCTCCTATGCACCTCTTAGGGTCGAACCTCCTAGTACCCTCCAGCTTCTTTGTCGCTTCTTCTTCAAACACGACACTATACCTTGGGCACAACATTATTTTGGAGTTGTTGAGCTTGAAGCGCTCCAGAAAGTCGATCTTCCCCTCTTCAGCCTAGGGATAGACCGACTGCATCTTAGAATCGACAATAGCAGAAATCTGCTCGCCTTTGTCAACTTTCATATTTAAGCCCTCAATGGCTTCGACCATCATAATCTTCAAGGGCAATTCCTATGGTTAAATAAGGTAATTCCTGACTGTGGTAGGGGAGTTACCCCTTGCGATAAAACCGGTACTACTGGCGTCGATGACGTCACCAGAGTAGTTGTCCCAACAGGTTTTGACACAATTGCTTCTTCAATTGTTGATCTGATTGGTTGTTCTACCATATTTTGGGGATTGTTTTATGCATTATTGTTATCTACAAAAGGACGTATCATTTTTGGCAAAGACTTTTCACTCCTTAAATGCATGCAAACAACCCAAAAATGTTCATGAATAGAGAATAAGTTCTAATAGAAAAACTATGAATACTTATGCAAACTAGATAATTAAGCACAGGTCTCGCTGGGCGTACCAGTTTGTTTATGCTGGAATTTTGCAAATAATTGTTTGTCTCTTATTCGAAGGTTCCAGACAAGATCGACTAGTGAATCCTAGGAGATTGTGATAACATTCTTAGTTTGTGATTTACTCGACTTGGTCGAAATAGTCGTGTAAAAAGTGTAGTTTCGAATGAAATAAAGTAATCGGGTGTAATAAAGCAAAAGTAAAGAGAAAATGTTGAATGATGTACAAACGGAAGTAATTATACGGAAAATGATAAATTGAATTTTAAAACCTTTAACATTAAAGTAAAAATTGGTGTTTCATGTTTCATACATTCTCTCAGTGAAAACTTTTTTCTCTTAACGCTGATACTTTGAGTGCAAATGAGATTTTGTAGTAAAATGAACACCCATAGTTCTAGAAATGAAATCCCTATATATACTAGTAAGAAATAACTGCTCTCAGTGTTCAGATCTTCAACTTTTGCCATATAAACACCTGCATACCTTTCGCCTTGCATTCTCTCCACGTGTCCTTCAAAACGTCACTCCAAAAACAATTATCGTATTTAAACGTAATACATGCGCGTCCAATAACTACTTCCTCGACACATTTCCTGTTGTCGAGAATCTATTTGCTTAGACATTTTTCTCAATCAAAAATCCCAACTAACATATGTTGGTAGATACACACCAACATATAATACACATGTTAATTGCTTTAATGTTCCCTTGTAAAAAAAATAGAAACATGTGCCAATTGATATGTCCTTCCGATATTTATATATAGTATTTAGGATTTTGGTTAAAAAGTTGGTTACTTAGAATATTTAGTTGGAGATGTTGGGTACAGTAATAAAAAAAATTCCATACTTTTCTTTATCTTGGTTAATGTAACTTTTTTTCTTGTCATTGTGGTATCCTGCTTGTTTTCTATTTTGGTTAACTTTCCATCATAATGTCACAATTACGACAATGCTCTATTTAACCTTGATCAAATAAACTCACACATGCATATGTCTCCTAGTCTAAAGATATTCAGGTTATAGGATACATATTCAGTTATTTGACCTAAGAACTTCTTATGAGTATGAGTCAAGTTGGTAATAGGGCTTAGAATGGTTCAGAAATAAATGCATTTAGTAATTTTAACATAAACAGATATCTTTAGTCTTTATCATTAGAATTATATATATATATATATATATATATATATATATATATATATATATATATATATATATATATATATATATATATATATATATTAAGATAAAGTAATGTGTATTAAGATGATCCAATTAATTTAGAGATTTTATTTTAATTTAAAAATAATTTAAATAAAAAATACAATTATATTATTTAAAAATAACTCAAAAATACAATTATATATTAATCAAAAATGAATTTAATTTAAATTGTTTTGACTTTTAACCTATTTATTTATGTATTGAATTTTTATTATAATAACTTTTTTATGCATTGAATTTTTATTGTAACATTTTTTTAAATTTTTATCAGCTATCGTCATACTTAAACTTGACATCCCCCAAATTATATTGTTTTTACTATAATATATTTTATGATTTTTTGTGATTTTAAAAAATAGTTTTTTTCTCGAATTTTTGAGAAATTTATGAGTTTTCATTTAATTGTTTGGGAATTTCATGTGTTTTTATTAGATTTTTAGAAGATCTATGAGTTTTTATCAGATTTTAAAAAAATCCTTAAATTTTTTTTAATTTTTCACATAATCTATGAGCTTTAACCGAATTTTAAAAAAACGATATAAAATCATAATTTTTTTTGGATTTTAACTATCGTATTTTTTGAATATGCTATCGAATTTTTAAAAAATTTAAGTTTTTATCAAAAAATTTCAAATATATTATTGAATTTTTTTAAAGTCTATGAGTTTTTATTTGATTTAAAAAAAATTATGAATTTTTATTAAATTTTAAAATAAATTTATGAATTTTTATTGAATTAAAAAAAAAGATAGATGATGTTATTTTTGTTTTGTTTAGCCTATTCAAAATAAACAATTACATTTTTCAAAAATTCAAAAAAAAAAATATTTTGTTGTGTTCCTTCCAAAGGCATGTATGGATTTAGAAAATCCATTAAAAAGTGTGTATTTCCAACTTGCGCGCGTGAGTTATGAAGCTGGGTGTGTGAACAACACGAGAAAGTCAGCAACATGGAAAAAAAAAACCAAAAAGTGAACATGTGATTCGGATTTCGGAGGAGAAAGTGAGTGAAGACTCGACTTGGGAGCTGTCGCTGTCTCTCTGCCTCCAACTTCTACGCGTTCCTACTCTCTCGCTTTTTTCCTTCATAATTGACTTTCAATATTAAAAGTTATAATACAAACCAATATAAAATTGAGATAGTAATATATGACTCGTTTTTCGGAAGAAAAAAATGGATTGTTCTGTCCCAAATTTAAAAATTAAATTTTAAATTGTTTCAAATTTAAAAATTAAATTCTAAACTATCTCAATTTGAAAATAAATTTTTAGGATATCTCATTTTAAGAAGGGTCTTGTTCAATCAATGGACAAGTTATTGCGCAGAATTTTGACACGAAGAAAC
Organism: Lathyrus oleraceus; assembly: GCF_024323335.1. Classification (NCBI taxonomy): domain Eukaryota; kingdom Viridiplantae; phylum Streptophyta; class Magnoliopsida; order Fabales; family Fabaceae; genus Lathyrus; species Lathyrus oleraceus. The sequence continues at coordinate 138,506,100 of NC_066583.1, read as the reverse complement.
TCGATCATTCATTGACCGAGTTGTTGAATATATTTTTTTTCTATATTAAATTATTTATATTATTAATATTAATTAGTTTAATAATAAATATATTATTTTAATAATATAAATTTTAAAGTTTTTTTAAAGTTTTTTTTTAAAAAAAAAATTGAAATTAAATTGTTTTTTATAATATATTTATAATTATGATAACTAAACATTTAAATAATTTAAAGAAGTAATATACATTTTATTGATCGTACATAAATAATATACATTTTATTTATTATAGTGATGCATGTTCCACATTTGATGCTTTTTTTGCGTTTTCCCGTGCCCAACTTTTCAGTTCTTTGTCTTAGAGGAGATGAAGATGAGTCGGAAGATAGATCTTGATTTTGATGTGTTGTATTGGGGTTCATATCCATACCGTCGGAATCTTGAATGGAAAAACCTGAGATATCCAGAAGTTGTTCATCTGTGAGTTCAAAGTCAGGTAGAGAATGTGTTGGTTGTGTGAAGGTTTCGGGTTGGATCTGTAGAATTGAAGGATAATATACGTTATTCGGGTTGAATAAAGAAGTGGGTTGATAGAATGTGGTGTTAAATGTTTGGTTTTGGGAATGGAGGTTTGAGTTATCAAAGTTTGGTTGAGGAATTGAAGTGTATTATATGGGTGGGTGTAGGATGGTTTGTTGTTGATATTGTTGGTTGTAGTAGTAGTTTGCTTTAGGGAATGGAGTGTGCGGAGTTTGGTGTTGGGACGAGGTGACATAAAAGGTGTGTTGTTGTGTGGTATGGGTGTGATGGTATGTTTGTTGGGCGGATGAAGATGTTTGGGCCCCAAATTGGGATGTGTACATTTGGGGAATGTCATGATGTATGAGCGCGGTAGTTTGTTGCATTGAAGAAAAGACATGTTGGCGGGGATCGTTCAAAAATTGTGTCAGAGCAATATGCATAAATGAAATTGCCAAAAACCAATCCATATATTCTCTACTTGGCTTAGACTCGCCAAGTATTGTGTTCCCCTCTAATACCAAATGTCTTCTTTTTTCCCATTTTTTACCCCATCTTTGTTCAAATATTGCCAATGTGTATCCCATATTTGGACCATAGTCATGTTGTGGTGTTCCCTTAGACATCTCGGTTGAGAAGGAATTTGTTCTTCAAACCCAAACTGGAGTCTGACCCTATATGTCTGATGCATCTCAACAGTAAAGAAATAGATAATATATGTTGTCGCACTCCAGACTCGACTATCATTATAATCAGGCACTGGGTATTGAAGGTATGGTCTCCATATAAATTGTCATAAGAAATATAATAGTTAGAATATAAATAAGAAGTTTAGAAAACTTAGAGATTGTAACGTTCCATACTTACATCATTTTCCTCCATGTGTTCTATTGCAACTCGATACTCACGTAGATGATAACGAGGATTATTTCCATAATGCATACCTCGTTGGCATCATCTTGTGTTTACAAAAAAAGTATTAATGTTAGATGTAATTTACTATAAGGATAATAACGTGCATTCATAGATTATGAATATCTTAATGCATATGGATGTGATGGTTCCACGGTATTAACAGGGACAAACAATGGTATACATGTGAATGCCCAAACAGTGAGTAATACAACACAACCTCACATGCTCTTCACTCCTTTTTAGGTTGCCTTGCACATATGTCTATACAATGTTGCCAAACAAGCAGAACCCCAATTATATATGTTGCATTTATCTAGATCTCCTACTAAAGGTAACCAAGATGAATGCAACAAATTATGACTCTTATTTGGCATCAAGAATGTAGCAATGAGAAGTAAAATATATACTTTAGCATGAAGAATGTTTTCTGCTTCCGTGGGTGAAGACTTAATTTTTCAACTTTGTTAACAGAGCTTCTAGCCAAACAATTTTCACAGAAGACCCATTTTCATCTGAAGTCGTAGGTTCTACACCTAAATTCTCAATGTAAACATCGTTTGTTACGTTAGTAGGGCCATTAACAGGTTTACCATTTATTCGGAGACCGAATAATATACTCACATACTCTAAAGTAACGATACATTCACCGATTGGTAAATGAAAGGTATGTGTTTCCGTCTCCATCTCTCTAATGGTGCAACAACTAGTTTGGGGTCAATTTTTAAACTTGATATTTTTGCGACTTTAGAAAAACCAGCTTGTTCTAAGTACGGTATTATAACAGCACTTGGTTGAATATGAGTATGGGAATGGACTCGGAACCTAGTGTCTTCCTGAAAAAATAGAAAAAGTAATGAATACAATGATAAAAAACACGTAAATGAAGAGTATAAAAAACTTACATATGCTGCAATGCTTGTTGGTGCTCCACGATGCGATTTTCCCATCCATAACAATGTCATTTTACAAGATTGTGAGTTATGTTGATTTCTTAGAAGTGAATATTGTTGATGAGTGGATGTTTGAAATAAAATTTAGAAGCTGAATTTATAGACTTTGTAGTAAAATTTTGGAGTTTTAATATTATGAACTTACCTATCAATGCATGCATGCAGGCCTATACATCTAGTACTGCATGCAGGATTCCTTTAGTGATGAGACAATGCATGGTAGAAGAAAGAGGTCGTCCATTCAATGGTTGAGCTGCACCTATTTTGTTCAAACTCGGTCATGCATTGGCCGAGCTTACTCATCACCTTAATAATCGCATCCATCCATTAGCTGAGTTCTGTCTTGGTCTTGGTCATGCATTGACCGAGCTTGGTCTTGGTTTTTCCATTGGGTTTCGTTTTTTGGACTATATAAGTTATATTTATGTGCTACTTCATCAGCTCATTCCATATTCCACCACCACTTCATATATTTCTTACATCTAAATGGCTGAGAGAAACTTAGTAATATCCATTCACTATAACGGTACTATTTTCACAGATACACCAGGACTACTTCATTCACATACCAGACGTGATCAAAATTCTTAACGTATTCAAGGTTTACAAGGAAAGTTTCCTTGGACTTCCCTATGAGGAGAATTGGTCACGATGTGAAGGATTTACTCATTGCCACGATGAATCTATGAGAAGGAGGAAGAAAGGGCGCCTAAATAGCACCCGGATTAGAACTGAAATGGACAATGTTGAAAAGCAAAAGATAAGGCGTGGGATTTGTCGCGAAATAGGACAAATGCGTAGAAAATGTCCAAATGTGGCAGTACTCTCTAGATGATTATGCTACTTTTTTAATATCATCTTGTAAGCAAGTATTATGTTATCTTTATTAATGTATTTCTAATGTCTTCTGAAACAAGCAATAAGGAATATATTTAATATTAAAGACTTCCTATTACAAAGTACAATCACAACAACTTAAATTCATAAAGCTTTTTAACAAACTAATCAACAACAACAACAACCAACACAAGTAGACCTTCAACTCCTCTGTTAACTTCACCCCTATGTGCTGAAAATATACACTGAACATCTAAACCATTTTGTATACGATCCAAATAATACATGTATGCACCCTTAAGGCTTGCATCAATCAACGTTATGTATGGACAACGATACTATACTTTTCTCACCTTCATACGACGCCCACTCAACTTCCGAAAATCAACGTTGATGGTTGCAATTAGTGTTTTGAAATTCCATTGTGGATCTAGGCAAACACTAGTTTTTTTGTCTTGCTCATAAAACACAAGACCCCATACAGACATTATTACAAAAAAAGTTGCTAGGTGAGCTGAATTGTGTTTCTGCATATCAAACTACTTATAGAAAATCAATACATGAATACTCGATCATTCATTGGTAGAGAGTCTACTAATAGTGGCATCCCTTGACCAATGAATGTCATGGGTGATAAAATTATTATTTAAATATCAATGGTTAATAAATTAATTAAAAGTTTTAAAACAAAAAAAAAATTAAACATTCAACCACTCGACCAATGAATGGCCGAGCTTCCTCATGCCAAAATTCTAACTCGTCCATTGATTGGACGAGGCGCTTCTTGAAATTGGGTACCCTGGGAATTTATTTTCAAACTGAGGCAGTTTGGGATTTAATTTTCAAATTTGGGACAGAACAGTAAAAAAGTCAAAAAAAAATGTTTCAATTTCTATTATCATTTGTACATTTACACTCTTGTTACCGCATCATAGTGTGACACGTCATTTGACTAGCATTGACATCAAACTCTACTACAATCTAAGGATCTCCTCCACACATGAAAAAAATAACAATTAATTTTTATTAATAAAATTACAAATTCTCTCTACTATAATTTTTATATTGACAACATTGTAAATCCTTTTAATTATAGTTTTGATGAAAATATTGTAAACTCCTGTTACACGCAACTACTCAACTCTTCAATATATTTAAAATATTATAGGTAGTGGATAAAATTCAAACTTATTCTTCATATGTATAATAATTCTCTATTTATCTTTGTGGCTCCAATTTCATAGGGTTGCTTGTCTGCATGCATGAAAACATTTTGTTCCTCCTCTAAGAAGATGCCATGTGCCACCTACTTCACACCATTTGTCAATTGCAAATACTGAAGAGTATTTTTATTCTTCATTATAAATACCATTTGCTTTAGTTTTCTTCTCTTTTCCTTCACCATTCCTAAGAATTTCCACTTCAAAATTCTCAGTCTAAAACTTCTCAAAAAACTCAAAATCACAGCAATGGCTTCCATCTCCAAATCTAAGATCATTAAGGCTTCCAAAAACTCTCTCCCCATGGCCAACATGCTCTATTACTGTTTACCGTCGAAATTGGTAAACAAGCGCTAGTCTTCCAAATTCTATATTTTTGGTTACTCGCAGGATCGACTAGATTGATCATAGGACATGTGTTTTAATTCTCTTCAAGTTTTATCACTTATGAACATTTCAACAATGCTTTTTTCATCGAAAATATAGTTGACGTTTGTAAAGAAACGCAGAAATGTAAATGACAATATAAATAACTTCAAAATAAATTTACAAAGAAAGTAAATAACATAATTATAAATGATTTGATACAAAAGTATAAAAATGGTGATCACACGTACATCGCACTCAAGAACTCGTTTCTCGATAACACATATACTTTAGGTAATATGGGAGTTTTTATACAAAATGGAACATATCAATCCTAATCACTAAGATCCCTATTTATAATAAACCGAAAATAATGGTAACGAACGATCTCTTCTCCAAAAGATGACATGTTCTCGCTTGCATGGACTTCGCTACTTATCGCTTTCTATGTATCTTCTCAAGAAACGGATAAGGCCAAAACCGGTTATGAACCTTAGTTTGAATCACGCTCGTCTAACGCAACTCGAAACGGACACCTTCGTCAAAAAGTGAATTTGAATCCAAGAATATTTCTAAGTCCCATACCAAACCTTCTTCAAAAAAAGTCTTCTTCGACTATGCCTTCTCAACTCTTCTTCGAAAACAATATATTCTTTTCCAACATCGAAATTCCAGCTAACAAATTGCCTCCAAAAAATGTCGTTTTTGACTAAATGGAGAAAATGGCATTTTTAAAAATGTTTCAATGCAACAGTATCTTTATTGCTATGACATCATGGTCATCATGACCATCTTTCTTCAAACGTCTCATCAAGACGTGCGGAAATCTCAGTTAATCATCACACTCATATTTCTTAGGGGGTCATGGGTCATGCTAACTACTACCGTCTGATCATTCTTTCTTTGATCAACATGCGTCCCACGATCTTCAACAGCTGTCAACGTTTTGAAATGAAACATTTTTTTATCCCTATAAGTACCTCACTTCACCTTCTTTCTTTCATTCTTCTTAACTTTTCTCTATTATCACCAGAAAAACTCTTCCTTTTCTCTCAACAAAACTCCAAACAAAATAAATTTCCTCCATATTTTCTATCATCAATGGCGTCAAAACCCAAGAACTCCAAAGATTCCAAGAAACAAACATCCATTCATCACGTTCACAAGATCTTAGGTCCTAAAGTCGTGGTAAACCAACAATACATTCTGGAGCCCCTCTTGAAGAAGAGAAACGACACATTTATCAATCACAGGTATTAATTTCTATCTCAATCTTTGGTAAAATGCATGCAATTGTAGGCCCTTTACCAAATATTAACGCTAACCCTGAAAGACTCAAAGAGTACTTTCCAACTTATCATCGAGCCAAACAAATAGCTACTAGGAAGAAATCTAACACTAGTAATGAGACTGTGAGTGTCGAACTGAATGCTATAGTTGATACCCAGGAAAAGTCTTCGACTGAGCCCATAGAAAAACCTATCAATTTAGATTATATGAGCAACGCTCTTAGAGCATTTCGCTCTCCCCCCTTGTCGAAAGATCCTAAAAATTACTTGTCTTGACTCACAAAAATAGAAAACCAGAAAGCTCAAACTTGGAAAGAAATGGAAACCTTTGACATGATCCAATTGTCGAAGGATGACCCTGGTTATTTCCAAACCATGATGATAACTTCTCTATACTTCTGGGATAGTACTCACATTAATTTTCACTTTCCTTGTGGAATGTTGACTCTAACCCTTTTTGATATTGCTACTATCACTGGTCTTCGACCTACTGGAGACTCGATCCCAACTACATGATCAAGGATACCGTTGGCTTTGATGGAAATTGAGCCACCTTTACCCATTACATCTCAGATCACCACAACAAGGATATAGGTATTTCGACTCACATCAAAGAAATCCAAGCATTCCAAAAATACTTTGAGGCTGCCTACTGTAAGACCCCAATTTTGACCCTAAGATCCCTCATGCAATTCCATCATATGCATTAGCATTGGGATCATACCTTGGCATCCTCCTTACCCCTCTTTCATTGGGTTTGTTATGGGAGAGATCACCAAGCACTATGTGATTGTATCATATTTGTATTTTATCATTTCACTAACCAAAATACCAAAAATATGTCTTTGCATTTGCCTAACTCTTTTGTAGGTAGGGCATGATCTCCATTGATCTATCAAGTCCATATCTAGGGTTTGAGACCCTCATGAACAAAGAGCACAACCATGAATTTATGCAAGAATGACTATGAGCATCATATATGAGTCCCAATGATCTCTACATGTTATTTTGATCAAGTTTTCTTCAAGAGTTTAAGGGTAATTTGCCTTGGAAACCCTAGTTTGACTGGGTATCTTGAGTAACTTCTCCAACAAGCTATCTCACCAATTGATCAAATTTCTCAAGGGGCACTTCAAAATTAATCATCTTATGCATATATGATCTACCATGATCCTGGAAAGTCAAGAGAATTGAAGGTTAGCAAGTTGGTTGATGGTGGTTGGCCAGATGAATTCATCTGATCAAAACTGGGTCTCCCTAGACCCTATCTCCTACAATTTTCACCATATGAAAATAATTCCAAGATAAAACTTACTCTAAATGACATTCTAAACAACTTACATGTTGAGACCTAGATCTAGTTTTGCTTGGAAAAACATTTTCTATTTTGAAACATTATAGGTCATTTTGTCTAAACCCTAATTTGAAAGTCAACTTCCCAAGGCCATAACTAGCTCAATGTTTGTGAGATGAAATATTTCCAAGTTGCAAAATCATATTCAAGATGTCTACTTCAACTTTGATGTTTGGAGTGAGAGCTTATTCAACTTTTTTGAGCATGTGATATGAGGTTACATTATAGATCACTTTTGACCTATACCATTGATCAAGTGATTTTTCCAAACTTCAAAAATGCACAACTCTATCATTTCAAATCCAAATGACATAAAATTGGTGACCATTTTGAATTTCTTTGAAAAATCTACAACTTTGATGAAGATACTTTTCTCATTTGAAACTCACATAAAAAGTTAAGCAAGGTGGAATATTGAGACATATGGCTTGACACTTAGAAAATTTTTGATATGTCAAAAATTTCCAAACTTCCACCTCAAATTTCTTCATGTTCCAAGCTCCAAATGAAAAAGTGTTGAACATGAAATTTGTTCCTCTTGATCCCACCTTTCCAAAGAGCTCAAATTCATCCATTTTGGACAAGGAATGCATAGGCTGGGCAAGGCTTGAACATGGTATCATCATTTGGCAAGGATCAAACTTCAAATCTTCACACACACTTGCCTTGCAATCCAAGTTATTTTCAGACCTTCTCACACTCATTTGTGGACCTAAGGCAATGATTTCATGGGCCTGTATGCGCCCATGCATCCATGCATCATCAATGACCAATTTTGGAAAGTGATTTCAAGTGTGCAAATATCAATGGTTTCAGCTATAAATAGAGCCTCATATGCTCAGCATTTCACACACATTCGCGCCAGCTTTGATCCCCAACCTCTAACCTTCATATTCCAAAGGATAATCCTGATAAATTCACTTGAATTTGAGTTTGAATTTTCACTATTTTGAAATTCAAAACTCCAGGGATCCAAGACCTCTTGTGTATTCAATCCTTCTTCTGCAAGCATTTGGAGTGAGATCAAGCACGAGCTAAGGCAAGAACAGTTGAATCCAGACCTACATTGAAGGTATTTTCCAGAAATTTTAATCTCTTCGATTCTCTCTAAATCTTGCTCAGTTCTATTGATTCTTTGGTTGTCTGAAGTCCTACCAATGTAGGCAAGAAGATTGAGTTGCTTTGAGGCCAAATCGAAGCAACTCAGTTCATGTACCTCAAATTTCAACTCTGTGTATCTCTCAATATACTTGGAGTTAGGATAAATTGAGGTCAGATTCGTGCTCAGTGCCATTTTTACTTTGAAATCATGTCCTTCTTTTTAATTTTGGTGATGGTTATGACTGAACCAGTCCGGCCAGGGTCGCCGAAGAAGACGACCGGCCTTTGGACGCCGATGGTGAGCTGGATGGTTCTGAGCCATAGGATCCTTTTGAAATGAAATAATCTCGTGCGTTGGTTTGAATTACCAAGGTTATGACGCACTGACTAGAGTCCATCGTGGATAGCGCGTTTGTGACCACTTGATCTGCCACCTCAATTAATGAGGGAGATCAAGTGGTCCACATTTTTTCTGTTATTTTAATTTTCATTTTAATTGTATTATTTTCATTAATTCATATTAAATTTAATATTGATCCAAAAAAATGAGAGTTTCACCAAAAAAATTCAAATGATTTCCTCTTTCATATTGTGAATTAAAATTATTTTTTGGATCATTATTAATATTTTTCATGATTTAATTAATTTTTCATTTGTTTTTAATTGTTTAAAAATATTTTTAAGTGTCCAAAAATTATGAAATTTTTTCTCCAAGGTCCTTTGACCTTGTTTGACAAATGATAAATCTCATGGCCGTTTATTTGTTGTTTTGATGAGGTTTTAGGAATTGGACAAACCATATTTAATTTAAATGCACTATTTTAGTATTTTTAATTTGAATAAATGTCAAATAAATTTGTTGACCACTTGTGATGACTTGTTTGAGTTTGATTATTGTTGTTGGGCCTTGATCAAGGTTGATTTGACTTTGTCAAATTAATATCATTGGATTTAGGGGATTGATGGAATGTACATTCCATCTCCCAAAATGAATGGATGATATTAATTTGGTAAAAGTCCTCCTTTGACCAATTTGTGTTTTGATCCATTCCCCTCCCACTTCATCTTATTCCCCTTCTTCATTCATTCATTCCATTTGGTCTATGATATCTCAAAATCCTAAGGCTAGTTGATTGAAAAATTAACATGAGTATGGATGAGATTAGGTCACACCTTTTGCATATTCTTTTTGTGTGTGGTATGTTTCATGAGCATAGTTCATAATACTATGTCTCTAACATGCATTAACACCAAAATTCTATTGCCCGGCCTCAAATAGTTGTGACTTCTACATAAGTCCAATTACGATTGCTTAACATAGCGCTAAATTTGTGACATAAAAGGCATAAGCATTCTAGTTAGTGAGATTGTAAGTCTCCCCTCTTTCATGGTATTGTATGGAAACTTGGCCTTTTTTCCTTCCTTTGGAAGATGTCTTGGTTCAAGGATCCATGCTTGTGATAAGTGGGTTGAGTGTTCTCCAAAGAATGTCTTATAATGAAAAGCAAAAGCAAAACAATACTAACTTCTAACCTATTAACTACTAACTCTTAATTTCAAGCCCTTTACTATAATGCCATTTAATTATAGCTTTTATTCATTTTGCCATTGATCATATCATTCTAATTGTTTATGTTAATGCAATTTTCACTTTGTCCACTTGGACCATATTGTGTGATATATTTTGTTTGTGTATACTTTGTTTGTTTGTATGGTCTTTAACCATTAATGTATATAATAACAACAAAAACCCTAAAAAACATTTGTGTGGACTGTTGGCTTGATCTTGGACAAATGGACTTAGAACTTAGGCAACATTCCTATGCTAAAGGACTTGGCCAATGCCAACTTGTTGAGAAACCAAGTGCTTGCAATTTGAAACTTCCTCTGATACATCATTCAAGATCCTTTTGAGTTCATCTGCAACATGATCATTGTGAAACTGTTATTTTGAACCTGTGACTGGTGAAATTCATCTGTTACATGGGCTATTTTGAGGAAGATCATGGAATGGATAAGCTTGCTCTTCAAGGATGTGGCCATCTTTATTTGATGCCTTGCTCTTCAAGATAATATAATTGTGCATTTGTGTATTGCTTGATTCTAAAAGTCCAAGGGAATTATGGGTTTCTATTGACATTTTTGTCTATTGGATTGCTACCCATTTGATCAGATCTTTTCAACTCTAAACTTTTAAGTTTTGTACATAGGGTAGTCTCTTCATCTTCTCCCCATTTCTTTAATTTCAAAATCTCTCCCTCCTTTTTCAAAACCTTCTTTGATTGAACTTATTTTGTTTTAAACTTTGACCACTTTGCAAAAAGATAGAAACTTTGGCCTTATGCCATTGTATTTTCAAACTTCTTTTCTTAAATCAAACTTGTAAATAAACTTAACTATACTTGACTTAAACTTTCAAAAATCCAAAAAGAACTAACTCATTCAAATCATTTTAGGCTCTTGTGCCTTTCAAACTTAATTTTTATTAAAAGCAATGCATCCACTTTGAAATTTTTATCACGAACTACGAAGTTTTGATCCCTCATTTTTATGTTGGTACGTAGGCACAAGTCCGAAGGACTTGTCAAAAACAAAAATATAATTAATGAATTCTTTCCTCATCCCCCCATTCTATTTGTTTGTAAACATCACTTTATACCAAGTACATATGCACACAAAAAGGGCTCCCTAGGAGTACCTAGGACACTTTGGGTGCTAACACCTTGCCTCTGTGTAACCAACCCCCTTACTTGTAATCTCTGACATTTTATTAGTTTTGATTTGAAAACTTCTTACTTTTGGGTTTTGTTCGTACTTTTTCCCTTTTCCCTTGGAAACAATAAAAGCGCGGTGGCGACTCTTGTTATTTGATCTCTAGCTTATCCATAGCTTGATGATCATGAATTTATCGCTACACCTACAAACCTGATGAACTTTGTCGAACTATCCACAAGGAAACAATAACTTTGAGAGAAAAATTTACAAAGAAACTCCCTGATTTAAAACTACCTTGGTATGTTAAATACGAAAAATGTATGAGTTGGCTTTTAATCTTCACCTGCCAAAATTCCCTCGACTACCAATTGCTGATTTTGGTGTAGCTTTTTGCCCTTTGTTTCTCAACTAGTTCTTTTATGGGGATTTTGTGAAAATTCTTCGGATTTTCAGTCTACTGGGACACCCATTTTTGCATAAGTATCCCTTTCGAGTTTTCAACTTATCAGGCTCTTTTTTTTTCAAGCATAATATTTTTTTACTGCATCCGCATTCACCAGGGATGGAAGATCTTCACCATCCATAGTTGCAAGGATTAAGGCTCCTCTAGAGAAGACCTTTCTTACAACATATGGACCTTCGTAGTTTGGCGTCCATTTTCCCCTTGGGTCAATGTGGATTGGAAGAATCTTTTTCAATATGAGGTCTCCGGCCTTGAGGCTGTGGGGGAAAACCTTCTTGTCGTATGCCCTCTTAATGTGTTTTTGATAAAGTTAGTCGTGAAAGATGGTTGTCAAGTGCTTCTCATCAATGAGGTTTAGTTTATCAAATAGGGCTTGTACCCACTCGGCCTCATCAAGCTTAACGTCGGCCAAAATCCTTAAGGAAGGAATCTCGACTTCGACTAGCAAGACTGCATCCATGCCATACACAAGAGAGAAAGGAGTTTCCCTAGTGGAAGTGCGTACTGAAGTACGATAACCATGTAACACGAACGTGAGCGTTTCTTGCCAATCTTTGTAGGTTTCCAATATCTTTTGCAGGATCTTCTTGATGTTTTTGTTAGTTGCCTTAACAACGCCATTCATCTTAGGCCTATGAGGTGATGAGTTGTGGTGATCGATCTTGAAATTTTGGCATAACTCTTTCATCATTTTGTTATTAAGGTTAGATCCATTATTAGTAATAATCTTGTTAGGGACCCCATAATGGCAGATGATTTCTTTACTGATGAACCGAGCCACCACTTGTCTGGTGACGTTGGCGTAAGAGGTTGTTTCTACCCATTTTATGAAATAGTCAATGGCTACAAGGATGAATCAGTGTCCATTTGAGACAGTTGGCTCTATACGTTCAATTACGTCAATGCCCCACATGGCGAAAGGCAAAGGTGATGTTAGGACATTGAGCAACATTGGTGGCACATGGATCTTGTCAGTGTAGACATGGCACTTGTGCCATGTTTGGATGTGGAAGTGACAGTCAACCTCCATGGTCATCCAATAGTAGTCGGCCCTTAAGATTTTCTTTACCATAGTGTTCCCACTGGCATGCATCTCAAAGGATCCTTCATGAATTTCCATTATAATCTGGTTTTCTTCTTGCTTGTTCACACATCTAAGCAGAACCAAATCATAATTTCTCTTGTATAATACCCCTCCACTCAAGAAGAACTTGGATGATAATTTCCGAAGATACTTCTTGTCGGTGATGGATGCGTCCGCAGGGTACTCTTGGTTCTCTAAGAATTTCATGATGTCTTAGAACCAAGGATGACTGTCAGCTTCATCTTCTATTTCCAGACAGTAAGAAGGCTCGTCCAAGTAGTTGAGGTGAAAGGATGGCACTTCGTTCTTCCACTTGACCTTAAACATGGACGCCAAAGTTTCCAAGGCATCAGGTAGCTGATTTTCTTCTCGAGGGATGTGGTGGAATGTAGTCTCATCAAAGTAGGGAACTAGTTTCAAGACATGCTCTTTGTAAGGAATGAGATTATGATCTCTAGTATCCCAATCTCCTTTTACTTGGATGATTACCAAGGCTGAATCTCCATAGACTTCCAGGATTTTGATCCTAAGATCGATAGCAGCTTCAATACCAAAGACACAAGCCTCGTACTCGGCGATGTTGTTTGTACATTCAAAACACAACCTTATGGTGAAGGGGATATGGAAATTATTTTGAGAAGTGATTACTTCCCCAATTCCATTGTCGTGAGCATTAGAAGCTCCATCAAAAACCAAGGTCCATCGGGATCCAGGCGCAGGTCCTTCCTCGCGACCGGGGATGTTGCAATCCCTAATCAACATGATATCCTTATCGTGGAATTCCAAACGCGTAGACTGGTAGTCTTCCAAGGGTTATTGTGCGAGATAGTCGGACAATACACTCCCTTTGATGGCCTTTTGAGTGACATGTTGGATGTCGTACTCGGTTAAAGCCATTTACCATTGGGCCACTCTATCGGTTAGAGCAGGTTTCTCAAAGATGTATTTGACAAGGTCCATCTTAGAGATCAAGAATGTCGTGTGAGTGAGCATATATTGTCTTAACCATTTGACAGGCCATGCTAGTGCACAACAAGTGTTTTCAAGCATCGAATACCTACTCTCACAATCGGTGAACTTTTTGCTCAAGTAGTATATTGTGTGTTCTTTTCTACTAGTCTCATCATGTTGGCCGAGAACACACCCCATAGATCCTTCAAGGAATGTGAGGTACATGATCAATGGTCTACCAGGTACGTAAGGCAATAACACGGGAAGTTTTTGCAAGTACTCTTTCATTTTCTCAAATGCGCCTTGGCAATCGTCGTTCCAAATGACGACTTGATTCTTTCAAAGAAGTTTGAAGATTGGATCACAAGTAGTTGTGAGGTGAGATATAAACCTAGCAATGTAGCTCAATCTACCTAGGAATCCTCGGATTTCCTTCTCGGATTTGGGTACAGGCATAGCTTGTATGGCTTTCACTTTCTCAGGATCTACTTCAATGCCGCGTTGGCTGACGATAAAACCTAGCACTTTGTCGGATCTTACCCCAAACGTGCACTTGTTGGGATTAAGCCTCAATTTGAACTTCCTCAGCCTCTCAAACAGCTTTTCTAGATTGACAAGGTGTTCCTCTTTGGTCTGAGACTTGGCTATCATGTCGTCAACATAGACCTCAATCTCTCTATGGGTCATATCGTGAAAGAGTGACCATGGCTCGTTGGTATGTGGCGTCGGCATTCTTCAATCCAAAAGGCATCACTTTGTAGCAGAAGGTGCCCCATGGGGTTATGAAAGTGGTTTTCTCCATATCTTCTTGAGCCATACGGATCTGGTTATAATCGGAGAAACCATCCATAAAAGAGAAAATAGAGAACTGGGCGGTATTGTCCACTAGCACGTCAATGTGAGGTAATGGGAAGTCATCTTTGGGACTTACTCTATTCAGAGATCTATAATCTACGCACATTCTTACTTTTCCATCCTTCTTAGGTACAGATACAATTTTGTAAGTCCATTGAGGATAATTGGAGCCCGCTAGGAAATCAATGTTAAGCTATTTTTGTACCTCCTCCTTGATCTTCATAGCCATATCGGCACAGGTCCTTCGTAGCTTTTGCTTTACTGGAGGGCATTCTTCTTTAAGAGGCAGATGGTGGACTACAATGTCAGTATCGAGGTCGGGCATGTCTTGGTATGACCATGTAAACACATCTTTGTACTCTTTCAAGAGCTTGATCAATTTTTCCTTTACCTCGTCTTGTAGAGCGGAATCAATTCGGACTTCTTTCGCTTCCTCGTTTTTCCCAAGGTTAATCACTTCCACTGATTCTTCATGTGGCTGGATGAACTTTTCCTCTTGCTTGAGCAGTATTGCCAATTCTTCAGGGAGTTCGGCCTCTTCCTCACAATCTTCATCAGCTTGATTAATCGGGTTGTCGAAGTCGTATGAGACCATGGCAAAATTGTCATTGGTGGTTGTCGAGGGTGATCTGCACGATTCAGGGTTCACGCTTTTATTGATATGAAAGAAAAGATGATTTTAAAAAAAAATTAAGAAAATTGAAAATTGCCATTTTGAAAAAGGTGAAATAAATAAATGAAAGACAAGAATCTCAAAATTGACTGCGAAACATGGACCTTTTTCATTAATGATTAATAAGGAAATTTGATGAGGCCCTACAAATGATTCCCTAATTCCTTGGGCTTGACATGGGTTCTTTTGATAAAAAGAAAGGAAAACAACATTGGAAATCACATTTTAATTAGGGTCACTTCAGGTATTTCAATCTCGGTCCACTTGGTGGCACCCTTTCCATCAGTCTTTGTGAAGATCAATCCAGCATCTTCTTCTTCGTCTTCTTCCACGGTGCAGATACGATTGTCATCAAGGTAACCAACACTTGAGAAGTTTGCAGATAGAGGGGGCACTGATCCCTTTATAGCTATCGGCGTGGATTTCTTCCATTTCTGGGAGTTGTATCCCAAACCGGTACGGTCCTTGTTGGCAGGCAATTCAAGCATTCTTCCACATCCTTGGGGGTGTACATCCTTTATGATTGTCAGGGCGTCCTTAAGAGAGGCCATCGGGAATTCCACATTCTCGGATTCATCCCTCGCAGGGCTAACCATTTCAACATTGACTTCCTCGAATGATTGAAAATGGATTTCCTTCATTTCTCCCTCTCATTCAATGTAGCTGAAATATGCGAGATGACTCACCATAATATCCTCTTTACCTTCTACAACCACCAATTTATTGTCAACGAAAAATTTCAACCTTTGGTGGAGCGTTGAAGTAACGACTCCGGCTGAGTGAATCCATGGCCTTCCAAGTAGGCAACTGCAAGCTGGAAAGATGTCCATGACAAAGAAAGTGATGAAGAAGGTGTGGGGCTAATCTTCATAGGAAGGTCTACTTCACCAATCATGGTCCTCCTTGACCCATCAAATGATCTCAACACAAGCTCACTCGGTTTCATCACGAGTCCTTCAATGGTTAACTTAGCAAGGGAGCCTTTGGGTATCACATTAAGGGAAGATCCAGTGTCCACCAAAACTCTTGATAGAACTGTGTCTACGCACTCAATAGAAATGTAGAGGGCCTTGTTGTGATTTCTTCCCTCGGCGGGGAGCTCCTTGTCACTGAAACCCAAGCTTAGACTAGTGTATATATTGTTAACTACTTCTTCAAACTAGCACATTGAAATCTCTTGTGGTACATGGGTCATTTTAAAGAATTTCACCAAGGCATCCCTGTGCGCTTCTGAGCACATCAACAAAGACAACATCGAGATTTTTGATGGTGTTTGGTTGAGTTTCTCAACCACTCGATAGTCGCTTCTCTTGATGATGCATAAGAACTCTTCTACTTCCTTGGATGGTGCAGGATCTTGTCTCTTCTGAGTGTCATCATTTTTTTCCCTTTGTCTAAAGCTGAAGGATTGCTAGTTCCAATTAGAGTGGGTACTGGTGCAAATATCCTTCCATTTCTCGTGACTCCGCCAGTGTCGGCGATATTGATCATTGGATCACTAGACTTCAATGGTTCTTCTTGAATCTTTTGACCATGGATGTAGACTTAGGTGTCATACACCCATGGGACTACCTTGGTTTCATCGTACGGGAATGGTGTTGGAACTCTTATTATCATCGGAGCAACAAGATTTGTTGATAGAGTTAACTAAGACAAGTTATATGTAATTTGTATATAGGGGACTTCATCGTATGGTATCTCGAGGGTAGACACGTCTTTGAGTGCAGAGGGGCAATTAATTAAATAATTCCTTGATTCATCAGATTTTGAATGGAGGCCTTCAATACCTCACACTACTAAGGGTCCATCAAACAATGTTCACAAGTCTCGGTGCAAATTGAGAATACATCACTTCTTATTAGTATGTTCTTGACTTTAATGAGCGGAGTCTTCAATTCACTGACAAAGGTTATCACATTCCTTCTAACATCCAATTCTACCATATTCACATTTGCCATATTGTGCAGAGGGATAGGATTGTTGTTCACATTCGGGTTGTTGGGCGTGAGCGCAATTACCTTTGAATCAATTAGATATTGGAATTTGTACTTCAGAGCTTTGCAATTCTCGATGGAATGTCCGGGAGTGCCAGAATGAAATTCACAACGGGCATTTGCATCGTAACTGGGAGGAAGAACCACTGGTGGGGGTCCCAACTCCCTTAGTTATACAAGTGATCCTCTTAATAAGTATGGTAGAATATGGATGTACGGAATAAGAACCGTGTCAAACCTTCTTTCAGGATTTCTTACTCTTTATTGTTGTTGTTGATACTGTGATTTCAGACGTTGTTGTTGTTGTTGTTGATAACGTTGTTGTTGTGGTTGTTGGTAGCATTGTTGTTGTGGTTGTTGGTAGCGTTGTTGTTGTTGAGGTTAAACAGGAATTGTAAACGGTTGTTGTTGAATAGGTTGGACGGGGGCCACGACAGCTACTTGTTGATAAGTGGGATTTCTTGTTCGGATGATGGCAGTGGCATTGGTCTCGCCTTCTCGATTTTACCGTAAGGAACAAAAGGTTTCTTCGATGCACCGGATGTACTTGCAGAGTTTTGAATCTTGCCCATCTTAATCATATTTTCAATCCTTTCTCCAGCTAGGACTAAATCATAAAAACTTGAAGAGGTGTTCCCCACCATTCTGTCAAGATATGGGCCTTGTAGGTTGCCCATAAACATGTCTATCAGTTCCCTTTCTAGTAATAGGGTTTATACCCTAGCAGCTAATTCCCTCCACCGTTGGGCATACTCTTTGAAGGATTCCCCATACCTTTGAGTCAAATTTTGCAACTGCATGTAGTTAGGTGTCATATCAGTGTTGTATTGATAGTGCTTGAGGCCTCGACCATCTCCCTCCATGTGCGAATATGGTTGCCCTCGAGTTGCATATACCAATCCAAAGATTCCCCACAGAGGGAATCTTGGAAAAAATGCATTAATAGTCGATCATCACTGGAATAAGCATCCATCTTTCGGCGGTATGCCCTAATGTGAGTCAAGGGTCACTATTTCCCTTATATTTTTCAAAGTCTAGGACTTTGAACTTGGCTGGAATAACGACCCCGGGCACAAGGCACATTCCTTCCGCGTCAAGACCCAAAACATCGGTGCTCTCCATTGCTTTGAGCTTCTCCTCGATAGCCTTTACCTTCTTCTCCACCTCATTGGTTGTCGAACCGAAAGCGTCGTACTGAGAAACAACCCTTGGGCTGAAGAAAGCATCATGTTGGTCATCTATTTCAACGACATGAGGATGAGGATTGACGTGTGAAACACCACCGAGTGCACTTATGTTAAATGGAGGATCAACTTGAGGAGGTGGACTCGGTGTCTCGACTACTGGAAGAGTGGGAGGATTGGTTGCATTGGCATGCTGGTTCATATCCACTTGCATTTTTGCCATAATTTCTTGGCCTCTTGCGACTGCTTGGATAGTCTCCATTAGTTGTCGCATTTGAGACCGTACCTGGGATACTTCTTCCTGAAGTGTAACTTGGTTTTCTTGAAGTTGTTCCATGACATCTTGTCGGCATCCTCATGTATCGTACCGGAAAGTCAGCTATGGAGAGTGGTTCTGGTCAGAAAAAAGGGTGGATGGATGAGTCTTTATGTTTTTATGTTTTTAAAGATGCAAATGATGCATGAATGTTTCTATTTTTATTTTTGTTTTATGTTAAAGCAAATCTCTTTTTAGTTATTGGTATTTATTCATTGCAAGAACTACTTGATGATTTACATTCACAATCACAGATAAAGGAAAATACAATGGAGAAAATCACAAAGCCTTCATTCATCCTTTGAAGGGAAAATAAATTACAATACATGGAAGTTGCGAATTACAAGTAGTGGAAACAAATAAACTAACTAGATATCAACCCTAAAAGTGAACCCTTGAGACTTACGGAGAGCCTCAATATTGGTGATGAGTTCGGCCATCGTCTCCTTGCAGAATTTAACGAAGTGATAGACTTTCTCGAGGGTATTATCTAGGCACATGATCAGATCATCCTCCTTCAACTTGTTGAAAAATTCTTGAAGGGCATAGTTAGTCAGGTCCGCCATGTTGGCGTATTTGTCCATCCACTCATTGTAAAGGGCTTGGAGATTATGGATGATTCCATCCCTTTGAGAAATAGAAGCTTCGGATCCATGGAAACGCTCCTCCCAATGTCTACAGTTGCTTTGCAACTCCACATAGGCTTAGTCATAGATCCCCCTCTTCAGGTTCTTGATTTGCTCGCAAGCTCGTCCAAGGTTGAATTGCTTGCGCAAGAAGCTTTTGTGAATATTTTCTCTCTCTAGTTGTTCCTTGGCTAGAAGGTCCTTACACTCCTTGAGAGTGGTCCTTAGCTCGAGAATTTGGGCCTCCTAGTCTTCCCTACTTCTTTCTTCATAGCGTTAGACCTCTCGACAATTTTCTCAAGGTCCTTGATGACTCAGAACGCTTGATCCAACTTGTTATTACGGAAGTTTAGCTCAGAATTAGCTCCTTGTAGATCTCCACCAACCCAAACTCTTTGTCCATCGGCTATTCAGAGCCTCTTCTTGCTATCCTCAAATTTTTCATAAACTTTCTTACCCTTATCCTCCAAGACGTGGTTACATTCCTTGGCGCGATTGAGTTGGACTCGTAATTGAGTGTTCTCCAACTCAGGCTCTTTGATTTGGTTGGTAATCTTGTCCATGTCCTCTTGTAGGATAGGCTCGGGTTCGGGCATCAACAGAAATGAGGAAGGGTCAAACAGAAGCGACATCTTAACAACTCTAACCATCTCTTTTACCTACACATAGTAGGGTTCCTTGGCTAGGATGTTTTTCTTACCCCATTCTTGGTCAAAACAGATTATGCTTGTCCAATATTTTCGCACTCTCTTCACGTTTGAATCGAGCGGATCCACGGTATTGATGACGAACGAAATGAAGTCTCTTTCCTCGGGAGGATTTGTCATGGCATACCCTAGTTATCTTTTGAGTATAGCAGGGTTATAGTTGATGGAACATTGTGTTCCTATTAAGGGTATGTTAGGGAACTTTCCACATCTTGTAATGACGTCTTTCATATCCCATTCTATCTTGTACCATAAAATTGAGTTGGCGGAGAGGGATGCAAACTTATGAGGCCATGTCAAATTGCTTTGAGCAAAAGGTCCACTTTGAGGCATGCGGGGCCTCATCCGTAGATGTAACAAAGGAGCACAATAGAGGAAAGTACCTCTTTTCTTTTCATGCCTTGTATGAAAGGTATGGTAGAAGTCGACAAGTAGAAAAGACACCATATTCTTTGTTAGAAAGACTTCAACTGCCAAGTGATCCATGAACTTATCCATATTTGGGAAGAGGATAATTCCATGAATCAAAAGTGCCAAAGTTGCACTACAGAAGTTAGGTCTTCCTTCTTTAATCATTTCCCAAGCATGGGATTCGAGGAACTTTTGGGTTAAACCTTTGATAGATCCTTTAATGCCCCAATTGGCCACTAGCTTGTTGGCGTTGATACCCAAGGTGAGCGAGAGCTCCGTCAAGCAGTAACCTTCTTCCAACTTCAGTAATGGGTTGTATTCTTTGATTGATCGATTGAGGAGTCTCTCTAGGTATTCCAAGATTGGAGAGATTTGTAAGTCGGGGAAAGTGTAGCATCTTAAAGGGATGTCATAGTATTGGGCCATTGTAGTGATAGCACCATAAGCAACCTTCTCGGTTAGAAGATCTATGATGTTCCTAAAATTGGCTCTAAACTTGTTGTCTTTGAGAGCTACGACCTTTGAGCAAAAGACCTTTAATGAACTGATGTCAGGAATCTTGAAGCGGAAGGTATAGGTGTTTTTCCTTGTTGAAGTATCCATGATTGTGTCGGAAAAAGTCTTGTAATTCCGCATCCGAACAAAAAAAAAATTTAAGAGCTTTGCTTATTATTTTGATGATGAATGAATGTATGAATGTATGATTGGTTTATTATTTCCATAATTTTTTAGGCATGTGTTCATGGTTTCATACCATTGTGACGAAGCGTGGAGTTTAATAATGACTGCTTAGTAAACCAAGGTTCTCGCTTTGTGTGATCTAAGGATTTTAGAAAATTGGGTGTAAGACACTTCCCCTAGAGTCATGGACTTCCTTGACTATCAGCCGCTTATGTCAATTTACTTGTTAGGCGACTACTCCATCAAAGTCATCTATTCTAAGTAAGATATTCGTATTGAACCTTACGAGGAAGGCACCTCGGTGGCCTATACTACACAACCAACGGTCTAGGCTGGCCATAGTTAAAGGTTCTAAAAGGGGTCTTAGGGTCACTGACTCTAGTAAAGGAAAAGATGCTTACGTCGAAAGCACGACAATCATCAATCCCCTTAAGAAAATCTACCACTAAGTGGGGTTATCGTACGACCCTAACGAGGAAGGCACCTCGCGGACCAATACTACTCAACCTCTCCTATCTCAAGCAAACTCTCGAACTTGGGTAGAGAGTCTTTCACACAGGGTTTTCTTTGCAATCATTATTGCCTCAAAAATTCTTCGTCATAGAGCCAGGGTTTCAGACCAACAGACAAACAAAGAAAATATGTACAGGTTAGCAACAAAAGCAATATATACAGAAAAAATAAATAACAGATAAATCTCCACATACGTAA